>NC_050444.1:72566249-73166249 GCF_903995425.1 Onychomys torridus
AGATTTCACTAACTGGTACATTTTAAGACATTCTGAACATAGGATTGATTTAATAAGATACTGGGATAATCCCAATTACATTTTGCAACTGTTTAAAGATGTATATCATAATAATTTGGCTGTATGATTATCCTTGGAAGATTAAGTACATTAAAAAAGATTCCCCTGAAAACACAGAATATAGTCAGAATATATATATTCTGTATATATATATATATATATATGCAGAAACAGTATACTGTATATGTATTTGTATGTGTGTTTAATGTATGCATTTATATATATATAGACATACAGAAATTATATGTATTCCAAATATACACATATATGTTTATATACATAGACATATGTGTATGTATACAGAAACACAGAAGCTTTGTTATGAAGAATTAACCCACAATTATGGAGCCTAGCAAATCCGAATATCTGCAGGATGAACCATTAAGTTGAAAAGCCTCAGAATCAGAAGAATTGAGAGTGTAGTTCAAAGGATCACTGGTGCAAACCCAGAAAGAACTAATGTTTCAGATCAAGTTCAAAGGCAGAATAAAGCTAATATTGATGCTTGAAGGAAAATGTCTCTGTGTCCTCAGGTGGCAGACTTTCTATTGAGTTCATGCTTTCAGCTGATCAGATGAGACCCATCTGCTTTATGCTCTACTCAGTGTGCTGATCTTGTTGTTAGTCTTACCTATAAGCAGCCCCACATAAGCACCAGAATAATGACTGCTAACTTACAGTAATGTACAAACAAAAAGGATTGGTGAACTATTGTACAATAAAGTGAACAGAGACAATAGTGTACTAAATACTTTAAATTGTGAGTGATTTTTGCCACAAAGAATGTTTTGAGAGGGTGGAGAGATGGGCCAGTGGTTAGACATACTTACTGCTCTTGCAGAGGACTTGGGTTCAATTCCCAACATGGTAGATCAAACTGGAGTCTATCAGTTTCAGGGGGAGCTGTCACTCTCTTCTGACCTCCAGTGATACCAGACACACAAGTAGTACATACATATGCATGCAGGCAAACACTTGTAAAAGATTAAATGTGTAGTAAAGAAATGTTACATGTGAGAGAATATTATACAATATATATATCAAGTGATCAAATGCATCAAAACATCCATGGTTCCCATTAGTAATATAATTGTTATGTTTTATATACCAGTAAATAATAAATTTTAAAAGTGCCTTGAACATGAAATTCATAACACAAGTGCACAAATGTTTATAAACCCAAATCATTTCCTAACATTTAAACATAAACCTCAGAGTTTGTGTTTCTTTGTACTCATATAATACTCCTAAAATCTATTTCAAAGTAAGTGTTACATGCCGGACATTGGTGGCACATGCCTTTAATCCCAGCACTCAGGAGGCAGATGCAGGCGGATCTTTGTGAGTTCAAAGCCAGCCTGGTCTCCAAAGTGAGTTCCAGGAAAGGCGCAAAGCTACACAGAGAAACCCTGTCTCGAAAAACCAAAAAAAAAAAAAAAAAAGAGTGTTACAATAAAGCAAGCAACACAAAGACTTGATAAAAAGCCAGCCACAGCTAAGTGGGTCTTGTTTTAAAATAGGAAGGCAATTCTAGGAGGAGTATAATTAGGAAGAGCATAGTGGTGATATTTAGGTGTACATAAAAAGATATTAATAATTTGGAGTTATAGAGGGTGCTATGGTTCAGATGTGAATGTCTTTAATAGGTTTATGAGTTTAAACAATTGGTACCCAGCTGGTAGAAATGCTTTGTAAGGTTGTAGAACCTTTAGGAGTTTGAGCCTTGTTGGAGGAAATGAGTCAATGGAGGTAGGTCATTAGGTTTTATAGCCCTGGTCCACTTGTATTCTTCTCTGCTTAATGATTTTGGGTGTGACAACGTGACCGGCCAGCCATCTTGAACATCTGCCCTCCAAGCATCCCTTGCCCTGATGATTTGTACCCCTCCCCAACTGTGAACCCAATAAACACTTCCTCTCTGAAGCTGACTCCAAATACTTGGTCACAGTGTAAGACAGGCAATGACTACAAAGAGAGTCTGTCATTTTTACCTATATCACAATGAAGCATATTCAACAGTCTAAACAAAACTGAAGTGATACCTCTTTGAGCAGGGAAAACACAGCATTTCTATTAACCATCTCCATTTTCATTATCAGCCTATTATTTTCCTCTCTTACGCTGGTGAGTCATGGAATTCTTGGACAGTTGACCCTGGCAGACTTGGTGACATTTTGGCCATTTGCTACATGTCAGTCCTTTCACAGCTGTTAAGCCACACCATGAAACTGGAACTAGAAGGTGCTATGTTGTGATTTGAACAATTTAAATTGGGCAGAATATTTTTGCAATTAAGAAAGAAAAGGAAGAGGGATCAAAGCAGCTGGTGCATAGCCCTGGGTCATGAAAGGTTGACAAATATCCTGTAATATTGCTAGTAAAGACCAGCAGGGGCCTGACTCTTTTTACCTCCATGAGAAAGATGCAATTAACTTTCTTGCAGATTACCTCCAAGAAGGGAAAAATATATCTGTAGAAGTCTTCATTACTTGTATGGAAGGCCTGATCATGACACACTGGTTACAGCTTATGATAAATTCATTTGACTAATGTTTATTTCCAAATTAATAATAATCTTCCTTTACTAGCTTTTATCTGATAGAATAATTTGATTCATTTGTGGTGAAGAAAGGAGAGAATTTTTTTTCCTGATTTGGGGTAAAACTCCCCCCAAATGTTTAAGGTGAGAGAGTTGTCTAATATTTGTGACTAGGTACCTCCAGGGACAAGAAAATAAGTCGATAATTGCCACTATAAGTTAGCTTATAAAACATACACAGAGATAATAGATGATAAAGATCGATATATGGATGATAAATTATATGACCAAAAACTATAGCATACATAAACAACAACACATACATAAAATCTGAAGGAAAAAGGTGTCACGCAGAGCTACACTACCAATAAACTTTGATAAATCAGTAAGTGAAAGAAGGACATAATTAAGAGAAATATCTCAAATTATTTCTGAGTTGATGGTGCTATATGAGATTAGTTATTATAAGATATGGAAGCACCACAACTCAGTTTCATCCTAGTGGTTAATGCAATTTTACATTCTATCGTATCATATCAGTTCCAACAACAAATATCGAAACTCAAGAAGTCACAAAATGTGTACAGGGTGGGGCGCTGGGTAGAATCACTGAGCAATACTACAAGTGCATCTGCTAAGTTGCTTGCCTTTTCTGGGTTACTAACACCTTGAATTGTATGCCTTTCAAGACACTGAACTTCAGCCCAGAGGGAGGCTTTCAAAACCTTCCTGCTAGAGACATACCATGCCAGTCCCTGCAGCATGGCGGATTGTTATTAAATTGTTTGTCTCATTTTTTCCTCAAAGAACCTCTAGTGAAATTTCAGAAGAGAAATTATAATTCTCACGATTTCAGAGATGAGAAAAGTGAGCTTCAGAGAAACGACAAGGGATGCTTATATAATGAAAACTAGTCTATGTTAGACCCTGAGATTAGCTGTAGACAGACTGATACTCAGTCCGAGGCTAAGGATTTATAAAATGAAAGATACAGGCAATGGACACTCGGTCTGCATGTGCCATGTGCTGACACCCGCTGGTTTAAGCAGGGCCTCAGGCTGATTAGGCCTCCTTGGCAAAAGTTGAGTGACTGAGAGTTAAAAACACCCCCAGTAATCATAGAAAGCACATTTGGATGATTTTTAAAGTTGGCTGTTTCAGTCCTGGTGACATTTTATAGAAGCATGCAGACAGCAATCACAGAACTCTGAACGGTGAGTATGCTGTAGAAACTTGGGCTTTCTTTCCAGCAACCTTCTGTCTTAGGAAACTCACACACATGGATGACAGGAGTTGTGCAGAAGCAGAGTGAGATCTGAGTTCCCAATTACCCAAAGGCCTTGCTCCCTACTGTGACCTAGGAGAACCTTTGCTGGGGCACTGTCACCTCTGCTCCCTCCATTGTCACCTCAGTCCCACACACTGCCACAATGTGATGTCTACAGTTCTACAAAAAGGCCAACCTCCTTTCTATAGTTAGGCCCTCCCTAAAATCCTCATTTCTCTTTTTGCACTACCCCACTTTGTTTTACCATTTTCCACATACAAGCTTAGCCGTTATTACATTTGAAAATCTTTCAGAATGTCCCTCATCAAGAGTATGCTTATCCAAGTGTTACACAGTGCTCTTTTTGTAAAAATAAATAAATAATTAATTAAAAATTAAAAAAAAAAATCACCAGAAGGTAGGAAATCCTGAAAGGTGTAGATATTTCCCAAGTGCTAGAAATACATCTGGAATGCAAGATAAGCTCAGAAATACCAGTCAATATTGAGAACTTCCTGGAAAAGGATTCATGAGTGAACTAGGGGTAAGGGTGTGCAATGGAGGGCAGGGGATAGGGGATGAGAACATAAAGGAATGAGATGGTCGAGCTGGAACAGGGATGGAGTGGGAAAGCAATGAAAGAGATACCATGATATCATGGGATAGAGAGAAACCCAGTGCTAGGGAAGTTGCTAGGAATCCCCAAGGATGACCCCAGCTTGGACTACTAGAAATAGTGGAGAGGGTGGCTGAATTGAACTAGCTTGCCCCAGCGATCAGATTGGTGAATACCCTGACTGTCATCATAGAACTTTTCTCGAGTGATTGATGGAGGCAGATGCAGAGATCCACAGCCATATACTAGGCAGAGCTCCAGGAGCCCAGTCAGAGAGAGAGAAGAGAAAATTCTATGAGCAAGTGCATCAGTATCATGATGGGGAAACATTCAGGGATGACCAAACCAGAGGGAACTCGTGAAATTTGCATCAATGTCTGTGGAGCCTGCATGGGGGGGGGGGGGGGGGACACATGCTGGTGGTAGGATCAGAATTCATCCCTGGTGCATGAGCTTCTTGGAACACACTTCCTATGATGGGTCACCTTGTGCAGCCTTGAGGCAGGGGGAAGGGCTTGGATTTGCCTCTACTGGCTGTGCCTCCCCATGGGAGGCCTTGCCTTCTTGTGCAGGGGGGAGTGGGGGTGGGTTTGGGAGATGCTGGGGGATGGGAGAAAGGAAGAGGGGTATCTTTGATTGGTATGTAAAATGAATGAAAAAATTTCTTAATAAAAAAAAGTAGATTTGATAATCTTTTTATCTTAAAGAAAAAGGATTTGTAGTTGCTAAATTAACTGCTTTCACATAAACAGGGAGTGTAACCTTAAAAGAGATGGATGAATGCCATACACCCTGTCCCTGTGACTTCCATTTGGTTCTGACAACAATTACATCAGAAGGAGGCTGTAAGGGAAATAGGAAACTAAAATATTGATTGCATTGACTTCTACTTTCCAGGCTCAGTAAAAGCTTCCTACCACAGATGCCCTGCAGGGGGCGCTCCATGAGCTGCAGCTCTCACTTGACTCAGTGATAGAGGCCACGCTTTGCTCTCCTATCATCTGTTCATTTCACTTTATCCTTCTCCCCTGCACCTTTGTATATAGGTTGTTGTGAGGTTTTTTTTATCTCTGAGTAGGATCCTAATCCATACAGTCTTACATTTTTTTGTAAGCCTCTGACTTGTAAGTGAGAAGCAAAAGCTTTTTGACTGTCAGTAAACCCACTCAGATCAATGTATTACTAATATACTAGGATTCTTGTCTCATCTGGTGCAATCATCAAATCCTAGAAGGTACAGAAGGTATAATATGCATAGTACAAATTATGTACTTTTGTTTCTCTGTGTGTGCATGTGTGTTTGTGTGTGTGTGTGTGTGTGTGTGTGTGTGTGTGTGTGTGTAAGCATGTTTTGTGAATTGCACTATGTACATACAATGACATGTATGTGGAGATAGGAGTGGAATCTAGGGTGCTGATTCTCACCTTCCATCTTGTTGGAGACAGACTCTTTTGTTGCTCTTCCTCTGTGTACACCAAGGTAGCTGGCCCATGTGCTTCTGGAGGCTCTCCTGCTTCCATTTCCCATCTTGCCATAGCAGCACTGGGACTATGTGGCTATGCTACTACATCCAGTTATATGTGGGTTCTGGGTATTCAAATTCAGGTCTTGGTGTTTATGCAACAGTCACTTTCTTTGCCTGCTGAGTTATCTCCTCAGCCCTTGTATATTTACTAAATAATAAGTATCCTTAAAATAATCAACCACAACTGTATAGCCCAGGGTCGAAAGAAGGTGCCTGCTGTGCAAGCATAAGGACCTGAGTTCAATCTCCAGCAACTACATACAAAGCTAAGCATGGTAGTATGTACCTGCAGTCCCAGCACTTGAGTGGCAGAGACAGTTGGATTCTAGAGACTTGTGGCCTCCACACCTAGCCAAATCAGGGAGCCCCAGTTCCCACTGAGACCCTTTCTCAAGGAATAAAAAACAAGGTGAAAAACTCATGAGCAGCAACACCACCAGAAGTTGACCTGTCCTCTATTTGCTCATGCACCCTTGTATACCTGCACATAAGTGAACACACACACACACACACACACACACACACACACACACATACACACACACTGAATAGCTTCAAGGTGAAAGCAATCCTAATCAAAAAGAGGTGTGTTCTAGAAGAGCCCTGCCTATGATTGGAGTGATGATGAGCATAACAAAATGGGAGGGATCCTATAAGCTTACAACATTTAAGGTAAGTAATACGTATCATCTAGGTAAGTAATTCCCTGAGAAAGCAAGACCCGAATGAAACTCTTCAGTTGATAGGTGCTGTGCTAACTCTTATATCCAGACATCTTCCTGTAACCACTAATAAGTCCTTCTCAGTGGTAAATACCTTCAGACACTGCAGGGGTGAGTCACTATTGCTTTAGAATCCTGAAGAGCAGACCTGAGATCTGAAACTCTTACTGTGAGCAAAGCTCCACTTTCCTCACCCTGAAGACATCAGTCTGTTACTAAAGGTCATTAACTTCAATAAAATTTCCATGTATAGGGCCTATGTGGGTATATTTAGAATCAGGAAACCTGAAAGACTGGTTTGAAATTCTGAATAAAAATTGCAAAAGTGCAGGCGGGAACGAAAGAAGAAATTAGACAAGGAACCACTGATGTTTCTTGATAAAGTGCCTCTACTTCCCCCTTGTGGCCAAATTCCCTTAGAATTAGCACTTTCCCCACCCACCTCACCTCCAATAGTGTTTATTATGGCTTAATCACTCTACAGAAATAAGACTTCTCAATAACAGAATGTATGGGAAACACACTTGATAGGATAGAGAATGTGTAAGTCTTAAAAATAGGTTTTATAAGAGATTTAATTTTTCTGAAAAGGTTTATCAGAAAAACCAAGATACTGAATAGTCCTGAGTAGGGAAATCTACATGCTTCCATCCAAGAGCTTCAGCTATAAGGGAAGTAAACTCTAAAACCTGCATTCACTGAAGAGCCTGATGGAGCAGAGGCTGAACTCTACCTGTAGAACCTCAGCTATATAGAGTGGTGAACTCTACCTGCATCTATCCAAGAACCTCAGCTATATAGAGTGGTGAACTCTACCTGCATCTATCCAAGAACCTCAGCTATATAGAGTGGTGAACTCTACCTGCATCTATCCAAGAACCTCAGCTATATAGAGTGGTGAACTCTACCACATTCATCCAAAAGTCTGAATGGTTCATAGAGGTGAAACTCTATTTGTATCTGCTTCTCATGATTGTCCTGTAAAGTAAATGCCACTACCTCATGTGAATAAAATATCCACTTCACATAAAGCAGACTCCAAAGTTCTTGACTGTTCAGAGCTTACCACTTCCTGCATCTGTACAACCACAAAAATATAGGTTGAGGGTTTTTGGGTTTTTTTTTTTTTTTTTTTTGAGATTAGAATACAATTACAAAATTTCTCCCTTCGATTTTTCTCACTCCAAACTTATGGGAGTCTGTTTTCAGGTTCCTTGTGGCTTTACCCAGCAGGTCCGCATAGAGGATGATTAGGACCACGGGCCTGAGTGCAGGTGTCTGAGATGGTTTGCACTTGGCTGTGCTGGGGGGAGGTATTTTGCCCCACCCCTTGGAATCTCCATTAATACCCTGGGGCAGAGATAGTCAGGGCCCATTGGAATAGGTTCCAGGCCCTCTCAAGGCTATCCTGTATTTTCTGTTTATCTCCACAATCCAAATCCTTCTATCTAATATTTCCCACTGCTTGCATTCAAGAAAACTCTGGGGAGATGTAGGGTTGGTGGGTAAACACCGGCACAAACCCTCCCATATACTGCTTCCACTCTCCAAATTTATGACCTCTTTTTTCATGAATAATTATTGCATGCATATATTTATATACCTATATATTCCTAAACCTAACATGTTCCATTTATATAATGTTACATCTATGCATGTCTCAGTTCTGACCATTTGGCACTGGACAATCAATTGGTATACTCTTCTCTTGGGAAAACCACATTGCCACTCTCAGCTTTCCTCTGCTGCCTACAGTTCTTTATGTAGGGATCAGGTTTCCTGGCTTTTCCCCATCCAGCTTGGCATGTTTGTTGGTGTCATTATTGTTCACATTTGGGCAGTTATGTTGCTGAGACTTTATGGCTGTAGCTTCTGATGTTACTTGGAGACACAATGTTACAGCAAACTTACTGTTCCTCTGGCGCTTACAATCTTCCTGCCCCCTCTTCTGCAATGATACCTGAGTCTTAAGTGCCAGAGTGTTTTGTAGATATATCCGTGGGGACTGGACTCCACACCTCTAATTTATTAGACCAGCATAATCCCTAACAACAATCTAAAAATATTTGCCCTCATACTCACAGATAAGGCAGCAGATGAAGACCATCACAGAAACCTAAAGCCAATCAAACTGCAGAGCTGTGAGATTAGGTTTTACCAGCCCTGAAGGCAACTTCTGTTCAATTTCCTGAGGTAGTATAGTTCTACAAATCTTCTCTTGATTTCTTTCTATATTCTCCTCCTTAAATTTTTCAACAGTCATTTCTCTTTTTGATAATGAGAATGGTTTTAATTACTAGCCTTGAATTTTTAACAATTTAATACATGCATATAATATACTATGATCATATTCAACTCCTCATTACCCTTCCCACTTTTATTGACCTTCTTCTTCCTCTTCTTCCTCCTCCCCCCCTCCACCTCCTCCTTCTTCTAACCCTCCTCTCACTCTCATGGATTTTTAAACGCAAGTGACCCCAGATGCTGTGTGTTCATGAGTGCAAAAGCTGTATTATACCCAGATGATATCATTCATCTCTGTCCTTTGCTTCTGACAAGTTTTCTTTTATGTACCTTGGGCCATAGAGAGGATGGCATAGCTGCTTCATTTAGGGCTGCCCATTTAGTAGTCACTTGTTCTCAGAATTTTGATGAGTTATGACTGTTTTGATAGTAATTACCCACTGCAAAAAACAAGTCTCTCTAAGCCAGGTGAGAGTTATGCTAGCTCTTGGATGTTTACATACATATTTAAAAGCAGTTTAACTTCACATTTGTTTAACAAAGCACTCTTAAGGATATTCCCCATGAAGGCCTGACCTGCCAGTCATAGGTTTTGGCCAGGATTATTGTACCAGGCACATATTCTCTTTCAGTGGGATATGTCTCAAATTCAATCAGAAAGCAGTTGATTACCCCCAAAACAATCTTAACACCGTTGCACCGGGGGGCCTATCATGTCTGGTAGGTCGATAATGTAGCACTAAAGGTGCACAGCTGGGAACAACCAGTTCATTCTCAAAGTTGATCTTCTAACAAAGAAAGAGACACAATAGAGACAGAACAAGACTACTTTCTTCTGAATTACAGTAGCCACACCTGGATTGGTGAGTATTTGGGAAAAATAATCTGCAAAATCATATGGAGCTGTTTGTAGCATGATATGAGAGTAAGGATAAACGGATATAGTAACTGTGGGTTTTAGCCATTTTATCGACACCAGAGGATCTTGATTCTTTTTTTCCCCTGTGCTACTTGGTGTATTGAATTCTTCCCAATTGTCTCATAGTATTTAGAGGATGACTATAAAATGTATTGATAATCAAATTTAAAATGCATTGTATAAGTCATCAGAAGGACTCTTAGGGACATGGTGGATAACAGTAGAAGGTAGTGAAAGAAGACATGGGAGAAATAATTATCAAATTCTAAATGCCTATTTTTTATCTCTGAAATGCAAAGGGCCATCTAGTAAATAAATTACTTCATTTTCTGCTTCAGTTTAATTCTTGGCTTTATAATTCACAAGACTCCGACCCCTCATCAAGTTATGCTCCTTTCTTAACTTCCACTCCCATGTCAGTGAAGACAACAAAAATCCTTTTGAGGGTCAAAGGAGTAATGTTGTTAAGCACTTAGCATGAGGAATTGTTCATATGATGTTTGCTCTTTGGATGTGAGACTGGAAATTATTCAAACTTTGCTTTCGAAGGGGCATCTAACTACAAGCTCTCAGTACTTACACTGTGACCCATGACAAGAGTGGGAATGCTCAGAATGGCATTTCTTCAATGATTTTCTGATAATGAGGTTCCTTTTCATACTTTTCAGCCTTACTAAATACATCTCGTGTCTATATCACAATGGCATGTGCTTCAAAGGCAATTGTGTATATTTTCTTATTTGGTGTGACAAGTAAATGCTTCAGTTTTGATTGTAGGGCCACTCTGGCCACAGCCCTCTTAAATTCTGACTGAGTGTGTTGTTAAGAAAGACCTATAGAAGCCAGGGCGTGGTAGCGCATGCCTTTAATCCCAGCACTTGAGGCAGAGGCAGGCGGATCTCTGTGAGTTGGAGGTCAGCCTGGTCTACCGAGCAAGATCCAGGAAAGGTGTAAAGCTACATAGAGAAACCCTGTCTCGGAAAAAAAAAAAGAAAGAAAAGAAAGAAAGAAAGACCTATAGGGCAGTTCCTACATTTCCCCAGTGCAAGAATTTAGAGAAACTTCTGAAAGTACACCTGGTGGCCTCTGCCCTTAATACAAACTTGTGTATAAAATATTGCAAGGCTATGCACTAGCCCATGGGATGTTGTTAGTTGTTTCCCATTAATATTCACATGTTTACATATTTGATAATATACTATTACACATTTTTCAGTTATAAAGCATAACTTTAGAGAGATAAGAAAGACAAAATATTTTATCATTGAGAGTACAATCATGCCTTATTGGCATTTTAATGCATTATTTCATGCAATATTTTTCTAAGAATATTGTTTTGATTTATTCAATAAGGGAAGCCCAAAACACATAGAGTTTTCAGCAAATCAACAAATAAATATATATGCAACAAACTCCAAAGTCTTCACAGACATTAAAACATGCCATATTTAATATTAAAATATGTCATGCATGCATTTTTGTTTAGGAAACATGCACATGTATGAGCATGTATGTGGAGGCCAGAGATCAGGTCAGCCTTGGGTGTCACCTTTAGTTTCTCTCCACTTTGTTTTGGTGAGATACAGTCTCTCACTGAATCTAGAGCTTGGTATTTCTATTAGCCTGACCAGCAAACCCCATAGATCTGCTTGTTTCTGCCTTCCCAGTGCTGGGGATATAAGCACAGTACCATATAAACTTTTGACATGAGTTCTAAGTATCAAACTCACACCATCATCCTTACACCATAAGCACTTGTTGGTTCCAGGGTCTCACAATAATGGGGGAGAGACCATCAAAGTCTATTAAACCAGAAGCAAATTTTATTCCAGAAAAAAAAATAAGAAAAATAACATAAAACAAAATCACCGTGGGGCACAAAAGCTTATCAGCTAGCTGAGACCACAGCCAGAGTTGGATTTTAAGTCTGTGACAGTTGGATGGGGGAGGGGGGGTTATGAGTCCCTTTTTATAGTAAGGGGGAAGGCATTAGGCACAGAGTGCATTCTAGGAGTCATGTAGTTAATTTTGGTCCACGCAGTTGTTGGCTATAAGGGGCAAGAGTGTTAAAAGTTAACCCCTAGCTGTTGACAGAGGAGCTGGCTGTAAAGCAGAGAGCCATTGTTAGCAATTAACCTTTAAAGCTGATGACTGTCAGTTTTCATCTCTTAAGCTTATAATTTTATTTTTCTATATTCCTGGACCCTTCACACTTTATCAACTGAATCTTCTCCCCTGTTCCTGTGATTATCCAGAGCTGAAAACTCCAAAAGAAATAAACCTTAGAGATGGAGATATTATTGAGAACCCTCTTATAGACCCTGTCAGCACTAGGAGAATGCATTAATGATGGTGTCCCCCCCACCCCTCCATGTTCCTATGGTATGTTAGTCACATGTTCTGAACCATAACAACACTGCCTCCTTGCAAATGCTCTGTGAGCTTTTTGAGGACTAGATCTCACACATGGAGAATCAAATGGAGGGGATAAGAACTGCAACTCAGGAAAACAATTGTTTAGACTGCTGACATTTAGAGAATTTATCTGTCTCCTTGTTGAAAATCATGGGACACCAAAGGGTTGTTTATATCAGATCACATAATCCACGTATGAAAAAGTTTGTGCACAGATATGCTCAGTAAATATTAGGTTTTATTGCCTTTGTAGATCCAGAGCCTAACATAAATCTATCATTCAGCCAAAATTTTCTACTTTTCAAGTTAAGCCATATGTATACTGTTGCAATCCAAGAGATCAGGTATAGGCATGACACCCATACTTGGGGACTTCTGGGAAAGTACTTAACTCCAATGGATTTTTACTTTCCTGGCTCTAATATGGGCACAAATGAGCATTTATATCCTCAAATTCTAATGATGGCTATAGATAGACTCTAGACTCAAACACCCTGACTTATTTTTCATCTGGATGTCCTTCAAAAGCAGTACGGGTGAATCAAAAACTATGAATGACAATATAGTTTTGTTGACACATTTGCCCCTCTTTTCCAGAAGGGCTATGTTAATTTCAATTTCAGTAAAAGAATTTTTATTCTACTCTCATCAACATGAGGATAGCTGTTTTTAAATACTTTTAACTGTTTGCTGTTCTGTTCAATGCTAGTTGCTTCGTAGTGTTGTGTTTTGATTATGCCATTATTGTCTGGGCTCAGCTTTGCCAGGCTTATCTATACAATGCCAATTTGGACATTATTTCTGACTCTGTATTTTCTCTTCCTTTTCTTGATCATTCATAGAACCATTAAAGAGTCCCTTGTCAATCATGTAATACTACATTATATTTAAACTAGTGATTCTCAACTTGTGGATTGTGGCCCCTTTGGCAACCTCTATCTCCAAAAATATTTACATTAAAATTCATCACAGTAGCAAAATCAGTTGTGAAGTAGCAATGGAAATAATTTTATGGTTGAGGATGACCACAACATGAAGAACTGTATTATAAAGGGTCACAGCATTAGGAAAGTTGAGAACTACTGATATAAACCACATTAGCATGATATTGTGACACCCTCACTCTATTCTCTAAGACGAAGAAGGAGGCTTAGACAAAGTTTTTTTGTTTGTTTGTTTGTTTGTTTGTTTGCCAGAGCTGAGGACCAAACCAGGGCCTTGCGCTTGCTAGGCAAGCGCTCTACCACTGAGCTAAATCCCCAACTCCAAGATATCTTAATATAGATAGACCCAGGCCAGTTTCAAGCTCCCAGAAATGATGGTGCCAGCCCCAGGAACTTAAAAGTACAAAGTCAGGAAGAGCCACCTAGTAGCAACTAATTAACAAAAGAGTGCCCCAAATGCCAGACAAAAGCCAGGCCTTTTGGTGGTGACTGATTAACCACAGGATGTCTCAACTGCAGAGACAGGGTATAAAAGTTCTAACAGAGCAAATGGACAAACTAAAATAAAATAACATGGAGGCCTGGGAAGATTTAGCCAATTAGAATTGTACCCACACTAGCTACAACTAGTGAGTGGTTGGGACAAGTTCCCTGCCAGCTTGTGCTGCATGCTTACAATAAACTTTACTGTTGCATTCTAGTTTTGTTTTTGTTTTTGTTTTTGTTTTTAGCTGAGGATCCAACCCAGGGCCTTGTGCGAGCACTCGGCCACTGAGATAAATCCCCAACCCTTGGTGTTTGGTGGTCTCTTTGGGGGTGATTTGGGCATAACAATATTAAACTTTTTCATCATTTCTTTGCTCAAGATACTGACTTAAGAATGATTACAAAATAGTACAGAAAATTAACCAATCCCAAAACTCTTAAAAAAATAAACTTGGAGGCTACTTTTCAAAACATTCTCTAAAATACTAAATAGGAACCAAACATGGACTCACGAATTTATTTCTGAGACATATCTTATAGAGCTTATGAACGTCTATTTATAAGCACTATCTCATTAGAAAAATGCAAAACTTCACAGGCACTCATGAAAAACTGTGAAGAAGAGATTTAAAATTTTCAAGTTGTCACATTACTTAAAAATAGCCTGCTTCTGCAGCTAGAAGCCTGAGTGAGTTCTCACTGATTAAAGTTTAGACCCTCTTAAAAAAATGTAATGAACCAAAACAGTTTTTTCTAATATTAAGTACCGTCTCAATAAATCTAGAAGTTAAGTATTGAATTGAATGACTTTTTCACTAAATTGAAAACACCAGCCACTATACAAATATTAAAAGGTTTTGAAACATTTTTGCAAAATAGGATTAGTTTCCTTTTCTTTATTGATACAAAAAACTTTAAAATGCAATCAAGACTAAACTGATAACATATTTTAAAGATAACTAATCCAATTTTGTTGTCCATATACTTATTAGAGCATGGTCAAACTCCCAGTGGCCAATCCCTTCTATTTTCCTTTTGGGGTGGGAACAAGAGTGGAGGATAGACCCTGGAGGGATGGGTCAATTGTAATCAGGTAATTGTATGAAAGTCCCAAATAATACAAATATTATGTTGGGGGGAAAATATACCAACAAAAACAAAAAGAAAAAGAAAAAAAGAGACACCCACTTACTAATTCACTGACCACTGAAAGACTTCTATTGATAATGCATTCTTTTGTAGCCTTTAGTGTGATATTCTGAGAGCTGTAACTGCCTTTGTTTCTCTGTCACCAGAACACCTGAGCTTGTTTGCTTCTAACCCCATAGAGTAATTTGAGCTGAGGAGAAATAGCATCTTTTCATCTTCAAAGCCATCATTGTGCTTAGTTAACTAATAATTTAATGAACTAAGTAGTGACTTAGATATGAGATCAAAGGCATGATCACATCCTTCTTATTTGGGGCAAAAGATAGGAATTTAAAATTAAAAAAAAAAAACACCTAGACAATTGTTTTCAAGTTGGGAGTTACTAAAGGAGACATTTATAGGTCTCCATATATTCACAGTGGGGGAGAATGAGATATCAAGAAATATTGCTCCCTCTAGGAAATATTAATGTTCTGGTGTACCTATGAAGTCTCTGAAGGGATTATTGCAGCTTAATGGGTAAGGGGAATTCATACATGCTCTTTCAATTTCCAACATATGCAGAAAAAGGTACTTGGGTTATTTTAAAATTGCAGCTTTAAAAGAAGAACAGAGCTGTAAGCTCAGAGTCATTTGAGAGATGTGCAGGCTATGAAACTAAACATAGTCAGTCTTCCACATCCAGGCATTGTACATCTGTATACTGAGTGACCTCAGATCAAAACTATGGGTTAAAACTGTGTGCCAAACATGAACAGACTTTTTCATGTAATTATTCCATACATAATATAACTATTTGCATAGTGGTCATGTGTCATAGGTAGTGTAATAATCTAATGGTTAAAGCATTACAGAGGATGTGAGGCTGAACAGATGTTAAACTCAAATATGATGCCATTTGATATCTTGAGTATCATCCATCACTTCTATGTACACTTCTATGTACACTTCTATTACACACGTCTATGTGTAATCTAGATCCAATCCTCTTGAATATCAAGGGACAAAGTTAATAATCATTTACATATAAAAATTTTAAAAATATTTTAAAAGAGGAAAACATATTTCTGTATAATGACTTGTTACATCACTTCAATGTACACCAAGATGGACTAGACTCTAGGAGAGAGCAGAAAATGTATTTAGTGACTGCATTTTTTCCTCAACATCTAGGAAGGTATTTCATACTTCAAGGGTATTTAGTACAAGTGAAATGAATGAATAAAGGATGTAGAATCTACCCAGAACAGACAGATTTCTGTCCCTCAAATCTATTAGATCTAATGGATCTGAAGCAATGTTGCTGAAAATAAGATGAGGCTTCTCAGTAATAACCATTAGGGATGAGGTCAAAAACCTAAAGTGAGTGTCCCAATCCAATGGAACAGCATAGGAGCCATACATCATACTGTAACACCAGAGTGCTTGAGCCCAAACAGTGAACCAAAACAAATTTCCCAATGGCAAGGCTAGATAAGTGTTTAAAATTTTTGTTACTTAAACCAAACAGAAACCATTGCTTTCTTACGCAACTGAATATTCATATGAAGATTGTAGCTGTGACGTTTTATGTGAGTGTTTCTATGTCTGTCATTATCCTAGAAATAGTTCCATTTACTCTTATGTTAAGATTTCTAGTATGTAATACATGGGATTAGAATCTCAGGTTTTTAATAACAGACAGTCCTAATTTGAAATTCTGTCCATTCAGTTTGTTGGTGCATGCTCTCAGAGAAGATATATGACAGCTACAAACTCAGTTTCCTCATCTACAAAGTATGAATATTGTTAGTATCTGCATTGTAAGCTTGTCGCTATGAAAAGAAGAAGTAAATTTCAAGATCCAGTATATTAATTAAGGGTGCACTCGTGTGGTCGTGTGTGTGTGTGTGTGTGTGTGTGTGTGTGTGTGTGTGTGTGTGTTAAGAAATAATTTACTAACTAACAATGTAGAGGTAATAAACACAAAGAAAAGAATAAGATTTGTGTTCTTTTGGCTCCATTTATACTTCTTACTCCAGAATTATTAAAAATTGTTCCATCTAGGTGGGGGAAAGATGGCCTTGAGATCCTAAGGGTAGTAGAACTGCATCTGTTCCCCCACCAGCTGCAATACTCGGAAGGGCAGGCCCTGCACCTTCTCTGGGAAGCACAATAGAGCCAACCCCATGGGTGGAAGTGTGGGTGAGCCAGCCCCTATGTTATTAGAATGGAAGAGCTGTCCCCATTACTCATCTGTCATGTAGCTGCATCAGTGGGTGAGAGATACCCTTCCCCCACTTTACGCATCAACCTCTGAGACAGATGGGAGAGCTGCCCCTGCCCGATATTAGCCGCAACACTTCAGAGAGCAGGCTTTGCACCTCACCAGGGCAGCACAATAGAGCCAAGCCTGTTGGCAGAGGTGTGGGTGAGGCAGCCCCAAAGTTGTGAGCATGGGAGGGCTGTCCCTATTACTCATCTGTCATATAGCAGCATGGGCAGCAGAAAGATGCCCTCCCCGCCTTCCCATCAACTCCTGAGGTGTGTGGAAGAGCTGGCCCTGACCTCATAAGACTGGAGGAGCTGGCCCTTCCCCTCACCAGCTGCTGCACCTGGGAGAGTAACGCATGCCTGGGAAACACAGTAGAGCTGACCCTGAAGGTGTAGGCATGAGGGATCTGACCCTGAGAACAGGCAGGAGAACTGGCCCCTTCCCTTGCTCAAAGCTGCAAGGTATACCACAAAAATGCAGGAGAGCTCACCCTGGTGGTGGGAACAAGGGAGAGCTAGCAGGCTGACCAACGTTATAAATATCCAGGCCCAGAACCAGGGTTATATGTTGGCCCACCCATTTGAGATCTGCTGGAGCAGGTGAAAGGACCCGTCCTGCAGACCCAAAGCTGCAGGGTTTCCACAACACAGGGCAACAGCAGAATAACCAAGAGGAGTTCCAGTGAGGGCCCAGCATCAAATAGTGTAGCAGAAACCAGAGGCCTAGAACCAGACCAATGACTCTTTGCAATGAACACTCACAAGTAAAGATATATGGATAAAAGGGTTTACTGTGTGACTCACTGTGTCACACTGCAGCTTCCAAGATGAGATTGATTTTGTTTCCTTTTGTCTTTTTTTTTTCTTTTTTCTCTTAAATTTTATTTTATTTTGAGGGGCAGAGGGTGAAGATGAAGGGAATGAAGAAATGAATGAGATGGAGATACATGATGTGAAAGACACAAAGAACAAATAAAAAGAGGAAAAAATGATCCCATCTAAAAAGTTAAAATTAAAATACGTGAGTACTATCAGCATTTGTTATTTCTATTTTTATTGGGTTGTATAATTACATAAATTTCCAAATGTGACCACCGAGGTAAATCTTCTCATGGACTAGACTTACATAGGCATGGATCTTTCTCACACCCTTCATACCAGTGTTTGTCGCCTAATTGCTTGAGGAGATAAAATAAAATCATTGCAGATAGATTTTCTGTAAATCAAGGCTAGAGAGAAGAACTGTTCAATAATGTTTTCATGGTCAATACACACTGTCATCCTTCATTTTCCATGAAGCAATCATCACATTGGCTTCTGGCTCCTCTTACTTTCCCCAAACCGAGTTTCAAAAAAACCTGAAATGATCTGTTCTGAATGCTTTAGTTCATTAGGAAAGGCACCTTCGTATTTCGTAGCAGGACTGGTATAATTTTTGGTGTATCTTCATAAAAAGAGATGCTTTTGAGTTAATTACAGCTGTAGAAATATTCCCAAGCACTTCTAGGAATGCTCAGTTTCTCTGGTGAAGCAGCTAGCTAATAATTTAATAGCCAGCAATTGGTACATAGGCATCAAGCTCAAGAATTCTTTAGAGGTCTCAAATTTAAAAGTTTCTTAAAAGCTTGTATACTGATCCAAACTAGCTTAATGTCACTATAAAACATGAGAACCCAGACATCTGAGATCCGATCAGGCAACAAATAGCCAGAGCCTTCCCCATAAATCTAACATATCAATATTTAGATAAATAGAACCCAGGCCCCTTGCTATATTTCACATATAAATTATAAAAGCCCATTTTAAGCCTTGGATAACTTCCCAAATGTTAACTAAGTGCTTCCTGTCTTGGTGGTGATGGTGGTTGTACTGCTGGTGGTGGTGGTGGTTTGGTGGTGGTGGTAGTGGTAGTGGTGGAGGAGGAGGAGGGGGGAATAGTATGGTGGTGGCAGAGGTGGTGTTGATGGTGGTAGTGGTGATGATGATGTGGTGGTGATGGGTGACAGTGGTGGGGGTGGGGTAGTGGTGGGGGTGAGGTAGTGGGGGGGTGGGGTAGTGGGGGTGGGTAATGGTGATGGAGGTGATGGGGTAGTAGTGGTAGGGTGGTGATGGTGCTGCTGCTGCTGCTGCTGCTTTCTCTTGGTGGTGGTTTGGTTTTGGTTTTTGGTTTTAGCCTTTTTGCAGCCATGGAGTCTAAGGTTCCCAGATCATTACTTACCACATTCATTTGGTATTGCCTCATTTTAAAAATAATGTTCTATGTGCATCTTGGGTCTGATA
The DNA here is from genome assembly GCF_903995425.1 of Onychomys torridus. Classification (NCBI taxonomy): domain Eukaryota; kingdom Metazoa; phylum Chordata; class Mammalia; order Rodentia; family Cricetidae; genus Onychomys; species Onychomys torridus. The sequence goes on from NC_050444.1 coordinate 72,585,670, forward strand.
TTTTTACTTTCTGATCCTACTTTATCTAAAATTGAAATCCATGAAATAGGAAATGTGTTGTGATCTTACTTCACATTGAAGAGTATTGATATTTAGAGTTTACTATACATCAAGTGGGTAAACATGTACACTAAGGTCCTCTGACTCATCCAAATCCCCATCAGCTGATCTGTCATTAATAGACAGTGCCAACGCCTATTTGGAGATAAATGGTTTTACAAACAGGTAGTTCTGCTAGAAAATAAAACTGCATTGTTAAAAAGAAATACAAAATATTTTCTGTGATGCAGAGAGAATGTCATCTGGTCACTTGCAGACTCACAATAAAAATATTTTTCACCAGGAATTTCAATAGTAGTGTGGATGTAAAACTCAGTTATCCCAGATAAAATATTCTCTCTGGATAAGTGTAGGTTATAATATGCAGAAAATTCTTTTTAGGCAGCACAAAGGGTTAGTTTTTCTGCCCTCAGTGGCAAGTTATTACAGTTTTATGTGGGAGCAACACTATACAGCTTCTCCTGTTATAAATAAGATCACTCTTGCTTCACTCTAAAAATAGACTAAGAAGGAAAGTGGTAGAGATCAAGAGCTTATTCAAGAAGTGGAAATGATGGCTAATGGGAGAAGCAGGTCGAGGTCATTGTTTCTTCCCCATCAAGCATCCTTCAGGGTTTTGATTTGCCTGTTTGTATAAGCAGCACACATTCTATACACCAAAATAAAAATCGAACTACTGTATGATGCGGCTGTACCCAAAGACTCTGTCTCCTACAACAGAGATAGCTACTCGTCCCTGTCCATTGCTATGTGTTCTCTCTAATAGGTAGGAAGGTCATGGTTTTAGTCATTACATATGGGGTTATATAAGCTTTGGTGTACACAGATGTCATGGAACTAGAACAGGTCTCTTGAGATGAGGGAAAGAGGCTTTAGGGAAGGTGGGTGGAGGGCCAGAACACCTGACAAAGGTGAGAGGTGGGACTCCAGGGAAGCGTGGAGCAAGCAGAGCATGGGGCAGAGATGGGGAGGAAGACTGGATTGCGGAGAGGGTTGAGCACTGTGAAAATGCCAAAAGAAAATCTCTTTGTACGCAAATTAATGGAAGAATGTCCTAAAACTTTAAAAAAGTGAAATTTATAGTTAAAATTCACTTTCTCTTTAAATTAATATATAATATTTTTATGATATATGTGTAATTTTTATATCATACTTCATTTTGGTAAAGTTAGTTACTATGATTCTTTTGTACCAAAAGAAAAAAAATATATGTACAGGTTTCTAAAACTTGAACAGTGATGGCCATACCCTCAACTCAGCATGGTGCTTTGTGAAGCCTTGTGACAGTTAACTTCCCTTGGTGACATCCTGAACCCTACATTGGCTATACCTCTCTTTAATTTGAATTAACAATGCAATGTTAATATCTAATTAAAGCATAGAGACCATGGGCCCTTCTTCATTTCACAGCTACAGAAAAACTCCTTCTTAATTTGTCTCTACTTCCTCCAAATCTCTCCAATATCACATGCCCACCTGTAAGGAGAGGGTCTTTATTGCCCCTGCAGCCATACACTCTTTATGTAGCTAAACAAAGTAGTTAAGCAGCTAGAAATACAAATTAGTATGAAAAATACAGTTATGTGGAAACAAACAGATCTTAGCTTTTTCTTGGTGTTTCTGCAATTCTCCTTCATCCCTCATTCTAACTCTTAGCACCATCAGTGTCTTTATCAGCTACCAATAATAGTTACCAATTCATAGAGCACTTACAAATATTACTTTTAATAACATTTTATTACCAACAATAATTATTTAATTGGGCTATTATAGTTTTATTGTACTGTATATGTTCTCTTTACACTGCCCTATACTTACATAGCAATTACAATTCGCCTTTTGGCTTATGTACTGACAACATCTATGTATTAATCTTACTCTGCTTCAAAAAAAAAGCATATCAGGAAGACATTTATTATAAGTTGATACAAAAGCTTCTGTTTCTGTAGTATCATCTCATAAACCCTGGAACCTGACTGAGAGCTGATAAAGAAAGGACAGGCACTCAGATATATATGCAGTGAAGCAGGAATCACCAGGAGTCAGTTATCTCTGCAACCCAGCACCTCAGCATGTTTATTAGTCACAGAACAGAGAGAGAGGTTAGCTCATCTTAGTAGGAGATCTCTATAGATGAGCCTCTCAGACTGTAAACATCCTAGAGGAAGAAGTTGAAGTTGACGGTCTTTATGCACTATGTTCAGTCATCCATAAATACTGATACTTGGACTCCAGGTGAAAGCTTTGCCATTCTTCTTGAGCCAAGCCCAAATGGGTAATGGCTTTGCCAATTTTTTGTAAGTCCAAAGCCTTGGAGTCCTTGAAATGTCATATAATGCACAACCACTCAGGACGTCATTCATTAAGGGCTTCCTCCACTCCCTAGAGTCATCCTCACTCCTATATTATTTTCCCATCTACATATCCTTGAATTTATTTCCCATGTTTGTCATTGCTTATCTGAAATTGAAAGCAACCTGTTTCTGAACTGTGTCTACATTCTGTGTCATAGATAATGAGAGTCCAATGGTGGTCCTACCTGAAGAACAGAAAACAGAAAATGTTTTAAGCATCTAAGCCTCTAGAACAGCCATAATGCCATTTACATTCCTGGATCATGGCAAGTCAGGGGCTGGAATTAGACTCATTAAGGAAGACTGACATGGTTGCCGTACCTTAGAGCATTGGTGAGGATGGAAGTAAGGGTTCTCCCCACTTAGTATTTAAATCAATCAAAACTGAGACTAGAAGTCAGCAAAAGAATATCAAATTCCTGGTATTATTACCAACAAAACTGTGATAAGATAGTTTGCTTTCTGAGACAGTCAGATTCTTTATGCTTAATGCCTGAATGAAAAAGACAAACCCATTAACTCACAATGAACAGTAAATGGGGAAAACCTCACTCATGAGCAACTAACATCTAAAAGAGAAAAACCTAACAGATATTCCCTGAAAATAGCCCACTCACAAAGGAAAGAAAAGATAGAGTGCTTGAGCTTTGAATTACCAACGTATTCTCCAAAATTCAACAGAGAATCAGTCATTTCACTCTCCTTTCCTCTAACTACCCATGGAGAGAATAATGGGGAACAGATAGACTCCAGTGAGGATTGCCACATTCACTTCAGTCCTTCTATGTAGACGTGGACAATAGGACATAATAAATGACCCTTTTAGCAGTCCTGATGCTCATCCTCAGACCATCCTATCCCCTGCTCCTCCTGAGTTCTCTTTCTTGAGAGAATGATCTTCATACTTCAGTATATTGTTCTCAGTTATTTCAGGAGGACTATCAGAATACAGCAAAAATGGCATCACTGTTTCCAAGTCCCAGAGCAATGGACGAAACAAACAAACAAACAAACAAGCATGATCCTTTCCTTTTCAGACATAATCAAGGAGGGAATTTTTAAATATCCCATTATATTCTTTAAAATGCATTAGGCAAAAAACTAAAGAAAAATGAAAAATAATAATAAAAAATAAAAAAGTACATTAGGACCTGATATTAATGTTTATACAGTAAATATAGTTTCACAAGATTCTTTTTAATTTACCATTCAAGTCTTTAGACATACAGATTCTATATAAGCATTATTTTAAACACTATGGTTAATTCAACATGTCACAATATATTCAATTATTATATTTGAGAGATTTTTTTCTATTTGTAATACTTAAACAAGAATTTTTTATAAAATGTAACAAAAGAAAATTTGTATTGGCACCAGAAAGCCTTGTCCTGTTGTATAAAGAACTATAAACTTTTGATTCATGTACTTAAAACTTTTTCCCAAGATTTATAGCACTTAAATCATCACCTTATTATGAAACTGGCTGTCTCACTCCATTCTTTCTGACATTCAGTGCATCAGAAAGGGGAAATTGATATTAACTTACATTGGATAGCCTATGTTGAAACCACTCAGCAAAAGCAAACCTGTACTCCTGTCTCAGGAAAACTGAAAAACCATAAATGTGAATTGTTCTATAATCCTATACTGTTTCAAGTTAATTTATGCTGCAGAAATAAATGACCATTACATGTGCTTTTTCATGGCTTTTATTAGTACCACAGTAAATAACTCATTCATAATCTGTTTTCAGAGTATAAATATGTAAAGAAGAAATTCTCTGGTTTTCCTATTTATGCATATTTAACACCTACAATAACAATAGATACCCAATAAATACCGGCTTAATACATAAAATACCTACTACACTTAAGTAGTAATTTAAAATGGACAAATGAATAAACTGATACAGAGTTGCCTAGAGATCTAGATTCAGAAGTTTTAAACTTGCCAAGAACAATATTGGAATTAAACAGAAACATCTGGGTTTATAGAGAGAAAACTAATAATGTCTGTCCTAGTTAGGGTTACTATTGCCATAATGAAATACCACAATCAGACCAACTTTGGGAGGAAAGGGGTTTATCTGGCTTCCATATCATTGTTCATCATCAAAGAAAGACAGGACAGGAACTCAAACAGCGCAGGAACCTGGAGGCAGGAGCTGGTGTAGAGGCCAAAGAAAGGCTCTGCTTACTAGCTTGTTCCATATGGCTTGCTCAGCCTGCTTTCTCATAGAACCCAGGACCACCTACCTAGAGATGGCACCACCCACAATTGGCTAGGTCCTCCCCCATCAATCACTGGAGGTTCTTTCCCCTTCTCAGATAACTTTAGCTTGTGTCAAGTTGACATAAAACTTTCTGGCACAGTATTCCATACAATGCCTTGTATTATTCCTGTATACTCTTGCATAATGAGAAAATAATAACAAAGAAAATTGGGGGTAAGCATAATGTGATGGAAAAAATAAGAAAATCAGTTATCAGAAAATGACAGCAAAGAAAAACAAAAAGTATTAACTATAGAATGTTCACTATTTGCCAGGCATGGCATTTTGAGGAATGTATCTCATCTAAGTATGGAAATAATCCTTTGAAATAATCCTAGATATTCAATAATAGATTAATGAGTAAATAAAGTAAGATATATATATATATATATATATATATATATATACACATGCAATGGAGTTTTATTCAACCAGAAATTTGAACAAAATTATGGTGTTATAGGGAAATGGATGGAAGTGGAGATGATATTTAGCAAAAATAAGTCAGACTCAAAGAGAAAAATAACAAATTTTCTCTCATATGAGGAACTGAGAAATGATAGATAGCTACATAGACAGGAATATATAGGACACAAATGTAGGAGAGATATTATTTTAGTAGAAGACTAATGGTAGGGTTAAGGGGAGCAAGAGAATAAGTAATAAGAAGACAAATCCATGTTTCTTTCATATACAGATCTAGGTGTGTGTGTTTGTGTGTGTGTGTGTGTGTGTGTGTGTGTGTGTGTGTGTGTGTGTGTGTACATGTGACATGAAAACAGGATGAATATCTGAGGAAAGAAGGAAATGAACAGGAGGGAGAAAGATCCCAATGAGTGGTACATATGCAAAGTACAGTGATTTACATGTATGATAATACAGCAAAACACACTATTTCATATGCCTACATAACTCAGTCTATGAACAGTTGTCTGTATCTATAACCCAGCACTTGAGAGGTGGAGGCAAAAGGAATAAGAGCTGAAGGCCAGCAGCCTCAGTTACATAATGAGCTTGAGGCTACCTTGGGCTACATGAGACTCTATTTCAGAACTGATAAATGACTAAGAGACAGACACAGAGAGGGACAGAAAAGAGGGAGAAACTATTTTATTTTAACATAATACTTCATTATTTGAGGATCTGATACAATGAATATTAATCATACTTAGCCCCTTCTCCTCCCACAACTTCCCCCAGTCCATCGCATCTCAACTTCATATGCTTTTCCTTCCCACAATCCACCCTGTCCACGTTGTGCCCCTGGGTATGAAACCGTCTACTGTGGTATGGTTGACCCACTAGGAGCCAAACCCTTAAGAAAACTGACTCTCCCTCCTCTAGAAACCATCAACTGCCAATAGCACCTTAGCTAGAGAGGAAAGTGGAGATCCCTGCCCACTTCACACTAGAATGTTGATTAGGATTAGCATGATCTTGGACAGGTAACCACAGCCGCTGTGAGTTCGCTCTTGTAGCTGTCAAGTCATGTCCAAAATATACTTCCCCACAGTCCTACCTGACCTCTGGCTCCTTCAATCTTTCTGCCTCCTCTTCTACAGAGGCTCCAGAGCCCTGAGGGTGGTTGATACAGATGTCCTATTTGTGCTAAACATTTCACTGACATTTGTTCTCTGCCTTTTGATCAGTTGTGAGTTTCTGAGTTAACCATCATCCAATGTACAAAGAAACTTCTCTGATGAGGAAAGAGAGTGGCACTCATCTATGGGTAGAGAGACACAAATTTAGAAGGCAGTTTGATTTCTGTCCATTAGTACAACAACAACAATAAAAATAATAATAATAGGTTTAATCTCTGGGACCTATAAGCCCCATGTGGTGGTTTAAATAAGAGTGGTCTCCATAGGCTTATATAGTTGAATGTTTAGTCATCAAGGAGTAGAACACTTTGATAGGATTAAAAGGATTAGGAGGTGTGGCATTGTTAAATTATGTCACTAGGGGGTATGCTTTGAGGTTTCAAAAGCTTATGCCAGTCCCAGTCTCTCTCTCTCTCTCTCTCTCTCTCTCTCTCTCTCTCTCTCTCTCTCTCTCTCTCTCTCCCTGCAGATCAACAACTTCCCCAGCACCATGCCTATCATACCTGCAGCATGCTCCCCGTTCCCATGCTCCTTGCCATGATGATAATGGATTAGTCCTCTGAAACTGTAAGCAAATCCCCAATTAAATGCTTTCTCTTATAAGAGTTGTTGTGGTTGTGGTGTCTATCCATAGCAATAGTGACTAAGACACTTCCCAACCATGAATTCTTGCCAATATTTACAGTATCAAGCATGCATTTTATTCTGTGCAGGAGGCCTTAAATCAATGTAGACAGTAGCTCCATATATAATGTATGTGTGTGTGTGTGTGTGTGTGTGTGTGTGTGTGTGTGTGTGTGTTGAATTGAAACTAACCTACACAGAGGATAAGGCTTCCTCCAAAAGCCAAAAATACATTATTTTCAAAAATTAATTTTAAAAAGCAAACTGCAAAGCTGGGTTAGATGGCCCAGAGAATAAAGGTATTTACCCTCAGTCCTGAAGACCTGAGTTTGATCCCTGGAAAGCAGGTGGTGAAAGGAGAGCACTGACTCGTGCAAGTTGTCCTCTGACCTCCATAAGTGGCACATGTGCACACATGCACACACTATAAATAAAGCAAAAGAAAATGCAAAAATAAAAACTTTGAGGGTGATTTTATCAGTTTGTAATAAATATAGAGATGCATTGCCTAAGGTAACGTGTCAAAATGCATTGAGTAAGTGTTGTAGACTACCATTCCTGTGTCTCTATTAGACTATTTGTGAAATTGGTGCTTAATGTTAATTTCTTCTGAAGATGTAATATTTGTACTCTCCTTTGTGAAATCAAATTCAATTGTTTTTCTAGCTAATAAAATGCAATCACACATGGAAAAGTACCAAGGCAGAATGAAGTTACTGGTTGCTGGCAAATGAGAAATGTAACACCTCAAGAAACATCAGGCTGCCCAAGAAGGACACGTTGAGGACAACAGCAGCTTGACTTTTTCATCTACCTTAGGACATTCTGTGACTTTTCCTACATGCCAGAATACACCTGAGTAAACATCATAAATTGTATTTGGTGAGGAGAAAGGCCTAGTCACAAGTCATGATTAGATCATGCTGAATGTGTAGTCAAGCACAATTTCTTTAGGTGAATAGTGATCACAGCTATTAATCATTTAATTGAAGAATTCACTTCCAAGAAACCTATTATAAATAGAGCTTGTGCTACCATGGTTCTGAAGATTTTAAATTATTTTCTCAAACTGAAGAAAAGCAAACCATTATTTATCATCAAAATTAAAAAAAAAAAAAACTTAATCACATTGTAAAATGTTGATAACAGACAGAATTTTGGTCTAAAATGCCATGGTATTTCCCAACCTAGCAATTTGCAACTGAAAGTACTTCAAATGCATAGACATAAGTGATTTTCTAGTGAGTGATCTGAAGACTAAATATGTTAGAAATACTTTTCTGCAGTGTTTGCAAATTTATATGAGTCGCTGCAGCCAGTCTAGAACACACCCAACTTTCCTGATTCCATGCCCAAAGAACTCAGCCTGTATTTTCAAAGCATCTGCATATATGCAAAATATGTATGTAAACTAAGAGACAGTGAGTCATGGCTTTAAAATCATATGTAATGCTATTGTCAAATTATAATTCTGATCTAAATCACTGCAGAAAGATCCTCGTAAGTGGTTTCCAGTCACATTATCCTCAAATTTACCAAATACAGTGCTGCAAAAATGTGTCTTCAGGGGGATGGGGATTTAGCTCAGTGGTAGAGCGCTTGCCTAGCAAGCACAAGGCCTTGGGTTCGATCCTCAGCTCAAAAAAAAAAAAAAAAATCTGTCTTCAGAAACACACACACCCAGTATCTGCTTTAAAGACTTTTTCCCCAAAGGTTTCCTTTTGCCTGCATGAGGACACACAAGTTCCTAACGGTACTTATCCTGCACTCTGCTTGCCCCACCTTCTATTTCTGTAGTATTTCTCATTAGCCCCTGTGTTGCTCTTTATGCTCCAAGAGTTCCAAACCACAAAGAGTTTTCTTCTCAGGAGCCCTGTGCATTAGCTTACCCTGCCTCTTTCCCAGAACAGCTTCTATGATACTCCGCTGTCAAGCTCTTATCCTTTAAGGCTCAACTCAAGCATCATTACATTCTGGAATCTTTCCTGACCCTTCTACACCTGCTTGCAGCAAAGCGTTTGCACATCCTTATCGCCTGTCTTCAAGATAGTGTAACTGTTTATTCAAACATTTCTCACCCTACCAGAAGGTGATTTCCAGGAGCACAAGAGTCATTGATCTTTTCCCTTCTCTCCTGCTGTCGGAGTTTGGTGGTATTGATGCTGAAATGCTGACACTCATTCTCCCATCAGGGATTCTCTGCAAAGGATAAATAAAAAGTAAAAATAACATTGAGAAGTAATGGGAAGGGTTTTATTAATATTTACATTACTTTGATTATTCTGAATATGGGATTTTCTGAGTACTGCTTCTGTTGTGAAAAGGTAGGCCTTGAAAAGCTTAGCGACCACTCCTCAGTCCATTCCTCTGAATTTGAATGCCCATCACTGTAAATGAGGAAGGGACTCCATTTCCATGTCCAGTCACCAACAGAGCATGAAGCACAGTTGAATGAGCTGAGGGAAACTCTGTCAGGAGCATTTTCCTAACAGATCTCCCATCTAGTACTCACCAGACCTGAACTTACTCAGCCTCTGTTGTAAGACCCAACTGAGTGTACACAGGAAGGTATGGCTATAGACACATAGATGTAAGAAGGAAGTAGAATATGTGATCCTATATTTTATGTACATTAACCCACATTCCTGTCAAACAGGGCAGGACATGTTCCTGTCAGTAAGATCTTGAATTCAGCCAGAAAATCAATTCCTTGTTTCTTAGGAAGGTTCTAGAAATAGTTGGAAATGATGACATGTGAATCCTACTGATTCCTCTCCTGTAAATTCTTATACCTTATAACAATTTATAATATTCAAAGTTTCAGACATATTATATAATACAATATTCAACAGCAAGAAGTTGCTAAGCATCAATGTTTCTATTAACAGATTAGGAACCAGTACAATAAATAGTCGTGGTCGTAGAGATAAAGAGCAGCAAATACATAAGATCAGTTTTTGAAATGCACAATAATGTTTTCAGCTAAGCAATGTACCACAGAGAGTGCTCCAAATGTCCATGCATGAGAGCTGCCAACTAGCATAGCAGGAGGCCAAAGTATGTTAGAAATTCCCCTGTAGTTCTCAGTGTCTATGTCTGTTCCTGTGGCCAGCCTCGGGCACACCTGGATATCCTGCCCCCACTATTTCATACTTAGCTGTTATGTCTGTTTTGACAACTCTTTAGCACATGGTATAGAGCTTAGGAGAAGAAGAATGTAAGCAAAAATAAACAGCTCTTGAGACACCATACAGATATCTGTTTAATGTCAAGAATCCCATTGCAACCTGGTTATTTCAATTTGAACACAGACAAGGTCTGGTCTGTTCATGGGATCTAAAGTTTGGAGTTAAATGGCTTACATGAACAACTAAAATTTTCTTACAAAAATTGGAGGAAAGAAAAATGTCTAATTCCTTGGGGATTGAGCATTCCCTAAGGAAACTCATCCTCAGAAGAGAAATGGCTAACAAGTTTTAGGTTTGAGAAGGCTTAACATTTCTGTTTACTCCATAAGAGAAGGAAACAGTAGCATTTCCAGGAGGTCTGTATGTTAATTACACATGCCTGTAAATGCTTATAGAAAAAGCAAGAACTGAGAGCAGAGGTGATATTCATAAACAATACATGTAACACACATATATGTTACATTTATATAATTTGTGTGAGTCTACTTCCCTCATTGCTTATAGGAGCTTGAGCATATTGAGATTAATGCATCACAAAAAGACTTTTCTACAGTTGAAAACCATCCCCTAGTCATCTTATAAAATTTAGAAATTCAAGCATGAACAGTTTAGAAAATCAATAAAATACATAATGCTGTTTTAATCTATTTTCGCCAAAAAGGAGTAAAAAAAAAAATTAGCTGACACTTGCAAGGGATCATTACATTTAATGGGAAATGCACTTTTGTGAAACAGCTCTAATCATCTGACACACTAGATCAATGGATACAAGAATGATGGGTAATTTTCTATAATACTCTTTGCCTCGGGTATTTGATGCTGAGATCATCACTCTGACATCTAAGTACGCTAAAGTACTTGAGAAGCACAGACATGTTAAAGACAGTAGTGAGCGACCTACTCTAATTATAAGACTTCATTCTGGAATCCACAGGTATCATCCTAGCTACAATATCTCACTTGCAATGGTGAGTTGCTTTTTTTCTCTCAATCTACTATACAGATATTTGATAAGTTATTAAAATGGGGAAAAAGTTTAAATTTCAAGTGATGTAAAAACTGAATATTCAAGTTGGAGAAAATATTCAGTGGTTAGGAACATTTCTTGTACAAATGTAAGGATGTGAGTTTTATTCTTAGTACTTAAGCCTGCCACTCCAGCACTGTGGAGGTGGGGAGACAGGAGATAACTAAAGCTTGCTGTCTGCCAACATAGCACCAGAAAGATGCCCTTGTCTAAAGGAATTAGATAAATGAGCAGAACACTATACATCTTAATCTAGCTTCCACACATGCATGCACCAGTATGAACCATACACCACACATACACACACAGGGACATAGACCACACACACATATACCACACTTAAATCAGAGCCACATTTTTTATTAAGTCTACAATTTAACATAGAAAAAAGGGCTGTGAAAGAATAGACAAATAAATAATCACGGTCTTTTACTTGTAGAATAAAGAAGCACTTTACTGTCAGTGGAGAGAATGCCAGAGGGATAAAGTCAAGAATAAAAACTACATCACATCAATGTCAAGATGGCAAAAATAGCCAACAGGGGCTTGCTGGAAATATTTTTAAAAGTTTACTTTAAATTTTAATGTTTCATTTTTGGACTATATTAATGTTTCTAGGACCTCAAGTTCATTATTACAATGAATAATAATGAGTCATATCCTGTAATGTTAATATTATGTCAGTTTATTTTTTTCCTCAACCTTAAAAACACCTGTGAATTATTTTCTCTTCTCTAGACCACTCTAAGACAGAAGCAAAGTATAAAATACAGTGGATTTGAAGAGAGAATTTTCATAAAAGAGAGAAGACAGGAAGGAAATGAGTAAGTTACACAGAAGAGAATTTCATGGGCAGAACACTGAGAACAAGAATACAATGATAAAGTATGTTCTAGAACAAAGCTTCTCAAGGAGGGTTCTTTTGAAATCTAGAGCTTTACAAAGTATCATGAAAGGATTCTTGAGATTGTCTCTAAAATATAAATAAAACATTGTGGATCTATGTGGCTCATGGAATGGCAGCATTTACAGTAGAACATAGTAAGTTAGCAGCTAGTCCATGATTTCATTAGTAGTCCTTTAGCCCTTGGAGCTGGAGTTTTCCTGGTCCCACCCGGCTTGCAGACGCTCACACCAAATAAATACACAGATGCTTATATTAATTAAAACTGTTTGGCCTAATGGCTCAGGCTTCTTGCTATCTCGATCTTACACTTAAATTAATCCATAATTCTTATTTAGGTTTAGCCACATGGCTTGGTACCTTTCCCTAGTTCTGCCTTCACATCTTGCTTCTCGTGGTGGCAGTGGCTGGCAGTGTCTACTGACTCAGCCTTCCACTTCCCAGAATTTTCCTCTCTGCCTATGCTATACTTCCTGCCTGGATACTGGTCAATCAGCATTTTATTTATCAATCAATCAGAGCAACACATTCACAGAATACAGAAAGCCCTGAGTTACAGAGTCCACAAGGACAGCCTTCGCTTATGTGGGTATATATTAGTTTTTCACATGACTGGAGGGACCACCAACAGTTGGTGAGTATATGATAGCAGAAAGAAGATGACAGGCTGATGACACCAATGTCTCCATCCCTACTGAGGTCTGACTATATAGTACCTCTCAAAAAATCATATGTTGAAATTTTTGTCCCTATCTAGTGGAATTATTGAAAAATATTTGCACTATGAAGATGTTAACTTTGTTTATGTGTTACTTCATTGGTGAGTTATGAGGAGGCAAGTCATAGTTGGAGAGATGGGTCATTACAGATATGTCTTTAAAAGTGTATCTTTGGTTCCTGAATTCTAGCTCTTTACCTTTTGGCTTCTTGTCTGCTATGAGGTGAGAGTCCCTCTGTGCCTTATGCTCCAGTGTGTGATATAGTCTACCTTATCATAAGCCTGAGACAATAAGCCAGCTGACCCTGGACCTGAATCTCTGAACCATGAGCATAAATAAATCTTTTCCTCTGTAAGCTATTTCACTCAAGTATTCTGTCTCACTGACAAAGGACTGGTTAAAATGAAATTGCCATGAAAAGTAGAGTCATTGTTGTGATTTTCTTACCATGTGGGTCAGATGCAGTTGGCATGGGCTTATGAAAGAAATCTGGGGAATGGAGACACTGCTTAGAAAAAAAGTTTAGAATATGATAAACAGGTCTTCATAGATTATTTTGATGGCAGTTCAAAAGACCAGAATGCTAACAGGTACAGGAGTAATAAAGACTGTGCTCCTGAGACTTGTAGATGGAAATAAGGTCACTATAAGAATTGGGCTAGATGGCATTCACATGATATTGAGGTTATGAATAAGTCTATGTTATGCTCATCTCTTGAGACCTTGAGTAAGGTTGAGTTTAAAGGTGACAGACTGACCAACAATGTAGAGAAAATGTCAAGTCAGCATCAGCCCGTCAAAGTTTGGTGACAAAGATAGCCTCCAAGTGCTGTGGGATGTCTTTCTGTACGCTGTGAATATGTGTTGCTCTGACTGGTTCATAAATAAAGCTGCACTTGCCTATGGCAAGACAGCTTAGAGGCAGGTGGGTAATCCAACCAGCTATACAGAGAGAAGAAGGGTGAGGAGAGGGCGATGCCAGGCTCAGCCTAAGGAACAACAAGATGCCAGCAGAACAGTAATGCCACAGCCACATGGCAACTTACAGACTAATAGAAATGGGTTAATTTATAAGAATTAGCTAAGAAGAAGCCTACAATAGGCCATGCAATTGGTAGTTAATATTAAGCCTCTGAATGAATATTTTATATGTGGCTGAGGGACCACGAGGCTGGGCAGGACTGGAGAAACCTTCCAGCTATATCCAAGGGAGTACCTTGGACAGAAATCTCTATACCCTATTACCCTGACAAGCTCATTCCTTTAAGATTTCTCAAGGAAAAGCATGACCTCAGTTCAGATACTGCAGTGCAATATGCTTCTAGATGATCAGCAGTCTGGGATCCCTGCAGGGAGACCTGTTCAGTTCATGCCCATGGCTACCTCATCCCATGCCTTGGACTGGGGTTAGTACATTTTTTCATAAGTATTTGAGCTACAGGTCCTTTAGTTGGAAGTGAGCCTCCCTCCCTCCCCCCCCCTCTCTCTCTCTCTCTCTCTCTCTCTCTCTCTCTCTCTCTGTCTCTCTCTCTCTGTCTCTCTCTCTCTCTCTCTGTCTCTGTCTCTCTCTCTCTGTCTCTCTGTCTCTCTGTCTCTCTGTCTCTGGAGGGAAACTAAAAGATTAGGACAAAACATTGCAGTTTGCACCCCCATCCACCAACCATTCTCCATATCCATTCTCTGCTTTTCTCACTCAGTAGCTTAAGCGATAAGGTGACCTAAAGTCATCTTTTGGAAGTAACTCAACTAAGCCAGAATTGCTGAGTTTGTCAAGCCACAGACACAGTTAGGCAGGAACATTCTGAAAAGCACTCAAGCAGATCATCTGCCTTCTATAGGGTTTTCTCTGACTCAACAATTTCATTTTTGCACTCAGGGCCCATCCACTGACCTCTTCACCAGCCCTCCTTGTCCATTGCTCACACTTTTGCAAGCAGTCTTACTTAATTTAAAGCCACTCTCCTTCACACAGGTGACACAGGTGACTACTTGGCCCTTTCCTCATTGGGAATATTTTCCTCACAGTCATATTTCAAGGCTCCCCTTGAATATTGCTGTATTAAAGTCATGGCCCATTTGGGGCCTGACCCATAAATCAGGTTTGCCACATCTACAAGCCAGCCTGAGCTTCCTTTCCCCTACTGTAAAGTGTAGATAGAAACTAAGGATTGAGTTGATTGACATAAGGGTCTGAACTAATGGTTCACACTTGGGATTCTTGAGTCTAATTCTGCTCCTTCAAGGTCATACTGTTTGAGAATCTCTGCTCCAATGGGAGAGAAAATGGTTTCACAGGTGTCCACACACTAACCATTCCCACATCCAAATACACTGATCCCAGCTATAAATTGAGGATTTGTGAGTGAACTCACAGAGCTTATATTCTTTCCATAAGCCCAACTTTGGTTGGGAATCCACATTTTATCTTGTTCCTGTAGGCTTCCACACTAAACAATCATGGAGATGTGAGGCATCAAATTCACCTCAAAGCCTGTACCTAATAATCTTCCAAATGGACACTATTCACTACTGAAACACAGGAGAGTAAGCACATGACTATAAATGTTTTTGAGTAAATATTAGGGAAAAACATTAAAAACCAGAATATGACAAATTTTGTCCTCCTGGGGACCTGAGCATCCCTGCCAAGTTTTCTGGGTCTGAAAACTTGAAAGAGAGCTTTGACTAAAGAGTGTGATTTTGAATAAAGGTGACTCCTCCAATCCCCTGTGCATTAAGCAACATTGCTGATCATTCTCCTCTGTGTTATCATTAGGACTAGTGTGTCCTGTCAGTCTTTCATCCACTTCTTTAGATGCTCCTCCACCCTTGTAAATCAGCAGAGCCATTGCAATCTTCCACTGTGGCTTTAAGACTTTATCATGCCTATTAATGTTAACAAGGGCAAATCATGTTTGTCTATCCATCCATGAGCACTGCCACCTGCAGAGGAGAGCAAGCACTGTGCTTGACAGAGAAGAGATGTTCATCTTTTCAGGGCAATCTTGAGGGCCTGGCTGACTGGTGCTTTCTGCTTCCACTTGCTACTTCTCTGCCTTCCCACATGGATCTATTCTGGCATGTCCTCAGTCTTTTCATTTCCTCCTACATTCTTGGCCCTACATCCCTCTCAATGATTTCCTGGGAGATAGAAAATAACTTCTCTGATGGAATATACAATCAGAAAGATGTTTTCAATATGGGAAAGGAAATAGTTGGTGCTCTAACTTAGCTGACCTACTACTGATTTGAAGTTATACCCAGTACTTATTTCTATTGAAAAAAATAATATATTTCATAGGTTTGAATTGAATTACATTATCAATATAAACCTTTTTCACTGTCATATTCTCATTGCATTATTTATATTCCCCCTTTTGTGTTTTATTTATGTATGTATTTCACAATCAAGTCTGATGGTCCAAGTGCAATCTTTGAATACAGGATGTTGTACTATGAAAAAAGAGTTTAGATTCTGGCTTATGATAAATTTGCATATGGTTAGTGATGAAGTATTGAAATTGTCTAGGTTATTTTACTGTGCTGGTACATCAAGAAAGGGGTGGAATCTTATCTACAAGTAAATATCCTTATACAGGGTTCTCTTCCATGTTGGCTGTGGTAGACAAGTGAAATGTTGCAATACCTTCAAAAATCTTGAAAAGACACTTAATTACAAATCACATCCAATTGGCAAGGAAAAGTGATTTTATTTTAAATAGCTATGGGAATTCAAAACAGCCTGGAGATTTTTTAAGAAAAGTCATACTCATTCAAAAGTTTCAAAATTGAGGTATTGAATAACAAAGCACACTGTCTTAAAGAAAAAGAAAGTTATACTATTGGTAGTTCTAAAAATAATTGATACCCACTCATCTGGTGAATAAAATGAGATGCAGTTGGAGAAACTGTAAAGGTCCCATTCTTAAACAAATAAGTTAATGTAGTGATGAGATGAGACAATGTCACTTAATACTGAAGCAGTTTCATGTGGTGATCTTAAAAAGCAAGAGCCTGTTTCCTAGGTCAGTTAACGAATAAATTTAGACAATAAATATTATGCTATATCACACCTGTATCACCTACAAATACTGGAGAAATTCAAATGTAAGTGTATTCTTACAAAAAGTTGTTGAAAAGCAATAGTATTGTTGGCTTCTACTGAAGAAAAAGAAAACAACAACGTTCTTGGAGAGACCGCCCTGGCATCTAGCCTAACCCTGCCCCATCAATGATTATAGACACGAAAGTGTCTTATGTTAATTATTTTAATCATCCCAACATGGCTTCCACCCCCACCCCCTGCTCTCTCCACAGGAAAGTTTTAATGAAATCAATCACTACCTGCCTGATGCTACAAAAATAATTAGCCTTATAAATAAGCAAGGCCAAGGTTACTTTAAAATGTTGGGAGTGGGGGGGTGTTATAAAGCCCTGAACGTAAAGCATAAAATGTTTCTCTCCATGCAGAAATCTTTGGCTGAGCACAGAAAAGTTGACAATATGGTTTTTATTTTAAAAAGCACTTCAAAAAATTACTTCCAAAACTGATTACCTTCAAAACAAATACTTCAAAAAATAGAAACTGCATCACCTTCAATGTTGTTTTTTTTTTTTTCTTAAAAAAAAGAAGACACCCAAAACAGCTTACTAAAGTATTTTCTTCCCATGAACACAACTAAAAGAATCTTGACTGTAAAGGAAACTGAATTTTATGGAGAAAATAATAGATTTTAAAAGCGTCTATCTCACCTTCTTGAGTACAGTATGGGATAGAGCATAGAGGCCAGGAAGGATAAAGGGACATGAAGAGGAATACAGGGTGGGACAGTTTCAGAACCTCCCTTCTTACTCCTTTCCTACTGTGCACAGTTCACATGGGTGGGACACATGTACAGGAACAAACAGCATCATGTCCTAACACTGTATCCTTAGGTAAGATACCAGAGACCATATCCAGGAGCTCCATCTCCATGACTTAATCTCGTATGGCAGACACCAACTCATGTTACACCATCTAAGCAGTTGCTTGAATCCAAAGAATTCATTCACCAGAGGCCAGTTACTGTCTTAAAGCATAGTTGCACAGTCTGTCCCGTGTGAGACTATGAGCAAGTTTCTATGGAAAAGAGAGAACTGGGGAGGGGATATATTTTGGAAGCAGAGCCTAGATTTTTACTGGTGCCAAGAAGGGAATGCATATAATTTGTAAAGCACCCACAGGGCTCTAAAACATGATTAGTCAAACACACAGAAACATTTTCAAACCCTTTCTTAATTGTAACAGATGGCTGAGCAATAAATTTCTATTTCAAGCTAAAGGATGTGCTGTAAATATATCTGGCTAGAGCCCAGGCTTGCTAGGATAGTGTTTCATTGTTGGAAGAAGATTGAGTCTGTATTAGGGAACTGTTAGAATTGGCCCCATTAGCTGCCTGGGTGGAACTGTAATTATTGAAATTGAAACATTTAATATAATACAATCACAGATCTAAAAGAAACAAGTCCTGTATTATAGTCATCTCTTTTTACACAGAAAAAAAAAAATAAACAAAATTAAAGCCTAGATAGGTTAAGTGATTTTCTTCTTACCACATAGTTGATTAATCACAAAACTGAAACCCAAACTTAAACATCTGGTTTTCCACTTACCATTATGTCACCAGTAATAATAACACTCAAAGAAAAGAAGTAATAACTCACCTAAAGTCACACAGACAGCTGGTAACACCATTCTGTGCTCACCCAGAACATCTCACTGGAGAGTCTGATTTCTGAACCACACTCTTCAGGACAGGTTGGAAAAGTATTCTCAGCTTTTAGCTTGTAAGAGAATTTCCTGTTGAGGAATGTATGGGATGGAGGAACAGGCATTGTGGCTGGAATTAAAAGGACCCAAATTCTAATTCCAGCACTGTCACTAGTTAGCTGTGTTCAGCTTGGCAATATGCAGATCTCGTTAAAGCTCTGCATATTCATTAACAGTCCAGAAAACGAGATAGTTTCACCAACAGCTTTGATGTGAGTTTCCAGTAGGAAAGTGTAAGCCAGGTACACGCCAAGCCTTCTGCACATTAGCTGGGTCACTTTTGATGTCCACGTCAAGTGTTCAGATTCTTTAGGGTATATGCTGTCAGTATGTCATTAACTTGAAATAGGGTGAATAGATGAAGTTCTATTCTGTAAAATTGCAACAGACACCTCCTTGAGTTTTCAAGTCAGTGGTTAGAAGCTGAAATAGAAAGAAGATGAAAGTGGTATATTCAGAAATTTTTCACCCATCCACAAGTGAATTTCAACTTGAGACATAGGGGGCTGTGGTATTGTGTTCCCAAAAATATTGTGCAAGCTAATAAACTTATCTGGGGTCAGAGAATAGGACGGCCACAATATTAAACATGAGGATAGGCAGTGGTAGCACACACCTTTAATCCTAGCATTCTAGAGACAGAAATACCTATGGATCTCTGAGTTCAAGGCCACATTAGAAACTGCCAGGCAGGGTGACACACGCCTTTAATCCCAGAAATTCAGCCTTTAATCCCAGGGAGTGACGGCAGAAAGTAGAAAGATATATAAGGCATGAAGACCAGAAACTAGAAGCATTTGGCTGGTTAAGCATTCAGGCTTTGGAGCAGCAGTTCAGCTGAGATTCATTTGGATGAGGACTCAGAAGCTTGAAGTCCCAGCTGAGGAACTGGTGAGGTGAGGAAGCTGTGGCTTGTTCTCCTTCTCTGATCTTCCAGCATTCACCCCAATAACTGGCCTCGGGTTTGATTTTATTTATAAGACTTTTAAGATTCATGCTACAGGGAGCTTTGAAAGCTTGTTGTTTCTGTTTCTATTTTTGAGACATATTCTCACACTATGGCCCAGGAGGTCTGAAATTTATTGTATAGCCTAAGATGCCCATGACCTCATGGAAATCCTCTTGTCTCCACTTCACTAGTGCTTTCCTTAGAACTGCAAGCTCCCTTGTCTGATATTAGGCTTCAAATTCTGATGCTCCATATTTCAACTAGCTATCATTATGATGGAGTCTTTCAAACACTGACTAGTCCCATGTCCTTCTTGCAGGAAATGCCTCATTCCTTCATTCTCCTCCCACTCACGTATCTGAAAGAAATGTGGCTGTCCTCCTCAGATCAGACATAAAACCATGAACTAGAGGGAGATGAGATGATAGGAAGCCTTGTAGGCTGTCGGAGA
This sequence comes from Onychomys torridus, assembly GCF_903995425.1. Classification (NCBI taxonomy): domain Eukaryota; kingdom Metazoa; phylum Chordata; class Mammalia; order Rodentia; family Cricetidae; genus Onychomys; species Onychomys torridus. The sequence goes on from NC_050444.1 coordinate 72,605,631, forward strand.
GATTAGGAGACACTGGCCTTTCCTCTAGATCCTTCAGCTTGTTACTGGTATACATCAAGAAGACCAAAATAGATCCATGATCCCTGAGCCAAGGAACTTGGAATTATTATTTTATTTTATGGCTAAGCAATTGACCTTCCAACATAGAAATCTGGATTGATCATGTTCACACAGTTCCAGTAATGCTAGGACATTGCAAGAGGAGGAAGTCCAGAAGGGTCATCAGAGAAATGGCTGTAGAGAAAGATACATAAGCAAGAAGCAGAGCTTAGCAGGTCAAATGTCCCAGAAACAGAGTGTAAGGTATGGCTAGTGATAGGGCTTTGACTTCCTTCAGGCTGATGGATCTGGGGAACAGATATGGTGGGTGCCGCCAACATTGACAAAGAGCAAACACAAAGGGCTGAGAGGCTACTTCATCAGCTTCTAGAATGTGGGACTTTGTACTGCTAATTTACCCAGCACTGCCTTCTTAACGTTGTGTGAGAAATAAGTAAATCTTAATCCTATAAGTTTCTGTCACACACACACACACACACACACACACACACACACACACACACACACACGTGGTGGGTATTGTGTTCCCTGAAATATTGTGTGTTCCCCAAAAGAAACATATCTGGGGTCAGAGAACAGACAGCCACTAGAACAGAGCCAGAAATGGTGGCTAGAAAATGGGAAGAGTAAACCATAACAGAAGTTGGGTGGTGGTGGTGCACGCCTTTAATCCCAGCACTAGGGAGGCAGAGCTAGCCAGATCTCTGAGTTCAAGGCCACTTTAGAAACAGCTAAGCATGGTGACCCACACCTTTAATCCCAGGGAGTGGGGGCAGAAAGAAAAAGGTATATAAGGCGTGAGGACCAGGAACTAAAGAGGAAAAAGCATGTAGTTAGTTTAAGCCTTGGAGCAACACAGTTCAGCTGAGATTCATGTGGAGGAGGACTCAGAAGCTTCCAGCCTGAGGAAACAGAATCACCTGAGGAACTAGCAAGGTGAGATAGCTGTGGCTTGTTCTGCGTCTCTGATCTTCCAGCATTCACCCCAATAACTGGCCTCGGGTTTGAGTTTTATTAATAAGACTCTTTAAGTTTCCTGTTTTACACACACACACACACACACACACACACACACACACACACACACAAGTTGACATTTTCTCAGTTAAAATATGTAGACATTAGCACACAGACTGCTCTACTACAAAATCCTGTTTGTGTAAATAGCACAACGTTATTGTATTACATATAGCTCTGGAGGTTGGAAGTTTCAAATAATTTTTCTTTCCAAAATTTATTACATTTTTAATGTGTGTGTGTGTGTGTGTGTGTGTGTGTGTGTGTGTGTGGTTGCACATGTGCAGGTCAGAAGACAACTTATGGATCTGAGTCTGTCTTTCTGGCATGTGGTTTCCAGATCCTTAGGATTGGTGGCATTTACCAACTCAGCCATCTCTATGGCCCTGAAGTGAATCTTTTTTATTAAAATCAATATGTCTGAATCTCTAAGAGAAAAACACTCTATTTCCCTACTATTATGGTTTGGGTGTAAAATGTTCACTGATAGACTTGCATGTTTTAGAACTTGGTACCCTGCTGGAGGTGCTGTCTGGTAAGGTCTTGGTCAGAACCCTTAGGAAGTGGAGCCTTGCTGGAAGACATGGATCACAGCGGGCTAGCCTTGAGGTTTCATAGCTCAGTCCTGCTTCCTGTTCTCTGTTTTCTGAAGACCAATGCAATGTGTCCAGCAGTGTCTGGTCCCTGCTGCCTTGTCTGTCACCCCAGTAGTGGACTAAAGTATATCCTTGAATTTTAACCAAGATAAGCCCTTCCTTATGTTGATTCTTCTCAGGTATTTTATTACAGTATTATGAAAATTAAATCATAACACTTACCTTCTCTAGTTTTGATGGCCAGCCCATAGTCTTTGCTCCTATCTTCAAAGCACAGCTCTATGAGTCTCTTGCCTCCCTTACACCTGATTATTACATTGAACCCACCTGTGTAATCCAGGGTAACCACTCCATCACAGCTTCCTTAATCTCATCATAACTGTGAAATCCCTGTAGAGGCGTTCTTAAGGACATGTAGTTAGGAATCAAGCTTTGTTAAATATGAGTAAGGACAATTTACTGAATATTGTGAGCACTCTTCCTGTAAATGAACAAAACTCTTGGAAACAAGACATTTAACTCTTTATGACAGCAGGAAGACCCTCCCCTTATGCCCAGTTGCCTTGTACAGAAAATGGCTGCAAAGAGACTCTCTCTTTGTCTTCTCAAACAATCCACAATGACTTTGAGGAATGTTTTTCAGAAGCAACCACCACTGCAACTATTTCTCCTGCTGTTGGAAGCCCTTCTGGTTTCAGGAGGCCTTACACTACTCTTGACCAGTCCAAATAAACTGCACTGGCGTTGGAAGGCTATTCTCCAGATAATACAAGGGTCTTTGGAAGACTCTCCTTTAGGCAAGGCAACTTCAGTCAACTCTAGATAACACTGTTCACCCTGCAGTTAGTTACTCTCACTGAGGACTGGAGAGAAAGCCCCTCCCAGTAACTCAGAAAAAAACAACAGCAACAACTGTGCTTAATTCAATATGAGGCTTGGGGTTGAAGGACTAGAAGCCTCACACTATCACCCTGTGATGAACAGAGAATAATCTGAGCACAAGTTTACCAAACCCAATTCTAGCTGTACAAGCAGCCCATTTCTCAGTTTTGGTGAATCAACCTGGTAGATTTCTTTCCTATGCATTACACCCTGTTTTTGCAAGGTGTGACTCCAATAAAGACTTTTCAAGAATTATTTATCTACTTGTGATCTTAATATAGGTAGAGTGGGCTGATGTAGCTGCTCAAAGAACAAAAGAACCCCTGGGACTTTTATCCCCAGACCCACCTAGAAGAAGAGGGAAGGGAGCTGAAGAGTTCCAGGGAGAAGGTGGGGACAGAAACTGCAGAGAGCTGAAGAGGACAGATGTTGAGAGACTATAAACAAGCAAGGATGAGAGCTCCAGGCTCCAGGTGCTGGAAGAGTTCCTGGGAACTACCAAGGGCTACAAGCTAAGAGTCCCAGCACACAGTGATCGGAAATTATAACACTGGCTGCTGGCATTAAAAGTCCACAGCAAAACGTCTCTGCCCTGAGTGCCAAGAGATCTACAAGCCTCTGGCTTTTAAAGCCTGGAGAGCCTTAAGCCTCTCGCTCTCACAACCTAGAGCATTAGGCCTCTGGTTCTGTAAGTCCAACCCACATCCATCTGGCCCTGCAGTCCTGGGCACTGCCAACACAATGGAAGCTGTGCCTTGCCTATTCATGATTTTCATCCAAAAGGAGCCAAATGACCCTCAGCCAGCCGTTTGTGACTTTTTACCGGGAACATTAATATATTCACAATTCCAGCAATTATGACGTGGTGGCATTTGAGAGGTCTCGCCACCAAACATCTAAAATTGTTTATCTGAAGTTTTAAAAACTAACGCACTCATCTCTATTCACCCTTGGGGTCTCTTTGACATAATATCCTATGTTGGAAATGATTAAAGTGCATTGATCTCTCTCATTCTTTCTCTCACTCAAATTCTAAGATCCCTAAAAAAACATTCCCTTATTTATTCCATTTTCATCTTTAATTCAGACCCTTCCAATCTAGTCCCTTGATTATTTCAAGGGCATGCAAACTTACCTCTGTAGCTGAAATTTTCTCCAGTCCTGCCTGGCCCACAGTCAGGACAAATCTCTATCACCTGCCAGTCCTGCAGCCACTTAGATCCAACCAAGTAAACACACAGAGACTTATATTGCTTGCAAACTGTATGGCCACAGCAGGTTTCTTGTTATCTAGTTCTTATATCTTAAATTAACCCATATCTATTAGTCTATAAGTTGCCACGTGACTCGTGGCTTACTGGTACCTTACATCTTGCTTTTCATGGTGGTGGCTGGCAGCATCTCTCAACTCAGCCTTCCTGTTCCCAGAATTCTCTTCTCTGCTTGTCCCACCTATACTTAATACCTGGCTACTGGCCAATCAGCATTTTGTTTATACAGAACAAGTTCCACAGCATACCTCCATTTTCTTTCTACTTAATTTGCAATATGCTTCCAGAGTTATGTCTTAACAATACCACATAAAGGAGTTTATTTGAATAAAGGATAAATCATAAATCAGGAAGCAGCAAGCTGAAAGGAGGTTGTGGACTACAATCCAGGAGTGTGAATGACAAACTTTTCCTGTTTTGATGAATACAGCAGCAAGGCAAAGGACTTCTCCCATTGGATGTAAGTAAGTACCCAGTTGTGTGGGTGTGAGTCTATAAAAGGGTCTGTAACCAACCAGCTTCTTTGCTGTGCATGAGAGGCTGAGCCTCAGCCAGGTGTTCCTTTGCTTTGTCTTTTTCTTCTTTTTAAGTCAGTTAAAGAAATGCCTTGAAGTTCACTTTCAGTTTACTTACTTGTGTGTTCTGGGTACAGAGAAAGCCTTAAGCTAAAGAACTCATTTGTTAAAATCCAACAGTGTGTCAGACCCTTGTTTAATGATCACTTACCGTTTAACATAGTAAAAATCCAAGTACCTCAGTTTGAAATCAAAATCTGTATACCTTCCTACCCCACACTGTTTCCCCTCTAATCTTGTTTCCTATCCCTAAGACCCTACCCACATAGAGTACTCAGTGTCTCCTACACATGCCCCCAGAACCAAAGAGTGCTGTGACTTTACTCACCATATTTCTGGACCTCCCAATTTTCTCCTATACCCTGATAGTCAAGTTAACCTTTTTGTACACCCACCCAAGACACGAACTGTGTCTGTCAATTTGTGTAAGCATCTCTTCTCTGGGTGCTGTGCTTTAACAGAAAACAGCCATTCTCACGAACATCAACAATAACAACAAAAAACTCCCTAGTTCTCTTTACTATTGAAATTCCACAACTCTCATTACTACTTGATGTTTTTATGGTTGTACATAAATTTCCAAGTAAGGGCTCATTAAAAAGCAGAGACTAGTTCTAGTTCTCTGTGTTTTGTTTTGTTTTGTTTTGTTTTGTTTTGTTTTGTTTTGTTTTAACTGACCCGGCATTTAATATGGTTTAGGTCATTCTAAGTGCTTTATATTTCTGTTGTTCTTGTTCTGAGTAAAACAGGGACTCAGTCTGGTTCTTTACAGAATGGCAGATGAGCAACACTCTGGGGAATCAATTGGAAAGTGATGATAGGCATTTCAAATTTTACTTGGGATGGATTAAAAAAAAAGAAAAAGATTTCTTTTAGCTTTTTCTTTACTTTTGTTTACACTGGTATTTGGAGATATAAATTAAGGAAGTGGAAGGAAAGATATGAGCATTCTAACTCAGTTTCAGAACTAGATATGACATACACACAGCAACACCTGGAAGAAGCTGAAAGGGTCAGCACATGAAAAAAGTCTCAGGAAACAAAGTACAAATTTAAAAAAAAAAAAATCCTCATAGCAGAATTTCACTGAGGTCCTTGCAAAGCAATGATCCCACTACAGTTGATAAGATGATGCTTTTCAGAACAGAAAGTGGCTGGCCAGGTAGCAGATGACTTAGTCATCCAGCAAAATTGCATTTTTACATAAATCCTTATTTTATGGTCATGCAAGGTTTGGATACCATACCTGTAGCAAAATATCAGAGCACACAATATGAAGTAATTAATTGTGATATCTTATGAACTCCTCCTTTGGGGTTCCCAGAAATCATTGTTTGTGCCAAAAGCACTAACAGGCTATGATCACATCATATAGATTACAGATAAGAGTCTTGAAAAACTACTTATTAAAATGCATGTAACCTCATTTTTACCCAAGGCTTAGTAAGTATGACATCATTCATTTTAAATAAAAGATTTAATGAATGAACAAATAAAAAGGAATAAAGGGTAACCACTTCTTTTTCGTATTTTCTAGAATGTATGTTTTATTTTAATGCTATTTTTCTTGAATAGAAAACTACAAACTCACTTCTCTTGAGATCTGTTCAGATAGAATTGTTTTAAAATCTTAGTTCAGTGGCTGGCATATGTCCTTGTTGGATCCCTAAGACTATTATTTCTCCTGAAACAAGACACACACACACACACACACGCACACACACATGTTTCTTTGTCTACAAAGTAGAATTCCAGTTTATTCATTGCATAGCATGAAAGACAGTCAGATATGTAGGAAGATTTTACAAAAGCATGAAAACATGATGATCAACTTAGCCTTGCTGTCAACTGAAGGGAAGAACAAATAAAACAGACTAAAAATAAATAAATAAGTAGGACATTGATATAGTATATCTTTTCTGTTGCATAACTGCCTATGAGATGTTAAGTTGAAATATTGTCTAGCATTTTGCCAGTAGGGAAAAAATAACAACAGATGGAACAAGCAGAAGGCAGAGCCAAACCGTTTTGTATTCTTTTCATTGTAGTTTTTTTCAGTTTTATTAGAGATATGTCTGAGATATACAATCTTACATCAGATAAGATGCATCAGGCAGTTTTATAATCATGTAACATGAGTGTTTCTTTTAGGGTTATTTTTATAAATAGGGCATTACCACTAAGGCCTTTTCCGGAAGAGACGGATGAGGCTAAGAGTGCTTCAGAAGTAGGATTATGTAAGACTAGACAAAACGGGGAGATTGCTACAAGAAGAGTATGCATATGATGTCACTGCCCTGCACTTGATATGAACTGATTTTTCTCAGGAAGATATCTATTAATTACCATGCCCTAACTTTGATCTTGGTCAATCTGTCATCCGGAGCTAAGTGGTAGAACAGCAAAGGCAACAGATGTTGGGAATGACAAGCCAAATTAGTGAAAATGCTGCCAATAATTTCCCCTCAAAAGTAAATGGTCTGACTTTCTAATCTCCAGAATTCATTTCTTTCATAAACAGTTTGTTGATGGCTTTGTGTTGTCAAACTAGAAAGCCATCTGTTTCCTAGATGCAAATAACCTTACTGCTGCCACAGCCGCTGAGTCCATCCTCCCAGTTCCTCCCCAGGTCTTTTGTCTGTGGGATCACTTCTTTTAGCCGTAACATGGTCAGACTCACAGCTGAAAGACTGATGCCATTTCCACATAAAATCTGCATATTCTCTCAGGTATGCCTCACACCTAAAGATTTTACATAGCACATTGTCTGGCATATTTTATGTCATTTTTAATCATAATCATACAGAAGCATATTTATAAAATTTCTTCTTAGGAATTATATATTGAGGTGCATTAGTTAATTAGTGATAGGAACTAGCTTTGCTTAATATCTTATTATTTGTATAATGTATACTAATCTATATGGATTGCATAATCTTCCATAGTTATCTATTATTTCTGAAAAATATATTTGGAGTTTTTAATCTTTTCTTTTATTTATTAAATTTTTTCAGCTATTTTACATACCAACCACAGTTTCCACTCCCTCATTCACTTCTTCTCCATTCAGAAAGGGGCAGACTTCCCATGGCAGTCAACAAAGCATGGCATATCACATTGAGGCAAGACCAAGCTTCTCTTCCTCCTGCATCAAGGTTGGGTGAGACATTGCACCATGGGGAATAGGTTCCAAAAAGCCAGCTCATGTGCCAGGGACAGGTCCTGATCCCAGTGCTAGGCGCCCCACAAACAGGCCAAACTATATAACTGTCACTCACATGCACAGGCCTCCTAGCTGTTGGTCCAGAGTCAGTGAGTTCCCACAAGCTCAGGTCAGCTGTCTCTGTGGGTTCCCCTATAATGACCTTGACCCCACCCTGTCTCATACAGTACCTCCTCCCTCTGTTCAACAGGACTCCTGGAGCTCCACCCAGTGCTTGGCTATGGATCTCTGCATCTGTTTCCATCATTTATTGGATGAAGGCTCTCTGATGACAATTAAGGCAGTCACAGAGTTTCACTATGCTCCCTAGACTGGCTTCCAACTCAATAGGCTACTTTAGAGTGATGGGGTGACAGACTAGGACACCATGATGGGCTTCACTTTGTTGTTTCCAGCCCAGAGACCTAGAGTAGAACCAAACACAACTGGCAAAACAACAACAAAAAAATGAAACTATTCCTAAAGATATTCTGCTGCCTTGTCCTGGCATCATCAGACAGGCCTCCTCAGGCAGCAGATGGAAGTGGGTAAAGAGACTCACAGCCAGACATCATGTGGAGAGAGAACCTAAATTGGAGGTCTCCACCAGGTCCCTCCCGACAGAGACTGGGGATCCAATCTCTTCTCTGAAGAGAAGGAGGAAAGAATGCAAGATTGAGAGGGGGTAGAAGATGCCAGGAGGACATGGTCAATTGAATCCACAAATCAGGGCACACAGAAACTGAAGCAGCAAGCACAGGGCCTGCATGGGTCTGCACCAGGTCCTCTGGGTATATGTTGTGACTGTCAGTTTGGTGGTTTTGTGGGAATCCCAACAGTTAGGAGCAGATGTATCTCTGACTCTTTTGCCTGCTCTTGGGATTCTTTTCCTCCTATTGAGTTGCCTTGCCCAGCCTCAATATGAGGGCTTTTGCCTGGTCTTATTACATCTTGTTTTGTCCTGTTTGGCTGTTACATCTTGGAGGCCTGCTCTTTTCTGAAGAGGAAACATAGGGGGAATTGATCTGGGAGAGAAAGGGGGTTGAGAGGAGCCAGGAGGATTGGAGGAAAAGGAAACTATGGTCAGGATATAGTGTATAAGAGAAGAATTCACTTTCAACTAAAAAAAGAAAAGAGAATTTCCCAAGTTCTATGCAAGATTGGCAGCAAGGATATAGAAATGATAGAACACATGTGACTTTTGCCCTCATGAGGATTACATCTAGCAGAAGAGAGGGAATTTAAATGTGTTATTAACTATGACAAATGCTATGAAGAAACAAGGGCTATGACCAGAGGTCATAGCTACAATTCAGGTTAGAATGACAGAAAATAAACCTTTTCTCCAAAGAAGAGACTTCACAAAGATGACTGTGAGAAACTTGAGCACAAAGTAGATGGAAGAGTAGACTAGACAGTCCTTTAGGGTGGCTTTGGGTGGGAAAGAGGGTAACTCTTGCCAAGAATGGATGAAGACAAGTGAGCTGCTTGCCTGATTACATGATTGCTTGCTTTATTGAACTGCTTCTAAAGCCAACCAAGGGGAGGCTGGAATGAAGCAAACATAGACTGGAAAACAATAGGTCTTTACAAAGTCACATTTAAGATCTCCCTGACTCCCCTGTGTCACTCAAATAGAAAATACCTTGCTGGGCTAAGTCATCTACTGACTTTTACTCCACTGGTTTTCCTACTCGATCACTCCAGGGTCTTTTGTTGCTACTTTATTTTGAAGTTATGGCTTCGGAAGACATTCTTGAAAATACCCAATAGAATAATGAGTTCCTACCTCCAACTTTGGGCTACATCAGTGTTTTATTCTGGAGACTGTTTATATTTATTATATTAAAATGTTAGTTATACTAAGGCTGATTGCCTGCCTCTAATGTCCCGAGCTTCAAGCCTTCTGCTTTTCCTAAATATTATTTATACCTAAGTTTAATACTCACTAAATTTTGACTTTCTAAATCAAGATATTAATGTTCTGGAAATGTAAGCACCTTTCCTAAAGCTCCACAAGTGGAGAATACTGGGGCCATGAATTGGGAAGAGTATCCTCTAACTCAAACCAGTTCTTATTGTTCCACATCACATCATCTTTTCAACAACCTGAAAAAAAAATGAAAGCAGCCATAGTCAGTTGAGTAATGCTTCTCTACAGTGCTTTTTTCCTTAAAAATGTGAGGTACTAATGACATGATACATGTGTATTGATGAACAGATGTTGCTATGGAAACAAATAAGAAACTCACTGCTTCTTCATATGAGCAGAAAACATGGTCATTGATGCTGTTTTTGCTTAGTTTAGGTTGACAGAAGGCTAAAGTGAGCTGGGTCATGGTGCAATGGAGAACAGCCTGCTCTTCTTGTCAAGGTAGTCATCATATGTTGCCTGGATGGTTACTCATCCTAGATCAAATGCTTATGATATGGTTAATTATCTTCATACCTTGAATGATTATCTAAACTTCACTGTTACTTAGGAAAAAACATGTGGCTATTCTGGAATAATTCAGTACCATATTGGATTAACCTTGTGAAATAGTGTGCCTTTTTATAAAATGTAATATTTGGTAGTAATTCTTAAGAATTTCACACATGTATTATCATATTTATATATACAAATCAGGAATAACAATAAAGGAATAATTATAATTTTAGGTCAGTTTATATATAGTTTTACAAATCAAAATTCATTTAAAACTCATCAAATAATGTTCATACAAACAAAAATATTTTCCTATAGTTTTCATGAGATGTATATAGGACATTTTTTTGTACAAGATTTATTAAAATATCATTACTGATCTTTATTATAAACTATAAATTTTGTCAACATAGAACACTTGCTTCATCAATTAAAATATAATCTACATAAAAATAGGATTTCATTACTTGACCTCATCATGTGTCCCATCCCCCATCCCCAACACTCAGAGCCATACTTTATACATGTTGACATACAAACACGTTTGAATTAACAAACTAGCCAATAAAATCAGCCAAGGAGGGTCTTTTTTTTTTTTTTTTTTGCTAATTTGTTCTGAGTTTTGAGCTCATGCTATTCTTGAATTCTGACTCTCTGTGTCAGCCTATTTATACATGGAAGAGCAGTTTATCCTATGACTCCATCAGTTGTTATCAAGAATTATCTGTCAATCATGGGGATCAGCCTTAAGACGTAAGTGCCCTATAGATAAAAGAGTATAAAGAAGAAAGCAAACCTTTCTGATAGTGTCCACCACTTTCAAAGCTTATTCTATCTCTCTGCTTTGTGTAATAAGAACTTTAAAATAATCATATTATTATTTTAATTATGACTATTTGAGGTGAATCTCTCTATTCCTGGTTGAAATCATTCAGATGTCTTCCCTTTCTTCGTAACATGGATTTGTGGTTCTATGGTATGTGTTCTACTGTATTATGGACTTAATACAAATGTCAAAGTCACATTTTTAAGCATATGAAGCATCCAAAAATTTGTTCTAGACAAAGATTGAAAAGGCATGGCCTTTTTCATAGAGGAACATACAAAAGTGAATGGAAATATAATCAACCACATATACCAGTTAAAGCAAAGGCAGAGAGAGTATGTGCTTACAAACATATGAATCATGATCCCATTTTGTTCCATTTACTCACTTCTCATATATTCATTGTTGATGTTGACAATCCTTAAGAGGCTAAAACTGCATCTGTATTGAATCTATAGATATTGTAAGGGAAAGGTATTTGGATTGTGTTGTATATAAATATACACATTGAATTATGAATATCTTAATCAAGGTTTCAATTGCTGTGATAAAAACACAATGATCAAAAGCAACTATGGGAGGAAAGGTTTTATTATAGTGTAAAATTCTCAGGTCACACTCCATCAACAAGGGAAATCAGAGTAGAAACTCAAGACAGGAACTGAAGCAGAAGCCATGGATGAGTACTGTTTACTGTCCTGTTCCTTTGGCTTGCTCAGTCTGGTTTCTTGTACTCCACAGGACCATCTGTCTAGGGATAACACATCCACAATGATTACTAGTTAAGAAAATGCCCCAATGGATTGCCTAGAGCCTGTTCTTAGGGGAGCATTTTCTCAATTATTGTTCCTTCTCAGATAGCTCTAGGTAGTGGCAAATTGGCAAATCAAACAAACAAACAAAAAAAAAAAAAAAAACCCAAGATATCAGAGTAGATAAAATTTAGATTCCCTCTTTCCATATGTACTGTGATTTTCTTCTGCTTCATAAACTTTACTGGGTTGAATAGTGTCTTTCAAATAATCATGTCCACCAAGTACCTGAGAAAGCAACATTATTTGGAAAATAGATTCTTCACAGGCACTGTCAATGGCATGGATGGAAATGAGTATATGCTGGATTCAGATGACCCTAATACAGTGGTACTATGCTTGTTAGAGACAAGGGACTTGTAGAAAATAAAATGCTAAGACATTTGCTGGAGGCAGAGATTACAATGGGGTATGGCATGCTAGAGCAGAAAAGCATCTAAACTGAAGCACTGAAAAATGTGGTCTTGCAGTGGAAAGGGGCTGTGTTTATACAAGGACAAGGGCATTTTCTTACATTTTGTTTGTTTCTTTTTCACAAGTTTAGCCTCTGACTGGGCAAAATGGTGACTACTTGTAAGAAATGACAATCCATAAAAAATAACAGTTATCAGAAATAATGGGGTTGATGTGACTAGCATCCAGAAGGTGGGACTGAGGTATATGTAAGTATACCTCACAATTTATCCTTCTTTATGTTCAGCAGCGTTTGAAATTACAATCCAAATAATAACAGCGATAGCACAAATATCTGCTCAAATTAACTAGTATTCAAACTATACCATGCTGAGTCAGGAAAGGTAGTCAATACTAGCTGTAGGTTGGTGAGAGAAATGAGAAGGTTAACTGAGGAAAGAGAGCCAGTTGTTTGTCAACTTGGTTATGTCTGGAATGAACTATTATCCATAAATGGAGGATACACCTGTGATCTGTATCTTGAGGCAAAAAGACAACATGCCTTTGATCCAGATCTTGAGGCTGAATGACACATGCCCTTAATCCAGACTGTGAGACTAAAAGGCACTCCTTTAATCTGGACCACACATTCTGCTGGAAAGACAATGGAAGAAGGAAGGGGGTGTGTTTATTCTTTGCTTGCTTGCCTTCACCTCATCAGCATATCCACTTCTTCACTGGTGTTAGATATGGTGATATTTTATTTGTACTGAAATGTGATTTTTTTTAATTTATTATCTTTGTGTTTTAATTTTACACATCAGCCATGGGTTCTCTTGTCCTCCCCCCTCCTACCCCTAGCCCTACCTTCCCCCCATCCCCTCCCCTCCATTCCCATCTCCTCCAGGGCCAAGACTCCCCTGGGGATTCATTTAAACCTGGTGGATTCAGTACAGGCAGCTCCAGTCCCCTCCTTCCAGGCTGAGCAAAATGTCCCTGTGTAAGCCCAAGTTTCCAAACAGTCAGCTCATGCACTAAGGACAGGTCCCGGTCCCACAGCCTGGATGCCTCCCAAACAGTTCAAGCTATTCAATTGTCTCACCCTTCCAGAGGGCCTGATCCAGCTGGGGGCTCCATAGCCTTTGGTTCATAATTCATGTGCTTCCATCTGTTTGGCTATTTGTCCCTGTGTTTTTCAAGTCTTGGTCTCAACAATTCACACTCTTACAGTCCCTCCTCTTTCTCGACAATTGGACTCCTGGAGCTCCACCTGGGGCCTGGCTGAGGATCTCTGCATCCACTTCCATCTGTTATTGGATGAGAGTTCCAGCACGACTATTAGGGTGTTTGGCCCTCTGATCACCAGCCTAGGTCAGATCAGGCTTTCTCTCGACCATTGCCAGCAGTCTACAGAGGATGTATCATTGTGGATTTCTGGGGACCTCTCCAGCACTCTGCCTATTCCTGTTCTCATGTGGTCATCATTTATCATGGTCTGTTATTCCCTGTTCTCCCTTTCTGTTCTTGATCCAGCTGGGATCTCCTGCTCCCCTAAGCTCTCTTTCCCTTGAACCTTGCCCTTCATCACTCCCACTGACGTCCAGGTTGTCCATGTAGATCTCATCCATTTCTCTGTCATTTTGTGATACCTGTATCTTTCCTAGGGTCCTGTTTTCTAGGTAGCCTCACTGGAGTTGTGAGTAGCAGTCTGGTCATCTTTGTTTTACATCTAGTATCCTACTATGAGTGAGTTCATACCATGTTTGTCCTTCTGAGTCTGGGTTACCTCACTCAGGATGATTTTTTCTAGATCCATCCATTTGCCTGCAAACCTCATGATGTCATTGTTTTTCTCTGCTGAGTAGTACTCCATTGTGTATATGTACCATATTTTCTTTTCCACTCTTCAGTTGAAGGGCATCTAGGTTGTTTCCAGGTTCTGGCTATTACAAACAATTCTGATATAAACATAGCTGAGCAAATGCCCTTGTGGTGTGATTGAGCATTCCTTGGGTATATGCCGAAGAGTGCTACAGCTGGGTCTTGGGGGAGATGGATGCTGGTGGGAATGGAAGCTTGTACAGCCACTTTTGAAATCAATATGGCGCTTCCTGAAATGTGATTTTATTTGTATGTTAATAAATAAAGTTGCCTGGGGGTCAGAGCTAATAGCAAGTCATAGCAGAAGCTGGGCAGTGGTGGTGCATGCCTTTAATCTCAGCACTTGGGAGGCAGAGCTAGGTGGATCTCTGTGTGTTCAAGAATACAGCCAGCATGGAGACACACGCCTTTAATCTCAATACCAACCATAGAAGACCTGGAGGTCTGTACAGACAGGCAGTGACAAGGAGGTCATGTGGTTGGGTTTACAACCAATGAGAAGGCAGAACAGAAAGTCAATAAAAAGGACAGACACATAGGAAGTAGCTCTCTTGCTGAAGAGAAGGACAGCAGCGGTGGTGAAGTGTAAGAATTTTAGCTCTTAGCTATTGCTCTAACCTCTTGGGCTATTAGTTCTGCATTTGGCTCTGTGTTTCTTATTCAAAAAAGACTGTTACATATACAGTTAGAGCCTATATCTTATATGGAAAACCAGCTGAGACACCCAGCCTTGTGGAACTAAGCAACTAAGATTATTGAACTTTCTATTCACAGATCCCCATTGTTGGACTGCAGCCTGTAAGTCATTTCAATAAATTCACACACACACACACACACACACACACACACACACACACACACACATACACACATGAGACCCCTGACTAAAACAAAATGTCTCTCAATATCACCATAGATGACCAAAATGTAGGCTTGATATATACAAGAACCCTCAGCAGATATTAGATGACAAGATACACCGAGGACTCTGACTTTCAGTGGCCACTAGCTTGTGTACCCAATAACCTTTGCTTGATATCTATATGTTATATATGTACCTATCCTTATGCCCAGTATTCCTTCAACACTGAGGCATAGTTATAGGAAAAACTGAAGGGGAAAAAAGAAAAAGTATCAATTATTAGGACAACTCTGAGTGGCTGGAAACAACTAAATCCATTGATTTCCACCCCCTAGATTTGTCCTAAATAAGTATTTCAACAATTAGGTGAATCTGTAGCTTAAGACAAGGACCAAATTTAGCTATAAACCTAGCATCAAATGCATAGCCTATGAACTTCCTAATCATTTACAAGATGCATACAGTGTGAAAATAAATTAGTTGTAGGAAAACAAAATATGTTTAGATTTACTGTACCAGGGCTTGCTCAGCTCTGAAATCATGTGGTGGGAAGAAATTAACTGAGCTGCTGTAAATTCCCTTGTAGCACATCTTCTACGTGGTTTTCTTCTCCAATGTGTAGTGAGAGCCACAACATTCTGTAAGCAATTTCTCTTGCATAGACTCACACCTGGTTTATTTTCCTCACTTCCAAAGGTAGTGAGATCATTGTAAACAGAACTTTAGAAAGTTGTATGTAATAGTTGTTTTGAAGACAAAACATTTCAGCAGAGAAAAATAGTCAGGTAAGAAAATATATTGTGAATTGTTATCAATTACTAAATATGAATTTCAAAAAATAACTTATGAAGTAAAAAACAAAACCTAGGATCCATCCATCTAGTTATGCTGTAAAGTGTAAAGATATACTATTCTCTGCAAAGTCATGAGCTACTACTTCTCAGTTTGAGGATATTTACACCTTCATTGTCTGGGACTAGAACATTTGTTCATCTCCCACATATAAAAGTCAGCTGTTCTCTGATGAGAAAGCTTCTCTGTTTATCAATCAGGACGGATCAATATCATAGCCTTTATTGTATCATCCCCCAGTCTCTACATGGATTGCATTGGCCCTCAGGGAACCACCTTATTTCTTACGTCTCTGAGTCTTAGTTTTCTTACAAACACCAACCACTCCCACTGGGATCATGATTAGATCATATTTGCTGAATGCATAAGAAATGAAAAGAGCCTTGATCCTAGGCAGCACACTCAAAACAAGCTTCCTTATTAATTGAAGAGCTTACACCTCAAATAAGAATTGTCAAGACTGACAAACTCCAAAAAGCAGAAAGAGATGAGGGAAAAGAAAATTGACACTGATTTCAACCATCACAGATACACATTGACTGAACATTCATATAAATGAAAGTTTTAGAAACATGCCATGGAAATTTAGAACATGTTTACTGGAAGTTAGGTTTCTCTCTTGGATCCTATCAAGAGGTCAACTGGTCAATTAGAGACTCTTCACACCAACAATTATCTTTAAAGTAGACTGTCCTTATCAGCCACTTGTGATTAACATGAAAGGCAAAGGGCCAAGTCTATATTTCACTTTAATCATTTTTTCTTTTGTCAGTTTTAGAAGAGAGGAAATTAACTGAAAGGGGTAGGAGCGTACAGAAACAAACTACCAGCCAGCCACTTTACTCAAAATGCCATTCGTTCCCATTGTTTGTCAGATACATCAAATTTGGTCATTCATTAACAACTCACCTCAAAAATCTAGTCTGTTAATATCCTAGTTGCAATGAATGCCACCTAGAAGTCTGTTCAGATTCTCTATATGTATTACTGTTGGCTATTCCATAAAGTCCATTTTTAGTTGTTATTTTAAATGCCTGCTGATAAAACAACTCTGTGCTTTGCCAAATCTGAGTCAGGTCTTTCAGCATTTGTCATGAATCTCACTAAAGAACTCTCTAAAGCTCCTGTATTAGGCAGGTCTGAGGAGTACTGAGGAAGCAATAAAGCTGGACATCCCTTTGCTTTACAAATCTATCATGAAAATGCATGCTGTGCACCATTACATTATATCTAACCAATAATGCAAACCAGTCATCTAGCTACTTTAGGAGAGGTTGAAGCAGAAGGAGCAATAGCCTGGGGCATTGAGAGGTGCAATTTATGGCTGCTTCCCTTTACCCCTGCAATTCCTGTTGGTTCAGCTACACTTTAAAACTACAAACATGTGGCCAGATATGTATTTGAAAAATCACTGTTGTAATCTCACTAAACACCAAGTTATTAGTTTGTCTATAATTCTATTGGCTCTTAAAAGTTCCTGCTGCCTCCATGAACACTACTGGTATTCATGCCCAGCTTCTCAATCCCTACCCATGGAATAAGGGCAGGTGACATGTGACTAAGAAGTTTTCAGTGATGCTGGCACTGCTGGACCATGCATTGGGAACTTAAACTTTAGAGCACAGAGGTACAAAAATCTGAATCCTAAAGGAGTTCCATCCTGTGTGCATGTTTTAGTATAACTGAGTAATGTTTTAGTATTATAGTATTGTAGCTACCATATAGTTTAAGAGATTTCCATTTTCTTGTATTTAAATTCTAATGAGAGTTGTTTAATATTTTATAAAATCACATTTACCAGTAAAAAGTCATCCCTAGCGATAATCTAAGCACCAGTAACCCACACTTCTATCTGCCTGTGTTTATGCAAGTATATAACAGACAAGACTGAAACTCCTTTTATAAGCTTAAGTATTAAATTAATAATGAATATGAAAATCAAAAGTCTTCTCTATATTTCATTAATGTTAGTTGTTTCAGAGATATTAATACCATTATTGTCCTATTACAGCACAGGCATAAAGTACTCATCGAAATTATTGACTTGTTTTGAATACAGCTGTTGGTGTTCACTGTCAGTCTGATATTCTCTAAGACCTACCCCACAGCTTCTCTATATCCTGTTCATTACTGCTTACTGTTATATACCATTCCCATTGCCTGTCAGAGAATATGCCTTATAGTTTCGTGTGTGTGTGTGTGTGTGTGTGTGTGTGTGTGTGTGTGTGTGTGTATGACTGTGCAGGGTAATTTTATGTCACCTTGACACAGGCTAGAGGTGTTTGAGAGGAGGGAACCTCAATTGAGAAAATATCTCCTAAGATTGGGCTATAAGCAAGCCTGTAAAACATTTTACTAATTAGTGATTGGTGTGGGAGGGCCAAGCCTATTGTGGATGCAGCCATCCCTGGGATGGCAGACCTGGGTTCTATAAGGAGTAGGCTGAACAAGTCATGGGGATCAAGCCAGTAAGCAGCACCCCTCCATGGCCTCTGCATCAGCTCCTGTCACCAGGTTCTTATCCCATTTGAGTTCTTGTCCTGACTTCCTTCAGTGATGGACTATGGATGGGGAAGCATAAGCCAAATAAACTCTTTCCTCCTCAGCTTGCTTTTGGTCATGGTGTTTCTTCATAGCAAAAGTAACCCAAACTAAGACAGAGATCCATGGAAGGATTTCAAAATAAAACATTGTTTCCTACTCTCACCCTTTCTTATATCATACTACATTTTAAAATGTTACTCTCAGCCTTAATCCAAGAAACAGCCATCTCCAGTGAATAGTGATGAATGAAAAGATTCCAGGTGCACAGGTACTGAGAGTAAATGATGGATGAGTGCCCATTCCTGAACCAGATATTTATACCATCCCCTCTATGGATCAAGGAAGAGTGCAGAAGATGTGAAGGGGGATGTAAAAGCCAAAATATACAGAGGAGGGCTGCAAAATACCATCTTCTGCACAAGACACAGACATTGTGATCTGGAGCCCATGGTACCTCTGGATGCCTGAATGGGTTTGCACATAAATGGGTCTTCAACACTCATGGGAGGATGGAGGAGACCAAGAGGCCCTGAACCTCAGTGCTGAACAACTTGCTACTGATACATTCAGGGAGAGGATCAATGACTGCTGTCCTGTGAACCCACTGGTGACCTTACCAGCCTCCAATGGCTAATCCCAACCCAATGGTCACACAAATCCTAGTCAAATGAAATGGGTCACAAAATAAAATCAAAAGTGGTGAGTCAGGGAAAGAAAAGGGGAAGGAAGAGTGACAGGAAGTATGATGGAGGGGTCCACAAAAATACAGATATGGATAGTAATCAATATGCATTGCCTACACACATAAAAATGTAAAAAAAGTTAATTTAAATAAGCATCTACTTCATATGCAATCATACTCCACCTCTCTCTCCTTTTTTGTCTTTGCACATTAACATGCTTTTAATTAAGTTTATTTATCTCCTTTTCCCAACACTTTCAAATCTATCTATTTCTCTTGACTCTTACACTGTTTTTCTTGTTTTGATTATACTCATATGTCTGTTTTATTTTCACAATTTTCTATAAACTGATTTCTGAACACCTGGTATTAATTAAATCTAAAAATTCATTGCAAAAGAGTATAATTATCATACCACTTCAGTACTTCAAGATACTCTTTCATGGAGTAATAACTGAACATTTGTCTACCTAAACATATATAATTTTAATACATGTCCTCTTTTTAATTGATCTTAGTATTATGAGCCCCCAGTCCTCATAATTGCGCAACAGTTAAGAGTGATTGCTCTGCAATCATGAGAACAGGAGTTAGCTACCAACACCCATATAACAAGTAACCAGTAGTATAGATAGAAGAGGCTTGTTCGGCTGCATTGGCTTCCAACTTAGCTGAGAAAATTTGAGTCCCAGGTTCAGGAAGACACCCGGCCTCAAATGAATAGATAGAGGGTAATATAAAGAGGACACGTGACACCCTCTTCTGGCATTCATGTGCACAGTTACACACATTTACGTGCTCATATACTCATAAACAAACATATAAAGGCACAAATAAATAAACCTTCAAAAAAGGAAAGAAAATGTAAATATTTGTTATAAAGGAGCTATTCTCCCTGATAATGTTGAGACCCACTGGTATAGTCAAATGCCTCCAGCCAATTTTGAGACATAGGAGTTTGTAGAAATAAAAAGGGGATGGAGAAACTATTTGCTAGAGAAAAAAATTTAGAGACACAGTCTTCTACAATCAGAGTTCAGCATTTTCCATTTCAGTGACCCTACATCTAGAATAAAACTGTTATAATTATTTTTTCCTGTTTTGGTATAGAAGGTAAGAAGTCAAACAGTTATGTAATTTCTGGATCAATTATAATAGCAAGTGAATTTTCTTCATGGCTTCAAGTATCATTTTTCTGTAGAAAATTTCATGTATTGGTTTTCCATCTAAAATCTATAAATCCAGAGGTTCTTGTTTGGGGCAAAGAAATTGTGCTACAGATGATCTCTTTTCATGGTAGCATACCTTTATCCTGCCTCCACATGCTAAGAAATTGGTTCAGGCAGCATTTGAAAGAGATACATTTCCCAAGGAAAAGCACAGAAATGGAGGCAATCATCTCCAACTGACAGAAAAGAGTAGTGAGCTAGGGAGCACAGGAAAGTTGAGAATGTAATCAATACCGAATCAAACTAGTACAATGAAGTAACAGATGATTAGACCGCAACCTCTAAAGGTATGATACTTACAACCTGGGAAGGGCATGGGTACACCGAACACTGGCCTCGGCATTTGTTAGCACTCTCATTGCACACATCACAAACTGAGGGAAACTTATCAAAAGTTTTCTACCACAAGACACAGGAGTTGAGTATGTCTTACTGCGTGACCTGGAAAAAGGAAACACTCCCACCAGCACCTATATTTTAAAGTTACTACTATAGCTGTCCACAGAATCAATGGCACTACATTGTTTTTATTGCTGTTATTATTGTTGTTATTGTTTTATGATTATAGATTTTGTGGCTGGTTCTGTTATATCACACAGCAATAAGGTCATTGTAAGAAACAGCAATAAGAGATTCATGCAATAAAAAAGCTTTAATTATCCTTGAGAATCTCAGGAGGGGTTTTTTGTTTTGTTTCTTTCTCTCTGATCACAGGAAGTATGTAACATATCCTGTCTCTGTTTCCATCTCTTTTTGCCAGAAATTTCTAAGCCAAATGGGAATATAACTATAGAAAATAATATGGGTATGTAGTGGCCTTTTTTTTTTTTTTTTTTTTTTTTGAGACAGGATCTCACTATTTAGCTCTAGCTGTCCTGAATCTCACTATGTGGACCAGGCTGGCCTTGAACTCAAGAGAGGCGCCTGCATTAAGGGTGTGCATAACCTTGCCCAGCTATGAGCTCTTGATACAAGCATACTTCCATTTTCTTTCTCATGGATGATTGGTAGTCTCTATTATCATTTTGAGGAATCAGAATCATGTAGGAAATTGAGGTTATCTTCTGTTGTCTCTAAAAGCTTTTCAGGGAGGTTTGATTAAGAGAAATGACCCACCCTGAATTTGGGGAGCACTGAACAAGGAGCTGGGGGCATTTGTGAAATAAAGGAAGAAGAGGAGGGAACAAGTTGAGCACCAGCTTTCTTTCTCTACTTCCTGATCACTCTGTATGTGAACAAATTCCCCAGCCATGTCTTCCCTACTATGATAGAGTTTATCCTTGCAAAACAGGAGCCAAACAAAATCCTCAGTCAAAAATTTCATACAAATTATGAGAAATGTAAAAAAAAAAACCTCTATATTTTTCTGTTTTCACATTTTCTGTAAGTTTTAGAGTAAGACTCCTTTTAATCATGTGTACAATATAATCAATGGAAAATATATTTATGTAACTTGGGTTGTGATAACAGAGCCACACATAGTCACTCACAATCATGGGAGGCTGTAGTTGTTTTTGTTTTGTTTTGTTTTTTGGGTTTTTTTGTTTGTTTGTTTGTTTTAGCTGAGGACCAAACCCAGGGCCTTGTGCTTGCTAGGCAAGCACTCTACCACTGAGCTAAATCCCCAACCCTGTAGTTGATTTTTAAAGTTTTCCAGTTGCCTTATCCTAAGAAATATAAGTCTGGAGAAAAGCCAATACCTGAGCTACACATGCTGTCAAAGAGTTCATAAAGAAGACTCATTAAGCAACTCAAAGGATTTTTACATATAATGAAAGAACATTCCAGAATGAAATTGCAACAAATTCACCAAACTAATTCAGCACTTAGGTTAACATAGGTAAAAGGAAATGTGAGATAAACCAGTTGAGGTTCCTATCTATATCCAAGCAAGAAAAATGACAAGTAAAGGTATGAAGTTACTGTGGAATTGGTAAATTCAGAAGTAAACCAATAAAGCCTCTTAGAGTGCATGACAGAGACTCAGGGACTATTGAACCTTCTAAAAGAAACTAAAGTCTGTCAAGAGAAAAGGTAACAGGATAGTTAGCAGAAATGTCTCTGAAGAAACATGCTAACTGGGATTTAAAGAGTGAAGGGAACTAGGTGTAGTGATGCACACCCATAATCCAGCACTCAGGAGTCAGAGGCAAGCAGATCCCTGAGTTTGAGGCCAGCCTGGTCTATAGAGTGAGTTCCAGGACAGCCAAGGCTACACAGAGAAGCACTGTCTTGAAAAACCAAAATAATAATGACAATAAATAAGTAGTAAAAGGAGACTATCTGCAGTTAGGAAGAGAAAAACACAACACTAGATTATCAAGGGAGAAAAGAATGTCAATAATTTGAATGACAGAACATACAAAGAGGGCAGAAGTGTAGTCAAAAGTTTTTCTGTGTCCCACCTGGCCCACAGTTGGGACAAATCTCTCACTCACAGTCACAAAACCTTTTATAAAATAATCACACAGAGGCTCACTATTAATTATAACTGCTTTGCCATTTGCTTAGGCTTATTACTGACTAGCTCTTACACTTAAATTAACCCATAATTATTATTTATGTTTAGCCATGTTACTTGTACCTTTTCTCAGTTCTGCCTTCACATCTTGCTTCCTCTGTGTCTGGCTGGTGAATCCTGACTCTGCTCTTTCTCTTCCCAGAATTTCTTTAGTCTGCTCACCCTGCCTATACTTCCTGCCTGGATACTGGCCAATCAGTGTTTTAATAAACCAACCAGTGAACAACAGCATTATCTCTTCTCTCTCTCCTTTTCTCACTCACTTGTGTGTTTCTCACAGGCCTGTCACGTCTGTCTCTTCCTATCCTATATTAATAAACAGCTCTTCTGTGGATTTGTTGTGTTCGGGATGTGTTCCTCGCGGGGTAAGAGTGCCACTAAATAACTAACATTGAAAAAAAAAAAGTGTGTTCATTGGTTTGTCTACCTGTGTGATGAAAGAATTGATAAAAATGAGGCAGTAAATATTAAATTTTTTTCCTCAGTTTGGGACTTTTAAACTACAGTTGGCTGACACCATTGCTCATGGGCTGTTCTGAAGTATGGTAAGAAGTGTGTGGAGAAACAAAGCTGGTTACAACGTGGCAGCTAAGAATCAGAGAGAAAGAGGAGGAGGAGGGTGGAGAAAAGGATGAAGAGGATGACCCAATCACATACTGTACCCTTCCAGAACATGCCCTACCTTTTCATAGTGCAATTAACAAGATTTCAACAGTGGCAAACTCACTCACAAAGTTGGAGCCTTCTGCTCTGGTCATGTATCAATACTCCATCTCTGAATAGTGCTGCATTGATGACTAGACCTCTAATAGATGAGTCTTTGAAAGGACTTTTCATATCCAAACCAGAAAAGGTGAAAACTCAGGCCAAGATAAGGTCTAAAAATATAGCCTAATCTGAGACTGTATTTTTCAAGTGAATTTAGCTTCCTTGTATAGTATAAATTTTCTGTGCTCAAAATATTTTTCAGAGAGAGAGAGGGAGGGAAGGAGAGAGGGAGGGAGAGTCTCACTCTGTAGCTCTGGCTGGCATAAAACTCACTATATAGACCAGGCTGGCCTAAAACTTAAAGAGATCTGCCCTCTGCCCCGTGAGTGCTGGAATTAATGGTATGTGCTACCATACCTAGAATGGATTGTGTTATTTAATTTGCTAGGAAGACTGAGAGAATGGTGGCCATAGGATAGAAAGAATGACAGGTTTTAGATTGCTATTTTTGACATGAGACATCTAAGACTTAATAGACAGTTAACAGGTGCATATCTTTGAGTTTCATATATAGAGCAAAAATATCATTGCAGAGCTAATGACAGATACATATGTTTTAAAATCATAGGAAACAGAAAACCAGGGACACAGGCCCGTACATCTCTATGTCTTACCATCTTTCAACATCTTCACTCTGAAGAGTGGGCCATTTCAAGAAATGTGAGACCTATCAGGATCTGGGATTTCAAGTGAGTAAATGACAACTCTTCACTACAGAGCTTTCGGTTGCGCTAATTTTGATTGTTTAATGAAGAATCTGAATGACCATGTCTATTCTAACAATGTTATCTCTTATAGGGGAGTTATTTTTTTATGTTGTGTTGTAGTTTTGTTGTTTCCTTATATACTCTGTTCATTTGAGCATTGAAAATACCAAAATCGTATTAATTTTCCATTATTGTCACCATTGTAATTGATATAAATGAATGAAAACCGTGGAGTCGAGTTAGATTGAATGAGTCCTCATTATACAAAGGAAGCAGAAAGAAAATAAATTTTTGTAGGATCTAAATATTTACTGAGTATGTTCACGTGTGCCTTTTTCTACAGTGAATATTTGGGGGGGAGGTACCTAACCCAGTTCTAGATACCAGGTAACAGACAATATGCTTGGTACCATGTAGACTGGAAATGGGGAAAGGTCCACAGAGAGCTTACCCTGTGCTTTATAATGAACTCTATTTAATGAATGTTTAGAATAGTACAATAGTAATTTTTAGACTTTTTTTCATACATTCCCATTTTATGGAATAAGTAAGGTTAATGTGTCCCGAAACATAGAACAATAGGGGGAAAAAAATCAGTGTAAGAGTTAGGCTTAATGATTGGATGATTAGTGATGCATCCACACATGCAAGGGCACACATGGCAGAATTTGAAGGTATTTTATAGAATGAAGTCTTATTTTTGTACAACTAAACAGATTTCTCAGTTATAACCAGAGTCGTTGCAAGCTAATATCCATAACCGTTTTAAAATGAGCCCAGAAGGTTGAATCACAAAGTGTTTTTAATCTTTCCTAAAGATATCAAGAGTTTCATTTACATCTTCAAGAGATTTTAAATGAGAATTCATACCAAATTCGTAATTGAAAAAAATTCTTCTATTTAGACAGAGTTTAAAACCTGTTTATGTAAAGAGGATCCTGTACAATTAAGTTCAGTACATCACATGACTGTGTGGTTAAAGTTATCTTTTAATAAAAATGCAAAAATAGAAATATAGGCTGGTTTTAAAATAATGGCTAAGTGTTCAGTAGGGATGGATGTTAAGTACTCTGGTTTATTACATTTTGAATATCTTAAAATGGCAACTTAATACCGTTGAAATTATAAGGAGCATATTTTCTGCCTGCGACTTTTTAATGAAAGTTGGTGAGATGTGACCAGAGATCAGAGGCTAAATCTTTATTGCACTTATGGAAACAAGAAGGAATTTCTAAAAATGAAAGGGTAACTCCCAGTTGTGAAAACTTTATATTTGTTTTTAACACATTTCCCCCATGCCATGACACACATGTCAAGTCTCCCCCTCCAAAGCAGACCTTTAAGGCAGAAAGTGTTAAATCACAAACACATTTGTTGTGTTGAAACTTCTACAGGCATAAATATACCCTTTATGTGACCTTAACCAGCATGGAGACATTGATCAACCATGGAACACAGATTCACTAGAGGGCAAAAACCATCATTAGAATATCAGAGCCAAGAAAAACATTCATAGCATGAGGTCTTTTTGTGTTTTCTCTTAAGAAGAATAAGTGCAAATTATTATTTTCCCCTGACTTTGAAGATAAGAGCAGAAATATAAAACCTGTGTTTTTAAACTCTCATTGTGATAAAACAATTCAACATAAATAAGCTTATTGATATTATTTCTTTTCAAGGCAAGGAGGGAGGGACAGAAAGAAAGAAATAGAGAATAAAATAAAGTTGCTTGGTGGATAAAAACAAATAACAAAGAGCAATGAAGAAACTGAGAAGGGGAAATGAGTACCTGCTTACTACTAAAAGAACATCTACATTATGCAGAAATAAGTCTTCCCAAAGACAACAGACCAAACACAGAAAATAGCCTTAACTTAAACAATATAGATGTTGATTTCCTCTTGCACATAAAAGCTCAATCAGAACACCACCAGCACAAGAGCCCCATAACTTTGGTGACAGTGTCTCATCTGTTATATTGCCCTACACAGAAGCCTGTGATGCACTGAACCCCAAGACAGCTGCTCGTGTGGTCTCTTAAACCAAGATCATATCAAAGGAAAGGCCTACCTTTTTTATAAGTGAAACTTCCCCAAAATTGCTATAATGTAGCTATTTCTTCCTCCACACTGAGACATTATCTTCAGGAGAGACAAGGATACACAAAGTCTAAGGAAGTTCAAGAAGCATACAGGACTCAGGAAGTTCATGAAAGTTTCAAAAGTCACAAGCCCCATCTCAACATCACACAGCAGTAAATGACTATTGAAGAGTAGACTGTCCTGTGGATGATGCCTGCAGGCTGGAATTCCAGTGACAAATCTTTCATCATGCTGATATCCATGCTGAATTGGGCTGAGAGAGGCTTTATTGTTGACACAGTTGCCTTTCAGATACTGGAAATTCAATTTACTGATTGTTTCACCAAGATAGACTTGGGTAGAACCAATTCATTTGTCTGTCATCTGTGCTATCATGCATAAACAGAAGTCCATTCCTATCTCCCATGGAAAAGTCACACAACAGGTTCATTCTCAATTAGTTATCACATACTACAACATAAATGTAAGGGAGTCCAATGAATATAAATTTTATTCCAAGTTAAGTTGGAATTTGTGTTAAGATCTTTAAAAACTGTACATATCCTTATATGTGAGCAGTATTCATTTTCAAATGGGCTATGCCTCTTCAGATCTTTAGCATTTTACTCTTTCCACAGTTCCAGTCTAGATTGGGAATCTATTAATGTTGTGAGCTATGGCATCTGAATTTATATACTGTTTTAGTAAATACAAAGTGTTACATGTAATACTGGAAAACACTATATAAAATTATTTTAAAATACTGTCTTAATTCATATGCTTCTATTAGACATTTAGAAAATTGGGGTTATTGTAATTTGATTTCTGTTGCTGTGATCAAACCTTTTGACCAAAGGCAAATTTGAGAAGAAAGAGTTTATTGGGTTTAGATTTCCAATCCATGGTCCTTCTTTGAGAGACTGGGATGGAAGCTCAAGAGACGAACCATCAGCAGAAACCATGGAGAATCACTACTTGCTGGCTTCATTGATGGCTAACTCACAATGCTTTCCCAGTGTTCTTCCACAGCCCTGGACAACCTGTCTGCTTGGGATGAAGCTGCCCACAGTGGGCTGGGCCCTCCTATGCCAATTAGTGATCAAGACAAGCTGCCACAGTTTTGCCCACAGACAGATCTGATCTAGGCAATCCTACTTCAAGCTTTCCTCTTAGATGAGTTTGGCTGTGTCAATTTGATAATTAAAACTATCAAGAACAGAGGCTAATATTACTACTGCAGAAAACTGTAAAATTATTTGATTTACATTTATATAATTTGAAATACATGCTTAACTTCTGAAAAAAAAAATGGCATGCCTTTTGACAACAAAGCTATTGTCCTTTCGTGTCCTGACTAGTTTTATGTCAACTTGACACAAGCTAGGGTCATCAGAGCAGAGGAAGCCTCAATTAAGAAAAAAATGCCTCCAGTGAGCCTTGCAGCCCTGGTTGGCTGAAGACACCCACTGGCCCACCCAGTGCTGCTCAGTCCAGACAGACAGAAGACCTCCCCACAGGCCTGTCTTTGTTGCCTTGAGGCACTGGGTGGGCAGACACCATTATGATGAGCAAATATTTGAAGGAGAAATGGGAGAGAAAGGGAAGTGGAGTGGTTCAGGTGTTGTGGAGGAAGACAGAACTGAAGAAGTAAAGGTGATGAGGAACAGGTTGACCTGGGTGGCCTGCACTGTCACCCAGGGCCATGGTAATATTTGGACCAATGCTGCTGCTGCGGGCCATGTCTGGGTCCCTGGCCCTGCTGCAGCTGGGGCCTGTGTTGATGTCTGTGGCTCCTGTTATCACCAAAGGATATGCAGATGCCCAGAATCTGGGCCTCCACCTGGGGCCATATTAGTGCCCAAGGGTATTGCTGTTGCCTAGGGCCATTTCGATCTTTGTGACATCGGGCCTGGTCTGCTTCTGAGGACCATGTCTGGGTCCGTGGTCCTGTTGAAATCTGAGGGCCTTGTTGAGCTGGGCCCCACCCTTCGCTAGGCCTTGGAGATCTGGTCCTGTCCCTTGTTGGCCTTTGCAGTTGGAAAATTGGCCCGCTCCACACTAGAGAGGTGCCTCTAATGACGGGGCCTTGGGAGACCTGATCCTGCCCCTCATTTGACCCTGCATTTGGGAAAACTGGTCCCAGCCCTCATCTCAGGCAACCAACTCAGCTAACACCCATGCCTACATACATCCAGTCAGTGCTTGAGTTGAACCACCCCATATATCACCTGCTGAAGTTCATGAAGGGATTGGTCCTGTAGAACCATAGCCACAGGATCTCCATGATTCTGGGCAACAGGAGAATATCAGAAAGGAGTTTTGGTGGAGGTCCAGTATTGATGGTATACCAGAAGCCAGAGGCCTTGAACCAGACCAACAACTTATTATAATGAACATTTGTAATTAAAGCTGTTTGAACAAAAGGCTGTACTTCATGACACACCACAACTCTCAATGCAACTAAGACAAATGAAGAGGTGATGGAGAGGTGGGAAAGATGGAGGGTGAAGTGGGTTTTTTGTGGTTGTTTTGTTTTTATTTAACTAATATTTTTATTTTCTTTCGGTGGGGAGATGCTGTAAGGGTGAAGGTCAGATATGCAGGGATGAGAAATGAGTAGGGCGCATGATGTGAAATTCCCAAAGCATCAGTAAAAAAATTACATTAAAAATGCCTCCATAAGCCTGGCAGTGGTGGTGCACACCTTTAATCCCAGCACTTGGGAGGCAGAGCCAGGCGGATCTCTGTGAGTTCAAGGCCAGCCTAGGCTACCAAGTGAGTTCCAGGAAACAGGTGCAAAGCTACACAGAGAAACCCTGTCTCAAAAAAAAAAAAAAAAATGCGTCCATAAGATGGGCTGTGGGCAAGTCTGTGGGATATTTTCTTAATGAGTAATTGATAGGGGAGGGCTCAGCCCATTGTGGATGGGACCACCCTGGGCTGGATTCTATAAAAAAGAAGGCTGAGCAAGCCATATGAACAAGTCAGTAAGCTCCATCCATCCATGACCTCCAGGCTCTTGCCCTGTTTGAGTTCCTGTCCCGGCCTTCTTCTATGATGGACTACAGTGTGGAAGTATAAGCCAAATAAACATTTTCCTCCCCAAGTTGCTTTTGTTCATGGTGTTTCATCACAGCAACAGTAACCCTAACTAAGACAGCTAGACTGTGGCATGACTCTTTGTATCCTTGGGTTGCTATTTAAAGAAGTCCAGCTAGCTACACCACCATTCTCCAGTGGCCAGAAGAGACAAAGTGAGATGTCCAACCATCTGTAATGGTGGACATATGAGAAGATGAGGTGGGTTGAGATACCTTTACCTTTTCCAGAAACCTGTGTAATCCCCACTACTAGGATTATAAGCATGTGCCACCATGCTCAAGCCTGTTTTTTTTTTTTTTCCACAAGTGTTCCAGGGAATGAATTTAGATTCTCATGCTCGTGTGTCAAACACTTTACTGACAGAAACTGTCTTCCTGAGTCCATCTATGTCCAACACTATTAACCAGTTAATTATTAAATCACATATTTTATACTCTATTAACAAGTAGCACTATTTTAGTTGTATTACTCATGTAATTAAGTGTCAATAGACAAGCTTTTAAGAGTGAAAGAAACACTATTGCTACCCTGGAACATAAGTATGAACAAACTAGAATTGTCCAGATAAACCAGGATTCACGGGCTATTAACTATGACAGAATCTATTAATTGCATTAATTGCCTACTTAACAATGATTTCTCCCATTTATAAAAGAAAAGCCTTTTTCTGTCATACATTTCTTCTCAGTCTAATTTAGTAGTATATATTAATTCTTTAGCCAATACGGACCTCTCATTCATTTGGTCAGTAACTGATTTAGGAAGGCGCATACAGGCACTCACCACCAAAGTTGATGACCTCGGCTCAATTCCTGGGGCACACAAGATAGAAGGTGAAATGCACCCCTGCAAAGTATTTATCCTCTGATGTACACACACACACACACACACACACACAGAGAGAGAGAGAGAGAGAGAGAGAGAGAGAGAGAGAGAGATAGCAACAACAAATAAATGTTAATATTTTTAAATGTTATTTAATAACAAAATTTCATTGTTGAATTAAAGGAAATAAGAAGAAAAGGAAACATGTTGTTACCAGTTATACTTTCCTTGCTAAAATTCCTGCGTTTACATAGATCAGAGTGGCCCAGACTAGTCAGTCATCATGCTCAGACCTCTGTGACCATCATTCTCAGAACAATTATTCATGGTAAATACTATCATTTCCAGTTTAATTAAATACCCAGCCTACATTTCCCTTAGAAGTCAGAAATAGAATCATGCCCACTAACACCAATATTCCATGACTGAGCCAAACTTTGAAGCCAGGAAACTAGATAACTAAGTCCAGGCTGCCTTTACCAACTGTATAGGTATCTGTCTTAGTTAGAGTTTCATTGCTGTGAAAAGATGCCATGACCTTGGCTGCTCTTATAAAGGAAAGCATTTAATTGGGGCTGGCTTACAGTTCAGAGTTTTAGTCCATTATCATCATGTTGGGAATCACGGCAGCAGGCAGGCAGACATGGTGCTGGAGAAGTAGCTTAGAGTTCTACATCTAGATCATCAGGCAGCAGGAAGAGAAAGTGAGCTACTGGGCCTGCCTTGAGCTTCTGTGTAGATGTAATTCTAAACAGTCTTATTAAATAAGAAACACAGAGTCAAATAAAGAGTTAAAAGCCCAGAGGTCAGAGCACTAGCGAATAGCCTTTAGCTTACCAGCCGCTGCCGTCCTTCCCCTGAGAAAAGAGACCTACTTCCTATGTGTCTGTATTTTTTATTGACTTTCTGTTCTGCCTTCTCATTGGTTCTAAACCTAACCACATGACTTCTTCACCACTGCGTGTCTATACAGACCTCCAGGTCTCTATGGTTGGTACTTGGATTAAAGGTGTGTGTCACCAAGCTGGCTGTGTCCTTGAACACAGAGACTCTGCCTGCCATGTGATCGGATTAAGGGCATGTGATACCATTGTCAGACTTCTGCTAAATGGCTTGCTGTTAGCTGTGACCCCCCACCGACAACTTTATTTATTAACACACAAATAAATCACATTTCAGCACAAATAAAATATCACCATACATCTGAAGCATCAAAACTCACCCCCTGTGACACACTTCCTCCAACAAGGATATACCTCCAATTATGCCACTCCCTATGAGTCTACGGAGGACATTTTCATTCATCCTACCATATTTCACTCCCTGACCCCCATAGGCTTGTAGCCATATTGTAATGTAAAATGCATCTAGTCCAACTTCAAAAGTCCCCATAGTCTTCAACATTCTCAACCTTGTGTAAAGGTCCAAAGTTTCTTTGGTGACTTATGGCAATCTCTTAACTGTAACCTCTATAAAGTCAAAATAAAAAACAGATCACATACTTCTAATATATAATGGCACAGGATATATATTACCATTCCAAAAGAGAGGAAAGAGAACATAATGAGGAAATACTGTACTAAAGCAAGACCAAAAAACAGCTCGGCAAACTCCAACTGCATCTCCAGGTCTGGTGTCAAAGTTCTCTTCAGATCTCCAACTCCTTTCAGCTTTGTTGACTGTGACACATTTCTCTCTGTTGGGCTAGTTCTGTTCCCGGTTAGCAGGTTTCCTTAGCAGGTATCTCACAGCTCTGGCATCTCCATTATCTTGGGATCTCCAAGCAAACCAGGCTTTACTATTACAGCTTCATGCAATGGCCTCAGTGTTAGAATTCCTAGCCATCCCCCCATGACTGTGCATGCACTGGCAAAATGCTTAGTCATCCCAGGGCCTTATATCCTGTGTAATCATGCACTGTGTGATCATGTAATTTGCTCACAGAGTGATCACATAACCTATGTGCATGCATGGCATAGCTAAGTAAGCCTATAATGTGCATGGGGGGATCTATAAAAGCGGGTCCCACTTATCTCTCCGCCTTCTCTTCCTACATGATCTTTCTATAGGCCTAAGCACCCCCTTGGGTTCCCTTCCCTTAATAAACTCTTATAGTGGGTTTTATTATATCTCATGGCTTTTTTTACATGGTAAACAGTGCCACTTAATGAATAACATCACTCTGCTTAATAAATAACACTCAGCAGCTTTCCTTAGTCGTGGACAGAGATTTCATAACCACTTTCTTATGTCCTTGGCTCTAAAGCCAGACCATGACTAAAAAGTTGCCAAGTTTCGTTCCTTGCTGGGGCTGGAAAATATCTCCCTTGTTCAAATACATTTTTACCAGTTTTCTGTTTTTAATGGTTTCCTTCACTTCCTAAACCTGGCTGTCCTGGAACTCTCCCTGTAGACCAGGCTGGCCTTGAACTCTGAAATCTGCCTGTCTCTGCCTCCCCAGTGCTGAGATATAAAGTATGTACCACCACACATACTCCTAAGCTTTTCTTTAATTTCTTTTCAGTAGTTGGAAGCTTA
This sequence comes from Onychomys torridus, assembly GCF_903995425.1. Taxonomy (NCBI): domain Eukaryota; kingdom Metazoa; phylum Chordata; class Mammalia; order Rodentia; family Cricetidae; genus Onychomys; species Onychomys torridus. The sequence continues at coordinate 72,638,285 of NC_050444.1, forward strand.
GCTGGGTGGGATCTTGCCCTAAAATCACCACTCCCTTTATTCCATTTAGCATCAGACTTTTCTTTAATCTTTTTTTTATCTCCTTGAACACTGGTTTCAGCTCCCTTAAACTTCCTGGTGCCCCTTTTCTCCTCAAACCATACATTTTGAATTTTTCCTTTCTCAGCTTGCTCCTTTTCATTATAGATCTGCATAGGACTGGCCACTAAGCCACACAACACAGTCAATACTAGGCTGTTTTTGAACTCTCTCCTGATAAATGTTGTTAATCCATACTCTTCAATTTAGTCTTAGGCATATTTTTTGGCCAAGGGCAGAAAACAACCACATTCTTCACCAAAATATAACAAAAACAGTCTGTAGGCCACATACTAGAATTCTTCTCCTCTGAAACCTCTTGAGCCAGGTCCCCACAGTTCAAAAAACCCACAGCACCACTGTCTTCCATGCTTTTACAAGTTTGGCTCATTAAGCGCCACTTAAAGCGTTCAACTGCTTTTCTAATCCAAAGTCCCCAAATCCACATCTCATCAAACAAAAGCATGGTGAGGCCTATCACAGCAGTACCCGAGTCCCTGGTACCAGCTTCTGTCTTCATTAGGGTTTCTATTGCTGTGAAGGGACACCATGACCACAGTAATTCTTATAAAGGGAAACATTTAATTGGGGCTGCCTCATAGTTCAGAGGCTTAGTCTGTTATCATCCTGGTGGGAAGCATGGCCGCAAGTAGTTAGACATGGTACAGGAGAAAGAGCCGAGAGTTCTACATCCAGATCCTCAGGCAGCAGGAAGAAAGAGTGATACTGGGCCTGCCTTGAGAACTTGAACCCTCAAAGCTGGAGAATCTTGAAAGAGGAGAAAATCTGAAAAGAATTAAGGTTTTCTGCTTGGCACCCTGTTGCTTCCCAGTTGCATGTGAGTCATGCCGGCATAATTCAGGACCCCATGAAAGGATGGGCAGGGAAACTAGCACTCTGTTGGAGCTCTTGTGTCTTGGCTGTTGAACTTGATATTCAGCATCATGCATTTGGTACATTTTCAAGGACCTTTTTCCTCAGGAAATCATCTATATTTATAGTATTAATATACTCTGGCAGCCACAATAATCTCACATTTTTCTGGCATTATCTATCCTCAAGGGCCTCCTCGCTTTTGTGCTGAGATGAGATTTCTCTCATATTTTTGCATTTACTTCTTTGAACTGAGAGTCTCTGTCACGGGAGCTGATTCTGCTTTGTGGCTCCTACCTCCTCTGCAGTCCCCCAACGTCAAAACTAGATTCAGAAAGCTGCTCTCCTGGGGACTGCCTTGTGTTTTAGCATGTCACAGGATAGCTTTATGAGAATGCACGTAGTAAGTATAAAATCTGCTACCTATATAGGCAGACTCAGGCTTTTGACACCCACAGTCTTAAAGTTGTTCTGCATCATATACAGTCTTAAAAGTGAGATTAGGTTTTTATCAGTTACAACTGTCAATTAATCCAAGACCTTGTGTGATCAGACAGACATACAATAAAAAAGATTTGTGTGATAACTTTCAAGGTCTGTTTCTGACATTTAAATTTGCACTTATTGGAGCTTTATATAGTTTACAACACTTTGTTAAATTTTTTTAATTGTGTTGAAGTCTACCTTTGCACTAATGATAAAGAAATGGTTTATTAGGTGAATTAATAGAGCAAAACCACAGTGAGCACAATGCTTAACGTTTATGACTAAGAGAAGAAATTACTTGCAGGCAACCTCAAGTACTTTAGAGGCATCATTTGCATATAAATACCTTAGATGATAGGCTAATTACAATTGTTTTTATTTATTCATTGAGACCATTTCCCCCAAAGCATTCTTTTAGACTAGAATTTTCATATTCTAACTTCAAGTTTCCTTAGAAGTAAAACAGTGTGGTTTTTAAAAACACTGTATTTCAACACTTTAGATTCATCTCCAATTATTCTGCTATTCAAAGAGTGAGGGTTTGCCAGTTTTGTCCTCATCAGCCATGAAACAGCAGTGTCAGATTAAAATGCTACAGACCAATTATTAGTGTCAATCTCAAGAAATGCCAGCTTTATTTACAAAGTTGTTTGAAAAGAAACAGCACTGTGTAAACTGGTAGTTGCAGAGCTCATTCATGTCACAGGTTGTATCAAAGTGGCTGCATTTCTGACTTCAGGGAAAGCAAAGCTTTGTAAGGACCCCATGCCTTCAGATGGTAGAAAAACAAGACCACACCTTTGGATGCCTTTTACCAGTGACAATATTTTCATTGCTTCTTCACACTGCAAATGCTAGTGTTTCATCTTCTTTATAAGAAGTGCTAGCCAATAGCCAATAACTTTTATTTTTGTGAGCTGTTTCTACCACCCATCATGTTTCTGGCCCCAATTCAACCAGAAATCATCCATATTTATGCCTCACGTGACACATTGTTTGGAGAAACAACTTGAACTTGTCTTTACTGTTTCTCTTAGGAGTACTGGGTGTGGTCTCTGGATTTTTGTTAACTGTGATGTAACTATGTAGCGCAACCCTTTGCTACATGGATTCAGGGAATGTATCTTCTATTTAATAGTAGTTATTTGCACAAGTTTTCTATTGTCACAATATTTTTATCCTACAGAGAAAATTGTTGCAAATTCAAGGCAGGTGGGAAATTGAAAGCTGTTGTGGGAATAATAATGGACTGAGAGCCTGCGATGGGACTCTAGGGTAGGAATTGATTATGCTGGAATCTAAACTCCAACAGCTGAGTGATGCAATTCAGGCACATGTGTTTGGCTTAACCTTGCCTGTGCATTATTTCCTCCACCACAAGGTATTTAAGTACCCACACCCTGGTTCTAGTTCTCTAGGAACAGGATGTGTTATCACAGGCAGGATGTGTGGGGAGTAAATGCTAAGATTCTGACCAGCCCCTTGGAAACCCTCCCTTTGAAGACCTGCCCAGCGTCCTGATGTAAAGTCCCCTTTAAAAATGACAACTGCTCCTCTCTCCTCCCTTTCTCCCTCTCCCTCTCTTCCACTCCCACAAGGGAGGTGTGCACCCTGGACCCTTCTCCTTCCCCCTCCCTCTCTCTTTCTGATCCCTCTTTCCCTATCTTTCTCTTTATCTCTCTATTATAATAAACTTATCTCCACATGGATGCAGTGGTGGGTGTGCATCTGTCGGCCATGTTTTCCTTGCATGTGTGGGATATGGCCCTGGTCCCCTACGCACAATATCATTAACAGTAACACTGACTCCTCATATGTCTTTTTAAACCATTCCCTTATTTTCAGTTATCCCATGGACTGAATTCCTTAAGAACTTCTGTAGTATATCATATTTTCCTTCTTTAAACCTTTCTAGCATGCTGTGGAAAAGAAAAAAAAAAGATTACATCTCAGAGTCCATCTCTCTTTTCTACAAACCCTTAGACTTGATTTTTCTTCTTTTTAATCTGATATGATCCTACCACCATGTCCATGTTCATGTGTTTCAGTGTAGAAGTACTTGAATCTGATTTGACCAGCATGAACCAGCTTGGCCTGGTTTGCACACACATACACACACACACACACACACACACACACACACACACACAAACACACACATACACATACACACACCCAGAACCCCAAATCTAAAAGGAGCCCAAATCACAAAACTATACCTAATGGCGGAGAGAAAAAACAAATAGGGAAGAAAGCAAAGCATCCATTCTGAACACTTATTTATTTATTCATTCATTTATCTATCTATCTATTTATTAATTTATATAAATCTGGCTCCCCTTAGTAGCCAGACACCACCAGGCCCATTTCTCCATTTATACATTTAAAGGTTTACATCTGTAAGTTCACTATTTTTTTTTTTTTTAGTGGAATGTGATTTCATATAACACCATCCTGGGCCAATGAAGAAAGCATAACAATCTTAGGAGTAGAGCGCTCATGCGTGTGTGTGCCCATGTGTGTGCGTGTGCATGTGTGTATGTGTGTGTGTGTGTGTGTGTGTGTGTGTGTGTGTGTGTTTCTTGAAGTGTCTGTTGTAGTCTCCATGGAGACTGAAGCTGCCTCTAGCTAGTGCTGCCAAACACTGTGTGTCGCTACCCTCTGTTCTGTTTCAGAGAACTTCAGGAAGAAGTCATTTTATAAGTTTCACAATGCTCTGTTACCCATGTCCCTAGCTTGTCCTAGAACTTCTTTAATTTTGGCAAATACCAAATAGACTAGATAGTATAACTGTAATTCTTGCTTGATAATTTTTTTTTTCAAGACAGGGTTTCTCTGTGTAGTTTTCAGCCTTTCAGGGAACTCGATTTGGAGAACAGGCTGGCCTCAAATTCATAGAGATCCGCCTGCCTCTGCCTCCCAACTGCTGGGATTAAAGGCATGTATCACCACTGCCTGGTGATATATATAATTTTACTATGTTAAAATTAAAACCTTCCTTTTTGAAAAGAAGAAAATGGGAAATGCCATGGATATCGTTCTGGATGCTGTGAATGTGTGTTTCTCTGATTTGGTTGATAAATAAAATGCTGATTGGCTAGTAGACAGGCAGGAAATATAGGCAGAGTGAGCAGAGAGGAGAATTCTGGAAACAGGAAGGCTGAGTCAGGAGTTGCCAGCCAGACACAAAGGAAGCAAGATATGAAGGCAGAACTGAGTAAAGGTACCAAGTCATGTGGCAAAACATAAATAAGATTTATAGGTTAGTTTAAATATAAGAGCTAGTCAGTGGTAGGCTTGAGCTAATGGCCGAGCAGTTTTAATTAATATAAGCCTCTGTGTGTTTACTTGGGTCCAAGTGGCCATAGGGCTGTGGGATCCAAGCAGGACCAGAAAAACTTCAGCTACATTAGTCAAAGTGGGTAAGATCTCACAGTCAAAGGCCAAGATGTCTTGTCTGATTCCTGGTTCCTCTAGGAGTTGTATGATGGAGGGCAAGCCTCTTCGCCCATCTGGGCTGTAGTTCCTCTTGTGTCAGATAGAGATGATAATACTATTTGTTGAAAGGGTTTCTGTGACAATTCATTGAATTATTATATGAAATGTATGGAACAACATGTATGTATTTGCACATTTCAAGATGGTGATAGCCAGAGAGCCAGACAGAGGCAGTGTTTGTTTTTGTTGCTTTTGTTTTTTGAGACAGGGTTTCTCTGTGTAAGTTTTGGTGCCTGTCCTGGTTCTTGTTCTGTAGACCAGGCTAGCCTTGATCTCACAGAGATCCACCTGGCTCTGCCTCTCAAGTGCTGGGATTAAAGGCATGCACCACCACTGCCCGGCTCAGTGTTTGTTTTTATCTGCATCCTAGCTTCTAGCACCTGGCTGGCATGGGATAGGTACTCCTTCAGAATTTATTAATGAATAAATGAGTGAATGAATGAATGATTGAGTACAAACAAACAAGAGTTCATAAGGCTAGCTTAAGGAAAGCTGCTGGCTGTGAAAATACATTATAGAGGCTGTAGGGCCTCTGCTGGTCCAGGGAGAGCAGAGGAGTGGGTGGGTGGTAGGGAAAGCAAAACCCCACTCAGTCCATTTTCCACAGGCAGGAGCTTCCCTCAACGTGCTCCAGCAGGAAGCCCCATCAACATAAGCCACCCACATCTGCACTGTCAATGGCTTGCATTCACAAGCAGCCCTGTGCTAGAGGGGTGGAGACCTGTTCTCCCCTTGGGAGTGAGAGAGGTGTGGAAGGGTCTTGGGTGGTCAAAAAGACCCCAGGAAGAGATTGCCTCCATTGTGTGGGACTTTGAGCCCCCTGTAAAGTCAGTGGTTCACTTTTTTTTTCTTTCTGTGACAATACACACCATGAAACACAAGTTTCTTTGACCCAGAGCTAGGCCATCTGAATTCACACTCCACTCATATGCATGACAGATTTATTATCCCTGTGTTTCCTGTTCCTGCCTTCCTGCAGTTTGTTTTCTGTTGGAAAAGCAGAAAATACATGAAGAAATTTGTTTGAGCTTCTATTCTGAGAGAGCAAAGTTGAGGGGCCAGGGCTGGTGACAGGCTTCTTGCTGAGTCCCAAGATTACACAGGGCAGTCCAGGACAGAGATCTGGAGCATATATGTGCAATCAGTTGTAAAGCCATTGTGCTCAGTCATGGGGACCCCACCCTAGCAACTTTATCCAGTTCAAATCACCTTTTCCAAACCACTCACCTGTGAATACCTTAGCTGGTTTAAGTTCTTACCCTCTTTATAACTCACAGTTAGTACTTGAAGCTTGAGAGGACTCAGCTTAAACACTAGCTGTACTGAAAGCAGTACATGCCTTGTAAGCATAGCCAAAGCAAAGTAATGTGATCTGAGTGACCACCAATGACTTATCAAGACCCATCCCTTTTTCTCTCCCTCTTGACTGTTCCAGGGGACCTAGCAGCTAGAGTTTCATACTATTCGCTTCCCATGACCCCTCCATGGAGGCCTAGGGCTGGATCACCAACCAGGAAGCTCCAACCTGTGTCAGGGTTTCATGAAGACTGGTGGCTGGTGGCCAGACCCCCCAAGAAAAGCAGGCAACAGTTATCTTGAGTGTTTATATCCCCACCCCACCCCCATACTTCCTGGTTCACACACTGCATCATTCTTTGTTTTGGAGAGTTGTTTGTTTGTTTGTTTGTTGTTTGTTTGTTTTTCAAGACAGGGTTTCTCTGTGTAGTTTTGGTGCCTATCCTGGATCTTGTTTTGTAGACCAGGCTGGCGCCTCAAACTCACAGAGATCTGCCTGGCTCTGCCTCCAAGTGCTGGGATCAAAAGTGTGCGCCACTGCTACCTGGCTTGTTCTGAATAGTTTTATGTCAACTTGAAATAAACTAGAGTCACTCACTGGTAAGGAGGGAGCCTCAATTGAGAAAATGCCTTCATAAGACTGGACTCTAGGCAAGCCTTTAGTGCAATTCTTAAAATAGTGATTGATGGGGTGGGGGCAGTCCATTATGGGTGGGGACACTTCTGGGCTAGTATAGTAGTCCTGGGTTTTATAGATAAGCAGGCTGAGCAAGCCATGGGGAGCAAACCAGTAAGCAGTTCCCTTCCATAGCCTCTACATCAGCTCCTGTCTCCAAGTTCCTGCTGTGTCTGAGTTCCTGTCCTGACCTCCTTCGATGACAACAGTGATATGGAACTGTAAGCCAAATACACCCTTGTCTCCCCAAGTTGCTTTGGTCATGGTGTTTCATCACAGCAACAGAAACCCTAAGACATTCATAAAGAATTAAAACTCATCATCTTCTCCCAGGCTACAAACCTGTGATCTCAAACTATTCAAAACAAACCTATGATATTTACTTGGATCACCACCCAAAATAGCATCTTCTGATACTTCATCAACTGTGGGATTGTGTATAGACTTTCTGATGCTATACTCCCTTCCCTACACAAAAGTATTGGCTCTGTCCATCCCAAGTGATGCTCCATAGCCTCATACCTCATATTTCACATTCATTCAGAATATCCAAAGGTGGATTGCATTTGTCCAGCAAAATTAAATTCTAAGTAATGCATGAAAAGATAGTGTCCTAAACCCTTAACACACATTATCTCATCTAAGCATCAAGTAAATGAAAAGTAGAATGTAATTAGTAATTTTTCAGATGAGGAAGTTTAGTCTAAAAAAAATAAATTGTACATGTTTTGTGCTGATGTAATTAAAGTTCTATATGTATTTTTAAGGGATGACTCTCTAAGACTATTTTTGATACATAGTTGTAGGGATTGTGTGAAATATTCAAACAATATCATCTGTCCTAACACCCTATCACTATCATCACTCACTGGCACCATAGTCAAACATTCTAGCATATCTAAAAAGGTTGAATCTTTGAACATTAATATTAAGAAATGAAAGACAGCTTAACAAATAATTTTCACATCACTCTTTATCTTCCCCAGAATCAGGTATGTTTTTCCTTAAAATTCTTAAGGATGTGTTGAGAGGATGGCTCAGTGGGTAAAGTGCTCAGTGCACAGCAAGACCTATGCTTGGAACCTCAGGGCCAGGCCAAACCAGGATATGACAGTGCACACCTGTAATTCCAGAAGCAGAGGGCAGAGACAGGGAGATCCTATGGGTTTGCTGGCCAGCTGTTCTCTCAAATAGTGAGCTCCAGGTTTAATGGGAGTCCTTGTCTCAAGAAATTAGGTGGAAGGTAAATAGGGCATGATGCCCAGTGTATTCCTCTAACCTCGATAGTGGAATGCATATGTGTACATATGTGCGAAACCCACTGTAGAGTATACTTTTATCACTAATAAGAGAAAATATATATGTAGCTTGTAAACTTAGTAGTCTGCCCATTATGTAGATAATGTTGAGTAGCTAGCAGTTGTGAGTGTGGTGTTTTTACACTTGGACCTCTTTAAGGCTGGAAGTTTTCTCTTATCAGTCTTTCTATCCTTGAGCAAATTCAAGCTCAACTGAGAGCAGAAATCAAGAAACTAAAGTCAAATAATGTTTCTATTTTTTGTTTTGTTTTGTTTTTGTTTTTGTTTTTTTTTTTTTTTGAAATTCCACTGGCTTCAGTGAGTAGAAGTTATACACAGGCAGATTTTTCTAGACACTTACTGAAATCATAAAGAACACTGCAAGAAGGATGGTTAAATAATGACAAAGTAAATGCTTATGTTTTCAGTTATTAATCGTATATATTTGGCTAAATTGACTCTGTTTTCACTGGACCACTTGTCTAAGTGACAGGACTCATAATCATTCTCATTAGAAACCAATTTAGAAACATAATTTTCCAATTAGCATGTATACACCAATGTAGTATGTGTTCCTATGATAAAATAATTATAATAGCTGTTGACAACTTTCAGAAGAAAACAAAGAATTTTGCTAGTGGTAAGACCTAATGAAAAATCTGATAGGTTAAAATAGAAAAATTGACAAGTACATTTCCATCCACAAGAGCAATTTGTTACTGATGATGAAATCGAGAAATAAGCAGAATGAAAGTTGTGAAATTTGTAGTGAAAGCCCGTAGGGTAAAATTAATTTCTTTATAACACAGTTTAAAGGCAAACAAAAGGAAATTGCTTATGCCAGATGGGATAGGAAAGGCATTGTGAATAAAAATGAGCCCCTCATTCTGCTTACAAATATTTGAATTAAGATGATACCAGTGTGTCTGGTTAATGGAAAAACAGTATTGATGCTTACACCACTTTTAAAGGTTTTCTCATTGTTTTTTAAATGGACTTTGTCAACACAACAAAAATATTTTAAACAATATATTAACTTTGGCACTTACCACCATAGTACATTTTATTTTCTGTGAATTATTGTTTCAGGCAAAACAGGAAGACTACAACAAGAGGGTGCTGGGCTCAGAGCTCTTCTTCAGGTCCTACCACTTTGGCTCTGTGCAGAAGGAGCTCATTCGACTCACCATATGCCAAAGGGAAAGCTTCGCTAGTGAATCGAGATTAAGATTACCTAGTCTTCCAGCAGCTAAATTCCATGCTACCCGATGAGGTAATGAAAGCAAGTGTGTTTTATAAACCATAAATCACATGCACGTAAACTTTGATTTTGTGGTTTAACTGTTTTAGAAATGGCCTGAAAATTACCTCCAGTTGTGTCCTGTATTTTATCAACTGTTGTTTCACAGCTGCTGGCTTTCTTCTTGTAAGCCATTTTTATGCATAACATTTCAAGACTAATCACCGAGGCTGCGGCGATGGTGCCCTCTTCTGCTCTGAGCACCCACAACGTTACTTAGCACTTACCACACCACTATTTATCTTTATATACATTTGTCTTTTCCACTTGGCTGTAGTGTAAACTCTTAAATATTAGCACTAATACTAAAAGTATTGCTAGTAATAGCCAATGCTTATTGTTTACACTATGCCCTGCACTATGCTAAGCATGTTAAATGGACTATCAAATTTAATAAGTAGAAAATTGCATCATATTTTCCAGTAGGGTCACATAATGCATCTGTACTATAATGCATATTAGCACTTCATATCTGCCAGCTCTCATTATCAGAAAACGAGAAACTAAAGGTATAAATATGAATTTATATACTACAAGTATTTATCCTACTATTCCCTCCAATGAGCTGATGCCTCTGAGTGAATGTGAGATCACTCAATATCAGTTCCCATATGCCTCTCATGGCATGATGATTAAGCAGTGGGAAAGATAAATATAGACATTTGGGGTATTATATAGACTGTGAGTGCAGACTATAGTTGTTACTAAATGAAAGAATTTTTATGTTGGAGGAAAACTGCTCATATCAGACTTATTAAGGGGAGTGTGTAGCCATCCCTAGTGTGGAAATTTACAAGAAAACTTTGGATATTGATTGCCTCTAGGAAATTTCTTCCATGCTTATTGAGTTGTCAAGGAAGTGAGAAATAAATACATCAACTTAAAATAAGAAGGTAGAGACTCTGAAAGAATGAGTAATGTGGGAAATAAGTTACTGGCATGGTATAGTTGAAAAAACACACAAATATCAACTTACCTGCCACTGGTTCAAGTGTCTCTGCTCATAGGCTGAGAAAACAGATCTTAACCCCCACCTGTAGGCCCGATTCACTTTGTGATACTCGGCCAACACCAGAGGCTGGTGTTCAGTCAATATGTACAAATAGGGCTGCACCAATTGTTAAAGCAACAAAATGAGTCCCATGTAGTTTGTTAGACAACCAGCATCCTAAGGCTCTTTTGTGCTCACTGGCTTAGCTGACCAAAACATCTTCTTACACTATACTCTGGTCTTCCCAAGGAGTAAACAAGGCTTTCAAATCCAGCCTCAAGACAGCTTCCAAGACTCACACCTCACACTTTTGCTGGTGTGCTCTGTCTACCATGATTGACGGTCAACTTGCCCAATACCCTAAGTAGAAGATCCACATCTTGTGTACCCCATAGACCCTCCCACAAAGCTTTATGTTCCCTACCAACCTATTTCTCCCATTGTTGTTGAGTTACTGCCAAGTCCTTTCTGCTGTGCCTTCAAGAGCGTGAGGCAGGGATGTCCTCTGTGGACACATATTTACCCCTGCCTTCTTTCTGTTTTACAGCCTTATTTGAAACAAGAATCTCTACTTGAAATTTAGACCTTGTCTAGTCCCAGTTCTTCAGGAATCTTGTTATAGAAATGGCTTTCTACTACTTTGTACCAAGCAGAATGTGACCTATGTTAGTTCTGCTTATAAAAATAAAGAAATCCTCTTTTTACCACATGGTCTTCAATAGGTGTCTCATTTTGCCTTATTTTCATGTGTTTCTGTTATACCTAGTTCCATTCCATTATGATGCTTAAAATATTTACACTTGGTTATATGGTATAGTTCAATATTAAATTTGACTTCATGAGATTTGCATGCAGCATGAGCTGTGTCTGCTTATGTTAACTTTTTTTTTTAATTTTTTTGGCTTTTTGAGGAAAGATTTTTTGGGTAACCTTGACTGCCCTGGAACTCACTCTGTAGACTAGCCTGACCTTGAACTCAGAACTCAGAGATCCACCTGCCTCTGCCTCCTCAGTGCTGTGATTAAAGATGTGTGCCAACACTGCCCAGCTTTTGTTAACTCTTATAATCCCTAGCACATGCTACATGTCTTGTTGGTTATCTGTATTTAGTAGCAGTTTATAAATAAATTAATTGCCATACTCAGCAATAGCAATGAGATAATACATAAAAAGTACCATATCATAGAAGTGAATATAAACTTCAAATACCTAGTTTTTCAAATGTTTAAAAATGAGCGTTTTTTTGTTTTTGTTTTTTTGTTTTGTTTTTTGCTATGGCTATTTATGATTCAAATTAAAGAATCTTACAAGACTTTTAATTTATTTAAATTCCTTTTTCAAAGTGTGTGTGTGTGTGTGTGTGTGTGTGTGTGTGTGTGTGTGTGTGTGTGTGTTTGAGTGCAGGTGCCCAAAGAGGCCAGAGAGAAAGTTGGATGACCTGGATCTGGAGTTGTGAACCACCTGATATGAGTTTTGGGAACCAAACTAACCACTGAGCCATCTCTCTATTTCCTCACAAGTATTTTGGTTTTTATGTTTTGTTTTTAGCTGAGGATCGAACCCAGGGCTTGCTAGGTAAGTGCTCTACCACTGAGCTAAATCCCCAACCCACAAGTTTTTCTTTTTTTAATGCTAGAATTCAGATGTTTAAACTGAAGTCATCAGAAACTGATAAATCATAAAAATGGAGGTTTGTTTTGAAGATAGCATTTTTACTTATTCATTCATGTGTGTGTGTGTGTGTGTGTGTGTGTGTGTTTCCTAAAACCACACACAGTGCTGTAGAGAAAAGACAGTTAAGTATAATATGCTATTCATGCTCTCATGGCCTTTGTTATTTGTTTGAAAAGGCTAGAGAATCATATGTTATTTTGAAATGGAAGATGATAACAGATGATTAGGTTGTGAAAATATTGATTAATGAATTAATCTTGTTTAGCATTCATTGAAAATGCCAGTAGTTGCATATCATTTCCTGGTAAGGGCCAGTGTGACCAATCTTATGTAGAATGTCTCTTGTAGCTAATGTGTGTATGACAATCAGATTGAGTGAAAGAAAGGGTAAAGGTGACCAGGGGGTAAGCCAAGTCCAAGCCACACATGTCTTCACAGTTTCATAATTCTAGAATGTATTGGAATTTGCAGAGTGGTTTTATGGTCAGCAAGTCACCTTGGAAACTGTACCAACTATATAGAAGAAAAGTCATGGGGAAAATGGCTGGCAGAAGACAAATAGTCAAGGTCTGCGCATTCATCTAACATTGCTATGGGATGTCACTGCACAGAAGCTATATTTTTGGGTTACTTAATGAATACAGTCAGATGGAATGGAGTGAATATTTTATAGAAATATAGCACAACTTCCCAGATTCTTGTTTCAGGGGTTTGAAAAAACAATGGTATCATTTACTGAGAAGAAGAAACACCTATCAAGCATGGAAATTCATGGCAAAGGATCAATCATTCTGCTTATACATACTAAATTAAAGTGTCAGTGGAAAAGCCAGTAGTAGGTATACATGAGACAGTTCTAATATAAAAAACTCACAAAGATACATAAATGGCACACAAGGGAAAGGATTACCATCTAGTGGAACTAGGTAAAAAAAATACATATTTGAAAGTTAGCATAGGCAAAGTATTCAGTATCCAACATTTAGATTAAATCATCCAGGGTCAGTACGTATCTTGAGAACAGAAAAATGAAGACAGTTATGGATACCTCCAGTTATTGAGCCTGGGGCCCGTGAAATGGCTCTGTGGGTAAGGGTGCTGGTCATCGAGCCTGATGACCTGAGTTTGGTCTCCTGGACACATATGGTGGAAGGACAGAACCAACTCTCAGAAACAGGCATAAATAAATAAGTAATGCCTGGAATAGTTAACTTATAATTTTATTTTTTGTGCACAGGATGGCTCACAATATTAAAAGTTCTAGTCCAGGACTGGTTTGCCATATGACTTGGGTGAGGCAGCTTACTCTGTTGTGAATGTACAGTGGGGCAGAACTACTCACCCTATGCCTAGGAAATAAGAGAAAGGATCAGCGTCTCACAAAAATCTTTAAAGACACATCCTCCTAAAGGCTTTCCACTGACACTGACTGCTTATACTTTATATCCCAATAATATGCCTTCTGGGCCAATGCTATAGCACACATGCCTGGGAACACTCAAGATCAAATTGTAGTGCTATCCCTTTTAGATGACACTTTTAGTAGCAATAGTGTTTCTTTCACTCTTAAAAGCTTGTCTATTGACACTTAATTACATGACTAATACAACTAAAATAGTGCTACTTGTCAATAATTAGAGTATAAAATATATGATTTAGTAATTAACAGGTTAATAGTGTTGGACATAGATGGACTCAGGAAGACAGCTTCTGTCAGTAAGTGTTTAACACACCAGCATGAGAATCTAAATTCATTCCCTGGAACACTTGTGGAAAAAAAAAAAAAAAAAAAAAAAAAAAAAACCAGGCTTGAGCATGGTGGCACATGCTTGTAATCCCAGTAGTGGGGAAGAGGGGACAGCGAGTACCTTGGGCTTGCCACTTAGGCTTTCCAGGCTAGACAACCTAGCCTAAACTACTAGCTCAAGGCCAGTGAGAAAGCACGCACCCCTACTAAAAAGACAAGGCAGAGAGCAGTTGAGGAATGGCACTTCCTGCTAATCTTTTGCTTCTATATGCATGCACTCACATGCAAGTACAGGCACACACATGCTCACTCCCCCCACCCCACCCACACACACACATATAGAAGTAAAGGCCAGTGAGAAAGGTTTAGAAGTGACTTGAGCGATGATGACTGAAGTATTGTCATGGTTATGGGGAGGGAAAGAAAGACAATATTCTCACAGAAGTAGAAATTCAAAATTGAGCATCTGTTGATATAAGATAAGACAATAATATAGACTCAAAAGTGAGAAGAAGCTTAAATATTTGAAATTTCATGACTGGAGACTAGTCACTAATGGAAACCATGAAGTTAGAGAGTTTGGTGAGTACAATGATGAATTCAGGCTTGAAATGTTAAATTCATTTCTTCTGTGAAAGTTGGGTGAAAAATATCAAGCAGGTATTTTGAGGCTTCTATCAGAGGCCTCTGTGGTAATTTAATTAGCTATATAATCTTATTGGTAGATTCTCATAAAGCTTTGAAGCCAAAAAAGAAGTAGATATGTATTTTAGATCTACTATCTACTCAGCAAATAATTACTGTGTCAAAATGTTCTAAGAACTGTGGAATCGGAAGTGAACAAATTGGGTCAAGTCCTCACTCTTTTGGAACTAATCTGGGAAATCATATCAGACAAAACATATATTGTTGTAGCATATTTTACTGAAGGCTGTGGAAGAAAAATAAAATTATTCAGTTGTTCAGGGTAGTCCCTTTTGACAAGGAGACATTTGAGCAAAGAGGGGAGCGAAATAAACTCTCCAGGGTGGAACACTTAGTCTAAGGGACGACCAGGACACAGATTCTTCCTGCAAGTCTCTCATCATCTGTAGAAACACCAGTGAGACCAGTCTGGCACCTAGGGAAAGGGGAGGAATGTTACAAGATCAGACAGGCAGCCAGAGGGGAGAGAGAGGGAGGAGAGAGAGAGAATAATGCAAATGTTCAGTTTCAAAGCAGTATGTTTCTAGTGTGGTGGCACAGGTCTTTAATTCCAGCATTCAGTATACAAATGCAAGCAGATCTGTGAGTTCCAGGCCAGCCTGGTCTACAGAGTGAGCTCCAGGACAGCTAGGGCTACACAGAGAAATTGTTTCAAAAAACAAACAAACAAACAAACATAAAATGGAATAGTTTGTTTAAGTGTTTAGATTAATACTTGATTGGAGACATTCACTTAATAGTTGAAAAGATAGAATTTGAAGTTTGAGGAAAGGTTTGGAATAGAGCTATAAACTCCAAGGTTATGAGAAAAAACATATATTTAAAATATTGGGTCTTCCCTAGAGAATAAACACAGATGAAAGAGAAAAACTGTCTAGCAACTGATAGCCCTAGGATATTTCAGTGTTGGAAGATCAAGGAGATGTTTTTGAAAGGTAAGGGATCTCTAAAATATGATTGAACTGATTCAGCAGTGTTCTAATAAATGTTTAACAAATGGTTCTCAAAACTTAAAATCTTTAGTTCTCAATGCTTGTCAAGTTTAGTGATATATTTTTACCATGATCATTGTCTAATAAACTGTACTAAATGCTCCTTAAAGAACAAACCTGAAAAAGATTACTAAATGATCACTAGAGGATAGAGAGATGGCTCAGAAGTTAAAATCTCTCACCGCTCAATCATAAGGACCAGAGTTCCAATCCCAGAATCCATGCAACAAGACAACAGGGCTAGAAGTGGGGATAAGGGTGAGGGGGGTCATCAATGACTGTCAAGTCTGGTCCAGTATAAACCGGTCTGGTCTTGTCTAAACCAGCAATGAATTTTATAATCTGAGCTAAGAGTTTTAATTAATTCTTTTCTGGACTGCACTGTCCTGGCATTTAAAGACATGTTTAATCTTATTTTTTATCAATCTCAGTTAACAGCCCAACTTTATGTTGTTTTTTATGTCAGAAACGTCAATGTCATCTTCAACAACTAATCCTCACATGAATTTCGAACCCATCATGAATCTCATCAATTTTACCCACAACTGTCTCCAAAATCTATCCCATCTACTTTTCCCACCACTGCATTTCTTTGGTTTAGATCTTCACAGAAATCATTTATTCACCAATGACTCTTCTTATCTCCAATCTACTGCTGTAGCACAAGAGATGTGATTTGTGATTTTTTTTTTTTTTATCATCTGGTTTTCAGAGAACACTTTTGAGTCAAGAAAGTACCTTTGATGGTTAATCTTGGTTGTCAATTTGAGTACATCTAGAATCATCTAAAACCCAAGATTCTGAGAGTTCCTGTGAATTCTTTTCTTTTTTTTTTTGTAAAGATTTATTTATTTATTATGAACATAGAAGAGGGTGCCAGATCTCATTATAGATGGCTGTGAGTCACCATGTGGGTTCTGGGAATTGAACTCAGGACCTCTGGAAGAGCAGTCAGTGCTCTTAACCTCTGAGCCATCTCTCCAGCCCCGAGTTGTTTTCTTAATTGGGATTATTTGAAGCAGGAAGACCCACCCCAAAGCCTAGGCCACAACTTGTGGTGGCAGCCCACACAGCACGACTTGTTCCATGTGTTACTTGAGTGTTACATCACTCTTGCTGGCAAGTTCATCTTTCCTGTTGCTGCCACCAGGTTGACATCCACCTTTTTTTAGGATGCAGCTCTCCTGTAACACTCTGGGACTCTGGCACCAGGCTGACACTTCAGACTCATCTAGCATCACAAACTGAAAAACTACTGGGTTCTCAGCCTTTCTGCTGTGACATTGCTGTTGGGGAACTATCTGGACCAGACCCTGTAACAACGCTAATAAATCTCCCTTTACTATTCATTCTATCTGTTCTGTTCCTTTCAAAGACCCTGATTAACTAAGTTCCACCTTGTTTTCTGCTCTCCAGTCACAAATATATTCAAAGAAGACCTGTCTGCCAGGCAATTCATTCCTTCACAAATCACGACTATAGAAGAAAGAGTTTAACTTAATGACATTAACTCAGCCTACCACTTTCTACTTCAAATGAAACTCTTGTTTAAATAAAGGTCTTCTTTAATGGAAGAAAAATTGAGAGTAGAAGAGGACCATGATAGTTAGGCAGCTAACAAACTATCTACAAATCATGCGATGGAAAAATGGTAGCTGTTATCCAGGCATTACTTCTTTTTTTAAGCAGAGAAAGACATTCTTAAATGTAATAGTTAAACTGTGATATGTATCACTTTATTTTTAGGAATGTTTTCTCAACACTCACTTGGAAAAATATGCTAAAATATATGCACTTAAATTCTAATAATCATGTTTGTACAAATTATAGCACAATGGATTCAGATAGTAATACATTTTATCTCAATAAATATAATTTCTACATCTGCACATGACAAGTTGTGTACAAACTTTGTACAAGTTCAAAAGCATGACCAAGCTCATCTAATTTACAACCTGTCACTATCTGCCAATTTAATGGCAACACAGAGACTGCAAAACATTAGTCAGTGGTACTGTGTAAAAGATGGTGTAGACATATGAGAATGGGAAGAACTTATCAGGGTTTTTAAAAGCTCTAAGTTTTGGCAGGCAAATGCATCAGTGCATAAGGTATCTGCTGCCAGACCTGAAATGTAAGTGCAATCCTGAGAAACCACATAGTGGAAAGAGAAAACCAATTCCTCACATTGTCCTGTGTCCTCTGACCTCCACACATGCACAATCACACACATGCACACACACACACATGCACACACACACACAGAGAGAGAGAGAGAGAGAGAGAGAGACAGAGAGACAGAGAGACAGAGAGAGAGAGAGAATAAATAAATATAAATAATGTTTTTTAAAAAACACTTTCATTTCAAAATACATCACTCTTGTCACACAGTTTGAGTGCCATCTGTTTCAGCTTGGCCCTATGCTGTAACTCAGTTCATGTTTTTCATCAATACACTACCTCATTAATTATTTTACTTTCATGTGAAGTTTTGAACATGTCCCACACCTTTGCAGGTAGATTGTAAACAACTATTACCCCAAAAGGCTTACATTTCTTGTAGCAAGTTAACAGTGCAATCCACTAAACGCTCATTATTCACAATCATTTCTCTTTATGAACATTCCTCTTGGGTTTGTCTATTCTAGAATTTATGCTGATAATGAGCTTTTGAACACTGATTCGGTATGACATAGGGTCATATTTGTAAGCTTTTTATCAAAATAACTGGAAATGTAATTTTAAATTCACCTCAGTAATACAGCTGTCTTTAATCTCTGGGGATAAATAGTGACAAATGAGGCTTGGTTTTTGACCAGTTTAGCTCCATCTAAAAGAGAGTGGGTGTTTTATTGGAGCTTTTAAGTGGATAATAGGCATGCAGTGAGCATTCTGAGGTATGATAATGAGCTCTATGTATGGATACAGAATTATTTTTCACTATGCTTCTGCACAAGAAAGTATTTGCAATTTATAAATGAATCAGAAGACTATTTACATGGCCACTGGGATATGTGCTAAATTTCCTTATGCATTTAAATATCCCTATTTTCACACCCACTACAACCATTATTTAGTTTGCAGATTCATTAAACTTCACAATGTGTACTTATTAGCTGCCAAAGAAATCATGCCAAATTAGGTGTGCATTTTTATTACTAACAAAACAAGAAAAGTATACAATGATGCAACACTGCAACACGCTCAAAACTGTTTGAATCACAAAATAGTAATAAGGACAGAAAAATGTTTGGATAAAAATCTTTCAACCAAGTCTTAAAACTAATGTGTTTAGTGTGAATGTCCTCCAATTAAAGAAAATAATAGCTGTGATTTCAGCATTGACTTGCTGAAAGCAAATGTAATTATCTACTTGCTAAAATGTGACAGACCACAGAAATGGTCTGTGACTATGGCCAGAATATAGGAACCATGAAATCATTGCACAAAGCAGAAACTTTTAGTTTTGCAGCTCTGAGTGTGGTTAGCTCAAATATATATAAAGGGTAAATTAAAAGGCTATATGCCCTAACAATAGAGAGTCCTGATTCCTAATGTAACCAACAGGAGGTTTTTACAAAATAAGCTAATATGAACACATCTACAAGAATGAGAAATGCCATTATGCTTTATACTTATGCTCATCTGTACCCCATAGGAAATAGAAATATGCTTTTAAGGAAACAGCCTGGACTGTGATACAGACAACTCTAGATTCATACCTTATCTCTGGTACTTCTTAGACATACAGTTGTAGGCAGACTACATATCCCCTTTATTCATTTTTTTCACTATTAAAACACATCAAGGGGGGTGAGGACGTTCAACTGGTGCATTGCTTGCCTACCATGCATAAAGCCCTGGGTTCCAAACCTAGCACTTCATAAGCCAGATGTGGTAGGTAGCACATGTTGGAAACCCCAGTAAGTTGGAGGTAGAAGCAAAAGATCAGACATTCAAAGTTGTTCTCATCTTTTTTAACAAGTTCAAGGCTAACCCAGGATACTTGAGACCAAGGCTGAAATTAAAATGTCAAATGATAAAACTTCTAATTCAAATGATGAACTGACTTTAAAGCCCCATTGAGTCAAAATATCCTGGAGTCCTTTAAGTACTAACTAAATAGATCTTGTGTGTGTGTGTGTGTGTGTGTGTGTGTGTGTGTGTGTGTGTGCGCGCGCGCGTACACTTTTAAGGTATTTCTAGAATTACAGCAATAAAGTTTAATAATCATGCTTAAAAACTGTAGCATGTCACTAAAATGAATTGTTTCCCCATAATAAGGCATGAACAGGTCCTGTATTTAGGTTCTTATCTGAAGACTTCACTTTAGACCAGCTATATAGTACAAGCATTAAAATGAAGAATTGCATTAAGCTAAGAAGTTGAAAAGCAAGCAGAATTGGCTACCCATTGAGTAGCGGCATCAAGTTCCACACAGGCACCTGTCAAGTGTTTCTGAAGGAAGGCTTATCATACATAAGCCCTTGAGATTTCCATGAGCTAAAGTCAAACAGAAACAAACTCACACTCAAAAGAGAGCAAAAGGAAAGCCTATATGAATGTGTGGAAAGAAGAACAACACACTCTCAACTCATTTTGAGGCCAGGATCATATTTGTAACAAAACTATAAAACAGACATTAAAGGAGAACAAAACTATAAATTGATATTGCTTAACACATAATTAAAATTATTAACAAAACATTTGTAAACAGAATCCAACAATGTCCCCAAATAAATAAATGTAGATACATTCATATACATAAATACATAATATATACATATCTAGGTGTGTGAAAGGATAATGAATCATGAACCAATGACTGTCTATATTACACAGATATAAGCTATATGACCCTTATGATTATCTCTTAGATGTAGATGAAGCCTTTTCCAAAACTCGACATCTCTTCATGATGCAACCACCACAATTAAAGAAAAGAATTTTTTTGTTGTTGTTGTTTTGAGACAGGGTTTCTCTGTGTAGCCTTGTCTGTCCTGGATCTCAGTCTATAGACCAAGCTGGCCTCAAACACACAGATCTGCCTCTCAAGTGCTAGGATTAAAGGCGTGCATCACCACCGCACAGCAAAGAAAAAAATTTTAATATGCTAAAAATCGTCTGAAGATGGAAAGGAGCTGTTAAGATGGCTCAGTGGACAAAGCCCTGGCCAAGTGAAATCCTTCAACTCACAGTGGAAGGAGAGGACAGATTCCCAGAAGCTGACTTCTAGCCTCCACATCCACACTGGTGTGCATGTAACAACAACAATAATAATAAAATTTTTAAAAATGAAACCTGCAAGTAGTATGCTTAGTTATAGATAGCTGACTATTTTCCCCCTAAGAATGTACTTCTTGGAATATTTTAACCAACATGGTATCCGTTAACATTGACTAGTTCAGTAAGGCAAGAAATATAAATAAAAGCATCCTGTTGATAAAGATTTTATTTTTTCAAATGTTCACTATATGGCTTTGCATTAGCATTTTGTCTCTGATCACAACCCCTGAGGAAAGGAAAAACCTATTTGGGTTCATGGCTGCAGAGATTTCAGCCATTCATGGTGGGGGAGGCAGGGCAAGGTTGGGCACTCATCTCATGGTGGCTAGGAAGTAGAAAGAGACAATGCCTATGCTAACTGGGTTCCTCCTCTTTCCTTGTTATTCTATCAAGGTCCTCAGCAGACTGGGTGGTCCTACTCACATACAGGAGCATAGCTTCCCTCCCAATAGAATAATCCTAAAAACACCCCACACCATGACTAGAAGTGTGCTTTACAAATCTCCTAGGTGCCTCTTAACCCAATCAAGTTTCCAATCAGGATTAGCGATCAAAAAGTCCTTACATGAAATTAATTAATGTTAGGGACCAAGATTTCAGGAACCAAATATGAACCATGGAAAGTACTAGCTAGGTCAGAGAACAAGTCATAAGCCCACTGCCCCTTCCGAGAGCAGTAACCAGAGGCCCCCAAAGATAAGATAAGAGAACATGCCACAGTCAGGTGCCATGACAACTGAACATAAAGAGCATTCCATGGTCAGGTAGCCTAGCAACAGAATAAACGGCCCCTGACCAGTGACCTTAGCCAACATCTCGCAGTTGCACGATATGCCTCACACATCTTGCACCCCTTCCACATTCTGCACGCCCCCTTTCCCCTTCCCTCCTTCCTACCCCTTCCCCTCCTATGCTATATAAGCTTTGCGGAGTAAAATAAAATTGGCAACTTGAATCTTGTCTTGCTGTCCATCTCTCGTGCCCTCTGTCCCTTTCATTTGCTCCCACAGGTGGGTTACCCCCGTTGAAACTCCGCTGGCCGGGGCAAATTGAAAAAATAGGATAAATGAGGAAAAGTATATCTTAATATGTAAATGAAGCTTATAGATAAATTATATAATTAGAGGAAACCCATTTACCTAATATTATTAAGAGAAAATATTTTTATTTCTCAAAAAAGACTGATGTTAAAATCATTAGAAATCTTAATTTTTACAAAATTTGTTTCATTTCCCTGTCCAAAATGAAGTACTGAGGAAGAAACTGATTAGGAATTATTCTATTCATTATAATTTTACTTAATTCAGACTACAGTCTACAGTGAATCTAATTATTCTTGTAGGATTAATTTCAGGTTGATATTAGGTTACTGCTTCTAGAAAATTTAATTGAATGTTCAATAAGGAAGATAAAGCATTTCTGTAGATGGGTGATTACACAGATATTGGAAAACTAAAGAAAACATGGAGGTAATAATTCTGTATAGTAATTTATCATTGTCTTCTATTTTAGCATGAGAAGCATTCTATCAACAAAGAATAAAATGAACTATAAAGAACAGACTGGGGCTAGAATTCTGCTTAGTGGTAGTGTCTGTGCTTAGCATGATGAAGCACTGGGTTCAGTTCCCAGTACTGCAAAGAACAGAAGAAATAAACAGGGAAAGGCAGAGACAAAGACAAACAGACAAAGAGAGAAACAGAAAGAGAGAAAAGGAGGGAAGTGGGATTCTCATAGCAAGTTCATTGTTTGCACTTTTTCATAAATAGATCTGTTTCATTCATTGTAGGTGACCAATACACTTTAATGTATTTTTCCCTTGGCCTTACGTTATGGGGTTTTCCCATTTTTCCATGTTGCATTTTCCATAGCAAAAAAATTTAATGGATAATTTTCAGTCTACAAATTGATACCTTGTCATTTACTGAATTATTTCCCAGTTTCTAAATGTTTACATTTCAATTTATCAGCATTATATGTAAGTTAATGAGCATTTTTGCATGTGATTTTTTTTCTCTCTGTTCCTTAAAACTAATGAAGAATTTTGGCAATAGGCACAAGTCAGAACACTTGAACAATTTCAGTTTTGTTATTGATTTGAAAGGTTTCTTATAATTTATATTCACAGTCACATACATGAAGATAATACTTTCAAGACTAACTCATTTATGATACATAACACTTGTAATGGTAAGTTGTTGGCCTGGCTGGGGGATGGGGGCTAAGCTGAGGAGAAAACCCAGGGTATTGTACCTGCTAGGTAAGCACTCTGCCACCAAAGTGCATCCTGGCCTATGTCATCTGGTTCTACTTCTTTAATTAGCATATTAAATTTGTATTTCATATTTGTATCTTCTGTAGTATATGAGAGGAATTTAGTCTTTGGAGTCATATAAATGTGATTCAATATTCAGTTCTAGTTACATCCAGTTTTCTAAAGATTGGTGTGTTTGCTAATGACTGTCGCATCAAAAATTACTTCATGTATGTATATACATACATATTTTTGTACATAACAGCAATTAATGAAGAAAGAGGCCATGAATTGGAAAGAAGGCAAAGTGTTTGGAGAGAGAAAATTATGCAATTTCAATCTAAAAAAATAAAAGGTTTTTTGAATACAATAAAGCAAATTAAAACTCAAACTCAGTTGCTTAAAACATAGTTATATTTATTTATCTATGGGTCAGCTACATGATTCTTCTAGTTTTGCCTGGGGTCATTCAAAGAACTATAAATATGTGCCATTAAGAAGGTACCTTGGAGACAAGGGGGAGGAAGAGTGTGGGAGCTAGAAGTATTGAGAACACCACAAGAAAAAAGCCAAGAGAATAAACTAAGGAAGGCCCATAGGGGCTTGCAGAGACTGAAGTGACAGTTCTGGAGCCTGTATGGGTCTGGGCTAGGTCTTCTGCATTTATATTATGATTGTTAATTTAGTGTTTTTGTGGGACTCCTAAACAGTGGGAATAGGAATGTGTCTCTGACTCTTTTGCCTGCTCTTGGGGACCCTTTTCCTCCTACTGGGTCACCTTGTCCAGCCTTGATAGGAGGGTTTGTGCTCAGTCTTACGGAAACTTGATATGCCATGGAGGCTGATTTGAATTTGGTTGATATCTCTTAGAGGCCTGTTCTTTTCTGAAGGGAAATGGAGAAGTAGTGGATCTTAGAGAAAAGGGAGGTGTGGAGGGAACTAGGAGGAATTCAGGAAAGGGAAACTGGCCAGGAGGTAATGTGTGAGAGAACAATGAATAAATTTCTTTTAAAAGGGTAGCTTGGAAAATCTTGTGGGGGTGGTGCTGGCTCTTTTATTTTATTTTGGTTTGGTTTGGTTGTTTTTTGTTGTGTTTGTTTGCTTGTTTGCTTGCTTGCTTGTTTTGTTTTTGTCGACTTTATACAAGCTAGAGTCATTTGGAAGAAGGAATCTCAACTGAGAAAAATGTCCCCATCAACTGGCTTGTAGACAATCATGTGGTGCATTTTTGATTGATGACTGGTATGGGAGGGTTCAGTTCAATGTGGATGATTTCACCCTTGGGATAGTGGTCCTATGTGCTGTAAGAAAGCAGGCTAAGCAAGCCAAGAGGAGCACCTAGCCCCTAGACCAAGTGACTCCTAGATTCTCAGCTCTCGGGTGTGATTCTGCTGTTACCATTTTACTATTTTAAAGCTGAATTAGTTATATATCTATTCATCCCATTGGGTCTATTCCTCTAGAGTATCCTAATACAGGCTTAAACTAAAAATAATAATGGTGATGATGATGATGATGATGATGACAATAACACCCATACATGATGACAATAACACCCATACATTCTCTTGGTCAAACACTAATCACACGTGCAGCTCAAATTCAGGCAGTAAAAAGCAAACTTGCATGTCACACAGCATCAAAATTCTCATGAAGGAATGTGTGCTCTTCGAGCTTACTACAAAATTAGGCAGAACATTTGGTTATAAAGACCCTAGCAATGTGTGTTTAATGCATCCTCAATATGTGCTAAACTTGTATCCTTTGTATGGTTTTGCCACCAAAACCCTGCCTGTAATAGGTGTGTTATTAGGGTTACTATTGCTGTGATGAAACACTGTGGCAAAAAGCAAGTTGGGGAGGAAAAGGTTTATCTAACTTAGACTTCCACATCACTGTTCATCATTGGAGGAAGTCAGGACAGGGACTTAGAGGCAGGAGCTGATGCTACTTATACTGGTTTGCTCCTCCTCCCTTGCTTGCTCAGCCTGCCTTCTTATAATACCTAGAACCACAAGCCCAGGGGTGGCTCTACCCAAACAATGGGCTGGACCCACCCATATCAATCACTAATTAAGAAAATGCCCTACAGGTTTACCTACAGCCTGACCCTATGGAGGCATTTTCTCATTTGAGCTTCCCTCCTCTCTGATGACTGAAGTTGACATAAAAGTAGACAGTATAGTAGGTCTTCAAGGAATATTAAGTAAATTTATTATAATAAAATACTTGGAATGTGCTCTGAAAACAGAATCTAAAGATTCTTTGATATAAAACGTAGTTAATTAATGCAATTTTGCCACAAAAGTATATTAAATTCATGTCCTATAAAATATTCAGCCAAATAAATACTGATGCTAAAATCTATGGCAACTTAGCTATTTTCTTCAACTCCTAAGTTTCCTAATTTATATTTCCAGACACGTAAGAAGTGGAGATTTTAAGAGGAGATATTTGATCATACTCAATATGTAATTTGTGCAGTGCCATTATTTTGGGCAATAGATTTTCTTTATAGTAGGAAAATAGAGTATATAAATTCTATATCATGTGCTGGGAAAGAATCAGTGTGGCTACATACTTCTCATGCTTCAAGGATTTTTGCTGTAATAGAAATCTATAGGAACATGACACATTCGAACTTCACTGCCTCAGCTTGTCAGCAACAGACATGGTAAGAATACATTCCCATGAGTTCTACTGGTTGAAATGAAGCACATATGCTGTGTAATAGCTAAACAAATATTACTACTTTGTTTATAATTTTAGAAGCCATTTTTACTTGTCAAAGAACTTTGAAACAATATGTGCATTTTAAAAATGGGTAGATTAAATCAGTTTGAAGATACTTATGTTTCTATATGTAATAATGCTCAGAACTGAAACTTGAGACGATGGGAGAATATAATCATCGACAATAACAAAATGTACTACCTCTCTAATTAATCTATTACAGGTTATGATGTTCTATGGAATGCTGAAATGCCCCTTCGGCCAGGGGTAGTCATACACACCTGCAATCCAGCACTCTGAAGGCAGAGGCAGGCAGACAACTGTGAGTGCAAGGCCAGTTCAGTCTAAAGAGTGAGTCCCGACCAGCCTTGACTAAAGAATTTTCACTCAAAGAGAAGACAGTGTAAGAGTCTTTAAACATGTGAAACTATACGTGACCTTGAACATATGATGAAGAAGAGCACAGTTTGAGCATTTGAGCCTTTGGAGTCATCCCTTTAAAATCATGCAATAGTTCAAAAAGCTGAGACAAGACATTAGAATAATAAAAATTATGAGCTCAGCTGTGTTTCTTACTTTTTATTTTCCTTGTTCTATTCTTATTTTTATATTTACATATAAACTATCTTATATTCATTTAAAATACAGTTGTTCTAAAAACCTTCATGTTTCCATGATCTTTGCTTCTTTTCAAAGATAATCTACTTTCATTAACCAAATGCTTATCATTTATTTTTGTGTTTCTAATATTTAACATCTCTAAATATATGAGTGGTATATTGATCTTTAAATATTAATAATGTATGAATGATATCATACTGTATGTGTAACTTATTTATCCTTACAGTGATGAGCATTTTAAATATTTCCAATGCTTCCCCTTTTCCAACAATGATGCCATAAAGGATTTTTTTAATTTATTATATGTGTGTTTTAATTTTACACATCAGCCATGGGTTCCCCTGTTCTCCCCCCTCCCACCCCCACCCTCACCTTCCCCCCAGCCCCTCCCCTCCATTCCCATCTCCTCCAGGGCCAAGACTCCCCTGCGGATTCATTTAAACCTGGTGGATTCAGTACAGGCAGCTCCAGTCCCCTCCTTCCAGGCTGAGCAAAGTGTCCCTGTGTAAGACCAAGGTTCCAAACAGCCAGCTTATGTACTAAGGACAGGTCCCGGTCCCACTGCCTGGGTGTCTCCCAAACAGTTCAAGCTATTCAATTGTCTCACTTATCCAGAGGGCCTGATCCAGCTGGAGGCTCCATAGCCTTTGGTTCATAATTCATGTGCTTCCATTTGTTTGGCTATTTGTCCCTATGCTTTTCCAATCTTGGTCTCAACAATTCAACTATTACAGTCCCTCCTCCTTCTTGACAGTTGGACTTCTGGAGCTCCACCTGGGGCCTGGCTGAGGATCTCTGCATCCACTTCCATCAGTTATTGGATGGAAGTTCCAGCACGACCATGGTATGTACTCACTCATAGTAGGATACTAGATGTAAAACAAAGATGACTAGACTGCCATAAAGTTTTAAACAAATCTTCTTTTGTATGGAAAAGTTTCTCTGCAAAAAAATGTTATGAGGAATATATGTCCTCAGCTTTACTATATATTACTATAATTCATCAGCTATATCTGAAAATATCTGGGTTTTTGACAAATTTTCTTTCTAACAAAAGTTAGGTTGTACCTCTTTGTCGTGGTAGAATGACACCTCTAGCCTACTGTTATTCTATCATCCTCTGTACTAAGAACTCAGTCTAGGACTCCACTATGGCACTTGTCTACCCACCTATCTCATCAGAACTGTGGACCATGCTGACGCTACAAGAGGGAACCATATCAGCAGTGGCCCCTTGTTTCACAGCAAAGAAGGAGTTTATTTTGTGCTAGCTTGATGTAACTAATGGGAGAATGGACACTTCTCTGTATGGAGAAAATCTCTGAATAAAGGCTGACTGTATCCCAGGAAGACTTACTCAAATGAGTTTACAGTGGTCCAGAGATCCCAGAGCAAAACTTTATCTTCTCTTATAGCCTAGAATTATTGATGACAACCTCTTCCCCCATTGTGTGTGTATGTGTGTGTGCGCGCGCACACGAGTGCGTGTGCGTGTGCGTGTGCGTGTGTGTGTGTGTGTGTGTGTGTGTGTGTATTTTACAGGGAGAGAGAGAGAGAGAGAGAGAGAGAGAGAGAGAATGCACTTGGGTGTTACCCATCTTCATTTTGTTCAGATGGAGTGTGCATTGGCCCAGCATCTTGGATTAAGCTAGGCTGGCTAGCCATCTGCCCCAGAGATCCATCCATCTCTCTCTCCCCAGGATTTTTACTACAAACACAGGCTAACATGCCTGGTCTTCGTTTGTTTGTTTGTTTATCATGTGTTCACTGTGTGTGTGTGTCTGTCTGCATGTTCACGTGTATATGGGTACACATGTGGTTGCAAGTGTACCCATGTGGAAGTCAGATGTTGATACTGGGTGTTCTCCTCAATCACTTCTCTCACTTGAACCCAGAACTTGCCAATTTGGCTAGTTTAAGCAGGCAGCTTGCTACAGGGATTTCCTGTCTTTATCTCCTGTGTCCTAGGGTGACAGGCAGCTCTCCAAACATCATTTATGGGAACCCTGGGATCCAAACTATGGTCTCCAGTGTACATGGAAAGCACTTTACCCATTGATCCACCTGCTCAGCCCACACATGGCTTTTTGTGTCCGTTCTGGGGTTCAAACTCAGGCCTTCATACTTGTGCAGCAAACACATTACCAATTAGCCATCTCCCAGCCTTTGTTAAGCATGGTTGGCTAATCTTCTGTCCTGAGTTGTCTTAGAAAGCCTATTTACTGGCAAGTGTGTCTTGTTTTGGGAAGCGACACCTTTAATTTTCGCTGTATTACAGCTCAAGATCCAACCCCCCACCTTCCCCCTGATTTCCAACATTCCCCACAAAATGATAGATATCCTTGTTTGTTTCTGTAGCTGTGGTGCTGATCTTTCAAAGAGTATTATATTTGTCTCATAAGTAGCATGATCATAATCTCATCACTCCCAGATGATCCATTCATTATAGGTGAGGCAAATGAGAATAAGGGAATAAAAGCAATCTATAGTGATATTTTATTTGTATTGAAATGTGATTTTATTTGTATGTCAATAAAGTTGCCTTGAGGTCAGAGCAAGCCAGAGCAGAAGCTGAGCAGTAGTGGGGCACGCCTTTAATCCCAGGATTTGGGAGGCAGAGCTAGGCGGATCTCTGTGTGTTCAAGGACACAGCCAGCATGGCAGACTCACGCCTTTAATCTTAATACCAACCATAGAAGACCTGGAGGTCTGTACAAACAGGCAGTGACAAGGAGGTCATATGGCTGGGTTTACAACCAATGAGAGAGGAGAACAGAAAGTTTTTAAATGGACAGGACGCAGAGAAGTAGGTCTCTTGCGGAGAGGAAGAACCGCAGAAGCAGTGAAGGGTAAGGTTTTCCGCTCTTGCTCTGACCTCGTGGTTTTTAACTCTGCAATCGGTTCTGTGTTTCTTATTTAACAAGCCGGATACATCTACAGCAATCCCTCAAAACAGCTGTAAAGTAGTGAAGGTTGGGACACAGCTCACTCTTTCTGCTTCTTAGCAAAATGATGTTTCTACTACACAATTTGTCCCAAATTATTCCCTTTAGTTCTTACAGCTTTTCTCCTGAAATTTTATTGGTGTTGCTAAACAAATTAAGTTTTGAAATATATTATTAGTAATGTTCTTTAAGTATGAACTTTAACCTCAACATAATGTAACACTGCAGGCAGTATCCTAGTCAGAAACATTCTTTCAACCTATTGACTTACACCAACAGTTACATAGCAGAAACAGATCCCCATAAAGTGAGCTCAACATTCTTAATTTTCAAATGAGATAATGTGGATAAAGTCTAAAGAGATTATGTTACTTGCTCAGTGTCAAGAGATTTATAGTTAAGTAGAATAAATAACTAATAATAAATAAATAATATAAATTCTAGTATTCACACTCAAGATGTGAAAGACAGGAATCAAAGATGAGTTTCTATACCACGTAATGTAGAGGCATGAGAGTTTCACAAGATTTCCAAATTAGGCATCGGGTTTTAGGCAAATAAATTTGGAGATACTGACAAGATGGTGGAAATAATGATTAGGCAGTTTGACCCAGTAGCTTGAAGTTTGATGGATATGTTGGAGTATAGCAGGGTCTCCACTATAACAAGCATGGAATGAGGGGGTGGGAAAATTGATAGAACATCTTATAATAAGTATGCTAGCAGATAGAGACTGTTTGGCTTGACCTATAGTCTATGTATGCCAACTCTTACTACTATAGTTGTGTGAAGACAGGCTCAATTAATAGTTATTGAATATCGATAGACAAATAATGTTAGTGGAAACATTGTGATATAATGGGATGATCCTGGATTTTAAATCAGAACATGATGGTCTTTCACAGAAGAGAATATTGTTGTGGAATATTACTTTAACTATGTAAATACATTACATTTGTTTACCCAGCATTTGTTTAATTATGTAAAGATATATTGCTTTTACTTTGCCTGTCTAAGGCACCTGACTGACTGGTCTAATAAAAAGCTGAATGGCCAATAGCTAGGGAGTAGAGGGATAAGTGGCGCTGTCAGGCAGAGAGAATAAGGAGGAGGAGGAATCTAGGCTCAGGAGAGAGAACAAGAAAGGAGAGAATGAGGGAGAAAAAAAAGGGAGACACTCAGGATCAGCCAGGCAGGCAGCCACCAGACAGACAGACACAGAGGAAGCAGCAATGCAAGACATACAGAATGAAAGAAAGGTAAAAAGTCCTGAGACAAAATTTGATAAAGAGAAACAGGTTAAATTGTTATAAGAGCTAGTGGGATAAGCTTAAGATAAAGCCAAGCATTCATAACTAATAATACATCACTGGGTCATGATTTGGGTACTGCTAGTCTGAGAAAGCCTGCTACAGAATACAGCTTCAATTGATATGAGTCATGAGTCAAAAGAGCAGACAACCTTCTCCTGCCTGCACACTGAAGGACTGACTCAGTTATAGTTACCATGTTTTAAAGAATTATTTAATTTTTAAAACATGTATGAATGTTTTGCCTACATGTATATATGTGCACTACCAAGCCTGTCAAGTTCAGAAGAGGATGTTGGAGTCCCTGGTACTGAAATTAGAGATGGTTGTGAAATACCTTTGTGGTTGCTAGTAATCAAACTGATCGTCTACAAAAGCAACATATTTCTTAACCACTGTGCATCTCCAGCCCCTATAGTCACATTTCTTAGGGTCATATTCCTTCCGCTGGCTCACATTCCTGACTGATTTATGAAGGAATAAAAATTCTGGAGTCTTAGCTTTTTCAACTTGACACATGCTAGAGTCATCTGAGAAGAAGCCTCAAATATGAAATTGCCTAACCTGTAAGCATGACTCTACAGGATTTTCTTGAATGGCAATTAATGTAGGATAGCCCACCCACTGAAGGCAGCACCATTCCCTAGGCACATGGTCTTAGGGTATATTAGGAGAATAGCCAACATGAGCATGAATCACCAAGCTTTGTTCCTCTGTGGTTTCTGTTTCAAGTTTCAGCTTGAGTTCTTGCCCTAATTTCTCACATTGATGGACTGTTACCTGGAAGAATAAGCCAAATAAACTTTTTCCTCTCCTAAATTGTTTTTAGTCAGAGGGTTTTGTCACTGCATCAGAAATCAAACTAGAGCAAGCATCTGGACCTAGTTCAGTATGATGCTATAGAGAACACTGTAGAATTTATCCTGGTAGTGTTTCTTATCATTAGAATTTCTTGTATCCCAGCTTTTCCTTGTGCTCAGTACTGCTACTGTAGTTAGAGTTTTCCTGCCTGGCCCAGTCAGGACAAATCTCTCTTACCCGCCAGTCCCACAGTCGCTCAGACCCAACCAAGAAAGCACACAAAACCTTATATTGCTTACAAACTGTATGGCCGTGGCAGGCTGCTTGTTATCTACCTTTTCTATCTTAAATTAACCCATTTCTGTTAGTCTATACTTTGCCACATGGCTTGTGGCTTACCAGTGTCTTTACATGTTGCTTTTCATGGCGGCGGCAGGCGGTATCTCCCCCCAACCTTCTACTTCCCAGAATTCTCTTCTCTCTTGTCCCGCCTATACTTCCTGCCTGGCCACTGGCCAATCAGAACTTTATTTACACAGAGCGATATCCACAGCACTTCCCCTTTTCTTTTTTTTTAAAGGAAGGTTTTAACTTTTATATAGTACAATTACATATAACAAAACAATTATCTAACAAGAATTACAGTTACAATATTAAAGAAGATATCCTATCAATCTTATATTTGTGAGTCTAAGGTTTTATATCTAACTTATCTTGTATCATAACTGAGGAAATTATAACTATCTAGTCTTCAACCACATCAAAGAAGTTGATGTCAAAGGCAGTCTTTAATAAACAGTGCATGGACTAAAATATATCCTAGTACCAGCTCTCTAGAGTACTCAACTAACAATGGTCCATGTTATTTTTCAGCTCCATTATTTACCACATAAATATATTTGTGGTTGGTTGAAAACCTATTAACCAAGTTTTTGATACTATTACTAAATGGCAGGTTCTACTCCTCAACCTGTAAAACTACCTGGCTATGGCTGCTTCAGTGAACTAAGGGACATAGTAGGAAAGTGTGATGTATGACTTTGACACTAGGGAGTAAAGGACATGGGGCTTCTGATATTTGCTCTTGGGACGTTCATCCTGAAAGCCTTTTGCTACCATGTGAGAAATTTAACTTGCATGTAGCTGCCATGGATACAAAGCAAGTAATGAGACCATAAGGAAACCCATATCTAAAGAACTCTAACTGCTCTTAGCTCCCAGATGTTTGCATTGTCCTTGAACAGTGACTAAATGTGTAAATAAAGCCTTTGAGGTAAACTCAGTTCCAGCTAATATGAAGTCGCAATTGTATGAGAGTCCATATCTAAAGAATAGCAAAGAAATTACCCCAACTGGACATCATATGCTCCCAAATAAATCCCACAGTGACTGAAATGGGTTACATCTTTTTGAGTTGTTGATCAAAGGGGTCTTATAGACTGTCCCCCAAACCTTACAGGCTGTTGTCAATGACATTGATTACCTTCTTCATCCTGAAAGTCAAGTCACTACTGAGGACAAAGGAAATCATCAATTTCACTCAGTTATGGACCCTTGAGTTACAGTAGCAACTTGCCTACAATATGCCCACTAGTGCAATAGGAGCACAAATGTTACAGAAGTATCCAACTACTTTTTAAAATTGGATTTAAGGCCGGCTCTGTGAGATATAATCCATACATGACACTATTAAGGCCAAGAACCTAAGACAAAATAGGTCATGGGCCCTAGGGTTCTTTCCCCTAAGTTCTGTCCCCCTACTTCTGATAAATCAACATAACAATAACAGTGACTCCTAATGACTTATTAATATACCCCCAAATCACTGCATTGTTCAACAATCAGCAGAAAAGATTTTTCTTGCTGTAAATGCTAATTGATATAGAGACCCACACTGAACAACAAGCAGAGAGTGACTGGGGCACTCAGCTCTAAGTGGGATGTCTTTAGCACATTCTTCTCCTTAAGGCTCAGGGAACCAGGCAGAAGAGGAGGCAGAAAGAATGTAAGAGCCAGAGGTGGTGGACAACTCCAGGGAAACAGAAATTTTCAGACACAACAGAACTGAGGCACATATGAACTATGACAGCATGCACAAGACCTTCACAAGTTTAAGCCAGACAAAATCCCAGCATGGAGAAAAGGAAGTTGGCACAAAGTCCCAACCCTAGCCAAGAAGGAAGAAGCTATTTGAAATTGATAGCTACTAGGGGAGAGAAAATCTGTTTTCTCTAACGGAGTGCCACTGGGTATATTAACCACGCCTCAAGGAGGCTTCATACTTAGGAGCTGTTGGCTAACACAAAATAGCTTTCATTTTGGCACACATGCGCTCACACGTGCATGAGTGTGTGTGTGTGTGTGTGTGTGTGTATACTTTCTTCATTTTGTTTTATTGTAGGGTTTTTAGTTTAGTTTTGTTGGTTTTTTGTTGTTGTTATTGTTTGCTTGTTTGTTTTAAGAGGGGAAAATATCAAGTAGAATCAGAAGGAATTGGGGAGGGAAAATTATTATCAAATTGTTGTTTTTTGTTTTTTTTTTTAAAGATTAATTGAGCCAGGGCAAATCTCCAATGAGCAAAATAAGTGAATTATTGTGTTAAGCAATTGTTTCAGGGTAGACTGTTTCCAGATACAAAATATCTGCAACAAGAACTTAATGAAATTAATTATCTCATTCTCAATTTCTTGATCTATTACATGAGAATATTTTCTAAGCCCCCTGAACTCATCTTACATCTAACCATATTGAGGAAATAACATTAATAGTATGTATAAACTTGTTTTACAAGCTGTAAGAGACATTAAAGGAACGATTTATTATAATTATCACTATAAATGCTCATTAGCTAGGAGCTGATTATACAGAATACCAAAAAAGCAAGTTGCTAACTTCAAGGAGAATGATATTAGCTCTCAGTTTACAATTATTTATCCTAACTACAAAAATTTAAATAGAAATTTCTCAAAAAACAAGTGGATTTAAAAAGAATAGTGCAATATTTGTTTTTCTTCATCTGCTCCTTTTGTACAGCTCAGATGGAAGGGCATTTCCAAGTATGACTGTGAGAGGTGTAACTTCATGTGCTCCTGCTATTCCTGTGTTATTCCCACTGAACTGCCCGCTGTCATCACGCTTTATCTTTGCCCTATATATTTTGAAAATCAGTATCTTCAACTAGATGTAAATGTCATTAAGCAGGAAGTGTGGGAATTCTTCAAAGCCATGTCCTGAAAGTGTGATATTTTATAAATAAAAGGTACATAACAGATTTATAAAATAAATTCAAAAAATACAAATATGATTTGATTAATATGGGAGATCAGTGGTTATTTATCACTAATCTCCTGTTTATTTAATTGAGAATTCAACTACCTGATTAACCTAGTTTCTCCTCAGTTTTTCAGTTTTTAAAATTTTCTGTTTTCCAGCAATCTGCCAAATACTCTAGCTCTAGCCCCCTCCCTCCTATGCAGGCACATATGGGATTTGGATTTCTGAGCTCCATGTGATTGATGAATAGCTATTAATCACAGTGAATTATAAGTTGAGTAATGTGTGTTACATTGGATGGAGCATTTAACTTCTGGTCCAAAAGTCTCCC
Organism: Onychomys torridus; assembly: GCF_903995425.1. Classification (NCBI taxonomy): domain Eukaryota; kingdom Metazoa; phylum Chordata; class Mammalia; order Rodentia; family Cricetidae; genus Onychomys; species Onychomys torridus. Next base: position 72,673,453 of record NC_050444.1, read on the forward strand.
AGAAGTCTTGTTCCCTGTGGTAGACTCACAGGGATCCTTGGTGGCTAACCCATTAGCCCTGCTTCTTTAGTTTTTAACCAGAAATACCGTCATCCTCTTATGACCTGAAACACAAATGTAGCATTAATAGAAAACAAGTTAATGTTACCTTTTAATCCCTTGATATTTAGTCATCTGCCCTTCCCCTGCAGCACTTCCTGAAATAGCCTTGCTGATACACTTAGTGACCACAATTGATTGATGAGTTTGGCAAAACTTGATAGCAGACAAATCACAGCTTGGGTACCATTTCTCTCCATTACAATTCCTTATCAGTGGAATCTAAATTGCTTTAGCAATTCAGCACAGAAGTTGGGATGCCAAATTGTTACTATAGAGACCACATAATGCTTCTAATGAGTGAATCACATGCACTCTTTAGGCTTTCCAAACTCTACATTAAATTATGTTAAAATTGTGTCCCAAATTACATATGGAGTTGTCTTTGATAATTTCCTCAGGGTAAAGACTTGATGAGAAAATTTTATTCAGAAAGATTTTTAGGGAGAGCCATCCAAAACATTTGTGCCCAAGTGAAGAAGACAGAATTGGTCAGCAGAATTAGCAGAACAAAGGCCTCACCTGATGGGGACAGGGGCTGTTCAGAGGATGCTTGAGTATTACAGTGTGTGCAGCAGAGCTTTTACATGCCTACAGTTGGATAGCATCTCTCAGTGAAGGCAAGGTCTGGGGAGGGGGCTCAGTGGTCGGGTGTCAGTAGTTACTACATGTTCAAGTTGAAGGATCCTGTCCCAACAGGGTTTCTGAATGCTGCAACACAGCCTCTACTACATGATTAATATAAATTTCTTTTTCTATTTTATCATTTTTTAAAATATGTGTACAGATGTATGTGTGGAAGCATGTGTACATGTGTACACATTGGGGGTGACAAAGATTAACAATGGGTAGTGTTCTCTATTGCCCTATACTTTATATTCTGAGAAAAAGTCTGTCACTCAATTTAGGCCTTGCTGTTTCTACTAGACTGGCTGGCCACCAAGTCCCTGGGATTCACTTGACTCCATCCTCTGGCACCAAAATTACAGGTACATGCCACTGAACCTGACTTTTTACATGGGTGCTAGAGAATCTAACTCAAATGTTCATGCTTGCACAGCATACATTTGCTATCTCCCCAACCCCAAACACTTCTAATAATAGGGTGGGCAACTCAGCACCACATTATTTCCTATTAAAAGTATCCCTTCAGTTTTTGCCTACCATGGTATGTAAGTTTGGCTGTTATTTCTGTCTCCAACTAGAAAAAGTATAACTCTCATAAAGATATAGCTCAACTATCTCCTGGGAAAACCATTCCAGGAATCTTCTTCTTGTGGACATTCTTGTGCTATATACTAATCCCTTAGTAGAGGTTTGTTTTGATTGAGGAAAAAAATGGTAGAGCTGACTGCTCCTCAGCTATGAGGGAAAAAACATCCAAAATGGAAGACAACTGGAGCAGACAGACTTAAGGAATGAATAAGAACATTCTAGGTCTCATGTGTTTTCTAGGGTCTTACACAGATAACACCAGTCCTGTGCATCCCAGATTATTTTGTCAACAGATACAAAATGTTTCATAAGCTAGATTATCCTCTCTTTTCATCTTTTTCTAAAACTGTTCCCCTTTGTTGGTCACAAAGCTTTAGAAAAGGCTTGTTTAGTCTTATTCTTTACTTCAGTGTTTTAAAAAGAATAGATCATTTCAATTCCTTCTCCGACTTTTGGTTTGCCATCATTGACTTAATCCCTTGCCATGGCTACAGTGTGATCAAGGTATCAATTATTGAGAACCTTTACCAAGGAAGAAGGCAAAACTGGGAGGTAACTCTGGGCTGCTATGTCTCGTTTCCCTATTCCAAACCCTTTCTTGGGTCAACCTTGGGTTATTTGTCTTAAGTTTTATTTTCTAGGAAAGCAATTTCTTTACACTTACAATTAAAATTATTTGTACACAAGTTTTACTGCCTCATTAGACCTGAAGTTACTAGAGATGAAAAGTAAATTTGGGGAAATCACCAGAAGACTTAATTTCCCCATTTGTAGAAATGAGTGGCTATAATTCTTCAAAGGCCCTTACCATCTGCAGAACTTGTTCATTTTGTGTGAGTCAGCCTGAAATGCTAGGATGTCAGGGTTCTGGAAAGGCTAAGAATGCCTTGTCTGTGCTTTCCACGTTAGTTTGCTGGTGGGTAGACTGCCTACATCGTTTTTTGCTGCTGTCAGGCCAGATAACTGCTCTGGAAAAACAAAGCAGAACAAGGCAACTTCACAAGAGCCGTCATTAGAAACTCGGGCAATTTGACTGAGAGTGGCTTGAAATTCCAAAGGAAAAGCAGAAGCCACAATCTGTGTTCTCATTTGCTTCCTGCTTCCTCTTTAATCACGCAGGCTCTGTCTCCCCAAAGATCTTCCTCTAAACAGCAAACACATTGCACAGCTTGACCTGTAGTTTAAATCACAATTAAGCTTCCAGTTAGAATGTATCTTCATCATAAATCTGCTGTGGATCCCCCAGTGTTTTGTTTAATTCCCTTATCCTCTTAAGCAGCATGCCCCAGCTTTATTTTCCCTTGACATAAAATGCTGAATTATAGCTTATTTATGAGTTTCATGAATAAGACTAATTTTGTCACCATTTGCAGAAAAAGTCTCACCAGGTTATTATACTCCTAGAACCCATTAACTCATAAAATATACAAAATAAAAATTACTCCAAATTAGTCCTCCAAGCAGAACTGCAGACAACATTTCTTTGTATAAAAAGATGCCACCAACCAGCACTAATGGGAACATCTCCTCTTTTCTCCCTTGCTCAGCACTGTACCTATACTACATTGAACTGGGTTTTTATAAAGATTTGTAAAGCTGCCTATTAACTTCATATGGTTTTTATTCTTAATGAACATTGCTTTTACAATAAGAATTCTACAGTGTTTAAAATGATTCCAATTTTATGTTCTTGTCTGAAGCCTGGACACCAACTATAAACACACACTAGATTGGAAATGTTGAACCAGCTGGTGAGCTTAAACAGTTGGGGTTTCAATGACTTGAGGGCTTTGGGAGTCACATGGGAAGAGCAGTGGCCTCAAGTATTAAAGTTAATAACCACTGCAAGGGTAGCCTAAGCTTATTGTAAACATTTGTGCTTTAAATCAATAAGAACTGATATCAACCAGGATGTAAAACGTATGTGGCAGAAATTGTTAAGGTTCACTGACACTGTAAGGTTTCAGATACTTTGTGAATGAATGGATGGCCTTTTAGTCTAGGTAGTGCTTATGTTCAAAGTCTAGATCAGAGACTTCCCTCCCTCATTTATAAAACAGAGATGATAACAATAAAATAGTGCTTCATGAAGTGGCTTAGGAAAAATAATTGAGGACTTAGTGAGGCACAAGTCAATAAGATTACTATTAACAAAATTCTTAAATAACATTAGTCTAAAAACAACCGTTATTTAAATTTCCCAAAGAGGGACAACAAGGGAAAAATGTTTAAAAGTACAAACATCATTCTTTATCCTAAAGTGTGAAAATTTTAACTTTTAGCCTCAAAAAGATTTTGTTTTTGTAAAAATTATCTGAATACCATTTATAACAACATTCTGGTTGCAAAACAAATGATTTACACATGTAGGCAAATAAATGAATTGCCTTAATATTATAATGTATTGGCTTTTATGTGTACCTAGGTCATACTAGGTCTGTATGTCACTTATTTTCATAAAAATCTGTGTTTTCCCCCAGGCAATTGCCCAAGAAAGACTAGGAGAGGATTCCTTGAAGTGCCAGAAAGAACATAGAGACATGATTTTCATTAACCATTCAAAAGGGGTATCAGAACTAGGCATTGAATGCTGAGACCTCACCTGAACTGTACTATGTTATACAAATGGCAACAGTTTTAAGAAATAAAATTCTCAAGACTCCAAAAAAAGTTCTGAAGACCATCAAAGTCCAAAGGGCAAAACCACTCTCTGTATGAATAAGGAGAATAGAGGTTTAAAGGCAACAAACAGAAGTGTAGGGATTTCCAATCTGTCATCTACTCACAGTTGGATAGAGGTGAAGCAGAAATCAATGTGTAGATATGGTCAGAACGAGAAAGAGAGGGGAAGTAGTGACCAACATGACTTCTAACTTTCCATGCACTTTATTTTTTGATGAAGTGTGGAAATAAACATTAAGAAACTTAAATGTGGAAAGAAAAACCAACCAACTACCAACTGAAAAATACAGACAAGGAATGGATGCTCTATAGCCTGGAAAGAATGGCCATCTTTATGTGTATGTTTATATAGTTGCTTGCCCACCCAACAAACATTCATCAGTACTTATGAAAGGAACTGGCTGGATTCTAGATTTCCAGATATTAACACCAATGACAATGTACTTATAGGTGGATGTCCAGGGATGCCAATGGGGAATTATTTTGGTTACTTTCAAAGGAAGTGGGATGATCGACCCAGTGCAGGCAACATTCCCTGGTTGTTGTTATTGCCTGTGCAAGTGTTCTAGAAAAGGAGCTAAGTACCAGTATGTACTTATCTCTGTGTTCCCTGATTGTAGATGGCATGTGACCACCTTCTTCAAGCTTCTGTTGTCTGGATTTCCCTACCATAGTTGAGTTTACACTTGTACTCTGAGTTGAAATAAGCCCCTTTATCCTTCAAGTTGCTTTTGTCATGTAATTTATTAAAAAAAGAAAAACCATGAAAAGAAACCAAGACAGTGGGAAATAACCTAGAGAACATTTAGCAGGAGTCTGTCTACATAATAAAGTGCACAAAGGAGGGTTAGTCATACAGTGACAGCTGCTAAGGAGGTAAGCCTTGGATTTCAGTCTTACTGATTTGTATTTATTTTTAAGACAAGGTCATGTGTATACCAGGCTGACTTCAAACTCACTCAAATATCACAAATAATGACCTTGAACTTCTGAACCTGTTTCTACCTAAGGGCTAGGATTACAGGTGTGTCTACTATGCCTGCTTTAGAATTTTAGTCTTTTCTTCTGAAACCACAGCTGACCTATAGCATAGGACAGACTTGTTTCTACCCCCCCCCCCCAACAAACAACACTCAGGGAAGGATGTGATGCTGAGAGTTCTCTGAAGCATACATTGGTAGATTCATCTACAGTAGATGCAACCTTATGAATGCTGCAGTAGCCACTGATGGCATTACACAGTCCATTCATTTAGCCAGTAAAGAGTTTTCAAGGCCTTCAATATGAGATCTAAGAAAAATGACCACTATTACTAAGCTGTGGAACCTTCAAATATTGTATATTTTGTGGGCCATACTGTATATTTTAGTATTCAGTGCATTTTAAGTCTTTACATTTTGCACATTCTTAAATTGGACCCCAAAGTAGAAGTCCCAATGGCAATGTCCTAAATGGCAGTCTGGGCTCAGCTCAGGCTGCACTCTGATTGGGTAAATACAATTACTAGCAAGTAAACAAATCCTAAATCTCAACATTCCTCAGAAATCTTCTGAAGTGAGTTTATGTTTGTCAGGAAAAGCCATTACTTCACTTATCTGTCCCCAACAGCCAACTACTGGCAATTGGCATCTAGTCTGCAGTCAACTCAAACAAGACTGAAACAGATCAAAGGCCCACACTAGCCTTCAGGCTGTTCTGGCCTTCACCCTACCTCCAACTGCTCTAACTCCCAAGCTATTCTGGCTGCCATGCACCCCCTCTTCTTAAAACAGACAAGGTTTTCCCTTCCTTTGCTCTTCTGTCTATTCACACTCCAAGAGACAGCCTGGTGGTTTGATTCCCCAATAAAACTTTCTCTCTACCCAAAGAGTGGTCTAATTCAGTGATTTTACTGAACCCTGGCTTACCCACACAAATACTATGAACTTGTTCATATTAACCAATGTTTGGTATATTCCTACTAGGTGTTTGACACTGAGGTGTGTCAAAACGGTCTACCACAAAAGGAATATATGGCAGAAGAAAGTGTGGATAAAGAGTTAAATGAATACACAATCCCTATAAGAAGAAAGATGGGAGCCAGGTGGTGGTGGCACATGCCTTTAATATCCCAGCACTTGGGAGGCAGAGGCAGGCAGATTTCTGTGACTTCAAGACCAGCCTGGTTGACAGAGCAAGTTCCAGGACAGCCAAGTCTACAGAGAGAAACCTTGTCTCAAACCCCTCCCCCCAAGAAAAAGAAAAGAAAAAGATGTAGATATAAACAATCCATCAGTAATATCAAAGTTAAAATTAAGATGGTACATTAACTACTTCATAACTGACTTCTAGACATTCTATAAACGTCTTCTAAATTTACTCACGAATTCATCTATTAACTAGAAAAATGAACTCAGTTAGCCATTTGTCCCGAGTTCTTTGGGACTTGAAGGTATTCATGTCGCTGCTTCCTACAAAATGCCTAAAGTCTACCAGCTCTTTAGGACTCTGCAGTCTGAAGCCTCCACCAGTTTTTAGCCCAAGGTGACCAAACAAGACCATTGACATTTACATTGTATTTACTCAATAGTCTGTTCCCAGCTGTCTCCTCTACAAATGAGGGAGTGTCACTGGCTTGTACATTTTCATTCTCTATTTGTGATCTCAGAAGGCAGAGCCATAAGCTTTCGCCCCTTAATGATTTTCTCAAGTTTCTCTGAACCACATTTAGGAGGAATTCTTATTTCTGGAATGAATCAAGACTAAAACTGACAGAGATCACAACTTTTGTGAGCAACTTTAATTAGTAGTTATGATGGGTATTAAACACCTCAATGTCCTTATCCAGAAAAAGTGCATTCATAGCACCACAATAAACAGATGCCCAAGGCTCTTTTGTATGATGACTTAGATTTCTTCATGCATAAGAAAAATGAATCATGTCATTTGCAGGAAAATAGATGGAACACGAGATCATCTTATTAAGTGAAGTAAACTCAGAAAGAAAACTATTATATTTTCTTATATCCTTATATGTGGAATCTAGATCCAAAAAAAGAAAAAAAAAGAAAAAGAAAAAGAAAGAAAGCTCTTCGAAAGGAGTTTAACACCAGGGCAGAGTAATAGACAAGAGATATTAAGGGAGGGGAAATATGAACAAAATACATACTATACATGTATGAAAATATCATAATGAAATCCATCATTTTATGTGGTAAATATAGCCTAATAAAAAGGTACACTTACCTATAAGTTTTCATTCATTTGACCTAAGGATATCACCTAGCTATGAATCTATTAAAATAGCCAAAATACTGGTGTCTGTCTGTCTTGATACTTAAATTTTTATCCCCCAAATAGATTATGCAATTTGGAAAAATCCACAGTACATCCATTCAAAAATTAAAATTCCTTATTCATAAAAGAGTGATCAAAGGAATACAGCAGAGCTGATGGTAAAAATTTATAATTCAACAAAGTAAGTGAAGTGAACTCATTGGAGTTCAGGAGATATAGGAATTAAAGTGGATAAAATAACTTTATTAAAGTGATGTTAGCTAATTTCATAAGACAAATTGGCTGATACCACAGGAAGGTAGGTAACATGCTAGTATAGATAAATAAATGTACTGTTTCTTAAACAAAAATCCATAAAACTTAACTAAAGTTGAAAAAAAATTTCAAAACAAAAGACCTACTCTTGGTCATTTAAATTTGGTTCAAAATTGCTGTAAGACCAAGAAGACAATGTTAAAACACCTACCCATAGTGCCATGATTTAAACTTTTTGCCTCAATGTTCACATTCTCAAATCCTAAATCCAAAGCAACAGTATTAATAGGTGGAGCTTTTGGGGCAGTTGATCAGGGATTCATTGGCCTTTATAAAATAGGTCTTGTAAAACTTGTATCTTTACCAGTGGTTCTCATCCTTCTTAATGCTGCAACCCTTTAATACACCTCATGTTGTGGTGACCCTCAACCATAAAATTATTTTTGTTGCTACTTTTTAACTTTAATTTTGCTATTGCTATGAATCATAATGTAAGTATCTGATATATAACCCCTATCAAAGGGTCGTTCAACCTCCCAATGGGGTTGCTACCCACAGGTTGAGAACTATTGCTCCAAACAGTAAGGACGCAGCTAAGTATGAACTGCCACCTAGAAAGTAGCCCTCACCATACACTGACTCTGCTAGTACTTTGTCATTGGACTTCCCAGATTCCACAAACCAGGAGCAGTAAATTCCTATTGTTCATGAGATGTCTGTAGTACTATATTAAAATAGCACACAGGACTCAAGTTTTTAATACCTCACTGTGTTGGCTAGTTTTTATGTCAACTTGGCGTAAGCTAGTCACATGAAAAGAGGGAACCCCAATTGAGAAAATACCTCCATAAGTTCTGGCTGCTGGCAAGCCTGTAGGATATTTTCTTAATTAGCAATTGCTATGGGAGAGCCAAGCCCATTGTGGGTGATACCATCCCTAGGCTGGTGGTCCTGAGTTCTATACGAAAGCAGAGTAGGCAAGCCACAGCAAGCCAGTAAGCAGCACTCCTTTGTTGCCTCTGCATCAGCTCCTGCCTTCAGGTTCCTGCCCTGTTGGAGTTTCTGCCCTCACTGCCTTTGATGATGACCATGATATGGAAATGCAACTGAAATAAACTCTTTCCTCCTCAAGTTCCTTTTGGTCATGGTGTTTCAAAACAGCAAAAGAAACTCCAAAGGACAGTCACCTACAACAGAAGCCCCATTATAAAGCTAAACCCCAGCAGACCACGTGCAGAAGCCTATATTCCCAAGCTGCCTCCATCCCCTAGGGACTCCACAGACCCTAACCAAACTAAGCTTCACCCCATCCTTGTGTAAGCCTCCACTACCCAGGGACACTCTACGTGACAACCCACTGGACAAGGCTGTCTTGGGAATCAAGTAGGTGATGGTTAGTTTCCTCCCTTTCCACCACTGTAAATTCTCCAGTCTTGTCCCCAGCTTGATAGCAGACCACCTGCAGGGCCTGCCTTCCCTGTCTGACTGCACTCCGTGGGGAGGGAATCCACAGACTCTCTCAGCAGAACCAACTTTCCTCCTCATGTGGATCCTCTTACACACACCCCACTCTAGCCAATCCTCCTTATCCCTTCCTGTCAGACCCTAACACCTAGAAACACATTCTACCTAGGACTCCCAAGTGGCCACACTTGACAGGGACTCAGGCAACCCACACCTACCACATTCTTTTAAGATCCAGAAAGGGCAACAAAAACCAAGGAATAGAAAATCCCCACAACAAAGACAAGACCAGGTATCAATAACTAGAATTAAAATCCCAAACCCAGTTGTCTAGACACCAAAGAAACAAACAAAAAAAAAAAAACAAAACAAAACAAAACCAAAAAACAAACAAACAAAAAAACCCACACTGTCAATAACCACTAGAACAGTATGTCTTCACCAGAACCCAGAAACCCTGCTCCAGTGGGCCCCGAGAAATGCAACATAGCTGAAACACAAGACAAGGACTTCAAGTAGCTATTATGAATATGGTCAAAGATCTGAAAGAGGAAATTAATCCATTAATGAATTCTATGAAAACACAAGCAAACAGTGAAATAAAAGGAAGAAAACAATTTAACACATGAAAGTAGAAATAGAATCTTTAATAAAACACAAACTGAGGAAATCTTGAAATTAAAAATTTAGAAGCTCAAACAGGAACCTTAGAGGCAAGCCTTACGGATATATGAGATGAACAAGAAAAATCTCAGGTACTGAAGATACAATAGGAAAAAAAGGATCCCTCAGTCAGAAAATGTTAAATCTAAAAAAGTCTTGGCACAAAACATCCAGGAAATCTTTGACACTATGAAAAGAACAAATCTAAGAATAATAGAAACAAAGGAAAGAAAAAAACACAAGTCAAAGGCACACAAAATATTTTTAACAAAATCATAAAAGAAAATTTCCCTAACCATAAAGAAGTCTTTCAAGGTACAAGAAGCACACCAAACACCAAATAAACTGGACCAGAAAAGAAAGTCCCCTTGGCAAATAATAATCAAAACACTAAATACAAAACAAAGAAAAAATATTAAAAGCTGCAATGGAAATAGACCAAGAAACATATAAAGGCAGACCTATTAGAATTATACTGAACTTCTCAATGGAGACTAAAAGCACCTGGACAGATGTGCTGCAGACTCTAAGAGATCACAAATGCCAGCCCAGACTACTATGCCCAATAAAACTTTTATTCACTGTAGATGAAAATAAGACAGTCCACGATAAAGCCAAATTTAAGCAGTATGTACTAGTCTAACTATGTTCATTGCTGCTCTATAGGAGACAGAAATTAGAAACACCCTAGATATTCTTCAACTGATTAATGAATAAAGAAAATGTGGTACCTTTACGCAATGGAATATCAATCAGTTGTTTAAAAGAAAGTGAAATCATAAATTTGGCAGGAAATGGATGGAGTTAGATAAAGTCATCCTGAGGGAGGTAACACTGACCTAAGAAGACCAATACGGAACGTATTCCCTTAAATGTGGATGTTAATTGTGAAGTTCTCGATAAAGAAACTACAATCCATATAAGCACAGAGGTTAAGTATAGACTAAGGGAATAGATGGGAGGGAAGGGTTTCTCCTGGAAAGAAAAACAGAATAGATAGTTATGGATGGACAGGGGGTGGGAGAGCACTGGAACAGGAGGATCAAACAGGGACAAAGCTAGAAGAGAGTAAGGGAGGGATACAAGGTGGGACAGCTAAAACACATTGCCATTTGGGGGGTCTTGAGGAAACCTGATACATTAGAAGCTCCTTTAACACATATATTTAAGACATCTAAAAGGCTGGAGGAACGGCTCAGTGGTTAAGAGCACTGGCTGCTCTTCCAAAGACCTGGGGTCAACTCACAGCCCCTGTCTGCAACTTCCATTTCAGAGCTTCTGACACCTTCACATAGACATGTATGCAGGCAAAACACCAATGAACATAAAATAAAAATAAATTATACATATAAAAAAGATATCTAAATTGGAATTACCTAATAATGGCGGAGACAAAGCACAACTTAGACATCTCTCACCAACAAAGGAAACCTCTAGTGCTGGGAATGGGTTACATGGAATTAAGAAGTTGGTCAAAGGTGCCCTGTAGAAACCCCCAAGCAACACAGGCTATTGTTTGCTCTCTAAAAACTGACGATAAGGCCCAAATACTGAAGACAACACCAACACAACTCATCAATCACAGAGAAGTCAAGCTGGTGCCTACCTGGGGCCTTCACCCCTCCTTAATAGTATTCATGATATGGAGAGGTACTCTGCACACTACAAGATCAGAAAGGTAAACACTAACCCAGCTATCAAACTTTGGTCTAAAATAGAGACCTGCCTCTAAGATAAGTTGGTACATTAGTGGTATAAAAGTTGTGGGAGTACCAACCACTATCTGATTGGAATTAAAGTCCACTTCATGAGATGGAATCCATGGTCAACATTGCCTGAGTGGCCAAGAACCTGAGATTAGATAGGAAATGGATCTAGGAGACAACCAAATATTACTATCCTGCTAATGGAATGTAGCAACAAGGCCCATAACAACATTCTGCTATACTCATAGATGAATACATTGCTCAGCCATGATCAAAGAAAAGCATCCTCCGGCAGGAGATGGGAACAAATACAGAGACTCACAACTGGACAATGTGCACAGTGAAACCTTGGAACACTCAGGCCCAAAGGGAATGTCTCCATCAAATCCCTCCCCTCAGGGTTCAGGGAAGAGAAAGCAGAAAGATCCTATGAGTCATGGAAGGTACCGAGGAAAACAATGTCTCCAAAACGAACGGGACTGATGCAAATATGAACTCCTAGGACTTGGCAGCATGCACAGGGCCTGCACAGATCTAAGCCAAGTGGGGTCCCCGTGCTGGGAGGCGAAGTAGAAACAATCCCCTATTCCTAACCAAGAAACTATATCCAATTGAAATCTGCCTGCAAAGGACCGATTTTTTTCAGTGAGGTCTCACTGGGTAGAAAAACCACACATAAGGGCAGTCCCCATGACCAGCAATAAATGGCCAACACAAACCAAACTCAATGGTATTCTTAAAAGGGGTTTTGTCTCATAATGTTTGTCTAGACATTTTTAAATCTTACAGATCTTTTCCTTATATATTATGGTTTCTGCTTCTCTCTCTCTCTCTCTCTCTCTCTCTGTATTCAAATGTGTTTCAACATATGTATATTTCTAGTGCCTTTTCTTTGGCTTTTTTCCCTGTCTATTTTGTCCTATTCTGGTTTGTTTTCATCATTTTATTATTATCATTATTATTTTAGAATCCTGCTTTTATTCTAATGAGAGAGAAAGAAAGGGTGTGAATTTGGATGAGTGAGGCTCTAAGCGGAGTTGGGGCCTCTCTCTATGTAATCAGAATGCATGGCATGAAAAATTCTATTTTCAATAAAAATAACTAAGTCAAGCTCTTCCCAACTTAGTATAAATATAATTAACTGTAACACCCTGTTGTTGTTTAAAAAAAAAACAAAGAAAAAAAAAACCTATACACACTGTTGACGGGATCAGCTATTACTAGCACTGTAAAATTAGCAATTGTAGAGAATGCTTTAAGAGCACATACTCTGCAGTTAGGCTGCCTGGGAACAAAATCTGTCACTTGACTTAGAAGTCGTTTAACCTAGTGACTCAGAGTACTCATCTGCACAAAACGAAACGAAAACAAACGAGAACACTATGCCATGTTTGTTGAGGAGTTTTTGACAGCCTTTGAAACACAGCTACCCAATACACAGAACTCTGTAAATGCCAGCTGTCATAAGAAGCTTCAGCAAGATTTCCTGAAACGTTAGGTCAGCCACTGCTTGTCAAGAAACAGCTTTTCGGCACAGGGAATCGTACAGCCATTTGTCTAGCAGCTGCTACCCAACTTCACGTTATTGCAGGCGAAGGGTCCCCTCTGGAAACCTGAGACTTTTCCCCAAAGCCAGCGCCTTCCTGATTAGACTAATTACAGCCTCCATTTCCCAGGAATCCTAGTAATCCGAAGAAAAGGAAGCCTCAGAAGTCAGTTCTGGCCAGCCTGTGTTGCTACAGTGTAACCTCTTCCTAGAAAATCGACCTGGAGGAGGCGGAGCCTGAAGACAGAAGCCTGTGGCCGGAAAGGGCAAGAAAGTGGGCGGGGCCAGGGACGCGCGAGGCCCCGACCAGGAAGACGTGCTGCCCGAGCATGCCTGTCACGAATGTCAGCGCGACCCATCTTCATTTGCACTTTCCATGCCCACAACATTATAACCCCTACCATCCACTGTCGAAAATATTCTTTACTGTCGCCATGTTGTTTCCGTATTTTTACTGGGGTCAAAAGATGAAGCGCTTCAGTCAGGCATATACTAGGCGCCAACAGAGGACGGACGCTTCGGAGGCGGGGTCCTTTGCTCGCGCCGAAATTCAAAGGAACAGTTCCGGCACGGTGGTTGGGCTGCGGCGGATGCTGTCCCCGGGATGGTGGCGTTTGCCAGGTAGCACCCCAGTGCAGGTCGGGTGACCTCGCTCTCCGCCTTCGCGTTGTGTAGGAACGTTGCTGCTTTCCTCGGCCGGGGTGGCTTTGTGGCCGGTGCGTTGTGCGGCCCTTGGCTCTGCCTGGTGTCTAGGCGGGAGATGGGGTGCGGGGGAGGGTGAGGTTCAAGCAAGGACCTCAAGAGATAGAGATCTTGACGATTGTTTATCCTTAAAGTGGATCAGAAAACACTTCGGGGGAGCGAGAAAACACTGAATTTTTTAAAAGAGGCTGTAGAATGGATCCACCTCGTCCTTAAGGTCTGCTAATTACCCCGGTCCTGAGTGTCTTGGGTTCAGAGATTCATGGACGTATGTAGGCAAAGAGCATAGCTAAACTTAGGACGAGTTGGATAGACAGATAAATGCTGCTTCGTGTCTTCCTTTACTGTCATGGAGGAAAAAGGAAGGAGAGGGTGCGTGTGCTTTTACTTAGGGAGAGCCAGAAAGATTCATCTAAGGTGACATTTATGCCAGACGTCTGCAGTTAAAGGGGTATCGATTCCAGTACGAGGAAACCATATTTGTGGCGAGGAGAATGAAATGTGAAATTGCCAATAGTCTTCTTAGAGTGCAGCACAAGCCTAGGAAAGTGGGCAGTAGTGATAAAGATGGTGACTTCCAGGCAGTGGGTAACTGCTGGTTATTTTTAAATCCGAGGAAGCCCTTTTTAGAAATAAAAGTAGTTAGGCAAGTGTGTTTTTCCTGTGCTCTGCATTCCTATGTATTCTTACATATTTACTGTGATTTGGGTTTTTTGGTTTTTGGTTTTTTGTTTGTTTGTTTGTTTGCATCTGCTTATGTGATGTTATTTCTGTTTTATACAGACCTGGCTTGTAACTTGTTGCCCAGAAGAGGCTTACTGGCCCAAGACAGTATAGAAAATGTATGTTAAGTCAATCATTCTCGAAGGATTCAAGTCCTATGCACAAAGGACTGAAGTCAATGGTTTTGACCCCCTCTTCAATGCTATCACTGGTTTAAATGGTAGTGGAAAGTCCAATATATTGGACTCCATCTGCTTTCTCCTAGGCATCTCCAACCTGTCTCAGGTAAAGTGTAAACTTTCTGATTTATGTAAAGTTTGGCGAGGGCATTTTTGTTCATCTTTGGAGACTTGAATTTTTTTTCATTCGCATGTTTGTACTTCATGTGGATTGTGGTATATTTCAGTGTAGCCATTTAAGCAAATACTATTATTATTCCATCCTTTAAATGAGAAGGTAGAAACTTTGAGGCCTTGCCTCAGTTTCCCCCTCTTAAACTGTTGTAGCAACGCCCACACAGTGCTGTCACTTCAGTGTAGTCTCCGTTTAGAGCTTGTACCTGCTCTTCTGCCTTACTGTGCCCTTTCAGGCTGTGCTAATGGATGGGGTAGCTAAGTAAGCTCAGACACTACTTACTTGAGTTTTGCCAATTAACGTTTGCTACATTAGTAAAAATCAATTCAAAATAGAATCAAGGTTTTATTGAAAAAGGTACCTATTATAGGTTATTTATTGTCCGTAGTCCTTGTTTTTCTTGCTGATGGATGTGACTGCCTGTGTTTTACTTAATAATACATAGGTGAGTTTTTCCAAAGCAAGACATGTATTTTTTTTTTCATATTTCTCTATTAAGAAATTTTCTACTCCACATACTATCCACAGATCCCCCCTCCTCCTTCCTCCCACACCTCAGCCCTCTTTCCCAAGCCAGCCCGCATCCCCACATCCCCCAAATTGAGGTCTCCCATGGGGAGTCAGCAGAGCCCAGCACACTGAGCCTAGGCAGGTCCAAGCCCCTTCCCACTGCACCAAGGCTGTGCAAAGTAAGACATGTATTTTTAATGCTGCTTTTGTACAATATGAAGTTTTGTCAATGAACTTTTCTTCTTTAATTATAGGTGCGGGCTTCTAATTTACAAGATCTAGTTTATAAGAATGGGCAGGCAGGAATTACCAAAGCCTCTGTTTCAATCACTTTTGATAATTCTGACAAAAAGCAAAGCCCTTTAGGATTTGAAGCTCATGATGAAATCACAGTAACAAGACAGGTAAGTAGCTGTCAAACATTTCAGTACCTTATATTGTGTGACACTATTTCTGCAGAGGTTTACACATCCCAGATCGGGAACCAACAGCAGACCATAGTATGTATACCCCCAGAGTTCAGCATGATGGACAGTGAATTGTACTAGGGATACGTACAGGATTTGGGGTAGGGGATTACTTCTTAGAGTGTTGGAAATGACTCAAAGACAGCTGTATCATCCAACATGGGTGGCAGCTCACAGAGCTAGGAACCTGTAGGCAGCTCAACAGATTGGAGAGTGTCTTTTCCAGGTATCCCATTTGGTCTAAACATCTCTGAACAGTGCTTCTTATGTAAGGTTAATGGAGCGTAGAGGTGGGCCGTGAGTCTGCTCAGTTCCAGGGATTTCCTGAAGGTTTTAAGTTGTTTATGCCCTCAGTTTTAAGGAGCTTTCCTGCAGGATGGAATGTTTTCACCTCTAGTTAGAAAGAAGAGTCTGTGTCTCAAGGAGTGTCTCACTAAGACCGAATGTTCTTTCTTGGAGGAAATTGCAACATAACACCTTCCAAACGTTTCAAGTCTAATGTGTTGCTTGGCAATATGGTTCAGTACAAGCTGCCTGGGACTATGTTGATGAGCAAATCTTAGGAATACTGACTAGAACCCTAGAATATCTTAGAAAGTCTTGAACTGCAGAATGGTGCTTCTGTCAATAATGAACTATATATTTGATAGTGCCCTTGTAAGATGGAAATGTATCATCCATAAGAGAATGGAAAGACATGTTGAGAGTCTGCATCTCATGTAAGCACTCAGTGATGCTGAGAACTTAAGCTTTGCCAGGTTTAAGTCTTTCTTCCCTGTGAGCACCTCCAGTTACTTAAGCTCTTGCTTTCTATTCTAGTTTTGTAAAGAAATTATTAAAAACTAATCTGAAGTTCAGCAGACGTCTGCTAACTTATTTTTATGCATTAATCTTGGTTCTCTTCAGAGTTCGAAGATGAAATTGGACTTTTTTTGTATATTTCAATATTTAGGTTGTCTACAGGTCTAAATATTTTCTAAGTGGAACCTTACCAGGGCTTTTACTTAAACCTCTTTCCAGGCCCTTCATTAGCCTAATTACTCCCCCACCCCCACCATATAAATTTTTTAGCCTATGTGGCCTCAGATATAGTGAGACAAAGAGAGTTAGAGTAAAAACAGATGTGAACAGAATTAGCATTTCTTAATTTTAAATACTCCACTGGTTTTCTTAGGTTTTCATTTCAATATCCACAACATGACTTGAAGCTGCTCTGAATTTGTTATGTATTCATTACTGCCATTTCTTTTAAAATCATTGTGGGCCTTTCATTAGTCCTTAATTTTTTTTCTTATAGTCAGTGCTTTCAGCTTCTCTGTTTGTTTTAAAATTCTATTTTAACATTTTGTTAATATAGGTTTTTTTTTTTTTATTTTTATCAAGCTTCTGATTTGTTTATTTATTTATTTGGTTAGGGCAGGATAGAATTCAGCTCTTTTAGGTTTTTAGTAGCCATAAACAGCTACTTTTTGGAAATTGTCTCTACATCCCTATTTAATCTACATAATTTTTTTCTATCTTTATTTGGTCATGAGACTGTATTCTTACCTTTTTTTTTTTTTTTGTATAAAATTCTTGTTTTATTTATGGACATATCTCCCAACCTAGTAATCCTGTAAAGAAGGTAAACTAACTTTATTCAGTATTTATTCATTACTGGTGTGTATTGGGGATTCTTGAATACAGTGAGGTGTATATTTTGCAAAACAAGTCTCTCTTAAGTCTTTCAAACTTTGGTAACTGTGACAGTCATACCCTAAATGGAAATTTTGCAATTACAGTAAAATGTGAACAAGACAGGATCTGGAATGTTGTAATGAGCCCGAGCTGAAGTACCATTACTCTCTTTCTTTGAAGTCAGATGCCATTTTAATGAACTCCTTTTAGAGTTTTGTCGAGAATTTATACCAAAATCCATGTGTTTAGCTTTTAGTATCTTCTGTTCCCATTAAAAAGTGAAAGGCAGATAATAACCTCCAAGTGTAGTCAATTTCAGAACATGATCAGGAAAGAAAAACATTTTATACATACTGGAAAAATCAAGTTAGATGTGACCTAGATGAGCTACTTAGTCCAGTGCAAGTTAACAGGCTTGTGCAGTTACATGAACTAGTTAGTGAAAGTACCTGAGTTGTCCTAACCTGAATTAGTGTTCCTTTTGACCGTGACACACATCTTCCACTATTTACTCAGGATTAGATGTGCCATTACATGCAGAATAGTGCAAGGTAATAGATCTTGTCATTTATCATTTTGGTAAAAAAATGTTTCTTTATCTTAAAGGTTGTTAAATACTTCCTTTTAGGTGGTTATTGGTGGCAGAAATAAATACCTAATCAATGGAGTGAATGCCAATAACGCCAGAGTCCAGGATCTCTTTTGTTCTGTGGGCCTGAATGTTAACAACCCTCACTTCCTCATCATGCAGGTATCTTGTTGGGATTGTTTTGTATCTTTTGTAATGGTTTTACTTTTGTTTTTCATTTTTATGTAGGAGAATCGTGGGGTTTTTATATATCTGTTTTCTGTGTCTATTTTTATTTGTATTTTCTGTTGTGTGATGCTTTTTTTCAGTTAATTTTATAAGTGAAGACAATATCAGATAAGTTAAAAAAAGTGTCAGGTTTTTATAGCTGACAGGATGGAACACCCCTCTCCCCCAAAAAAAAGTCAGAGGAAGAAAGACTTTTCATTGAGGTTTCCAAGGTTTCTTCCCCATTGTTGACCAGCTCCATTGCTGTTTGCCTAAGGTGAGGCTGAAGTATCCCAAATGGAACCCCATGGCCAAGTCAAGTTGCTTAACCTCATGGGTTCAAGGAGCAAAGAGAGATGTGCCTTAGAAACCCAGTTTCTTGGGGCTCGAGAGATGGCTCAGAAGAGCTAGCTTCTCTTCCAGAGGTCCTGAGTTCAATTCTCAGCAACCACATGGTGGCCCAAAACTTTCTATAGTTCGATCTGGTGTTCTTTTTTGGCATGTAGGCAGAACACTGTATACATAATAAATAAATAAGTATTTAAAAAAGAAAGAGAGACAAACCCAGTTTCTCAAGTGAGACCTCCACTTTCATAGTTTCTTTTTTTTTTTTTTAAATGTGGAGCTGAGGATCGAACCCAGGGCCTTGTGCTTGCTAGGCAAGTGCTCTACCACTGAGCTTAATCAACCGGATGACTTTCATAGTTTCTAACCTCACAGTCCAGTGATAGCTACATCAGTGGATTAGTCCATTGATTAGGTCAGTGTTGTCATGATTGAATCTTGTCCCTAAAGCCCCACCTCTGAATGTTTCATTGAGGATGACACCTTCAGCTCTTAAACTCTGGGGGAATACTTGATATCAGCACCATAGAATTGTTACTTTATAAATGTCTAGTTTTAAAGCATTTTAATATTTCAAGGGTAAACTGAATAATGTCCTTCAGAGACTTAAGCAAGAGAAAAGTAAAGTTACATGCTAACATTATTTTATTTGGTTCATCTAACTATCCATTAAGAGAGTCAAAGCAAGTGCCAAAGTCAGGATCCTGATGGGACCATGGGGTTGTCCATTTTATGTTGTGATAAGGGAATAGCACAGACTGAATGATTTCTAAACAAAAGAATTCTTTTTAATTGGGTCATGTTTATTGCAGGACAATGAACATGGCACAAGTATACAAGGACAAGAGAATGAGGGAGCAAGCATGGCCGAACTCACTTTTTATTATGTCCTTAGTAAACAGCAGCCCACTCTAAATATCATTCATTTCTTCACTAGCCATTTATTACTACATCCCATCTCCCAGCATCATCACATAGATGATTAAGTCCATAATGCATGAATTATGAGGAACATATCCAAACTATCTAAAATAAAACTGTATTCACTACAATCTGGCTTCAAAGCTGAGAGCTTACTTTCAACTGACTCTAAATTATGACTTGTAGTCTGAGGCCAGGATAAATAGGCTTTGGTTTGGGAAGAGAATATAGTTGATGATTTCCTGCCGCTGGGAAAAATACAGTTCCACTTTAGGCCTGGAGTCAGGTGATCTGCTTTCAGAAGATAGATTGCAGGGTTTAGAAAAATAATCAAGAAATGCTTAATAAGCCCACAAGTCTAGTTTAGAATCTCTACTTATACATTTTTTTACTCACCCTTTCAGGAGTAAATGTCCTGAATTGACCCTGTGTAATTTGTATCACTTAGTAACTGAATTTGTGTCATGTGATGAGTGAGTTCCCGCAGCTTCCATTGAATGACCTACTGAGTTGATGTTTCTTTTATAGCTCATTGTAGTTAAACTAAATTTGTTGCTTTCTTTTCAGGGCAGAATTACAAAAGTATTAAATATGAAACCACCAGAGGTAAGAGTATTATTTATAAACAACAATCTGTTTATTACAGGCAAAGTGGTTTTAAAAGTAGTTTCTTATATTAAATTTTTTGGAAGCCTTGTCTGGGAATGATTAGAAAAATAGCTTAATATTTAGCACTGTGTTCATAGTTAAAAGATCCTGACTGTGTAACACAGTATAGCTAACTAGTCTTCTATGTGGGGATGAATTACCAAGGAAAAACCTGATAGAAAAAATGTATATGAAATTAGCTTCTTTTCTAGAAAACATGAGGTGGGGCAAACGACTTATAACCGCCTTGAAAGTAGTTGGTGCAATGAGATGAACTTTTTACTCAAGAGTCTGTAATCAACATTACTACACTATTTAAATAAGGTCAAGTCTACTTTCACTAAGGTAATGTCTTAGCGAGAATTACTAATTTAAAACCCGGCAAACTTGGACAAATCATAATGAATTCCAGGAAAGAAATGATCCTCTGCAGATGGGGATTGAAGATGATTAGGAACTTTGTAAAAGGTGCTGGCATGCATTTGCATTGCTTTGTTTAGTTACTAGTGGTGGCACAAGATACTGCCCTCGTTCTGAATAGAGAAACGGAAGCATAAAGTTACTTGTCACAACTTGTCACTAATGCATGTGCCATAGACATTAAGCATATATGCCATGCTTCAGCCATGGAATAAAATAGTTGAAGTCCAACTTAAAACAGTTTTAAGAGCAAGCTTAAAACATAAAAAACTTCCTTTTTTTTAATTGCCTGTTTTAGACTTGTATCAGGTATATAGGAAGAATCAGTAGCTTCAGTTTCAGAAGAGATAAACATTGGGAAATTAGTGTAACAGAAGGCTTGATTCAGAAATAGGAGTGAAGCCATAAATATTTCTTCAGTTAAGTGCCATGGTTAACTTTTATAGGTGGGTGTATATTACTTAGTAAAATTCTATTGAGGTCAATGTAGTGGTATAATTAATGTTAAATTCCAGTGAGACACATTGCTTTGAATTCTTAATACAATTGTCATTCCAGATATTATCCATGATTGAAGAAGCTGCTGGAACCAGGATGTATGAGTACAAAAAAATAGCTGCCCAGAAAACTATAGAAAAAAAGGAGGCCAAGCTGAAAGAAATAAAAACGGTAATTAAATAGACATGAAACAGTTTTGGAGAAGAATATTTCGTTTGGAGTTTATGCTGTAAAGCGAGTAAATGTTGCTCTTGGTTCTCTTCTCCATAGTCTTTCGCTTAGATGTATTTTCTATTGATACTTGACCTACTGAAAATATTGCCTGCCTTTTGTTTTCCAGATATTGGAAGAGGAGATTACTCCAACTATCCAAAAATTAAAAGAGGTATATACTATATGTTTGATATATAGTTAGGATGGTCCTCAATATTGCTGACAGATCCTAAGTTACATAAATACTGCAGAAGTGTCTACCATTTCTTGGGAATTTTTTTGTGGGATGAAATACATTCAAATTAGTACTTGATAATGTAACCTTCTACTTGCAGTAGGTATGTATTTCCTTTCTAAGTCAAAATGATATTAGAGAATAATCTTCATAATCTTGGATATAATATTTGCAGCCTCAGGCATAAAACTGGTGATGTTTAAGTGGGAAAAAAGTATTTGTAAAGCACATTGTTTTTGAAGATGTGCCCACTTAAGACTTACTAAGTACTCATTGAAATTTGGTATTTCTTAATTCTTGATAATGTAGATAATTTGGAAAAGCTGAAAAATTGTGATCCGAAGGCACCTCCCTTTTCATTAGTAGCAAACAATAGATTAGAAATATAAACCTAGCCTTTGGACCCCTATTTTGACACAGTCTTTCTAAATCTGGTAGCAGGGAGAGGCCGTGAAGCTACTGTGAATTTTTCTTTATCTGCAGCTTCTAGAGTTTAGTTGCTATGTTGCTTCAGTGAGTCCTCATGTGAATTAGCTGGGTCACTAATGTGCAAGCAAGTTGTAGTACTTGAAAGTTCTGTAGGAATCATAGTGATACTGTGGCAAATACATTAAACAGTGTGTCCCAGTGGGTATATGCACTTTATAGACTTATACTGCCAGTTGATAAACCTTGGAGACACTTTTCCTTATTAATCTCAGCTGCTGCTCAATCATAATTTAAAAAACAAAAACAACAAAAAAAAACAATGGCCATATAGGATTCTTTAGAGATGGGATAATGCTGTCTTAAAAGCCAAAGTTCTGAGGTTAAAGTTGCTAACAATTTAAAGGGATGTCATTAAAGACAAAAAGATTTCAGATCATATAAAGAGAAATTTGATCCAAGTGTGCTGTAGTGAGATTCTCCCTAAATTTGTTTTAAGAGTATGAAATTTGAATTATTACTTACTATAATTTTTCTTTCAGGAAAGATCTTCATACTTGGAGTACCAAAAAGTAATGCGAGAAATAGAGCACCTGAGTCGTTTATATATTGCTTACCAGTTTTTGTTGGCTGAAGATACCAAGGAGCGCTCAGCTGAGGAACTAAAGGAAATGCAGAATAAAATATTAAAGCTTCAAGAAATACTATCAGAGAATGAAAAAAAAATAAAGGCTCTCAATTGTGAGATAGAAGAATTGGAGAAAAGAAAAGAAAAGGTCAGAACAAATAAATTAGATAAACACTCTAGAAAAACTATAGCATAACTAGAATTCACTGGGCAATGTTTTCCACATTGGTTTGTTAATCTAAAAACAGTGATATAACTTATAAAAGGTTAGTATAGCATAGAAATCACAGGAGAAAATTGTAACATTAGCACATTAAGTGATGTGAGTTGTGTACATTTGATTGTAGGAAACTGGTGGCATACTCCGATCTTTGGAGGATGCTTTTGCAGAGGCTCAGCGAGTTAATACTAAGTCTCAAAGTGCATTTGACCTCAAGAAGAAAAACTTGGCCAGTGAAGAAACAAAACGCAAAGAGCTAGAAAAAAACCTGGTTGAGGTAAGCAAATAGAACTTATTTCCAGTAATGCTCATTTGTCTATGTTATGAATTATGCACATGGGACCAGAGGGTATTCTGCTGTGCAGGGAAACATGCTGGCATGCTGGGCAGATGCTGTGGTGGGCTGGTGGGTGATCTACACCATTTGGGCATTGTGGCAGGGTAGTAGGTGGACATTCACATCCCAGACACTGTATCCACGCAGAAATGGGTTATTATAATAGAGAGATGAAGAGAAGACAGGAAAGGGGGGTTGTCGAGGAGTGCACACCTCATGGGAGTTGAGGGGGTGGGGGAGGAAGGGGAGGGTTTTTTTCCTTTACGTCAGTCAGGACACAAGGTGGCCCCAAGGAGCAGGTCAGAATATTAACAGTCTAACTTGAGACAATTAGGAAGCTGTTTTTAGCTCCGTCTTAGAATCTTTTTCCTCAGGTTTTAGGTGGAAACTCTTGCAAACACGTTGGGCACCATTTGTAGTTAGAGTTTTCCTGCCTGGCCCACAGTCAGGACAAATCTCTCTTACCCGCCAGTCCCACAGTCGCTCAGACCCAACCAAGAAAGCACACAGAAACTTACATTGTTTAGAAACTGTATGGCTGTGGCAGGCTGCTTGTTATCTACTTCTTCTCTCTTAAATTAACCCATTTCTGTTAGTCTATACTTTGCCACATGGCTTGTGGCTTACTGGTGTCTTTACATGTTGCTTTTCATGGCGGCAGCTGGTGGTGTCTCTCTCCAGCCTTCTACTTCCCAGAATCCTCTTCTCTCTTGTCCCGCCTATACTTCCTGCCTAGCCACTGGCCAAACAGCATTTTATTTGTACAGAGCGATATCCACAGCACTCTATTCTGTCCATATTTAGTGTCTGCTATAAGGTAAGTATAGTTGTTTGAGTCAGGAATACAAAAGTTGGGAAAAATGATTTAAAAAGAAAAAAATCTCTCCCTTTTGGGTCCAATTGGGGAAATGGTAATTAAAATATGAAGCTTGTTGTACAGTGATAACTGATTTGGTATAAACAATCAAACAAATAAAGTGAGAAAAGTATAGATGTAAGGGAAGTGTGCCAGTAAATGTTCTGAAGGCCAAGTGAGATCCTAATTATAGTGTGGTCACATGGTATAGATTGATAGCAGAAAACTACGTGAGTGAGACTAAATTATCTCTTTTCCTTTTTGAGGCAAGGTCTTAACTTCCTAGCACAGACTACTCAAAGGATCGTGAACTTCTGGTCTCCTAATTGTACCTCCCCAATGATAGGATTACAGGAGTACACTGTCAGGGCAAGTATGTGGGCCTCATTCCATGCTAAGGCAGAACTCTACCAACTGAGCTGCATTCATCGTCACCTCCACCGCCTTCCTTATTCATTTTATTTGTTTTTGAAGCCTCTCACTTTGTACTCCAAGCTATTCTGAAAATTCCTTATGTACTGAAGACTGATCTCAGATCTGTTGTGATTCTACTGCATTAGCCTAGTGATTTCTGAGATGTGATGCATCATGCCCAGTGAATAAAAATTATTCTTAAGATACATTTCCTTGAAAAGAAAAGAATGGAGCTACTAACTGGTAATATAGGAGAATTTGGAAGAGGAGCTTGACTTTACTTGGAATAATTAATAAAATGTACACTGGTGGTAAAAACCTAGTGGTTGCATATAGTAATTCAGACTTCTAATCCCAGTGCTCAAGAGGGTGAGATACAAATTTGAGATCAGTTTTGGCTTCAATATGAGACACTGTCTAAAGAACAGCAAAAAAAAAAAAAAAAAAAAAAAACCCAAAAACCAAAAAAATGGGAAAAAACATTGATGATTAAGAAACAGATGGGAGAAGGATAAATGAGTGTAAATTTAGAGGAGGCGGACTTTGCAAGGGCTGGTAATGAATAGGTCATCCATATACAAGAAGTCAGTTATCTAGTCTCAATAGGGGATGTGTGTGATGGAGCACATGAGTTTTTCAAGGATGATCCCATTGGGTGACTAAAAGTAGTCATCACTACTTTAAAGTATGAAAACAAAATATTCTTCATACTGTCCTATCAGATACTTTATATATAATCTATAAATACAAGTGATAATTTTTTAAGTAAAATATCAAAGCAGGGTTAGTGTGTTATAGCAGTTACATTTGTGGTACCCAGCAGAAATCGTTCTTTTTTTTTTTTAAATCAGGTTTATTAAGGCTTCAATGTGCAGGCCTCTGCCTTGCTCTTAGCTCATTTCCCCCTTATTTTTGCATGCTTCTTTAGCTTCAACACAAGAGTTACTGACTGCTACATTTTTTGTCTCCTTTTCTGTATCCTTTATTTTTGATCTGTAAATGTTGGCATGCCCCAGGCTAGTGCATAGACATCTTCTGTTTATACTCGCTTCTTAGGAGAATTCTATTCCTATAGCTTTAAATATAGTCAAAAATTTCATGCTTTCAAATCCAAGCCCAACTTGACTCCTTCCATGAACTCTGTGAAACAGTTTGTGTACTGGTTGTCTGGTTATCAGCTTGTTTGGAAAGTCTGTTAAGACAGAGTACACAGACATAAGATAATTTGTGAGGCTAGCTCAGTTTTATTACTTTAGTTAAAGAAGGTCAACAACAGTCTAGAATTTGTGAGCTGATTTCTCAAACTCAGCTAAATTTTTGCAGGGAAGATAGAATACCTTCTGCATCATAGTCCCTGGACCTCAGAAAGCCGCCTGCCCTGGGTTTTATGTCCCAAGATTATTTGAGGTGCTACACTAGATTGAGGATGGCCAGTTGCTGGAAGAGGACTGGAATACCAGTCCCTTCATAAGTCAGGATGTTACATTACCAGCAAGTTCTACAGCCGTCCACTGAGTCCATAAGCCAGAAGAGGAAATTTCAGTTAGTTCAGGGCAGGCTAGAAAGCTATTCTGTGTTCTCTCCTGAGTCCTAGATAAATCCCCTTAGCAAAGCCGCTAGTCCATTTCCTTTGCCTAATTAGAGCCGAAGTCTGGAGGAAGAGGTTTGTCTCATTAGGTATAACACTTTGCTAGATACACAATGCATCTTTGTTGAGCCTCAGCCAGAACGAATGTAAAGAGACCCAGGAGTCACATGCAAGATAGAAACCATCCTGCCTGCATAGAGCAGTGACGTGGCCCAGATGCTACTAGTCCAAGTACTGTTACAAAGAAGAGGTCCGAAAGCAAGTTGGAGGGCTGACTTCAAAGCTAAAGGTGTTAGTAGTTGTTGATGTAAAAACTATAGCTCTCATTATTTCTTTGGGTGGGTGGGTGGTGGGTAGGTGGATAGGTGGGGTTCCTTCTGTGTAGCCCTGGTTGTCCTAGAACTGGCTCATTATAACAGACTGACCTCCAACTCTGGGGATCCACCTTTCTCTACCTTCCAAGTGCCGCACACCCTGCCACAGCTCTCATTTTTAAAGGGAATACAAAATAATTTATTCTGGAGGTATTTTGAGTGACCATGGCCTGGGAACACAGGTTTAGGTTACCCCAGATTCCATGTTCCAACGTGGAAGCAGTTTCATGGGGTTTTTTTTGTTTGTTTGTTTGTTTTTGTGGTGGTATTGTGTTCCCCAAAATATTGTGCACCCTAATAAACTTATCTGGGGTCAAAGAACAGAACAGTCACTAGATACAGAGGCTAGAAAATGGTGGCACTCACGCCTTTAATCCTAGCATTCCAGAGGCAGAAATCCCTCTGGATCTCTGTGAGTTCAAGGCCACATTGGAAATAGCCAGGCATGGTGACACATGCCTTTAATCCCAAGAAGTGAGCCTTTAATCCCAGGAAGTGATGACAGAAAGCAAAAAGGTATATAAGGCATGAAGACCAGGAACTAGAGCTGGTTAAGCTTTTAGGCTTTTGAGCAACAAACAGTTCAGCTGAGATTCATTCTGGATGAGGACTCAGGCTTCCAGTGTGAGGAAACAGGATCAGCTGAGGAACTGGCAAGATGAGGAAACTGGCTTGTTCTGCTTCTCTGATCTTCCAGCATTCAACCCAATACCTGGCCCTGGGTTTATTTTTATTAATAAGACCTTCTAAGAATTCATGCTACAGTTTTTATAGTTTTACAGAACATATAAGTCATAAATCAAGACAAGGTTTAAAATACATTGGGGGGTACACTAGGGAGGCAGGTATAATGAGATCGGGGAGCTGTTCTATTAGCCTAGGATGCTATCTGAAGACACTCTTAGCTCTTGGATTGGCAGAATCTAGTATTCTGGTATGTTAATAGCTTCTAAGAGGTTCTTAATTATTCTCAGAGGTGTTAGTTCAGATAGAATGGGGTAAGGCCTGGCTGTTCCAGAGGCTAAAACTAGCCCAAGATAAAGCAATCAGTCTCTGAACCTACCAAATTCTAATCTCCTCTGTACTGAAATTCCAGTCAATCCAAATTCTAATCTCCTCTGTACTGAAATTCCAGTCAATCCATTAGTCTCTGCAGACTCACACTCCTTGGAGGGTTGGGGGAGGGGATTGTTCACAGTCAGACTTAGCTTCTTTTCAGGAATTTCCAGTCAAACATCACTCTTTTCAGTTGGGCTAGCAAGAAGTTTACAGGAGTGCTGTTGTTGTAAATGTAGGTTTTGAGGAAATTGAAAGATTGCAATGGGCTACCAATACTATGAGAGTGGTGAAAAATCAGCTGCCATGATCTGCCACAAGTATTTTACCATTCTTTTAAGAACACTTGACTGCTTTGTATAGCAAACTGTGGGAGCCAGTTTTTGGGTTCCTGGTGGCTTTACCCAGCAGGTCTGCATAGAGGATGATAGGGCCACGGGCCTGAGTGCAGGTGTCTGAGATGGTCTGCACTTGGCTGTGCTGGGGGAGGAGGTCTTTGCTCCACCCCTTTGGCATCTCTATAAATACCATGGGACAGAGACAGTCGGGCCCCGTTGGAATAGGTTCCAGGCCCTCTTGAGGCTATCCTGTGTTTTCTGTTTATCACCGCATTATAAATCCTTCTATCTAATATTTCCTGCTGCTCACACTCAAGAAAACTCTGGAGAGCCTGTGGGGTTGGTGGGTAAACGCCCCACAGCAAACTGATTTATACCTCTGGGTATGTCCCCAGTACACCTAGCATATAGCTGTAGGCTCCTAACCTAGTGGTGCATCACACTCAGGGTCAGACCTTGAGATACCCCTAGCATACCCATTGTACAGGATTCCATTATGTACCAGCTCCAAGCATGACGTAAGCCATCCCATGGTTTGCATAGGCTCCAGTCAGCATGCATGGAGGTTGAAGAAACATCTAATTACATTGGGCTTATCAGACTCCCAAGGTTTTAAAAGCAGTGTCCATACCCTAACTTGTTCAGTGCTTTGAACAGCCCTGTTCAAAATTGGCAGCTTTACTAAGAACCAGAACACCAGTTTTCTGAATAGATTGTACCAATGCAAACACGTTTATTTAGACTGAATCTAGGATACTTCTTGGAGATTTGGCCCAAGTGGTGGTGGCAGTCAGCCTGTTGGGATACTTTAGTCTCCATGCCTGGAAGGAAGGCCTTTCTAACTAGAGGGATTGTCCTGATGTATTGTAACAGGGTGGCTTGTAACCATGTAGCTAAGTATGGCCTTGGACTTTCCCCTTGTCTTCACTTTCCCAAATGCAGGAGATATAGGTGTGTTTCACCATTCCTGGTTATGTGGTCCTAGGGATTAAGTGTATGAGGCTTTCAGTTCGCACAGTTATGTCTGTGTGATCATGGTTTTTGTTGAATAGCCTGTTGGTCCACGGGAAATTTATGTGGCATGAAGTGAGTATATATCACTGTTGAGGTGTGAATCCTCTCAGACTGTGATGGTTTTCTGTTCCATATGCAGCCAAAATTACAATGCAAATAATATATTCTGCAGTGGGAACTAGGGCCACTGGCACCCAAAGTGGCCCAAAGGGCCCCACTCAAAACAAAGATGCACTGCGTTCATCTCATGATCTGGTGTTATCATCATAACTTTCTAAGAAAGTCTTGAAAAGTGAATCCCTTTTTTTTTTTTTTTAAATCTCATCTTGACAGGAGTAACAGTGCCACTGTCCACTGTCTTAGTTTCTTACTGTTTTTTATAGACTATTCCCAGAAAGCAACCTAAAGGAAAAGGGTTTTATTCTTGCTCACAGTTGAAGGGAAGCTACACCAGCAAGCAGTTGAACTGACTGCTCTCATTGCTCTCAGTCCTGAAGCAATTAGTGTTGAATGCTGTGCTCATCTCCCTCTTCCCTCTTTGTGCAGTCAGAATGCCAGCTCCACGCGGGATGGCAACTGAGGGACCTCAGGAAGCACCCTGACGAGGGACTTAGACACTGAGTGAAGTGGGCTTTCCCTAGAGTGATGGGAGAGGCTGTGTTAAGGCGTTAAAGGATAGATTCCTAATGGGGGAAAGGGATTAGAACACAGCCTTTGGAAGTTGCATTACCAGCACATTCTGCAGTTAAAATTTTAAGAACTTCATCTAACTGGGGAATGAACTGGGTCAGTTCAAAGCTATCTGGAGAATTGTCCTTTAATTATATTCTCGTTTTTTCCAGCACTTAATATTTTTTACCTGAGTAACTAACAAAGTCTAATAATTTACCACATCCACAATGGAAGTCTTTATGACTTCCATTTATTTTTTTCCCACCAATGCTGAATTGTGCACACTCATTATTTAGGCCAGAGAGCCTCAAAGTGACTGCGATCTCCCGTCTCCGTCACTGAAAGTTCACTTGAGCTCTTCCTTCCAGTAGGGCTATTGCAGTACCGGCCTATTAGTCGCTCTGCTTTTACTCTGGCCACTCTGCAGTTTGTTCTCTACAGAAACTAAAATATAAGTTGTCAAACATTTCAAAGTCATATCTGATTGAGTCAGATGTTTATCACAGCCTCCTGTATGCTTCACACTATGACGTCTGGTTCCTTTCATAGTCTCCCTCCTCCAACCCCAGTTACTCAAAGTCCTGTCTTCAGTATGGTGCTGACTGCTGACATGTTCAGCCTTCATTTAGACTTCGGCTCAAATGTCATGCCATACAGGTTTTTGTTCCTAAAATAGCGGCTCCTACTACTTCATGTCTCCTGACCTTCCCATATTTTACCATATTTTCTGCCTTAGAATAGAGACTCTCTAAACACAGGTTTTTAAAGTCGTGGAACAGTATCCAGTATATAGTAAGTACCTAGTAAATAGTAGATGAATCACAGATAATAAAGTGGCCCAAAGTATCTGGCCATGTTTCTGTAAATAAGATCTTTTTCTCCTTAGTTAGAATCTTGTCTACTGTAAGATAGCTAATTACTATTATTTAATTCAGTATTAGCAGTACTTACTCTGCAGTGCTTGAATCTTATGCCACTGTGTAAAATATTTTTGTATATATTTTCTTAATCCAAAAACTTTTAAACTTGGTGTTGGGTGGCTATTGTTTTACTTTTATAGATTTCAGAACTGACTTTTAGCTTTCTTAAGTGATTTATTTAATATGTAGTAACTTTATCCCGTTTTCTCCTGGATTTATTGTTCCATATGGAAAGAAAATATTATATAGGTGTCACATACCCAAAACAGTGAGTTACGAAGTAAGAATTTGAAGTAATGACAGTTAATTACGTTTCTTATTATGCCCCCTCAAACTGCTATGAACTTTAATAACCAAGTAAATTGAAGTTTCTTAAAAAATATTTTTTCATTTTAACATTTTCCCCAAAGGACTCTAAAACATTAGCAGCAAAGGAAAAAGAAGTTAGAAAGATAACAGATGGGCTGCACAGCCTTCAAGAAGCGAGTCACAAAGATGCTGAAGCCTTGGCCGCCGCACAGCAGCACTTCAATGCTGTTTCTGCTGGTTTGTCCAGTAATGAAGATGGAGCGGAAGCAACTCTGGCCGGTCAGATGATAACCTGTAAAAACGACATAAGTAAAGCTCAGACTGAGGCCAAGCAGGTACGTACAGACACTGAGCATGAGTGGGGACGGCTGCAGTGTTTGAGAAGCTACCTTTCACAGTATGCTTTGGGTTGCTACAAAATCTTGAAAATAATTAGTTGAATGTGAAGGAATTTTTTAATGTACATGTCCAATCTCTAATATGGAAAATCTCACGTTGTTCATTGTTAAATATTGGTAACCTTTGATTGTCAAGAGCTGTAATTTGATAAATGCTTTGCTGTTAAGTGAAGGGGCCACCTTTAAAAGATTTATTTGGAAACATTTGTATGTTTTATTAATTAATTCTAATCAGTTTAAAACATTTGTATTTGCAAATATTTGTATTTTTCATTTAGAAATGACAGGCACAAAGTTTAGTTTATAAGAACTCAATACTATAAAAGTTTTAAATTGTCTTTTTATAAACTTCCTCTGAAGAAATTAGTAAAAATGAATCTGTCACCATTCAATATGAGATTTTGGCATTAAATTTCTGTTAGTGTACCTTCCCTTTTCTGTATTGTCTTGTACAGCTTCTTTGCTGTTGATAGACAGGACTCACAAAGATATGCAAATAAGGTTAGAAACACATGAGTTGAAAAGGAAGAGATCCAAATAGTGGTATGCAACCGTCGGGTATATTTTTAAGTAGCTACTGCGAGTTATTCTCTCATCAAATTTCTCAACTTTGTTAATAATGTCATACTTTATGAATATTAAAAACACGTTTATACTAAATTACTCATTAATGTTTTTAAGACAAGAATACAGAGAAGTGATTCCCTTTTTGAGTATTAATCCACAAGACTACCCAGTTCTATTTTCAGTTCTGAGGTCTCCATGTTAAATTCGTTTGAAAGTCTAGCTGTTGAGTTGCTCAGGCTGTCTGCCTTCATAGTCTGTTACACCCTTCTGTCACAGGCGCAGATGAAGTTGAAACATGCCCAACAAGAACTAAAGAGTAAGCAAGCAGAAGTTAGGAAGATGGATAGTGGCTACAAGAAGGATCAAGAAGCTTTTGAAGCTGTAAAGAAAGCTAAGGAAAAACTTGAAACTGAAATGAAGAGACTAAATTATGAAGGTTTGTCTTAAGTGATTTAAGCTCAAATCATTAGGAGGTTTTTATACATAGAAACTAACAAAGGAAATAAGTTTTTTAACCTACTCATAGACATTAGAGGAGTATTTATAAATAGAGTCAAATTATCTAAAATATTTCTTGCTTGATCCCTTGAAAGTTTAAACTGGCATTCATCTGTTTTCACTTCAGTAGGCATTCAGTTATATGTTGTTTCTTGGATTGAAAATTGTATGATTTTGAAGTTGGAAACATGTCCATTTTGATGCTTGATAGGAATTATGTAGTACGCCTGCCTTTTCCTTAGTATTAGCTAGAGATTTACATTTTTCTCCTTGAGTACTTCAGAAGGAAAGGCTGAGGCCCTACTTGCCTTAAGTGGTAATGTTTTTAAGACTTACTTTCAAGCTCCTTCTGATTACCCCTCAGAAAACAAAGAGGAAAGGCTTCTGGAAAAGCACAGGCAGCTTTCTCGAGACATCAGTAATCTGAAAGGAACTTACGAAGCTCTCTTGGCCAGATTTCCCAACCTTCGGTTTGCATACAAGTAAGAGATTTAAACCATACATTTTCAAACAGTAAATAACCCACACACAGTTTTACTTACACTGGAAGGCAACCTGGAAATTTTTCACACCATTTTTAAGTTACATTTCTTTATTTCATATTTTTTCCTTAAATATTAATTGATGTATATCAAATGTTGGGTGTGGGGGATTCTTGTGAAAATAATAGCGACTGGTATCACTCATCTTAAGGCAGATGGAGTGATTTAGTCTCCCTCTACGCAGACTGCCTTCACAGGTGTCTGGCATCACTGTTGCATCTTCCAGTTTGTTTCACTACATGGGATCTTTGTTCAGTTTTCATCTTTATCCAATAGTAGCACTAAACATTGAATCGTGGGTGTCAGACATGGGAGGGAGCCAATTGCTAAGCTCCAGCTCCAGCCTTGTTATGGCAGTCCTAATCATGATTGCAATAGAGAGATTAGAACACCAAAATTGTTACCATTACATTGAAAATTGGCTGAAAAGGATTTTGGAAAGATGGCTTAGTGGTTAAGGGAACACACTGCTTTTCAGAGGGCCCAAGTTCAGTTTTCATCACCCACAGGGGGGGGGGGCGGCTTATCTCCAATTCTTGGACACGCAGCACCCTCTTCTGGCCTCCATAAGGAATTGTACTCACGTGCATTTACCCCCACATAGACACATGCATGTACATAATTATAATTTAAACAGTAAATGTGTTTTAACTTACTGAAATATTTTCTTTTCACAAAGTAGTTGACTTTTTTAAATTTTGGTTTCTGTAAAACTACTAATTTGTTTGTTTAAAGGTCTTAACTAAGGTACTGCAATATATACCTGAAATTAATTTGGGGTAATTTCTCTATTTTTAGGGATCCAGAGAAGAACTGGAATAGGAATTGTGTGAAAGGACTTGTAGCTTCTCTGATAAGCGTGAAAGATAATTCTGCCGCCACGGCTTTGGAATTGGTAGCTGGGGAACGACTCTACAATGTTGTAGTAGACACAGAGGTAAAATTAGTTTGAATTAAAGAAAATTTAGAAGTTAATATTTTGCCTGAAAATTCATATACTACTAGAAAAATTTGCTGCTTTTTAAATTTTTTTAATTCCAAGCCACTTAATCATATAATGGAATTAATCAGTTAATGATTTTTTGATAACCTTAATTCCAATTTATTTTTTATTTTCTGTTTTGCTTTGCAAATTTAAATTTAAATTTGTAAAGGAATCTGAATGCCAATTTTCCTACTGCTGTCACATTGGATTTATCTATATTTATTAGTTCCCACTATTCTTGTTCTTGTAAATTAACCAGAGTCCATCATCTTACATTTTATTTTTTAGCTTTAATTTGTGTGTGCTATGTGTCTGCATAAGCACATATGTGCTGGTACCTGTAGAGGCCAGAAGAAAGCATCCTATACATTTTGTCTCTAGATTCGTTCAACTTACCAAATTACAAATATGTATTCCTTTCCCTGCATCTATGCGTTTGCCCTCCTCCATGCTACTTCTCACCTTCTGGTCTACTCTGTAACAGTTTTTCCTTTTAGGATTCTGTGTGTGCATGGCATTGTGCAATATTTTTTCTGACTTACATCACTTAGCAAAAACACCTCCCAAGTTCATTCAAAATGTCCACAAAGGTCACCATCTCCTATATATATCTGTTTTATATACTTTAAAAGTCTACTTCTTTGAAATAAACACACTACAGATATATTTGATAATGTATTCCTAAACTTTTATACATTTCCATTTTGCTGTTTTTAGTTACCATTAGTAATTTTTCTTCAAATTTCAAATGCATGTTTTTAGGTTACTGGTAAGAAGCTGCTAGAAAAGGGGGAACTGAAGCGTCGATACACAATAATCCCTCTCAATAAAATTTCAGCCAGATGTATTGCTCCTGAAACTCTGAGGGTCGCTCAGAATCTTGTAAGTCTCATTTTGCCTTAATTAAATGTTTAATCTTTTTTAATATTAGGAAACACTAATTGTAAGGGGCATACTCAGGTTGAATTCCAGTCAACTGATGAGGTATCCCTATATAGTGTATCTGCTACTAAAAAAATAGATATGTACGAGGAAATACATTTTAAATTTCCCAAGCATTTTTATTTTTAAAAGATTTTCTATCGGGCAGTGGTAGCACATGCCTTTAATCCCGGCACTTGGCCGGCAGAGGCAGGTGGATCTCTGAGTTCAAGGCCAGCCTGGTCTACAGAGTGAGTTCCAGGGCAATATTAATTGTTCCACTTATGTATGTGTATGACTGTATGTCATATGCCCATGCTCTTGCAGGCCAGAAGAGGATGTTGGATTCCCTGGAGCTGGGGTTCTAAGCTTCCTGATGTGGGTGCTGAGAACTGAACTGTGCTCTGG
Organism: Onychomys torridus; assembly: GCF_903995425.1. Lineage (NCBI taxonomy): Eukaryota > Metazoa > Chordata > Mammalia > Rodentia > Cricetidae > Onychomys > Onychomys torridus. Next base: position 72,708,339 of record NC_050444.1, read on the forward strand.
AAGAGCAGCCAGTGTTCTCAACAGTTGTCTCTCAAGCCCCCTACATGGGTGTTGAATGCTGATTAAAAACATGAAGCTAATGACATTTATCAACAAAATTAGCTTGTTAGTGAGCAGTTATTATAAGTGTTTGAGTTGAAAAAGTTAGGTGAAACCCAGAAATAGCACTTGTAGTTAAGGTACTGAGCAGATAGCCAGTGTATTTAGTATTACAAGAAAATTTCTAGATGTCCTTGAGGTTAAAAGTGCTTGTTTGGATTAGCGTGTGTAAGTGATGTTGACACACTTAATTTGCCTGTAGTTCAGCCCTGGATTAGGATGCCAGAATTCCCACCTGGTACTTCCTTACAGTTCGTAGCTAGGCCTGTTTAACGGTGTTTGCTGCCTCAGAAGATAAACCTGAACAGCAGCTGTTGCTGTGCTTTGCTGTTGCCATAACAATGCTTGGTTCTTCTAAAAAGATGGGAAAGTTGGACATTGTAAGCACAGTTCTGGAAGAGGCCTTGGGTCGGGATGGAAGACTGGGGCTTGCCCTGCCTTTTTATTCTTTCAGTGTTTATTTCTGTCCTTTCAAAGTGGCTGCTCTAGTACAATTTGAATAAAAAAGCATTCACTGGAACAGATAGATTACTAATAATTGAAAAGACACTTTCTGTAAGTGTCCTAATAAAGAGATTACTGTACTTTAATAGTTGCAGTTATATAGCCCACTTAGATGTGCAAACTTGGTATTGCCTTCTTGATAGAAACTGATAGCACTTTGTACTTAAAACTGTTTTAGTTAGTAATAGATCTTTCAATGTTTAAAGTTATGTTTTAAATAAAAAATTAATAGTAGGTATATAATTTATATTATAGCAGATCTTACTAGTTTATATAATAATACTTCAAAGAAAATAGTGTGTCCTGTGGTACATATTTTGTTTTCCTGCAGGTTGGTCCTAACAACGTTCATGTAGCTCTTTCCTTGGTTGAATACAAACCAGAACTTCAGAAAGCAATGGAATTTGTCTTTGGAACAACATTTGTTTGTAACAATATGGATAATGCCAAAAAAGTGGCCTTTGATAAAAGGATAATGACTAGAACTGTAACTCTTGGGGGTGATGTGTTTGATCCTCATGGGACATTGAGTGGAGGTATGTCATGTATGCGCTTGTGGAACAGTTCTGTGGTAAATAGTTTGTGCCTCTGTAGCAGTTCCTCTCTGTCTCTATCTCCCAGGTTCTTTTGGACAGAAGAGCCCAAGCCCTCCAGTGGCTTATGACACTATCATGGACCAACTTAGTAGCTTATTCCTCTGCAGCTTGCCCCTGTTTGTGCTTAGGCTGTTCCAGTCACTGAGGTGATGATGTTAGTGCTTACTTGCTTGTGCATACTTTTTGCTCAGTTGCAGTTAAAAAAAAAGGACTTTTTTTTTTTTTTTAAATTCTTGTAATTTCTTAGCCTAACTACCCATTTTCTTAGGAAATTTAGTAACTCACACAATGGTCATGTTCTAATGCTGTGTCCCAATAACATAATAAAAATAAATAATATTTATTCTGTATCAGGAATATTGAAGACAGTGTTGTCTAGTACAGTGGCCACTAGCCACATGTGACTCTTCACGTTTGAAAAAAATCAGAGTAATTTTCTTACTTGTACTAGCAGCTTTTCAGGGGCTCAGTAATCACATATAGTAATTGGACTATACATGTATAGTACATTCTATAAAGCCTATTCTGTGGGCCTTAAATACATAATTAATCCTTATAACAACATTAAGATAGGAATATATTATCATCACGAATATGCAGTTGCAGAAATTTAAAAAGCACTAGTTAAGTAACTTAGTAATTTGCAAAGTTTGGATTTGGAATCCTAGTAGTCGGGTTGCAACTTGTGTTTCTTAACAATTTTAATATCTTTTAAATGTTCTTTTGTAAGATTTGCTGTTACTTATATGTCTGATAATGTGAGTATTTGTGTTTGTGTGTGCAGTGGTCCTCAGGCCAGAAGGGGGCACAAGATCCCCAGGAGCATGTAGTTAGTTGTGAGCTGCTCGACTTGGTGCTAGGAACTGAACTCTAGTCCTCTGGAAGAGCAGGAAGCACTGTTAACCACAGAGCCATTTCTCCAGCAAAGACTTATGTCTTTGTAGGCCAGGTGAATTAATTAAGTGATCAAGTGTCACACTCCTCAGTACATTATCACATGAGTACTGTCTGCATGGAAGATAAACTAAATATTTTTAAATATCTCAAGCAGAAGAAATTCTTGAGATTTAATTGATTCAGATGTATTTGGAGTTTCTGTTTAAGAAGTGGCATATAAATGATACTGTATTTTACTGGCTTTAATGGCATTGTTAATTAACCTTAGCATCCTTTCATCAAACCTACAGAGCTTCCTTGTTAGTGTAGTATCTCAAGCCGTCACTGTTGAATAAGTACAGGTATGTGAAGGCAGTTGATTCTGATGATTTTGCAGCATCTTCAGAGCCTATGACAAGTTATGAGGTGGTATATAATAGCTCTACTAGCTTGACCTAGTTTATTTCAGTTATATTACAATTACTACAGGTCAGTTGCCTCTGGTCCCTGTTCTCATACTGTAACTCAGTCTGAAGAAATCTTCTTTTCTGTATGCTTTCCTTAGGGCAAATGCTGAATTATATACTGGTGTACAAGGGAGTTTGGTTTCCTTTCATTGGTTAGAACAAATTGCATGACTAAGTTCAGTGTCTGGAGTGGAAAATTTGCCTTAGCAAGATAGACCCAATAGATAGGGCAGTGGTTATTTTGAATCAATAAACAATGACATCTACTAAGGCTTTTTTTTTCCTTTTTTTTTTTTTTTTTTTGTCAGTTTCTTCTTTGTTAAGCCTTGGTTAATGGAATAGATTCCTTTTCGTCTTTAGTTCACATCATTTCTAGTATATAATTCCCTTAGAAAAGAATGTTTAATAAATGTGGGGTAATGTAATATCCAAAGCCTCTGTTAATTTGCTTCTATCCAGGTGCCCGGTCCCAGGCAGCTTCTATTTTAACCAAGTTTCAAGAACTCAAAGATGTTCAAGATGAGCTGAGGATCAAGGAGAGTGAACTACATTCTCTAGAAGAGGAATTAGCAGGTCTTAAAAACGTTGCTGAAAAGTAAGACTTCTGCTGCACTAAGCTACATGTGTTCTGCGGGATAGAAAATTATTAGAAATTGACTGACTTTATTTTTAATTTTAGAGTAAATTTTGAGTCTAATTTTTTATCTACTTTTATCTGATTTAAAAGAATGTCTTTGTTAAAGAAGTTAACAGAGTCTAATTAAGCAAATAGAAAAAAAAAACAAAACTTCTTTTCTTGAAAAACTCTGTGGCATTGGTGTCCCCCTGGGCTTGGTGGAGAATGCTTTAATACTCTGGATTGACTCCAGAGGATACTTGAGATCTTGATTTGAATTTCCTCCGTATAGTAGCCTTGATCAGGTGTCAGCACTAAGTGAGCAGTCCTCTGTCTGTCCTTCAATACTGAGGTCATTGTGTTGCCTAAGAAGAAGGAGGTGGACAAGTTCATGTGAGAGAATAAGAGTAAAGGTATTTTATTTTTATGAGCATACTATGTAGTAGGTCTTCTTATGGCACGTTCATTCATACTTCGTTTGGGTGGTTCTGCCTGACTTTCTCCCCACCAAGTCCTCACTCCATCTCTACCCCACTCCTTCGGTGTACTCTTCTGTCCCAAGTATCCCCTTCCACATTCATGTCACCTGCAGTCTGTTCTCTTTCAGCACACTCTACTTAAAACCTTGTTCCCATCCTCATGGAGCCTTCCTAGTCTGATTACACACACCCCAGCTCCTCACACAAATACACATACATGGAATCGAGAAGCTAGAATCTACATATGAGACACTGGAGTGTTTATCTCTGTGATCCTGAGTTACCTCACTTAATATTTCCAGGCCCATCAATTTGCTTATAAATTTTATAATTTCATTTTTTATGGCTGACTAAAATTCTGTTGTGTATATACATCACATGGGTGGAAATCGGGTTGTTTCTATTTTCTTGCTGTTGTGAATAAAGCAGCAATAAAATGTGGATGTGCAAATATCTATGGTAGATGCTGAGTATGTGCCCAGGAATGTTCTCTTAGAGTGTTTCTTTTATGTAGGTGTAGAATAGTCATGTATACTTTGGATTTGTTTGTTTGTTTTTTGAGACAGGGTCTCATGATGTTGCAGATGAAACAGTCTTATTAAATAAGAAACACATAGCCAAATAAAGAGTTAAAAGCCCAGAGATCAGAACAGTAGCCAAGAACTAAGACCACCTAATCTTACCACTTGCTGCTGTCCTTCCCCTGAGAGAGAGAGAGAGAGAGAGAGACCTTCCTGTGTGTCTCTTGTGTTTTTTATTGCCTTTCTGTTCTGCCTTCTCATTGGTTCTAAACCCATCCACATGACTTCCTCGTCATTGCCTGTCTGTCTAGACCTCCAGGTCTCTATGGTTTGTACTGAGATTAAAGATTCGGGTGACCGCTTGGCTGTGTCCTTGAACACACAGGGACTGCCTGCCATGTGATTGGATTAAGGGTGTGTGCCACCACCGATGGACTTCTGCTGAATGGCTTGCTTTTAGCTCTGACCTCCAGGCAACGATATTAACATACAAATAAAAATCACATTTCAGCACAAATAAAATATCACCATATGATGTAACTCTAGCTGAGTAGAACGCAGAGATCCAATTGGTTCTGCCTCTCAGGTGCTGGAGTTAAAGTTGTACCATCATGCCTGGCATGCATGTATACTTTTGAATGTCATTTGTTTATAATCTGGTTATCAGATATTTTCTTCAAAATTGAGATCATAAATTTCACCTGTTTCTCGTGGCATTATATACTCAAATTCATATTGATTGAGTGCTTTGTGTGGGCCAGATACTCTTCATATGAAAGTGACTAAAATATTTCTGCCTTCCTGTTTTTTATATCTCAGAAAAAAACATAAATTGGTAAAAGTATGTTAAATAGTTGTATAAAGCAAAAGGTAAATCAGGAAAGGATGTAGGAACTGTCCAGGAAAGAGGAGGTACTGAAATTTTGGTAGGATGACCATGAACAGCTTTACTATGGCCCTATAGTCACCTTGAAGTCTGTGCTTGCCATAAAGCTTCAGCACTGAGTGCTACAAACTTATAAGCATTGTTTAAAATGTAATGTATCATTCCCTCTGAAAATGATAAACAGGGATTGATAAAAATACTCTGGCCGGTGGTGCACGCCTGTAATCCCAGCACTCGGGAGACAGAGGCCAGCCTGGTCTACAAACCGAGTTCCAGGACAGCCTCCAAAGCTACAGAGAAACCCTGTCTCGGGAAAAAACAAAACAAAACAACAAAAAAAACCCCACTCTGTTTTGAATTTAAAATACTGAATGGATGCAAAGTAAATCTAAATTTGTGTTAGTCAGTAGCATTCAATTTTTGAAGTTTAAAATTGCACCAAGACTTGAGAGCCTCTGTTTATATGGGAAGAGATCTTCATATTCCATTAGAGTGGCCATTCTAATTGGAAAATACCCATTTTTCCTCCACATCTTCATTTACCTTAATTGGTTGTAGGACAACTGAATTGTTTTTCCGTGACAAAGATGCAACGAAGTTTTCCTGTTCTGTGGAAGCTCTGGCGAGGTGCTGATGAGTTAGTTTATAGTGCTTTGGGCTGCAGTCCTCATTTCTTTCAGGTGCAGGAGATTGTTTGCTCTTCAGACTTGGTTAGTGACTGATAATAGCAGAGGTAAAATAAACTGATTTTGAAAATTTAGAAATGAAAGGATCAGCAAAAGCCATTCTTGTATATTGTATCAGAACATTGATATGGTTTTCTTCAAAATTTCTGGGTTAACATTTTTTTTTAATGACTTGGAGTAGAAAGTGCTGTTTTATTTACTGTCAAGCAGTTTCAAGTAAGAATACTCAAGAGTGTTTATATTTGGGTTAATCCTTTTCTCCTCAAAGCTCATGAATTTCTAGTGACTAGGGTATGTTGTGAATTTATATGAACTTGAAATTTCATTGCAGCTGAGCTAGCTAAATACTTTGCAGAGAGATAAGGAGCCAGAACATGGGTAGAAATATAGCATTGATAAAAAGCATATTATAGATGCTTAAGGTGAATACACGATTTCTTTAGCTGTCAGTTTCCCTATGAAGAAGAGTGGGTAACATTATTACTACTGACATTTGAAAATGGGAACTAATGAGTAGGTGCCAAATTTGGGGGTTTTTATGTAATTGTCATTAATTTTATTTTTATAGTAATTAGTGATTGTGTATAGGTATTTATAGGTATATTTATACATTTAAATAAACTTAATTTATTCAAAGATTACTTTTAGTGTTTTCTGAAATTAAGGGTATTTTGAGAATAATTTGATCATTTAGTTTACCTTCAGTGATAGCTTTCCATGCTAACCATTGGCACGTCATTCTATTTATTTTACGTGAGTTCATTTTATTTGTATTGCATATGAGTTTATTTCAGGTAAGAGCCTCAAGTTTGAATGCATGTCTCAAATGCCAAGGAGATTTATAAACTTGTCTTTTTAAGGTATCGGCAACTGAAACAGCAGTGGGAGATGAAGACAGAGGAGGGAGATTTGTTGCAAACCAAACTTCAGCAAAGCTCTTATCATAAACAACAAGAAGAATTAGATGCCCTTAAAAAAACCATTGGTGAGATGCCCACTGTGCCTAATCTCTTTGTGCTGCTCACCTCTCCCTGATACTCAGATTTGAAGAGTTTGAGCACATGTGGGCGTTTTTTCTGCAGGACAAGTTCAAGTGTGGGAGTTTTAGGACTTAGGGTGTGATCATCCTTGTCTTTATTATGCAACACCAAAATTTGTCTCCTTTTTACCAGTATTCACTTACATCAATGTGGGCAAATCTTCATTCCTTTAAGTCCTTTTCCAGACATTTTAGGATCCTCTAATCTTACAGTTGTGAAGATGTGGCATAGCATTCAAGCTAGGAATTAATTTTCATTTCGCTCATCATTAAGGCTTGGGATACTTTCTCTATGTTTATTGGAGCTTTATGTTTCTATTCCCATAAGTTTTCTATTTGCCCATTTTTCCTGTAAGTGAAAATGTTTTCTCCCATTGTTTACATACAAAAGTTTTTAATGTTCAGTACAATGCAATTTATAGCTATTTACCTGTTGCCTAGGAGAGTGATCCTAAAAATGAGGCAAGCTAAAGACTCATACAATAGCTAACTTTATTCAGAGCATCAGACAGTTTATAGTCTGAGGGTGTTCTTGAGGCTTAAGCAAGGTCATGTGAGCAAAAGTCACAAGTTTGGGCTACATACAGTCAGGAGGACAAGGTCACATTAGTACACACTGTATACAATGAGGAGGACAATCCATGCTTGGAAACATCATTCTGAATAGTAATGGGTAAGATGATGGGTAATCTAAAATAAAACTCACTCCTATTATTACACCTGGAAGGGCCATGAAAGCACATTCCAGGAAGAACCCATGTTGTGGAGGAACAGGGATTACTAAACTCTTTTCTTGGTTACTTGGAACTTTCTTATAAGGTCTCAGAAATCTCACACAGCTTTATTCATGAACATGTTTTGATGTTTTCCTATGCAAATTGCTGAAGTGTTCTATATTTATTTTCCCTCTTTTCATTGTAGTTTGATTGTATATAGCAGTTTGTTTTGTTTTTGTCATTCATTGTGACCAAAATCTACATGTGCATTTTTCTACTAATATTTTATTCTGTACTAAAAAGTAGTGGAAAAGTGTCCAGTGTTAGCGTCTGCAATTACATTTGCATAACGGGTCCTAGCTCTGACTGATGTCACACATGATAGGAGACTATCCATTTTTCCTTGTTTGCTTATGTTTACTACCTCAGCTTCAGTCTAAACATGTTCTCATCGTCCTTCTCTCTCATCGTAGAACACTGCTTGGTGGCCATAAGTAGATAGAATTACTGTAAGCTTGTGCTAACTATAAAATCATGGAAAATAGTATGACACCAGTGTTGATTTGAGCTGTAAGATAGGAGACATAATTCAGTAGTGTATCATGTGCTTTATATATGCAAGGTTGAGTTTCATTCTTAGCATTTCAAAAACAAAAGCACTCTTACACACAAAACTGTGATCTTTCAGTAGAAATAATTTCACAGATCTCAAATACAGCTTTTAGTGGGATTCATATTTCATTGCATTTCCAAAACAGCCCCAATGCTTATATTAATTTGATTTATAAGCTTTTATCTGTGTTATTAAATTAGCCATGTGTTAACTACCTTGTGATTCAGAGGAAAGTGAGGAGACATTAAAAAACACCAAAGAAATCCAAAAGAAAGCTGAAGAAAAATATGAAGCATTGGAGAATAAAATGAAAAATGCAGAAGCTGAAAGAGAGAAAGAACTGAAGGATGCTCAGAAAAAACTGGATTGTGCCAGAACAAAGGCAGACGCATCTAACAGGAAAATGAAAGAAAAACAACAGGTCAGACCCTCCCTTCAAATGGTAATAGCCTTTTAAATCAGCATAGGACGGAAGGTGGGGAAATGTCATCTACTGGCCTTCCTCATCAGTGCTGATTCAAAATAAGCACCTTGTTAAATTGTAAATTATGCATCTTACAAGCCAAACACTATTCTCTGTAAACCCTGCAATTGAAAGTCTCACAAATCAGGAACAAATCGTGATGTGGCATGTGTCTTACCAGGTTATGTTCCTGTTTATCAATACCTTTATGGATGTGCACTGTCAGAAACTGAAGAAAAAAGTATCCTATATTTACAAAGTGTCTTAGGATTATAGACTTACCCTTAATATCTTATAGAGTGCCAGAGCTTTTTGAATAGTGCCATGAGCTTTTGTACATCTCCAAAGACTACACCCTACACTCTAAATTTTGCCTCTTTACCCAGCTTAAAATTTTTCAATTAAATAGTTTCACAATTTTTTAGTGAACCAAAAGTCTATATTGGAAAACAAAATCAAGAACTCAAAGTACTTGCATGCTGAAATACTTTTTGTCAATAAAGCTCACTAGGGTATAGTTTATGTAGAATTTTATTACTTTGCTTTAGTATAATTAAACGTAAAGGAAATAATTTATGCAGTTTCCTAACCTCATAAAACTTACACCTTTTTAAAGGGAAATAAGCTTCTGTTTTCTTTTTCTTCTGAGGAAACAACTTGGTTTGTTGGTAGTTTAATACTAAGTGGTTAGTCTTAAATGAGAATACTGTTAATGTTTATCTCTGAAGCTGAATTCTTGGCTAGCAGTTAACCTTCACTGCCATGTTTCTGTAGGAAGTTGAAGCAATCACTCTGGAGCTAGAAGAGCTCAAAAGAGAGCATGCATCTAATAAACAGCAGCTTGACGCTGTGAATGAAGCCATCAAAGCTTACGAAGGTCAGATTGAAATGATGGCAACTGAGGTAGCTAAAAATAAGGTAAGGATTATTTATCAAATTAGAGAAATTAAAAAGCACTCAGAGAAAGGTTCTGGGTTTGGGTTCAAGGAGCATACTGAAGCAATAGAGATTTATTAATACCACAGAAACTGCAAGCTGGAGGATCTGAGAGGCCAGGCCCCCAAAGCTAGAGATAGAAGGATCCCAGGAGAGCTAGGTCCCAGATGTCAGAGAAAGGGAGAGTTCCCTTGCTAAGTGATACTGAGTGATTCACAGGAATAGCTTTCAGTCAGGTGAGCTGTTGTTTTCAAGCTGGCTAGACTTGGGTGTCTGAGGGAGTGGGGCTTGCAGTGTGAGGAAGAAAGGAAGGCATCTTGTTAATGTGAGACTTACAGGATGTGGGGAATAGAGAGAGAAGGAGCATACCTAGTTAAGGTATGCCCATTATCAGAGTGAAAGATGGGTCAAGGTCATTCTCTGCCTCTTAGAATCTCATAACCTGAGCCTATAAATTTCTTAAAGTGAGAATTATGCTATTTTCCTGGAATTGGTCACTTGGAGTGTCTGCTATTGATAGGCTCGTGTGTGTGTGTGTGTGTGTGTGTGTGTGTGTGTGTGTGTGTGAGAGAGAGAGAGAGAGAGAGAGAGAGAGAGAGAGAGCGCGCCATTTGTTGCATAGCAGCTTTGAGACGGCGGCTGCTGTGGTTGGACAGGGCCTAATTAGTTACTAGCCTGAAACTTAACATTCATCTACTTAGGAAATGTTGAACTAAGATAACTGACGAGTACTTTAGGTCTTTTCACTTATGATCAGAGCGTGAAGTCAAATGGGGATTCCAGAAAGTTATGAAATGATATCGGGTTCAGCCTTGTAAGTAAATTTGTTGCAACTCTGTGGGTTTGGTCCTGGATTTCGGCACCAAAACGTGAATTTTGCAACTCTGGGGAGAGGTGTCCTGACTACCTGGGAGTCAGGCAACATCTTGAGCTGCTTAGGACAGCTCTGGTGGCTTAGGACAGCTCTGGTGGCTGGAGCTGCAAAGAGACAGGCCAACGCTGGAGGGGAAGTTTTTCTGACTTTTCTTGTGAAAGTCAGGCCTGGAACTGCTTCAGCAGGGAAAGGTATCCTGACTGTTCGGGGAAAGTCAGGCTATACCTGATGTGATGGGGATGGTCTCCCCGCAGATATAGCAATCTTGCTCCTCTCCTGAATAGCAGCTACAGCTGAGCTTTGCTCAGCCCCAACTTCTGGGGGCTTCCTAGCAGAGCTCTGCTTCTACAGCCTAAGAAATATCAAAACTGTAGCAAATCTTCTCCGGCTCAGGAGAAAAGTGTTACTTTTCAGTAACTCTGTCCACTGAGGGACATCTCAGCAAGGATCTTCTGTTCAGTTCCTCCTTGCTCTGTCCACTGAGGAATGTCTCAGCAAGGTTCTTCTGTTCATCAGTGAATGAAGGTCTTCACACCCAAAACTCTCAGAAAGAGATTTATTTGAGAAGAAGGAGTCCAGGAGAGTAGCTGCCTCTACCAGGGTGGAAAGAACAGCTCACAACTGACCGGGCAGGGCAGTTTATGTAGGATGTCCTGTGGGGGGATTCAATCCGTGATTGGTTAGTTTTTTTTGTTTTGTTTTGTTTGTTTGTTTGTTTGTTTGTTTTTTGTTTTTTTGTTTTTTTGCCCAGGGATTGGCTAGTTTTGTGGGCTAGGGACAGAGTAGGCCCTGATTTCAGGGCCAAGCTCTGTTTCTTTCACTGGCCTTTCTTGGCTTTTTAACGCTACCTCTAAGGCCAGGGCACATTTCTTTCACTGACTCTAATTCTAGGGACCAAGAGGGTTATTTTGGCACTAGTTTCAGAGTCAGGGCATATTTCTTGGGTTCTCGGTTTGGGGATAAAGTTCATTTCTCTGGCTCAGGTCCCAAACACAGGCTGTGTTTCTTTCTCTGGTCCTCGGCGCCAGGGGCAGAGATGGCCCTGATTTGAGCCAAACTGTGTTTCTTTCACTCACCTTATCTGAGCCATCTTTCCCTGGTTCTGGGCTCTAGGGTCAGGGTGGGTTTCTTTAGTTAGCCACTTTTCCCTACAATCCTGAGTCTACTGAAACAAATCCACACAGGAAAATGAACCGAGTTTAAAGAAAAAGAATTAACTGTTTGCGTGAAAGGGTTGACCACAGGGGTTGAGAGAAATCTAAGGCACATAAGAACAACAGAGAGAAATAGGTGTTACCCCCAGGACTCACGTGATGGCCCTCAGAAATAGCAAATCTGTCTTGGAGCCCTGCTCCTCCCACAGAGCTGAGGACCAGGTAGGTCTCATTACAGAGGTGTGACTGACTTGGTAAAGATTTAACTTTGCCAGAAAAAGCTATCCATAAAAAGAATGCATATGTGTAGTGCCTGCTGGGAAATAAATTTCTGTGAACACTGGTCATTGGATGGTATTCACCTGGAACTAAATAAAACCCTGTGCTCAGATGCCAGGTAGAGCCATGCATGGTACTGTCCCCTATACATAGTAAGTCTACCTTTGAGACAAGCACACCAGCCAGCAAGCACAGCCCCTTCTTGCATATACATTTCTATAGTGGTGCAGCATTGTAATGCAGCAATATTGTTGCAACTGGCAAAGGAGACATGACCAGTTCTCAGAAGGACTGTGAAAGTTAAGATTCAGTCTTATGAATATTCCCTACTCATAACTATTTTTAATTTATCCTAAATTCTCTTGTATTTTTACTCCTACTTTTTTAATGCAACCTTAATTTTTCAAATATTTGAGTTTATCGCTGAGATGTATTCTTATTAGTGGCATGAGTTTTGTGTTAATTACATACACATTTTATGAACACATTATTACATACTGCATTGGTGGCAGAATAAAAAATTTTAACTACTCCTTTTCTGACTTAAGAATTTATAATTTGTCTCAGCTTTATGATTCAGGTTGATTGGATGTTTTACAGTTTCATTCAATTTTTCTTTCTAGTTTCCAAAGTGAATTTCACTTTTTGTTCTGATATCCCTTATTTTGAACATGTATTTTTTTCATATTAGTTCCTTCCTCTGTCGTCTTCTATGCCCTATCAACATCATGTTTTTCTTTTAATAGGAAACTGTAAGATAGATGAATTGGTCTTTAAAGGTTATTCAGTAAGGCTTTACCTTAAAAATTGTTTCATTTTGCTGATAGAGCAGATTAGCATGCTCCCTGGGAGCTAAGGAAAGAAATTAACTTCCTGTTGACTATTTGGCTTGAGACAGGCAAGATTAAAACTCCATTCCTGCTCAGTCTGAAGTGACAGAGCTCATGTGTGTTTTCTACCAGTGCAGAAAAGACTGACAGTCTCACCTACCGTGCACTTACATGTTGGCATGATAGTCTTCATAAGTATTATCTGTCAGACATACCTAAGGCTAAGAAGACTGTATAGTGTTTCCCTTTTAATATATCAGAATTTTACTCACTTTCATTCTTTTCGTCTTTGAAGGGTTTTGAGATGTAAAATATCTTTAGATTTTATGCTAAGTCTTGAATGTCATTCCTTCTGCAGAAGACAGTTAACAAACACAGCTAGGTATTGTAAGAAGACTAGGTCACTCTGAGCACAGTCTGATGTAGAACACTGGCTCAGAATTATGTTGTTTTCCTAATTCTCCCCCCAGCCCCAACCCCATCTAAATTGTCATTGATTTGTGATTACTTAAGGAGATCATTTCTTAGAGTCTTGTCTTAGTTACGGTTTCTATTACTGTGAAGAGACACCATGACCACGGCAATTCTTATAAGGGAAAAACATTTAATTGGCTGGCTTCCATTTTCAGAGATTTAGCCCATTGTCATCATGGTGCAACAACGTTGTGTGCAGGCAGACATGGTGCTGGAGAAGACAGAATGTCCTACATCTTGGCTTTCAGGCAACAGGAAATGATCTGTTTCGCTGGGCATGGCTTGAGCAAATGTGAGACCTCAAAGCCCGCCTCCACAGTGACACACTTCCTACAACAAGCCTACACCTAATCCAACAAATCCACACCTCCTAATAGTTCCACTCCTTTGGGGGCCATTTTCTTTCAAACCACCATACCACAGAGTCCTTTGGAAGATCACTGCACTTACATGGTTTTGTCTTGATCTTTTTTCCATAATATAAATACAAGTTGAGCTGGATTTTTTTAATTGTTGTTTCATGTAAACATTCTTAATGCGTTTGTGATCTTTACCAGAATGACATTTAAAATCTGGGGTGAAGCAAAGGGACTTGAGGGAGTTAGCAGACTAAAAACCATGCTGAAATTAGTACTTGGGAAGTTAGGTAGCCTCCACCTTAGGGAGTAGGTGGTAGTGAAACTCAGGGTAAGAACATTTCTTTTCAACGGGTCTTTCAACAGAAGGGTTGTCTTCATTTCTGATTTGACCGCTATGTTAAAATCAAGAGATGTGACATTCTGTTGCCACTGGTCATCTCCATCATCTTACATCTGCAGAAGGGGAAAGTCATAAATCAGCCTCCCCTGTCTTGGCCCCTTATCTTTGTCCTTCTAGATTTATGTTCTTTAGGGATCTGTCAGCTTGTCTCCTTGTTAGCTGCTCAGTCTGTACTTTTTCAACTAGAGACAGCAGGTCAGCTTCAAGTAGTCCCTCCTCGCAGGCATTTCAGTCCACCTGCACTACATACAGTAAAGCTGGTTTACTTAGGTGGAAGCTGACATTTACCTTGTGTTTGGATTCGTGACTTTTTTTACATGGGTTTAAACTGTGAAGCTTTAGACAGCCATTTACCTGTAGTCACATTGACGTGTTTTCTAGAAGTCTGTCAGACAGAGTTAAAATACTTACCTCTTTACCTTACCTTGTGTTGTTTTTATTTTTGTTGTTGTTTTAGGAATCAGTAAATAAAGCTCAAGAAGAGCTTACAAAGCAAAAAGAAATAATAATGGCCCAAGACAGTATAATTAAAGAAAAATGTGCGGAAGTGGCAAAGCACAATTTGCAAAACAATGATTCTCAGCTTAAAATTAAAGAGTTAGACCACAGCATCAGCAAACATAAGCGGGAAGCTGATGATGCTGCTGCAAAGGTACAGTTATATTCAGTTTTACAACCTGGATGAGGTTTTATTTCTGAGCTCTTAAAAAAATTCTAGTAACTATTCAATAGGAAACTTGGTACAAATGGCAGAACCATAGCCTAACGTCTATTTGAGTTTATTGCTGTGTTAACTGTTTCTCACTAAGAATCAAGTAGTCAGTAACTCAAATGATTTGTTTTTAAATTTAATTATAGACATTTATTCCTCATTATGAGATGTATTTCTATAAATTGATATCCAATAGGATTGGTATTTTTATCCATACTCATTGATAGAACTTAGAAATGATAATAATATACATTCTTTGTCTTATTACAAGTAATTCAAATTCAAATTCTTCAAATTCATGAAGAACTCAAAAAATGTATGTAGGTTTCATTTTAAAAGACATTGGTTTTGGGGTATCATTCATTGTCAATGCTGTTTATACAACTTTATTGAAAACATATTGTGCATCGCATTATTTTAAAGTTATTCCAGGTTTTAATTGCATTTGAAGTCATTTGCTATGTCACAGTACTTTAAGTATTTTAAAGAGTATATGGTTGCTGTTGTAAACATTATTGTATCAGACACTATGCTAAAGTTGCAGGGATAAGTAACATGTCCACTCAGCACCTTCAAAGATCTTACAGATCATCTCAGAAGCTAGACTGTAGTTGAGAGTTTACTTTGTGGCTTAGAGGTACCATTGCAGTGGAAGTGGTGAGGGTAAATAGATTGACAGGTATTACAATCTACTGATCGAGTGAATCTCACCCAGTTGTAGAGGACAACCATTAAGAATTATAATTTTAAGTTTGAATTGGTTGTATTATATGAAAAGGTTACATTTTACCTTGTCAGAAGGGGTGGAAGTAGGGATAGTCAACATTTGGGGCATTTTTTTTCTTAGATTGTAATTCTGAGACAATTATTAGGTAGTCACAATTAGGCTTCTATGATTTCATCAAATATATGACTGTTCCTAAGGAAGTTTCCCTACATACAGATTCCTTTTTGCTGTAATAGATTGGATTTAGTAAAATCTGAATGAGCCTCATTTTAATGGAGATGTTTTGAGTATACAAATGAAGCATCTTCAATCTGGAAATCCTAAGTGCTCCATAATTCAAAACATTTTGTGTGCCAACATGCCATAAGGAGAAAATGTAACACCTGGCCTCATGTACCAGGTTAGAATGAAAGTAAAGAAGCAGTAAAAGTGTCAAGTAAAATTGTCTTCAGATACTGTGTGAATTTTCTGTTTTGACTTAGATCCTATCTCCAAGATATCTTACTCTATATATGTAAATATTCCAAAATTGAAATAACAAAACAAAACCCAAAGCATTTCTGGACCAGGGTGTCTCATTGTTATTTATTAAGGTGCACAATGTTATTTATTAAGTGGCGCTGTTTACCGTGCGAGAAAAGCCAGTAGATACCACAAAACCCGCTATAAGAGTTTATTAAGGAAAAGGAACAGAAGGGGTGTGCATAGGCCTATGGAATAACCATGCAGGAAGAGAGGAAGGAATAGATGGAACCCGCTTTTACAGATTCCTTACTACACGTGTGCATATGGGCTTATGTAGCTATGTGATTGCTACATATATAGATTGTGTGACCATGCTGTGCACAGATTACATGATCACGTGGTGTCCGGATTATGGGATTATGTAGAACATAAGGCCCTAGGTTGACTAAGCATCTTGCCTGGCTGCTGGACAGTGCGTGTACCATCATGTAGCATGGGCGGTGAGAAGGAGGGTGGCTAGGAATTCTAACACTTATCCCTGCTCCTGCATGGTGGGAAGACCCTTCTCTATGAAGTCTGCTTGGGTCTGCGATCCCTGGCCAAGGATCCATCCTTATCGCTGTAAATGAGCTGCCCTAGCCTTTCTCTGTCTATGTCATTGTGATTTCTTTAGTTCTTTTTTTCCTCCCAAATACTTGATTTAAAAGTAGTAAGCATTTAGGAAACATTTTTTGATATGATTTTAGTTCTTTCCTTTTTCATGTGTGGCCAGGTATCCAAAATGTTGAATGATTATGACTGGATTAATGCTGAGAAACACCTCTTTGGCCAACCTAATAGTGCCTATGATTTCAAAACAAACAACCCAAAAGAAGCTGGTCAGAGACTTCAGAAGTTACAAGAAGTAAAAGAAAAACTAGGAAGAAGTGTCAATATGAGAGCTATGAATGTACTGACAGAAGCTGAAGAGCGGGTAAGTCTGTTTCCTATCACTGTTCAGCCATGATAGAACGGCATAGCCATCTGTGACGATATAGGACCTCTAAGCTGTTATTCAATTCAACCCTTTGCCTAACTTAGTAGGTTTTTATATTTAAGCTGCATAGCATGGTGGAACTTGTTTATTTTTATCAGATCATGATAACTGAGCTCTAATACTACTTTTAAAAGCAATGTTAAAAGGGACATATTGAAAGAATTAGAAGGTCATCCTGGTTAGGGTTACTCTTGCTGTAATAAACTCCACTACAGAAAGCAACTCGGGAGGACAGGGCTTACCTGCCTTCCGGCCATGGTTATAAGCCATCATTGAGGGAAGCCAGGGCAGCAACTCAGGGCAGGAACCTGGAGGTGGGAGCTGAAGCAGAGGCCATGGAGGAGTGCTGTTTATTGGCTTGCTCAGCCTGCTTTCCTTGAGAACCCAGGACAATATGCCCAAAAGTGGCACTGCTCACAGTGGGGTGAGCTCTCTTACTTAATCATTAATCAAGACATTGCCCCACAGACTTGGGCCTTTTAGGCCAATGTGATAGACATTTTCTTCTCAGATGACTCTAGCTTAGGCAAGCTGACAAAACAAAAAACCAAAAACCCTAAGAAGCACTAAGGTTCTCTATTGATGGAAAGCTGACCTCTTCCCTCATGTTTTGTGTCTGCTTATATAAGAACTGAACTTAGGGAATAAATAAGATAGAAACGTGGAGGTCACAGGACTGGCTCAAGTTAATAGGGGAGGTATGAAGACTACTTGAACTGTAGAACTGTAAGGAGAAATGGGCTGGGAAGGGTAGTAGAAGGTTCTGTACTGTCAGTCATGCATGCAACTTTCCCACGGCAGCCCTCTCGGCAGAATGCTAGTGTGAAGCAGTAGGTGAGAGCTGAAACTGAGGGACTAGTTACTCAGATACAAAGAGCGCCTTCCAGGAAGACAGAACAGTGCAGGG
Source organism: Onychomys torridus (assembly GCF_903995425.1). NCBI lineage: Eukaryota > Metazoa > Chordata > Mammalia > Rodentia > Cricetidae > Onychomys > Onychomys torridus. Next base: position 72,726,053 of record NC_050444.1, read on the forward strand.
AACATAGACCACGAGTGGGTTTATGATGTCCAAGGGACTGGAGGAGACCAAAAAATTGCAGAATCAAAGGAAGACCCAGATTCTGTAGTCAGAAAGGTAAAGGCCAGTTACTGTATTACACAGGACATATACAGCATGGTAAAGAATTAAAAGCTTATTTGTGGTACTACTGAAACTGACTAGTTTTCTTGTAACATTTTCCAGTTTGCCTCGGTTACTAGAAGAAAAGGGCTATTAGTATAGTCTTAAATACTTTTAGGAATTCTAAATTCTTGCTTCTGGTAGTTGAATTTTCCTGTATATTGGTAATATATTTATTTTTCTCATAATTTGGTTTTTATTATAGTTCTGGTACATTGTATCTTTCTAGTAAATAGGATTGTGTTATGTTTAAAAAGAATGAAGCTTCTTTTTGGCTGACTAAATCCCAAAATGTGGAAGACATTTTGTGTTTTACAAATAAAGTATCCCATTTTCCTTACAGTATAATGATTTGATGAAGAAGAAGAGAATTGTAGAAAATGACAAATCCAAAATCCTTGCAACTATAGAAGATCTTGATCAGAAGAAAAACCAAGCCCTAAATATTGCTTGGCAAAAGGTACTTTAATCTCAAAATGTAACCCCAAGTCAAGGATGAAGGATCACATCAGTAGGTTTACACAGTAAGAACAGTTCAGTGTGGCTTGAATGAGCCATGTGCTCACACCTGAGCCTCCCAGGCTTTTTAAATGTGTTTTTGTCTTGACTTTACTACAAGACTTAGAGAAGCAAGTTTATGTCACATCCTCATTTATCATGACTGTTACTTTTAAAAGAAACACTGTTTATTCTTGTTCCTAATTCTCGAGGTTCACTAGTGCAACTTTGAATAATCAGCATCCACGTCATCATTCTTTTTCCCAATATTCAGTGATAACCTACTTGGTAGAATCTATTAATATTGGCCTATGTAGCTTTTTGCCTGAGAGAATGTAAGTTCCTTAGTTAAGTTCATATTCAAGAATACTTCTGGTCTTAAGCTGCATCTTTAAGGTACTTATATAATATCTAAACAATTATATAATTTGTAGAACAATTCCATGCCTGGAGGGAATCACTGCTGAATCCCACCAAACCTTTAGCTTCAGAAATTCCAAATGGATAGAGTGCTGCCAACCTGTCTTTATCAAGTCACTATCGGTCATATCAAATCCTGTGAAACACACACACACACACACACACACACACACACACACACACACACAAACACTGAAGAAAACAAAAAGAAAATTATAGATCAATCTCCTTGCATGCAGAAACTTGATTCAAGTATTGCTATAATACATATAGAGTTAATAATGGCTCCTAGAAGACGCCCCCAATGGTTCCCAAATTTAGTATAAATGAGAATACTTTGTAAATTGATTTTTCTCTTTCCTAATTCCCAAGGTTCTTGCAATGTAACTGATGTTTATTGATTTTTCAGTATGCGAGTCATCATTCTTCATTTTCTCAATTTTCAACAGTAGCCTAATGTAGTAGAAGCTATTAATATTGGCGTATATATTTCTTTTGGCTGAGGTAGCATGTTACCTAGTTAGGACCATATCCAGGAATACCGCTTGCCTCTTAAGAGATTTCCTATGTATATTTACTTGTTTATTTTGGGTGCCTACCACTGAATCTGAAGATTTCCCTAGAGACCATGGCTGTCAAATCCTGGAGCACATGGATTGGACAAGGAGCAATGCTGGTTTCTCTGTGATATACTCACATTTGTCTTCTGAATGCTGAAGTTATTTGTCATATTTATAAGACAGGTGGCTAAATGCTGATCAGATATACAAGTATATGCACTGAACCATTCCGTATGCCTGAATTTGGGCCTATTCTCTGTATAATCATTTGCTGTGGCAATTCAGACAGGCCAAACAGTTTCCTGAGACTTTTTTTTCTGACAGTGGACCTACTGAGTTTCATGTATGTATATTAATAATTTGAAAGCATTCTGATGCTTTACTGTGATTTTTTTCTTATCTTATTTGATCTAGGTAAACAAAGACTTTGGCTCTATTTTTTCTACCCTTTTGCCTGGTGCCAATGCTATGCTTGCACCACCAGAAGGGCAGACAGTTTTAGATGGTCTGGAGTTCAAGGTTGCCTTAGGAAATACATGGAAAGAAAATCTAACTGAGCTTAGTGGTGGTCAGAGGTAAGTAATCTCTTTGCAATTTATAATTTCTTATGGCTATTTAGTATAATTCATCATTTCATTAGTCTGTAATTCTGTTTCAATTTTGATTTGTTTGACTGCCTTTGTAGAATTTGAGAAGCCTAATGTATGGAACTATTTGTTTGAAATATTTGTTTAAATTAGTAGACAATAACAACTAGAGCTAGGGATATATCTCAGTGTTGGGTATAACTCAGTGTTGGTGTGCCTGCCTCACATATACAGGGCCCTGAGTTTGATTCCCTAACACTGTACAAAAGAATAAACAACCAGATAACTAAACAAAATATAGGAGAAACAACTCATTAAAATGGACTATTTAAAAATGGACTCTGAATACCCAGAAGGAAAAATGGAAATGTCAATCCTGTGTTTACCCAGCATACTCAGTGACAATTACTGGTCATCAAAAGCAGGGAGAGAAACCGACTAACGTTTATTTAATAGTCTCAGTACATTTAGGACAATTGGACTTTTGTTTGAGGAAGCCACAGAAAACCAAGTGTTAGATCTGCATGTTTCTGAAGTGAGCACTGCTTTAGACAAACCCTAGAAAACTGAACAGTGGACCCTGACCACAATTTCATTACACACATACACATACAATAGTGCTCTTTAAAGAAGATAGCAAAGCAGACACTAAACATGGTGTCCAACCTTGAATAAGAATTACAGACACAGGGTGATGCCTCACTCCTGTAATCCCAAAACACCAAAAGCAAAGGAAAAAGACTACATGGTTTTTATTCTATTTTATTATTATTTATTTTTTTTTTTTAGACAGTTTCTCTAGCGCTTTGGAGCTTGTCTTTGCTCTGTAGACCAGGCTAGCCTCACAGAGATTCTCCTGTCTCTACCTCCCAAGTGCTGGGATTAAATGCATGAGCCACCACTGCCTGGCTCAGATAACACAAATTTGAGACCATCTTGATATACAGCAGTGAGCTAGCTCAACCTAGGCTACACAGCAAAGTCCTCTATTTAAGATAATAATAATATCAGTAAATTTGCAAAAAAAAAAAAATTCAGTTTGCTGAACTAGAGAAGAATAATTCTTCAAAAGAAATGGTCTTAGAAATGGTGAGATTAATAGATGTGAAATTTAAAGTAACTGTTTTCAAGAATTGCACAGGAAAAAATACTAACAAATAATTAGATAAAACCTGTTTTAAAAAAATCAAGTGAAACTGTAGAGATAAAATATAACTGAAATGTAAAGTTCACAAGATTAATGAATTAGACACCATAAAATAAAGAAGAGTTAACTTGATGTAGCAGTCAAATCTACTGAACCTAAACTGAGGAGGGGAAAAAAAACAACTCAAAATCAGTTGTGTGTCCTGTGGAAGCTGCCTGAAACACATGAAATTAGTGTTTGAAAATAAAGGAAAACAAGAAACAGAAATACTTAAAAAAATGATGACAACAGATCTCCCAGATATGATGAATTCTGTGAAGACCACCATTTGAGCTAGTAAGATAAGCACATAGACATACTGATACAGCAAGGCATATACAAAATTATTGGAAACCTTTATAGTTATAAAACTTTGAAAGCCAGCAAAAAACACATAGCATAGATGTAAGGATGATTTGAGACTTTAGACTTATTATCCTAAACATCCCAGGAAGTATTAGATCATTTAGAAGTGCCAAAAGAAAATGAGTCAACCTAGAATTATGTATCTAAGAGAAGCATTCACATTGAAGCCAATAAACTGTTTCAGACAAAAACCAAAAGATGTCGGGCAGTGGTGGCGCACGCCTATAATCCCAGCACTCAGGAGGCAGAGGCAGGTGGATCTCTGTGAGTTCGAGGTCAGCCTGGTCTACAAAGCAAGTTCCAGGACAGCCTCCAAAGCTACAGAGAAACCCTGTCTCGAAAAAAGACTTTGATAATTCAGAAGGATATTTAAAAAAAATTGAGACCTGTTGCTTTTTTCTTATGAAGCCCTTTTGTCATTTTTTAAATAGAGAGATAATGTATACATACAGTATGCGTGTATATATATGTATATATGTATGTGTATTTAGTGAATATAGTATATATGTATTTGTGGATACGTGTATAATGAAAATTTTAAAGGGGTAACCAAGTTGTTACTGCTTCCTTAATAGATATATAGCCACTCTCTTACCTATTGTCTTGGCTCTAAATAAGCAGTTGAGGTAAGGATAAATGTCACTTGATAAAAAGGTACAAGATCTAGGGCTGGAAAGATATCTGATATGTAAGAGCACTGGCTGCTCTTCTAGAGGACCTGGGTTTAATTGCCAGCACCCACATGGCAACTCATAACTGTTTGTGACTCCAGTCACAGCAGTTATGATTCCCTCTTCTGGCCCGGGAGGGAAGTAGGCATGCATGTGGTGCACAAACATACATGCAGACAAAACACCAATACATGTAATAAATTTATTTTCAAAATAAACACGTTCTTCAGTATAAATGCCAAATGTAATGAGAGTGTTAAAATTGTCTCATGGAAATTGTATGCTTATAACGAGAGCTTTGGAACCTAGATTCCTTACAACTTTAAGATGAGTCTACACTATGTATCATCTTAAGGACATTGTAGATTTGCTTTAGTGTTTTGGTAGAATATCTGTAAATGTCTATGACTTTACTTCCCCCAACCTGTTCTCAGGTCTCTAGTGGCTCTGTCTCTAATATTGTCCATGCTCCTCTTCAAACCTGCTCCAATTTATATATTGGATGAGGTGGATGCAGCCTTGGATCTTTCTCATACCCAGAATATTGGACAGATGCTACGTACTCACTTTACACATTCTCAGGTAAGGACCACTCCAAAAAATGTCTCAGTAGAAGTGAAATGGTCTTTGTGTTTATTTTATGAAACCAAGCTTTTAATTAGTAATCATTGTTAAGTTAGATATTTGGGATTGGCTTGGACTGTAGCTCAGTGCTGGAGTCCCTGTCCATTATGCTAATTGTCAAAAAGAGGTGTCAGTCTGCCTTGAAGGAAAAACTAGACATTAACACTGTTGGTTTAAGCATGATGAAGAACACAACTTAGAATTGATTTAGTGATGATAGAACTGTTTTCTGTAGCTGTTTGCCATAAGGATGCCAATCAGCTAAGCTGCTTCAAGAATATACTTAAGGTATCAGAAACATGTGGCACATAATGAGGACTGTGGTTTCTCTTGCCTAAAGCAGAGAAAACCCTTCAAGCTAAAAAGAGCTTTGAAAAAAAAATGTATTGTTGCTGTAGAGCTGCAGCTGCCATATACAGTTGAATAAAACTACATGTTGTACAGTTCTGGAGTCTCTACTCATTCTACTCACTCTAGAATACATATTTATGATGGCAGATTTTGGGTACCTGCAGTGAAGTGGTGCCTTTTCCTAAGTATATTAAGGTGGTGTTTGGACTCAGGTAGACCTGTAAGAATTTGTAATATTCTTTGGTATCATTAAATTCATCACATAGAAAATTATTTCACTAAATGATTAGAGCTAATAATAAAATAGGAAATGCTAGCCACAAGAGTCAGCTACTGGGAAATAATAACCTTAAGCAATGAAACACTGAAGGTAAAATGAAGAAACTCCCAAGATAAGAGAACATTACTGTCTGTTTGGGTGCATAGGACCATAACTGTTTTCAGTTAGTATTTGAGGTTGTGCATTTTCTTGGTGGTATGTGTTTAAGGAAAGAACAGAATGACCTCCTGATAATTCTCTTAATACAAATATAATTACATCATTTCTCCCTTCCTTTTACTCCCTTCTCCCTTAGCATGTAACCCCCTACCTTGCTCTCTCAGATTGTTGGCCTCTTTTTTAATTGTTACACACCACAAACTTATATTCCTAAATATATAAATGTAGCCTGCTTAGTCCATATAATGTTACTTTTATGTATGAGAAGGCTTACTACTTGGTATTGAACAGCCAATTATTGTGGAGGCTCTTTTTTTAGTTACCTGTAGTTCTTTGTCTACTGTGGGTCCCCATGACATTTCCCTCTTCTATATAAGCATGTCTGTTGTTATTGTCCTTATTTAGATCTTGTTTAGGCAGGCATGTTACTGAGACTTTATGTGTGTAACTTGGACATTTCTAGGGGACCACTCTCGTAGCAGCCTGTCTGTTCCTTTGGCTCTAACAGTCTTCCCTCCTCTTCCTCAGTATTGCCTGACCTTAGATGCAGAATTTGTGTTACAGATGCATCAGAATTGTGCACCATAAGTCACTTGTTCTCTGCATTGTGATCATATGTGGTTTTCTAAGAGAAATTTTGTTGATGAGGGCTGAGAGGTACAGTTACCTGTAGATACAAGGATAAACATTCAGAATCAGGATTATGCTTGTAGCATGAATCTTAAAAGTTCTTATTAATAAAAACAAACCTGAAGCCAGGTACTGAGGTCAATGTTGGATGATCAGAGAAGCTGAATAAGCCACAGCTTTCTCACCTCAGCCAATTCCTCAGCTGATCCTGTTTCCTGAGACTGGAAGCTTCTGAGTCCTCATCCAAATGGATCTCAGCTGAACTGCTGCTCAAAAGCCTAAAAGCTTAACCAGCCAAATGCTTCTAGTTTCTGGTCTTCATGCCTTATATACCTTTCTGCTTTCACCATCTCTCCCTGGGATTAAAGCCATGAGTCACCATGCCTGGCTGTATCCTTGATCACAGAGATCCAGGTAGATCTCTGCCTCTGGAATGCTAGGATTAAAGGGGTGTGCTATGACTGCCTAACCTCTTTGTTTAATATTGTGGTTGTTCTGTTCTCTGACCCCAGATAAGTTTATTAGGGTGCACAATATTTTGGGGAACACAATACCACCACATATGCTAGTTTAGTAAATGGCAGTTGTAGATTCTCTTGATCCATGACCTCATTAGCCCAGTTTAGTTGGCCAAGTTTCCACTACCAAACATGATTTCCCTCTTGTTGTGGGCCTTAAATATAATTAGAGTTGTTGATTACTGCCAAGATATGCATGCCACTATTGTATCCTTAGGGTTATCATTGCCGTGCTGAGTAGGACTGTTGGTTGCTTCTCTTCTTTGGAAACTTGGATGGCACCTTCTGACACCATGAAAGCTAAACCTCAAGGAACAGGCTTTCAGGTCAAAACCATCGAGTATCCTTCAGATCCTGTGTCCAAAGTGCATGGTGTCCTTAGCAGTAGGGTACCTTCCACCAGGGGCAACAGCAATAGCCTATGTAATGTTTTGGTAGTTTCTTGGATAATCCTAACCAACAACTGGAAAATAATTAGTTTGTTAGACATTAGCTCTAAGGAGAGGAGAGCTTTGTCAGCCCAGATGAGATAATTTCATTTAATGTGTGTATTTATGTCTTTGTATAGATGTGTGTGTGTGTGTGTGTGTGTGTGTGTGTGTGTGTGTATTTACAACATTAAACTTATATTGAACTTCCTTTCTAATTAAAGCCTACCACCACCCAAACTTTACCATTTATCCTGCTGTACTCTCTCCCCACTACTGCAGCCCATCCTTTCCCCTATGTTGTTTTGACGTTTTGGTTTCTGTGCTCCATTCAATTTTTAAATCCTCTTTAAGAAAGTAAACTTCTTTAAGAATATTTTCTTTAATGTTTTTGCTTTCTTTCTGTTCCCTTAAGTTCATTGTGGTGTCCCTCAAAGAAGGTATGTTCAACAACGCAAACGTTCTCTTCAAAACTAAGTTCGTGGATGGCGTTTCTACAGTAGCCAGATTTACTCAGAGTCAAAATGGAAGGATTCCAAAGGAAGCAAAGTCCAAGGCTAAAGGACCCAAGTGAGCACATGCTAGAAGTTGAGAGTACAGACTGCTCCCACTGACTTATTTTTTACACATAAACTTTCAAGAATTTGAGGTCTAAGTTGTTTATATGGTAATATTATCATTATTTTCTTACTTAATTCTTTTTATCACTTGTAAAAGAAGAATCCTCTTTTCTTACCTAGTGTGACTGTGGTCCAATTATTGTAGCTGTGATTACATGAATATCATCAATTTTTTTTCTTACAAAAATCTTTTATGTATTAAGGAACCTGAGATCTGCCTAGTTGGTAAATTCTGTATGCAAAAGCCAAAATACAAAGAAACAGATGAAGTTATAGGAAAAATATAGCTGGCAGTTAGCTTTTAACTAGTTTAATTTCTAAGGACAGTATTGATGAATTTTCTTTTGCTTATAAAATCATTTGAATATGGATATTTATAAAGCATGTCCTTGGACCAACAAAGGGAACACAGTAATTATGCATCCACTGAGCTATTTGAGGCCAGTCCTGGTCCAGTCCTGTAGGGATACCATGCCAAATTCTCAGATGGGAAATGGAGCTTGGGAAAAAAATTTCACTTTAATGATGTTGAACTATCATGTTTATGTGTGTGTGATAATTGGTCTTTGAGTATTTTAATAGAAACTCGGGAAGAAATGTGTTGCACCATATTACACTTGTATTGCTCTATCTAAAGTCCTCCAATATTTTTTAAGCTTTTTATCAGACTTCTCATAATCTAATCATTAACCTTTTGGTGACTATAGAACCTAGCAGATTAAGTGAAAAGTATATTTTGTAAGAGTCTGATAAACCTAAATAAATCTGCCTTTTCTACCAAAATAGCTCAAAGGCTTGATGATTGATGCAATTCCTAGTGCCTTCTGCTTGTCCGGGTCAAAGGGTGACTCTCCTTTAAAAAACAGGAGGCAGAGCTAATACTCACCCTGAGATCCTCATCTGCAGTTCTTAGTCTCTCTAGATAACATTTCCACATCAACACCTCCATACTTGGAATCCTCAGAGCTCTGATGTGATCTAATAACTTTTTACACGTTTGGGCCCATGTTTCTTACTGATACTTAAGCATTTGTTACTTGGTGTTCTACTTTTTCTGATACATTATCCAGGCCCTGAGTTGGATATTTCTCAAACTTCATTTGCCATACATATCTGTGATGTCCTTAAGTAATTTTTACCCTGGAACATATTGGAAATGATTTCATCTGGAGTGGTTCTGTCTACTATGGGAGGGAAGAGACACTAAACTGTAAAAACTGACCTACAGATAGTATGGAGCACAGATAATGGACCTACACAGTGTTTTGTTTCCAAAGGTGTTATAAACTATTGGTCAAAACAGTTGTGTCTCTTCACACTGTCACTGATACAGTATTCTAATTTGATCACAATCTAATCAATGCCAGCTATTAATATTTGGGATTAGGCAGTTATAAAATAGCATTGAATTGCTATTTTAGCCAGCATTTTTAAAATGACTTATAAGGTTGACCATTTTGTGTGATTTCCTTTCTTTGGCTATAAATTATTTCCTTGTATGCTTTTCTGTTTTTTTGTATTATGTATAATTTTGCTCTTTGAAAATTCTTGTGCATATATTAAATTTCTGTGAGGCATATATTAAATTTTTGTAGTAGTGTTTTTTTAACATAAGAAAGTTGCGGCATTTCATATATCCATAAGACATTGAGTTAATAATAACTTAAGCCAGACTCTTTTCATTTGTATGTATTTTCTTACTTAGTCCTTATGTAACTCAGTGAGGTAATCTTTATCAGCATTATATCACTGAGGAAACTGAACAGATGTTAAGAAACTTGCACACAGTAATAACACTTAATGGATGACTAACTCTAGAAGCACTGGATATTTAGTATGACCATGCCTCATCCAAAAATGCTTGAGGCCAGAAGTGTATAAGACTTGGGAGATGCCTTATTTATTTTTCTAATACTGTGGTAGAACTCCATGACCAAGGCAACTAATACATGAAGTATTTAATTTGGACCTCATAGTTCAAGGGAGTTAAGAGTTCATGACTGTCATTGAAGGGAACATGACTTTAAGTGGGCAAGCATGACATAGGAGTAGTAACTATGAGCTCACATTTTGATCCAGAGTAACTGCCAGTTTTTGAAAAAACTATAGGGACAAACTTTATATTGATGAATGTTATAAGGTTACATTTTATACTTTCTATTGCCAAGGAGGAAACACTACCTTCTAGGCCTGATCTGATTCTGAAGGCAGCAGATTGAACAACTGGGTATACTATTTAATCTATGTACCATGTAACAGGGTAGCTTCAAGAAGGACACAAGAAAAGGGTTGGTAAAAAGGTAAAGCAGCTTTATCCCTTAAGAACATTTGAAAGGCAGAGGACTCCATGGTGTAAGTACATTGTAAAGGGCACTGTGTAGAATTTACAGTAAACTCCAGTGGGATATTCACAACACAGATCCATCCCTAAGGCAAGGCCATGCCATCTACAGTAGCAACTTCACTATCTTCTGGAGCACACTGATGTGTTACCAGACCCTTGTAGAGGAGGAGCACCTAACTATGGGGTAGAAAATGGTTATATAGCCCCAGAGCCCATTTTTAGCTGTTTTGCCAGATTTGCCAACTCGTAATAGTCAGCAACAATAGATTTGAGGATGAAGTTGGTGCATTAAGAATAAATTCCCTCAGTGGGCCTAATATTCCCAGGTAATTCACCATTAGCTATCACACTCAGGACTTGAAGGGAATCCCATCCTGCCAGTTGACAAGAGGAGAGAGCATGAGCTCCAGTCACAGATAACACTGCTTATGGATGAAATTTAAAGTAAATGCCTGAGATACGAATGTGTTGAAAGATGTTGGCAAGTGAAAGTCCAATGGGCAGATTTAAATACTGCACCTAGTAGTGTACTTTGTGTGGAAACAGAAGACCTGAAATTAGATGTACAAAGAAAGACTCCCAGGCAATGGTGAATGGCTTGTCTGGCTACATAGAGACTATGAGGAGAAATTTTGGCAGATTAAGTGCAATCCATCCTCAAAAGTACACAGATAGTATGTAGGTAGGTACAAGAATGGTAACAGATGTAAAAATATTTGAATACCACCACCAGAGAATCTCTACCAGGGAAGAGGCACCAAAGAGCTCAGTGATCAGTGAGCTGGGCAACTATCAGCAAGATGCAGCTTCCAGCCTCCCTACAATGGTCATGGAGATGCAGAATGCAATGGGATTTATGTTTTGCCCATTGGTGTGTGTTCACCTTTTTATCACAGTTCATGGTGCTGCTGAGGAGCGTCTACAATGGAGATAATGGTCCAGCATGTGGAAGGAGATAAGAAGTTTCACCTTTGGTTTGGAAACCATCTACTATGGCTGTTGTTTGTCACTATGCTACAGAGTTTATTCAATGAGAGGTTTGCTATGACCTTTTGGAAACTTAACAGATTATAGACAAACATGTTTGGGATAGGGGTAGACTTGGTTTAGGAGACTATTTTTCACAATTGTTGCAGTGCGACTGGTTGGGAGTCTTCAGCTATCTTCTTGCAGGTTTTGGTTTAACTCTGAGGAATTACTTTACCTATGATTGTATCTCTGCATGGGGAGGCCTACATCTAACAAATGGTAAATTAAAGCTATTGTTTTAATATTTGACAAAATAGACTTGAAACCCAAACTAATCAGAAGAGATAGGGAAGGATAATACACACCCATCAAAGGAAAAATCCACCAAGAGGGTATTGCAATTCTTTACATCTATGCACCCAACACAAGGGGGCCCAAGGTCATAAGAAGCACAGCTATATCTTAAATCACATAGAGATGCTCACACAGTGATAGTGGGAGACTTCAGTACCCCACTTTCACAAACACGTCATCAAAACGATCCTGGAGCTAAATCATATCAAAAGCCCAGTGGACCTAACATATTTACAGAACATTTCACGCAAACACAAAAGAGTATACCTTTTCAGCACGTCATGGAACTTTTTCCAAAGTTGGCCATATACTCAGACACAAAGCAGTTCTCAACAAATACAAGAAAATTGAAAAAAACACCCTGAATCCTATCTGGCCACCACAGATTAAAGCTGGATGTCAACAATAGAAAGCTTACAAGCTCATGGAAACTGAACAACTCTAGTGAATGAAACGGGTCAAAACAGAAATGAAGAAAAAAATTAACACTTTAGAACTGAATGAAGACGAAAACAGCATAGTCAAACATGGGACATAAGGCAGTTCTAAGAGGCAAGTTCATAATACTATGTTTCTACATTAAAAAAAAAAGATCACATATTAGTAACTTAAAAGCACACATAAGGCTCTAGAACAAAAAACAAATAACACCAAAAATGAATAGATGTCAAAAAATAAACTCAGGGCTGCAATCAGTAAAATAGAAACAAAAAGCCCAATACATTGACTATCAGTGTAACACCAAGTTGGTTCTTTGAGAAAATCAATAGGATTTATAAACCCTTAGCCATAAAAAGCAGAAAGAAGATATCCAGATTAACAATTTAAAGATGAAAAGAGGACATAACAGATACTGAGGAAATCCAGACTCATAAGGACATACTTTAAAAACCTGTACTCCACAAAATTGGAAAATCTTGAAATGGATAATTTTCTCAATACATACTACTTATCAAAGTTAAATCATGATCAGATAAGCAATTTAAACAGACCTCTAACCCCCAATAAAATAGAAGCAGTAATTCAAAGTCTCCCTACAAAAAAAAAAAAAAAAAAAAAAAAGCCCAGGGCCAGATAGTTTAAGCACAGAATTCTACCAGACATTCAAAGAAGAGTAACTTCCAGTACTCAAATCATTCTACAAAAAAGAAACAGGAAGAGCATTGCCTAATTCTTTTTATAAAACCATAGTTATCCTGACACTCAAACCCATAAAAACACAACAAAGAAAATTACAGATCAATTGCCCTTATGAACATAGATTCAAAAATTCTCAGTAAAATATTTGCAAACCAGACCAAAGAATACATTAAAAAGATCACCGTGATCAAGTAGGCTTCATCCCAGAAATGAAGGAGTCGTTCAACATATGTAAATTGATAAACATAAGCCACCATACAAAGAAATTGAAAGAAAAAAACTTTAGCACCTCATTAGATGCAGAAAAGGCCTTTGACAAAATTAACCAACACCCCTTCAAAGTAAGAGTCCTAGAGAGATTCAGTGAAACAAGCCATAGTCAATATCAACACAAAAGTCATTCCACTAAAGTCAGGAGCAAGACATGGTTGTCTACTGTCTCCATACTTATTCAATACAGTACCTGAGGTCTTAGCTAGTGCAATAAGACAACTGAAGTAAATGACCCCAAAATTCCAAGAAACTCAAGATACAAAATGAATATACAAAAAGCAGTAGCCTATGGTAGTTTGAATGTAATTGGCCCCCATAATCTCATAGGGATTGGCACTATTAGATGTGGCTTTGTTGGAATGGGTATGGGGACTGGGTTTGAGGTTTCCTATGCTCGGGATACTGCCCAGCATTTAGATGACTTCTGTTGCCTGCAAGCCTAGATGTATAACTAGCACCATGTCTGCTTGCACTCCACCATGCTCCCTGCCTTGATGATAATGGACTGAACCCTGAACTGTAAGGAAGTCTCCTCAATTAAATGTTTTCTTTATAAGAGTTGTGGTCATGGTGTCTCTTCACAGCAATGAAAACTCTAAGACACCTTCCAATATGAAAAGAACAACAAACAGACTGAGAAACAAATAAGGGAAACAGAACCTTTGACAATAGCTTCAAAAATCATTATCTTGGGCATAACCAAACAAGTGAAAGACTTGTATAATAAAAACTTCCAGATGTTGGAGAAAAAAAATTGAAGACATGAGAAGATGGAAAGATATCCCATGCTCATAGATTGGTAGGGTTAATAAACGACCACTATACCGAAAGCAATCTACAGATTCAATGAAATCCCCATCAAAATCCCAACACAGTTCTTCACAGATCTTGAAAGGACAATTCTCAACTTCATATGGAAATATAAAAAGCCCAGGATAGATGTAACATTCCTGAACAATAAAAAACTGGTGGAGACAGCTCCATCCACGATTTCAATTTGTACTATGAAGCCGTAATAATAAAAACAGCATGGTATTGGCACAAAAACAGACATGTTGAGAAGTGTAATCAAATTGAAGACCTAGACATAAATCCAGACATCTATGGATACCTGGTTTTTGATAAAGAAGCCAGAAAATCACACTGGGGCGGGGGGGGGGGGGAGCATCTTAAACAAACGGTGCTAGTCAAACGGGATATCTGCATGAATAAGAATCCAAATGTATGGATTTGAACCAAAGTAGATTCATACTTACCACTACACAAAACAAGTCCAAATGGACCAAAGACCTCAACATAAGGTCAGCTACACTGACTCTCATAGAAGAGAGTGGGGTCTAGTATGGAACTCATTGGCACAAGAAAGGGTTTTCTGAACTATACACTGTTAGCACAGACACTAAGAGAAACAATAAATGGGACCTCATGAAACCAAGAAGCTTCTGTATGGCAAGGACTCTGTCATTCAGACAAAGTGACAGATCACATGCAGAATGGGAGAAGTCTGGTCTTAACTGCAGCACTGGATTTTTCTAGCTGAGAAGCAATTCTAAAAAAGTAGGCTAGAGGCTCTTCAGTCCTTCACAGCTTGACTGGACCATCTATCTACTCAATCTTATTTCCTTTAAACTCTTTTATAGAGTTTATTCCTAAGAGAACTCTTCAAGTGACAGCCAACAATCCAAACCAAGTGCTTGAGTTGGCTCAACCATTCCTCTCATGCTGCAACATTTTTTAATATCTTATTTCATCTCTCCTATGAACTTCCTAGAATACTTTATCCTAGGGACACCTTATAGTTGTTTAGCCATTCTGGTATTGGCTTTCCAGAAAGGGTATAATTTTAAAATAAAAATACGTAAAGTAACTAGAAAGATACTGCTACAATGTATCTAATCCTCTCAAGAACTGCTTAAAGTATTCAAGTCTTTTGATTTAATCTTCTTTCTCCAATATAATGACTTGCCTATAAATGTGATATTGGGAATGCTGGTCTCCTTGTAGGGCTTGCGTGATTTATTAATGGTATTGTTACTTTGTGAAATGATTGAACAAATCTGGGGCGATTACACTTTTCATTGCTCTTGTTAAAAGTAAGTGGTTCCTGTTCTGATTGGCATCATTAATGACTGCGGAGTTTGGCAGTCTGTGCTCAGCGTCAAGGACAGCAAAAGGGTGAAGAAGCTGCAATTTGACTGGCATTTCAGGCAAAAGACATGAATCAATGCATCTCCTGCACATGGCTCATTGAAAATTATAATTGTATATTTAAAAAAAAATTTTTTTTTTGAGTTGAGGATTGAACCCAGGGCCTTGCGCTTGCTAGGCA
This sequence comes from Onychomys torridus, assembly GCF_903995425.1. Lineage (NCBI taxonomy): Eukaryota > Metazoa > Chordata > Mammalia > Rodentia > Cricetidae > Onychomys > Onychomys torridus. The sequence continues at coordinate 72,741,501 of NC_050444.1, forward strand.
AGTACTCTACCACTGAGCTAAATCCCCAACCCTGTATATTTAAAAATGTATATAAGCCATATTTTATATTGAAAGCATGTGTTTGTGGATCACGTAACATGACAAGAAACAAACATCTTTACACTGCAGAGGAAATGAGGCCTCTACAATAAAGCACATGATTTTTTTTTTTTTTTTGAGAATGGAAAGTGTCCACTTTAGTGAGAAATTTTAATTATTAAAGTCTGTATTTAACTAAGGCCCATAGAGGATTGTTATCCACATATTCTCTGATAACTTAACCAGTAATTTGGTTTGGAAACTGGAATGATATGAGGCTTATGTCATTAAGAAGAAAAACTCATTAATTCCCAGTTTCTAATTTACTTTAGGAAATCATTAATGTTGAAAAGATTAGTTGGGAGGAAGATTGATGAGCTCAGTTTTCTCAGGGAACACCAAGGTTGTAAAAAGTCAACTGTGATTTATCATTTTTATATTGTTTGTACTTTGTGTCTTAATGAACAAGCTAACATTTGATGCACTAGATTTTTATTATTTTATAGCTCACTAAGAGAATAAACTTTGGTGGAATTTCCATCTTCACTGAGATTTAATGGCATAATGGGTGTAAGCAAAGATGTGAGACTGGTAATCCAAATTCCAGCTCTGGCCTATTACCTACATGTATAGATTTATTATTATTATTATTATTATTATTATTATTATTATTATTAGCCAAATTGCACTAATCTGTAAAATGAAAACTATGAGAGTAATCACTTAATGGAATTGCAAGGATTAAATGAGATACTATACCCACTCATGGTAAGTGTTCTCTTGTAGCTACTCATTATAATTTCAGTGGAGTAAAGATTGAGAAACAGTGCAATTAATGCTCTTTGCCTATCAGAGAAAAGTAACTCTAACACAGATGTTCATGAATCCCCAGAGACTAGTGACATATAAATAATCCAGCTATTCTAAATTCCAATTTCATATCTCCCTACAAATTGCCCCCAAATACACTGTTTTATGAAGAGAAGAATATGAAGAGATTTTGATAACTGTAAGTGAAATATAGAATATATTTTTCTTTTGGGCTTTAGAGGGGAAGCCTGTAAGCAGCATATACTGTAACTATTTGACATGAGATAATCACACAGTGAATATTGAGTTCTTATACCAAACTGTGTTAAGAATTTTTTCAAAATTCAGTATCATCTCCATCTTTTTCCTTATGACAACTGAGCTGTCATAAAAAAAAACACTTTTACGTATATATTTTACATGTGCTACACAATTTAATCCTCACATTGACTTTCACTGTTACTTTGTCTACTCTAGTATTGTTTAGCCTAATCTCTTCTACCTAATCTAAATTAAGAGGTAGTAAATTGAAGGAAGTTGTCCTGGACCACTTTGCTGGTGAGTGTTCACACTAAACCTAGACTTCTCTTCAGCTAAGACCCATAGAAGGAAGAACCTTTCTCTTCCAAGTTGCATTGTTTAGATTTAGATCAGATAGAGCTGAAAAAATGATGTCTTGGTAGCACTGCAGAGGTCACAATGGGGGGCGCTGTGAGCTCTTAGCTGTGTCTGAACAGATAGCACATCACCTCCATGATTCAGATTCCTTGATTTCTTGTGTCCTGGCATCACTCTCCAATGTACTGATGCTGTCCTGACATAAAGCACTCACACCCCATTGGGATGGTCCCAAGTTTATCTTATTGGTACACAACTCTCAGCTTCTTGGAAAGACCTATTTTGCTGCACTGTCTGGTGGGGATTAGGGGGGAGGTGGCTCACATAGCTAAAGCCTTGCCTTGGGATGTATGTAGGTGCCAGTTCTTTCATAGTAATCCTGCATCTTGGATTTTATCCTGTTGACAAACTCGTGATACAAGCCTTGCTGGCAGCAGGGCCTTCAGCTGTTACACAGTTCACTTGGATTTTCTCCGCTGAGGATTGTCTAGAACCTACAGCCCCAACATTCAACTCATAACTCAAAATAATAGCCTATTTCCTCCTTACCATGTGGCCTCATAAATAAATTATAGAATTTCTGTTAGGAAATAAACCAAGTTAAAGTAGTGGCCTCATAGCCAAAAAGAAGCATTTAATCAATTTTAGAGGTGCCAGGTAAATTTATAAACATAATCTGCCAAGCAACTTAGACTTCTGGCATGGACTGTCAGTGTGGATCTTTTGTATTAAATTTAGAAAGCTTCTATTCAAAGGCACCAAGAGACACACAGAAGTCTCACAGGGGAAATTCTGTTGGAAGAAAATAATATATTATGGGAATAATATCTTCTTGGGGAAAAAAAAAAAGGCCTAAAGCACCTTAGATGGTTTCTTATCCGAGGCACTGAGATCTCAATTGTGGAAGAGTTTTCATTTGGGAACATGAAAAGAAAACATCCTAGAAGCTCTAGCAAGTTCAAAAGAAAGGTCACTGACTGAGACAATCAAGGTGAATGATGCTTGTATGATGCCCAAGGCCCAGATTGAGGACCAGAGGGACCCAACGTTTACTGATTTCAAGGATAATGTAAAATCTTAGCCAGTGAGCTAGAAGGTCAGTGGAGACATCTAGTAAGTCAGACGCAATTAGTTCAGTACCCAGTGCATGATATGGAAATTGGGGAAAGAAAGATCTGTTTGCCAGTGGCTTCATGGCCAGTGGTTTTTGCTGAAATTGACATTGCAGCATTCCGAGTTCTCTCCTGGAGCCTTCACTATATCCTTGCTGCTGACCATGGCTGGGATATTTAAAGACAGCAAAGGCAATCTTGGGGATGGCTGCTGTTGTTGGTTCATGCCGGATTCATCATGAAGTTTGTGTGTAAAATATAGAAAATACAAGGTCATAACTGTCCTGCTCTGCAGGTGAGGTCATTATAAACCAGACAGGGTTATTCCATATCACAGCTGGCCTAGAAGCCTGTGTCTTTTCATTTCCACCACAGTATTATTTTTCTGTGCGTGTCCCTCTCAAGAAAAGAATGTCACAACAAACAGGGAAAAAGTATATTATAAAAGAGACATTCAAGAACTCACTGGACATGCTGGCAGATTATTTCATGGCTGACTACTGTTTCTGCTGGTGTATTTTTTATTTTAACAAGCATCTATTATGTTCCAAAATATTCTTATTTAAACCTCACAATATTTGGGGGATGTAGTAATTATTCCACTTATGAATGATGAAGCTGAGGCTTTATGAGGTTAAATAATTCTGTTCAAAAGACCAAGGTAGTTTCCAAACCAGATTCCAGTCCTCATGTCTTTTGATTACAAAGTCTACTGTACTTTCCCTGGGGATTTAAATATGAGTTTTGCAAGTAAGTCTGACCTGGTCTTCAGCCTACTCTTCCACCAGTCAGTTCCCTGGAGAACTCTGAAGTTGAAACATGACTTCAGAGATATTTATTGATTGAGGAAATAGTTTTCAGGCGTTTATATCTTGGCATGGGCCAGTCCTTTCATTGAGTGCCAGCTACCATCACCTTTGGCCATTAGTTATTCCCAAGAACATATATCTGCAGAACAATGATTCTATATTTGTGCTGCTACTGAGGCATTTTTTTTTATTTTTATTTTTTTAGCAATTAAACTAAACCAGGAGGCTGGTGATTTGTAAGTGTACAAAAGAGCAAGTATAGATCACCAAACTGAACAGCTAAAAGTGACTCCAGAAGGGACTGGCTCAGATGGGAACAGATTTTGTTTGTTTGTTTAACTAACTTGTATTTTCTTAGTTTAGAGGCAGCTTCTGAGGCCCCTCTGGCTTGCAGATGGCTCTCCTCTCTCTGTGTCTTCACGTGGGGACTGGAAATCTAAATGTTTCATACCCTGATTTCCCTTTTAAAAGTTACTGTTTAACAATTTGGCACAGATATAGGATGTATTTTGCTCTTTTTGGTCCCCATTGGTATCTCTTACCCCTTCTTAACACTTCTTCCCAACAGGTCCCCCTCTGTTTTCTAGTCCTTTTATTAATTTGCTGCATTTTTAATGTTATCTGTTGAGCTTAATTAGGGTTGCCTAGCCAGGTGTGGTGGCACTCTCATTTAATCCCAGCAACCAGGAGGCAGAGGCAGAGGCAGACAGATCTCTGTGAGTTGAAGGTCAGCCTTGTCTACATAGTGAGTTCCAGGACAGCCAGGGCTATATAGTGAGACCCTGTGTTAAAACAAAACAAAACAAAAACAACAATTGAGTGGGTTGCTTGCATGTTCTTTCTTGGAGAGTGGACAACTTCATAGTGCTATACCACTGAAGAAAATGCCCCCACCCCCAGCAACCAGTAACTCCTCCAGGAAGGGTGAGGTCTCATGTGCCACTCCTTCATCCATCATAGAATATTGACAGGTTCAGCTTTTATGGGTTTTTATGCACATCACTACACTTGCTGTGAGTTCATGAGTGCAATGGGCATGGCATGGCTTGTCTAGTAGACAATGTTTCACATTCTCTGGCTTTTACTTTCTTTCCATCTCCCTTAATATTTCTTGGTTCTTGAGGGTGCAATAAAGTTATCTAGTTTGGGGTCAAATGCTCGAGAAGAACTTATTCTCAGCACTTTGACCAGCTACCAGTGCATGAACCATCGCTCATTACATATAGGAGTGTCTTTGACCAAGATGCACACTGAAAAATTATTTTAAAGTATGTACATGTATCGTGTGTGTGTGTGTGTGTGTGTGTGTGTGTGTGTGTATGAGCCCAGTTGCCTATAAATACCAGAAGAGGGCATTGGATCTGTGGAGCTGGAGCTGAAGCTGGACTTAGAGGCAGTTGTGAGCCACTTAAAGTAGGTGCTTGGAACTGAATGTAGGTCTTCTAAAAAAAAAAAAAAAGCACAGTATCCAAGATGCATACTTGTTAAAACAAGTGTTGACTTTGATAACATTTGATAACACTGTTCGTTTCAGTCTGGAAGAAGAAAAAAAAGTGAGATTATTCTACATCATTATCTAAATCATGCTGTTTGTAAAGTATTAGTTGATGAATAAAAATCTTAATACTCAGTTTGATATGATTTGGTACCCATAGTTATTCTGTGTGTGTGGTGAAGATGCACAAAATCTAGTCTCCTGTTAAATTTCAAAAAACTTTCAACATTGCTATCAAATATGACCCATGGACATCATCCTGCCAGAACTCATTATAGAACTGAAAATGTGTAGTCTTTTATCATTGTCTCCCCATTCTCCCTAATTTCCCACCCTTAGCAGCCTCAGTTCTCCTATACTTACATGAAGTCTTTGATTTTAAAATTCATATCAATGAATCACACAGAATATTCTTTGTCCACTTATTTACCTAGCGTAACATCCCTGAAGTTCCCCCATGTTCTCACAAATGTCAGAATCATGATGTTGTGACTGGATAATACTTATCAGCTCTCTTCCTCTAAGAACCCCCCCCCCCCCCGCACATGTGCACACACATGATCTTTATCCATTTTTCTGTCATTGAACACTTAGGTTTGAATCTCTTGCCTATTGTGTATCATTCTGCAATTACATAGCAAAGTGCAATTACTTCTTTGAGACACTAATTTCACTTCTTTTGAATCTATACCCCAAAGTGGGATTGTTGGGTTGTATGCCGATGCTGTTTTTAGTTTTCAAGGAACTTGTATACTATTTTCCATCCTGGCTATTACCATTTATCTTCACCAGCAATGTTAAAGGAAACCCTCATCAACACTTACTATCTCTTGTCTTTTGTTTTAAATTGGCCTATAGAGTAACATGTTTCTGTGTGGCACTTTTCGCAGTGATAGACTGTCCCCACACTGCCTTCCCATCTCTGTGACCCCCATTTTGCTCCCCTTCTATTTTGCTCTATTGTCTTCCCCAACCCCTCTCTTAATGCTTCCTCTTCCCATTTTCATGGCCTCCGTTGTAGCTTTCTGGAATTTACCCACATTTCACTCCACCTGGACACACATATTTAGCAGTCCAGGGGCTAAGCTAAAACATATGAGAAGACATGCTATTTTTCTTCTGGAGCTTGGGTTACCATGCTTAATATAATATTTTCTGGTTCCATCTGTTTTTCTAAAAATTCATATTTCTTCACTGCATACTAAAATTCCATTATGTATACCATCTCTTGTGTGCTTGATAGTGGCCATCCTAACAGGTGAGGTGTTAAGGCATTGTGGCTTTGATTTCCACTTCGTTGGTGATTAATAGTAGTGAGGATCTTTTCATATACATATTTGTATGATTTCTTGGGGAAAATACCTACAAATACAGTAAATCTGTGGAAAAAAACAGTCCAAAATTATTATATACTCATGCATGTACAACCCCCCTACACACACACACACACACACACACACACACACACACACACACACACACACTATGTAAGGAGTCAAAGTAGCCTTTAGAAAAGAACAAAGCTGAAGGAATGAGACTACCTGATTTCAAACTGTATGATAAAGCTTTATTCATCAAAGAATATGATATTGTCATAAACACAGATACACAGAAGTACAGACTATGAATGCAAAACCATATATTTAAATTCATCTTTGACAGAGATTTCATTGCCTGGATTCAGTTTTATCTAACCACAGCCATCTTGACTGGTAACCACAATAATTGTACTGGGTTAACACTGCCTGATTTCTCCCATACAATCTTACCAGACTATACACAGGCAAAGTTGTTAGAGCTGTATTTTGAGCTCTCCAATCAGAACCTAGTATCAGTTGACTGATATTAGCTTTAGCTACACCAGGTACATTTCAGTTTGGATAAAGTCACTTTTGTACCAAGCACTTCATAAATTGTTGTCTTCTGACCCAAATTGTGAGGACCCAGTTATTCTTGCTGTCTGTTGCCCAGAACCACACATCTGTCATTAAGTCCTCAGTGAATTTCATTACATGAAAGTCTGGATTTATCTATTCTCTTCAGGTTCACAGTCCTTTACAGGTTAGATTTTATTGGGGGAGGCGAGTTTCCCTTTGGCATGATCAAATAAGCACAATGGGAACATGTCTTGGATAAATGATGGCAGGGAAACAAGACGTCTACTTTTGAAAGGATGTAGCAAAACTGTTTTATACTATCTATGTCTTAGTGAGGGTTACTATTATTGTGATAAAACACCATGATCAAAAACATATTGGAGATAAAATGGTTGAATTTCACTTAAATATCCTAAGTCACAGTCCATTAAGAGAAACCAAGGTAGGAACTCAGGCAGGAAAGGAAATTAGAGGTAGGAACTGATGCAAAGGCCATGGAGGGTGCCCCTTACTGGCCTGATACTCATGGATTGCTCAATCTCTCTCTTATAGAATCCAATACCACAAGCCCAAGGGTGGCACCACCCTCAATGTGCGGGGCTCTCCCCCATCAATCTTTAATTAAGAAAATGCCCTACAACCTGATTTTTGAAGGCATTTTCTCAACTGAGTTTCCCTCTTCTCAAATGACTCTTGCTGGTATCCAGTTTACACGAAAACTAGCCAACACAATTCACAAAATTAAATCAAATGGATTAGAGAGCAAAACTGAATAAAAACAAGAGAAATAAAAAAAAGAAAAGAAAATGATTGGTCCCTGGTTTCAGCACCAGATAAATGAAAAAAAAAAAAGAAATAAAAAGGAAGGACATGGCTGCTCCTAGGTAAGGTGGGGAAGGTTTATTATAGATAAAAGGGAGAGCATAACCAGAGGCAGGGACATCTGGGAGAGTCCAGAGCCATGTGAGGAGAGCTAAGAGGGGAGAGGAGCTGCCAACCAAGAGGGGCAGCCTTGGCTAAGAGACTGACCAAGAGAGTAAAGGGTAGACTAAAAAGTCAGGTGTAGTTAGAGTTTTCCTGCCTGGCCCAGTCAGGACAAATCTCTCTTACCCACCAGTCCCACAGTCGCTCAGACCCAAACAAGTAAACACACAGAAACTTATATTGCTTACAAACTGTATGGCCATGGCAAGCTTCTTGTTATCTACTTCTTCTATCTTAAATTAACCCATTTTTGTTAGTCTATACTTTGCCACATGGCTTGTGGCTTACTGGTGTCTTTACATGTTGCTTCTCATGGTAGTGGCTGGCAGTGTCTCTCCCCAGCCTTCTACTTCCCAGAATTCTCTTCTCTCTTGTCCCGCCTACATTTCCTGCCTGGCTACTGGCCAAACAGCATTTTATTTATACAGAGCGATATCCACAGTCAGGTACCAAAATGGCTGGACTATATAGGGAAGGACAGCCCAGTCTCTAGGCTGGAGAAGTTTAGGGTAGGGGTGAGGTATACCAGCAGGGGAGGGGGAGTCCTGTAAGAGGTAGGGACTGAGTGGTGCAGGGACAACCTGGCAGCCAGCTTCAGCTTTGATATGATAATGAGCACTTCAGTTAGCCATTTGTGCTGGATTTGAGACCTAACAAAATGGAACACTGAAAACCATACATTTCTGTAGTTGGAGATCTACTCTCCAGCCCCCGCCAAGCCCTGTTAGTCCAACAACCCACTTATAAAATAAACACGCGGACATTTATATTACTTAAACTGCTTGGCCATTAGCTCAGGCCTACCATTGTCTAGCTCTTACTCTTATATTTAGCCCATTTCTATTAATCTATATTTTGCCATGTGGCTTATGGCTTACCAGTGTCTTTACATGTTGCTTCTGATGGCAGTGGCTGGCAGTGTCTGTCTCTTTTTCCCACCTTCTCCTCTTCCTTGTCCCACCTACACTATGCTTCCTGCCTGGTTACTGGCCAATCAGCATTTTATTTATACAGAGTGATATCCACAGCACATTTCCTTGAAGGAAACATGGGGAGGTCTTTGATATTTACCTTGCCAGTGACTTTTTCACTATGACTCCAAAAGCACAAGCAATATAATAAGAACAAGTGAGTAAGAACTACCAAAACCACAAAGCTTTCTTTCACACAGCAAAGAAAGCAATGCAAGGCCAAGTATCCCATAAAGGGGAAGAATTGTTTGCAAGGCCACGTGGACTATGCAATTAATGTCCAAAACATACAAGGAAGTTACACACCTCAACAAGAAGCAAACAAAACCAAACAACAAAAACATAATTAAAGAAAGAACAGACAACCAGTTCTGTCTTTTGCCTTTGGACAAGATCCACTCTCAAATCAGAAACTGAAATTCTTATATCTAAACACAGAAATAAGGGTTTAAATTATTTTAAATATGCAGAAAATATTTGAAGGAGAAAGCTTGAAATAAAATTTAGCAGTTTAGAATGTGGATAATTGTATGTAGGCATTGGTATAATTTATTATTGCATCACCAGAGTAAATTATGGGAAACAAAGTATCTCCACAGAAGTTGTACCAAGTATTACTATCAGCTCTGTGTAATCAGGTATTATCCCTGTAGTCTTCTGTATTTCTTCAGGGAAACAAACAAACAAAACAGATTAGGGGCCAGCACGATGTCTCAGTGGGTAAAGGTGCTTGCTGCCAAGCCTGACAGTCTGAGTTCAATCACTAAGATACTGTGGTGGATTGAAAGACAATGGCCCCCAAAGGGAGTGGTGCTAATGGGAGGCAGGGCTTTGTTGGAGTAGGTGTGGTCTTGTTGGAGGAAGTTTGTCACTGTGGGGTGGGCTTTGAGGTTGCCTAACCTCAAGCTACACCCAGTGAGACAGACCACTTCCTGTTGTCTGCCAATCAAGATATAGGACTCTCAGCTACAGCACCATATCTGCCTGCATGCCACCATGTCCCACCATGTTGATAATGGACTAAAACTCTGAACTGTAAGGAATCCCCATTAAATGTTTTCCTTTATGAGAGTTGCTATGGTAATGGAGTCTCTTCATAGCAACAGACTTGCATGGTGGGAAGGGGAGAACTGACTACCTCAATTTGTCCACTGAACTCCACACACAAGCTGTGTCATGCCTATAAACACAGACACACAAAAACTAAAAAATATAAAAAAATTGAGTTTATAATTGAATGTATTGAATACTACATAATATAAAGAAGATATTAAAAATGTCCCCAAATGTTAGAAGCTTTCTATCCATGTGATTCCGTATAGAAGTATTATAGATCCACACACTATATCTTAATATGAAAATATTTAACTGGTAACAGCTCAGATATTATTCCTTGTTTCAAGAAAAGTTTGGAGAATAAAGTTTTTAATATCTTCTTGATGGTCTCTGTGCCCTATGATTCTCACAAAATTATTGGAGGTATTACTTTCACCTCCCAACTAATAATTTGTTAATGTAAAATCTGCTGCCATGGATTTGTTAAAATTTGATTGAACATTACCTAAACTAGTAATACCTTTTTAAAGAGCTTATTAAAAGTGGTTTACCTTGTCATCCTTCTGTTGTTTTCAATCTCCTATAAGTTGAAACTTCTAGAGATAGAAAAGCAGTTAATCTGGAGTCAGCTGTTCTCCTGTGGATGCTTTGAGCCTTCTGGAGTTAATGCAGCTATTCTCTGCTTTCCAGAAATATGATTTATACATGAACAGTGACGGAAATAGTGCACTCACTTTATGTATAGTGACCACTGGAAGCATTATGAGTTACTTCCATTTGAAGGACTTCTAGAACTTTGCAAAGCTGATGGCATTCTTGTCAACCACATGGAAACTTGGAAGGAAGGAAGCATAGCTTTAGAGCATGGAGGACACATGGCTTTTCCCTTTGGTATAATCTGATCATGTCTATTTTCTTCTCTACTTCCCTCTCTTTCTGTGTCTTATTTCATCTGATTGTGAGTAAAGCAGAAATCCCCCTGACTCAGCACAGTAGCAGCTCAGTTATTGCTTGTGGGCATGACATATTGGAATCTGTTCCCTGAGTTGCTCAGAAGACCATACTGAAGTTCTGCCATCTCTGTCATTCCTATCAAGAATCATGCCTCTTTCATGATAGTAGCAAGCTGGGAACTTGGAAAGATGTGCATTTATTACCAGTTTTTCCTTCAGAAAACAGCACGTTCCTATTTACCTTTTTGTTATTTTACTGACCAGACTGCAGACAAGTTTCCAGCCAGTGGCAATTGAGTTAGGAAATGTAAAGGCTCAGAAAAAATATTTGGTGAGTATATTGTCTCTGTCTTAGTGAAGTGTATGGTGATATTTTATTTGTGCTGAAATGTGATTTTATTTGTATGTTAATAAATAGAAGTGCCTGGGGGTCAGAGCTAATAGCAAGCCATAGCAGAAGTCTGGCAGTGGTAGCACATGCCCTTAATCCTGATCACATGACAGGCAGATCTCTGTGTGTTCAAGGACACCACTAGCATGGAGACACATAGCTTTATTCTCAATATCAACCATAGAAGACCTGGAGGTCTGTATAGACAGGGAGTGACAAGGAGGTCATGTGGTTGGGTTTACAACCAATGAGAAGGCAGAACAGAAAGTCAATAAAAAGTCAGACACACAGGAAGTAGTTCTCTCTCTCAGGGGAAGGATGGCAGCAGCATCGGGTGGTAAGAAGGTGGTCTCAGCTTTTGGCTACTGCTCTCTGACCTCTGGGGCTTTTAACTCTGCATTTGGCTCTGTGTTTCTTATTTAATAAAACCATTTATAATTACATCTACAGAAGTATGTGCATGTGTGTGTGTGTGTTGTACATGTTGTGTTTGTGGGTGTGCTTGTCAGTACATAGAAGTGTAGAAGCTAGGAGTTGACATTTGGTGTATTTCTCTCTCACTCCAAACCTTATTATTTAAGACAGGGTCCCTTATTGAACCTGGAGCTCACTGTTTTGGCAAGATTGGTCAACCAGGAATTTCCCAGGATCCACTTGTGTGTACACTCACCCAGTCCTGGAGTTACAGACTGCAGCACCATACCTAGCTTTTACATGGGTGCCATCAGACATAAACCATACTTGTGCTTTCAATGCAAGCCCTTTGCCCACAAGGCCATGTGCCCAGCCCCCTTGGTGCATTTTGACAGAATTTTGAGAAGTGATTTTAGAGTGAGATAGAAATATAAACAAGAGGAGCCACATGTACAGGTTGGAAATGGTAGAATATCAGCAGTCTCGTACAGCTCGGATAAATCCCTAAATGCACAGTGTAACAATCGCTTTGCTGTTTTAGCATAGCTCTGGGAAAGCAGGCTGACAACTCAATGGAGCAGTTAGTTGAGATGATGCTCCAGTGTGATATAAATTACATTGTCATTGCTGCAACAAGCATCTGACATGAGGTTAATTTAAAAGAGGAAGCTTGCTTTGGTTTGAATTTCAGAAATTTCAACCCATGATTGCTTGGTCTCATGTTTCTGCATCTGTGGTAAGACATGGTGGCAGGAAGCATATAACAGCATGTCAGCTAGGAAGTAGAAATAGACTAAAGAGGTCTGTGACAATATTTGCAACACCCCCCCCCCTGCACATATTCCCAGTAACTTCCTCTGACTAGGCCCCACCTCCAAAAGTTTCAATCTCCCCAAATTACTATCCAATTACAAATCTATCTGCAGATTAAACCTTTGATTAGGCCAGAGTCACCACCAAGCTGTAATGTCCTCTCAGTAATTGATCATCAGGGAAAGAAGCAGTAGGAAAGAAAATATGAAAGACAATAAGAATCAGTTGTTTATTGCTATTGATCCTTGTGGTAATTGGAATGTAATTGTCCCCCATAATCTCATAGAGAGTGATACTGTTAGGAGGTGTGGCCTAGTTGGAGGAAGTATGTCTCTGTGGGGGAGGGCTTTGAGGTCTCTTTTGCTGAAGCCTCATTCAGTGTGACAGTCAGTCCATTTCCAATTGTCTATAAGAGTCAGGGCTGTCAACTACTTCTCCAGCACTGTGTCTGCCTGCATGCTGCCATGTCCCACCATAATAGACTAAACCTCTGAACTGTAATTGATCCAGCCCAATTAGATGTTTTCTTTATAAGAGTTGCCATGGCCATGGTGTCTCTTCATAGCAATAGGAATTAAGACAGAAGTTGGTACCAAGAACTGGGGTATTGTGAAAGGCTGGATTATGTTTTTGTTTGGAGTAATACTGACTTTGGTACTTTGGATTAGGTAAGAAGCAGAATGGTTTTAGAGTTAAGGATAGAAGAAAGGGATTAGGGAATTTGCCCCCAAGATTAAGGAATGACGCTGAGACCAGTTATGTATCGGGGGTGTACTTGAGTGGACACCTAGAGGCTATTACATGAAGCTGTGAAGTTGAAGCCTGGATTGCCTTGAAGAACCCATGATATTTAGAGAAGCCAGAGTTGTGGGATACCTACCAAGGAAAGCTGCTAACAGGGAGTGGAACCAGCACAAGAGAAAGAAGTGTGTTGCAGTCAACAAAGCTGAATGGAGTTGGAGATCTGAAGAGTCATTTGACATCAGACATGGAGATGTAGAGTTTGGAGTTTTCCCAGCTGGTTTTGGTCTTGTTTTGATTCAGTATTTTCTCACTGTGCTCCCTTCCCTATGTTGAAAGTATGAGATTTGCTTTTTGCTTTTGCTTTTTTTTTTTTTTTTTTCTATTTCAAGACAGGGTTTCTCTGTGTAGCTTTGCACCTTCCCTGGAGCTCACTCTGTAGACCAGGTTGGCCTGGAACTCACAGAGATCCACCTGTCCCTGCCTCCCAAGTGCTGGGATTAAAGGCATGCACCACCACTATCCAGTGTTGATTTTGATTTTCACAGGTGATTATAATTCAGAGATGGCATAAATCTCAGAAGAGATTTTGAACTTTAGACTTTTACATAAGTTTGGGACTATTAGACGGTATAGGGACTTTTGAAGTTGGACTAAATGCATTTTGCATTATAATATTATTACAAGCTTATGGAGGCCAGGAAGTAGAATGTGGTAGTTTGAATATAATTGGACACATTATCTCACAGGGAGAGGCACTAGAGATATGGCCTTGTAGGAGTAAGTGTAGCCTTCTTGGAGGAAGTGTGTCACTGTGGGGAAAGGCTTTGAGGTCTCTTTCACTCAAGCTTCACTCAATGTGATACATAGTCCATTTCCTGTTGCCTGCAAGATGTAGGACTCTCAGCTACTTCTCCAGCATGTCTGCTTGCACTCTGCCATGCTCCTTGTCATAATGATAATGGATTGAAACTCTGAACTGTAAATGTTTTCTTTATAAGGGTTGTCAAGATCATGGTTTCTCTTCACAGCAGTAGGAATCCTTAACTAAGACAGTCATCATATAGAGAAAGTGAATAACACCCAGAGAATGGCTACCAATTGGCAATAATGAAAGAAAACTGTCATATTTAGATAACCCAGGAGGGTAGGATACCTAAAAAAAAAGACTTGAAATATAGTCAGCATGTAGAAAGCGTAGACCTGGAGACAATTTTGAGTCTCTTTTCCCTTTTTACAGAGGACAGCTTTAAGCTACATAAGGGAAGACCTGGAGTGGTGGGGTCAGCTCTTGGGGAAAGAAGAAATTAACCTTTAGGAGATACTTAGTATTTTAAAGAAGATAATTCCTTTTGCAGTGTGAAGAGTTTCTATTCAGTTACAGAAAAGTTTTCCAGTCTCATCGTAGTCGACAATTATAAAAATCTACAGAAGAGCTGTGAGTGTATAGGCCTGCTCTCCAGTGAGTGCTGAGGTAAATGGCTATAGTATGAAGTATTTATCACAGCTCTGTCATGTCCCTTGAACTGCACCCTGACACTACTCAGCAGAGAAAAACAATGACATTTGCAGACAAATGGATGGAGCTAGAAAATATCATCTTGAGTGAGGTAACCCAGACTCAGAAGGACAAACATGGTATGTACCCACTCACAAGTGGATACTAGATATAAAGCAAAGGATAACCAGACAACGAGCCACAACTCCAGAGAAGCTAGCTGACAAGGAAGACCCAAAGAGGGATGCATGGATTACCCTGGGAAGGAGAAATAGATGCGATCTCCATGAGTGAACTGGTGGTCAGGGGTGGGCAATGGAGGGTAGGGGATGGGGATGAGAACATAAGGAAATGTGATGGTCGAGCTGGAACAGGAACGGAGTGGGAGAGCAATGAAAGAGATACAGTGATAGAGGGAGATATCATGGAGATAGAGAGAAACCCAGTGCTAGGGAAGTTGCCAGGAATCCCCAAAGATGACCCCAGCTTGGACTACTAGAAATAGTGGGGAGGTTCCCTGAACTGAACTGGCCTACCCCAGTGATCAGATCGGTGAATACCCTGTCATCACAGAGCTTTTCTCCAGTGACTAATGAAGACAGATGCAAAGATCCACAGCCAAACACCAAGCAGAGCTCCAGGAGTCTAGTTGGAGAGAGAGAGAGAGAGGAGGTAGGATCAGAATCCATCCCTGGCGCATGAGTGGGCTTTGTGTAGCCCACTACCTATGATGGGACACCTCATGCAACCTTGAGGTGGGGGAAGGGCTTGCACTTGCCTCTATTGGATGTTCCTCTCCATGGGAGGCCTTGTCTTCTCCTGGGAGTGAGTAAAGAGAGAGTTGGGGGAGGAGGCTGGGGGGTGGGAGGAAGGAAGAGGGGGATCTTTAATTGATGTGTAAAATGAATAAAAAAAAATTCTTAATAAAAAAAGTGGTCTTTATAAAGGAGGGCACAGTGAAATCACTGAGCTAGACCACTCCATGGGTAGAAAGAAAGGTCCATTGGGTATCAAACTGCCAAAGCTAACTCTTGGGGACAGAGAGAAACAAAATGGCAGAAAGCAGGTGGATTTTCTATGACAGTGGGCGTGGGATCTCTGGGCTGATAAATGGGCAACTAGATGCCTTTGCATGAGGCAGTTGACCTTTGGGGTGACTGAGGGAGGTTCCTTGTAAATCAGAAACCCATTTTAAGGGATTCCTGAGGAATGCTAAATTTGGGCTTCTATCCTCTAACAACCCTCAATACTTTCAATAGCAACACTTCTCTATACCTGTCTGTTCTTCCACTTAGGACACTGTCGCCATCACTGACATTCTGGGGTCCACTTTGGCTCTAACAGCTCTGAGCTTGAGTGGACCCTTGAGCATGGATTTGTTCTCATGAAGGACCATTACATTTAAAAAGGGAAAGTCTTGAGCTGCTGTCTGCATGGTTACCAAGAAAAGTACTTGAAAAAAAAAATGGAAGAGGTCATGGAGAAGGAAGAAAGACTGGTAAATAACCACAGTGTTCTTTGGTTTTGGCTTTGTGTTAAGCTAAAATGTCTATAAAGATATATGGCTGAGCACAGTGGGGTTGGTTAAGTGATAATTACCATGACTACTTCAGCTTTCTAATTCCTTGGCACACTTAGAGGATATCCATGGAGTATGAGCATATATCTCCCCGCTGACCTCCTCTATGGAGGACTGTAGTAGACAGAGAATGAATGACAGAATGATATTTGTCTGTAAAGTTCTCCAGTCTCAGTCTCCTCAGTGGTACAGGTGTTGGGATGCTGAACCAGGGTCCATTGCTGTGCACGATAAGTTAGGGTGCAGGGAAGGGATTCTGTGGAGGAAAATTTTGTGAGGTGGCACAGTTGTGATTTTAGTGCAATCTGTATGCAAATGCCTTGTGTGAGGATGGTTTTAGAGCTTTTCAAACCAGTTCTATCAAGCTTGTAAAAATGTAAGAACTTCTTTCAGTATTTGCCAACAGTATGGGCTAACTTCACAACATAATTTAGGGGATCACTAAGTATCTTAAAGTGAAGCTAAACAGAAACTTTTTGAAAACTAAATTAATGTGAAAGGATCCCCAAATTATATTCCAGTCTCTCTTCAAATTTTTAGTGGCATATAGGAGCTGGATTTCTCCACAGCAGAAGAAACAATACACTGTCATCTCTACTGAAGGAGCCAAGGAGTCCAGTGAAACATAGGTGAGCACTTCATTCTATTTATGTATTTATTTAGTGGCCAAGGAGTCCAGTGTAATGCAGATAAGTGCTTCATTTTTATTTGTTGTTTTTGTTTATTTGTTTACATTGAGAACAGGTCTCTTGTAGCCCAGGGTGTCTTTGAACTCCCTTGGTAGTCTTGTAGCCAAGGCTGTCCTTGAATTTACTTAGTAGTCGAGGATGACCTTAAACTTCTGCCCCTTTTGTCTTGGTTTCCTCAGTACTGGGATTACAGGCATGTGTCATCATACCTAGTTTATGTGATAGTGAGACTTGATGCCAGAGCTCTTCCATGCTAGGCCAGTCCTCCAGTGACTGAGCTGTATTCCCAGCTCCTGGGCCCTTCTTTTACACTATGGCTCCCCACACATTTGTCTATAGAAAAAATAACTTTCTCTTTTATTTACAGAGCACTAATATGCAGTACATAAGCTCATATATAGTAGACATAAATGATTAACATTTCATAAAAATTAATAAAAATAAATTCCAGAAAGGGTTCCTTACTGGTTTTTGACTCAGTTGTGAGTTCTCTCATCTTTTTGCCAGTAAGCAGTTAGGTTTGTACTTAGAAACTCTTGTTATATTCAAGTATGATGTGTTTTGAATGAGAATGGCTACTATAGATTCATGTTTGAATACTTGGTCCCCAGTTGAGTGGAACTGTTTGGGAAGGATTAGGAGGTGTGGCCTTGTTGGAGGAGGTGGGGGGAAGGCTTTGAGACTTCAAAAGCCTCCTGGTAGACCTAGTGCAACCTCTGTCTCCTGCTTGTGGTCCAAGATCCAAACTCTCAGCTGCAGCTCCAGCCACCTGTAGCCTGCTAACTCTGCTCTCAACCTGTGGGTCTCAACCCCTTTGGGGGTCAAACAAACCTTTCACAGGTGTCACCTAAGACCATCAGAAAACACAGATATTTATATTACAATGCATAACAGTAGCGAAATTATAGGTATGAAGTAGCAACAAAATAATTCTATGGTTGGGGGTCACCACAACATGAGGAACTGTATTAAAGGGTCACTGCATTAGGAAGGCTGAGAATCACTGTTTTAGGGGGAAAAAAAACTAATATATTTTCACTCATTATCAATATAATTGATTCAAGCAATTGTGGTGGTATTGTGTTCCCCGAAATATTGTGTGTTTCCCGAAATAAACTTATCTGGGGTCAGAGAACAGGACGGCCACAATATTAAACATGAGGATAGGCAGTGGTAGCATATGCCTTTCTTTAATCAGAGACAGAAATACCTGTGGATCTCTGAGTTCAAGGCCACATTAGAAACAGCCAGGCATGATGACTCACACCTTTAATCCTAGAGAGTGGGGGCAGAAAGAGAAAGATTATATAAGGCATGGAGATCAGAAACTAGAAGCATTTGGCTGGTTCAGCATTTTGGCTGGTTAAGCTTTTAGGCTTTGGAGCAGCACAGTTCAGCTGAGAACCATTGGGATGAGGACTGAGAGGCTTCCAATCTGAGGAAACAAGACCAGCTGAGGAACTGGTGAGGTGAGGTAGCTATGGCTTGTTCTGTCTCTCTGATCTTCCAGCAGTCACCCCAATAACTGGCCTCAGGTTTGTTTTTATTAATAAGACTCTTTAAGATTCATGCTACATAGCAATTTTGCTTGAATTGATAAAAGATGGAATAACACAAAAAGTAAGATGGCTGAAGACAAAATTACTCAAAGAAAAACAAATATAAAGGAGACATTGGGTGGCCAGTGCTGTGTGCCCTTTGCAGAGTTAGGAGCCACTAAAGGAAGGAGTATGTCTGTGAGGGGCAGGCCATACATTTTTCTTGGCAGTCTTTATTCTAAATCTCTTTTTGTTCTGCCTCTAATACTTAGCCTAGTTCAATGTCAAGCCCCTACCCACTGCTTCCCTCAAAGAGTGCACCCTTCGCAGCCCAGTTCTCATTTCCCTCTTTAATTCATTTAATAAATTTGCCAACCAATGTGTATGTTCCAGACCATCTGTAGGACACAGAGAGCACATGGAAGCATTTTCTTTGTATTCCGGGGGTGTGGGGTGGGGGGGGGGGTGGCGTGTCAGACAGAAAGTGGATTGAAACTTAGCTTTGAAGCATGAAGAAGGGGATTGTTACATCAGGTAAAGAGGGAGGAGAAGGAGTCTAGGTTCAAGGGCAGCATGTGCAAAAGCAGAAATTTAGGGACAGGGCTACATCTTCAGGACACCAAGATGACAGTCAGACTGGATTACAGGATGGGCAGAGGAACACTTATGGGACCTCAGTTAAGAAGCACACTGTCAGCTTTCTGGAAAAAGTGAACTTGTCCTTTTCCCCTGCTCTTGAGTGCCAATCCTAAACAGTCCTTTACTTACTTCCTAGTCCTAATTAGCCGCTGGTATCTCCAGGGAGGAAAGTCATTTCTTTTGCACCAGCAAATAATTTCTGTAGTCAATTAACTTACATATGGAAAGACAATGCATACTTAATCACACCAACTATAGACTACATCCAATTAATTAATTATTGAAGCAAATATTTGGGGAGATACACAGTATGTCTAGGACATGTAGCCATCAAACCATAGTGTTAGGAGTCGAATGAGTTGTTAACCATCTTTAAATATCAGCTTAGACTTCTAAAAACGAGAATAGTTGCTTCTATCTCATAAGAAAGTTTTGAAAGTTTAGTTACTTCTTATGCATGTCTGTTGGTTGCCTTCCCAGTTTCTGCCTTCCTATAAGATCTGCTGTGTCCCAGAGTACATTTCTATAGACATTCCCTTGGCAGGTTGATTCCTATGGCCCTGGCAATCCCAATGTCCTAGGCTCTGCCACCTGCCCTCTATAGGACAATCAGTAGTGAAAAGCAAAAAGAAGAGATGTATGCAATATGGCCACAATGGGAACAGAAAAATAGTCTATTGACCTGAAAGACCATCTTCAAAGTTCTGCAGTGATGTTTATGTTTAAACAGAAGTCAAGAGATTTGCATCACATGGCCATCCTGATCAGTATGTGGTCTACCCCTCACTGACCCATCCATCATCTTCGGAGCTGTCTTCTCTCCTGCAAGGCCTTATGAAAGGTTGTCAAAAGTGTGCATTTTAAAATTCTACAAGACTACAGTAGTATCTGTGTCCCATCTGTTATCACCTGTTGATTCTCTTTTGTTATAGAGATTTCCCTGGTCCATGGTGGAATGGGTGATTTTTTTGAAGCCTGAACATTTTGTACACTATGTTATGAGACAGCCTATGGCAGGGTCTGGTAAGGGTAGGGCTGGCTAACAGCTGGTGAATGATGGAGGGATTTGAGGCTCTCTCTGTTAGGTCTCTCCTGATCCATGGCCAGGAGAAAAGGAGACACAGTGTTTCCTCCTGTGTTCTCCACTACCAGCAAGGAAGGAAGAGGACGGCTTTGTCAATCATGGGTTGTGGGAACTCTGCCTTGTCTGATACTGGCAGTGAAGCTGCCCTGTTGTCACCAGGCAGGGGGTGGGAGAGCAGGATCCCCACACGGCCTTCAGTGACACTATGAAAGAAGAGGACCTTGTGGCTACTGCGTGGGGATAAAAATCTTAGATATCTTCACTTAATACTATCTTGATTACACTGGAGGGATGAAAACGTTCATGGAAATCTTGTGAAGGTATAGCTTACACTTTCACCTGGCCTCTGAATGAGACAGGGGAGGCTCTAATTCTTCTTTGTCTGGCATAATGTGGTACTATCTAAACTTTCTGTCTTTTACATTTGCCTTTTTCCTGGTGTTGTGGCTTTACACATGTGGTTGGTCTTGACCTGGAGTTTTTCTTATTTGCTTTCATTAGAGTTACCAGATTTCCAAGTTCATCATACAAGGTATAAATTCACCATTATCTTATTCTTTGAGTCATGTGGTCTCTAGCAGGTCTGTGTTTTTCTCTGTAGCTTTCAGTCTAATGTTTATTTTACACATAACACCCCCAGGATTTTATGCTGTTAGTGGGAGAAATAAGGAGAAGTTGCATTTGTGATGTTGACCAATGTTAGTTTGGATGGGGGGAAATATCTGTTGTCTGGACTCAAGATCTGAATTAGCTCGAGGTTTTATTTCTTTTTGTTTTTTGTTTTCTCCATAAATTGAATTTAGCTATCTGCTCAGGAAGAGAGCAGCTAGAATAATCTATGTCTTCTAGAGAGAAGAGGGCAAGTAAGTGTGTATAACCTTAGGGACAGCAAGTCCTTGGAGAAGGGTAGTGACCTTCCTCTTAGTGATACTCTTGTGTTGTTAAGACCTTCTTTCTGTAGGTGGCATGAGCAAGGGGGAGAGGGAAGAGGATTTTCTTCTAATATGTTCGAGAAAGGAGTATCTCCTGTCTTAGAGTCAGCTGCAGGGCTCACAGGATAAGAAGAGGATTGTTCTTCCTATAGTCAGGAACTAGAAGTAAAGATTTCATTTGTCTACTCTTGCAACAAGAAAATGCTCTTTAGAAATCCAAGTTCGTGGTATAGCAGTGTGCTGATGGCCAGCCACACTGTGCTGGATATTGTTCTTTCAGCCATGATGAAGATTTAAAATTGTGTAGCCCAGTTGCATGCAGTCCTTCTAGTTCATTAAAATGTCTTTTCTCCAGGCGGTGGTGGCATACGCCTTTAATTCCAGTACTAGGTGGCAGAGACAGGTGGATCTCTGTGAGTTCAAGGCCAGCCTGGGCTACAGAGTGAGTTCCAGGACAGGCTCCAAAGCTACACAGAGAAACCCTGTCTCGAAAAACAAAACACAAACAAAACAAAACAAAAGTCTTTCCCCACCACTCGCACTTAACCTGGGACCCTGAGGCACTGTTCATGAACTACCTTGTGCCACCAGGCACAGGGGTGATCCTCCTTTCAGAATATGAAGGAGATGGTAGGGAGACTGTTCTACTCTTCAGGTAGACTACTCTAACCCACAAGTGGGCACAACTGTTGGTAGCAACAATTTAAAAATGAAAGGGATTAAAGAGTGACTCTGTTACTGAACAAAGACAAAGGTAAAGGAAGCCACCTGAAGCTGGGCACTGCTGAAGTCCCCAAGGTGGCCTGGTGCTCTTCTTGCACAGGTGTCTGTTCTATGTGAGAAAGTGCACATTTCAAATGCTGCCAATAAAGTGGATTCCTTTTTAAAACATAACTAAATAATAAGTTTATTAAATTGAGGGGCTTAAACTAATAAGGGTCAGCTGTCTAATTTTGAAAGGATATTCTAATTTGATTTTTTTCATGTGCCTTTGCCCTTCTCCACTCCTTTTAGACCATCCACACCCATCTTTATGTTCTCTCTCTCTTGATCTCTTTCCCTTCCTCCTTCCTCCTTTTCCCCCTTTTCTTCCCCTCCTCTCTCTGTATCGCAAAACAAAACAAAAAACTGGGAACAAGTTCTTGTGTGTGTTACCACAGACACTATGAGTTCATATGTGCATCAGTACTGTTGTATCTGAAAAACCACTGTTTCCTTGGAGTTATCCATCACTGTTAGCTCTTATAATCTTTCTGCTTCCCTTCTTTTGCATAGATCTCTGAGCCTTGAGAGGAGGGCTTAATGAAGACATCCCATTTAGGATTAAATGCTCCAAAGTCTCTCACTTACTGCACACTGTCCAGTTGTGGGCCTCTGTGTTAACTCCCATCTACTACAAGCGGAAGCATCTCTGATGTGGTGTGAGTAAGGCTTTGATCTGTGAGTGTATCAGCAGGTCATTAGGATCTGGTTTATTGTTCTGTGCCTTTAGCAGAGTAATAGCATTAGGTTTTCCCCTAGGCCCACCACCTATCTAGTCTCAAGTTCTTGGCCACTTAGCAGTATCAAGTACCAGTTCAATCTCATGGAGTGAAACTTAAGTCCAATTTTAAAAAGTGGTTAGTTACCCCCATTATATTCATGCCACTATTACACCAGTTTCTCTTGCAGGCAGCTCACTGTTGTAGGTCAACGGGTTTGTTGCTGGGTGATATTGATGATTACCTCTCTCCTCTGGTAGCATGCAGAGTATCTTCTAGTACTATGAATGCTAACCAGTAGGGGGTGAAACTTCTGGTTAGGCATCATCTAACTTCTCCATGTCCAATGACAGAAGTAAGTATTGTCATCAACAATAGATCCTAATCAAATTGTAGAGAACAACCAATAGCTTTGGCAATAGCCTGTGATGTTTGGGGGGTTTTCATAGTAGAATTCTTAAAGATGTCTCTGATCTATCTTTTATGATGACTTTTTAACATCCTTTCAGGAAACCCACAGTAAATTTCTGCAATAATTTTTTTTTTCTATTTGAATGCACATTTATGTAAAGATTGTGTGTGTTATTACCAAACTGAGACAACATCCTGCACAGATAGGTAAAGCTTTCATGTGGCAGCTTGCTTTAGAAGTTGTGTGGATAGCCAGGCGGTGGTGGCGCACACCTGTAATCCCAGCACTTGGGAGGCAGAGGCAGGCAGATCTCTGTGAGTTCGAGTTCCAGGAAAGGCACAAAGCTACACAGAGAAACCCTGTCTCAGAAAAAGAAAAAAAAAAAAAAAAGAAGTTGGGTGGCTATGACGGAACATATGCTCTCTGCCTGACTGCAGAATCTTCTCATGTCTCTATGCTGGTCATCATTTGTAGTGCTAAATAAAATGTAAAATTTACAAGTATATTTATTCTCTGTTGGAATGAAAAAATCAATATTTCAGGCCTGAAAACTCATGACAGTGACAAACAATTTGTTTTCTTGAAGCAGCAAAAATGTGAAAATTATTGGAAATTTATTATTATCTAACAATCTCAGGTTGAAGCATTAATCGCTAAATATAACATCCCTATTTTACAGCATATATTGATTCTGGTTATGTTTTACTCCTATTTGATTACACAATTTACCCAATTACTTTGCAAAACGGTTAATTAAGTCACAACAAACAAAATATAAATTTAATTTTGAAGCATACACACAAAACTAAATATTATCGAATTAAAAACTCACATGTAATAGAGATAAATAAAATGAAAAGCTGAAATCTGCTATCTTCCAGTTCCTAACTTCTCTGAAATAATTTCTTTCTCTGACTATAACCAGTTATTTTAGTATCATTTTAATATTACCTGTTTTTATATATACATATATTATATTCATACATATTTTTCAATTTTGTAAAAATATTGCTGTAATACATTGCTGTGTAAACTTTCTCTTTTTACAGTAGTACACAGAAATCTTGCTCATCCTTGTAAATAATTAATGGCTACTTGATATACAAAGCATAACTTCACTGATGTCCACTTAAGTGTCATTTCATTTTTGTAGAGTGATTGATTCATTCATTTCATGAGCTCACTGATTTCCTATTATGTACCTATTGTCTGTCAGGTACACAGGCTAAGTATAAAACAAATATATTTCCAGACCTCCAAGAGGAGGAACAGAAAACAAAGTTAATCCTACTCTTGTTAAATGCTGTGAAGTAAGCTGGGCATAGTAGCTCATACCTTTAATTCCAGCATTCTAGAGGCAGGTGGATCTCTGTGAGTTCAAGGCCAGCCTAGTCCACAGGGTGAATTCCAGGGCAGCCAAAGCTTCACAGGGAAACTCTGTGTTGAAAAACCAAAGCCAAACAAAAACAAAAGGCTGTAATGTAAAAATGAAGAAAGACAGAGAATAACGAGAGATCCCCTGTTACATAAAGTGTTCAGTAAAACTTAGATAACAGTAAATGTTTGAGACCCAAATACACAAATGCCCCATAAGAAATGTGGAGGAGAGAGAGTTGTTTTGACAGGGCTAGCATCTGTAGATGTCCCATGGCAAGAGCTTGTGGAGTTCAGGAAGATGAATGGCCAGTGGTATGACGTGCTAAGAGTGTCAGTGAGAACTATGAGCAGCTGCAAGGAACTCTGATCTTATCCTACATGAAACTGGAAGTCAGGAAGCAGAGGATGATACAGTACAATCTTTAGCTGTGTGGAGAACTACCCAAAAGGGTAAAGTGAGAATTCTGGCTGTATTTTGTGTGGAATATTTCTTTAACAAGGCACAGATTTGTCACATTTGTTAATGCTGCATTTGTTTAATGATGTAAAGATGTGTTACATTTGTTGATGTTGCATTTATTTAATTCTGTAAAGATGGGTTGCTGTTTCACCTTGCCTGCCTAAGGTACCTGATTAGTCTAATAAAAAGCTGAACAGCTAATAGCTAGGCAGTAGAGGGATAGCCAGGGATGGTGGGCAGAGAGAATAAGTAGGAGAAAGAATCTAGGCTCTGAGGAAAAGGAGAGAGAGGGAGAATGATGGAGAAAGAGAGGGAGACACATGGGGCTAGCCAGGAAGCCACCAACCAGTCGGCCAGACAGGGAGTAGGACATACAGAATGAAAGAAAGGTAAAAAGCCCTGAGGCAAAATGTAGGTGAAGAGAAACAGGTTAAATTAAGTTATAATAGCTAGCTAGAAGGGATTGTAAGGCCAAGCATTGATAACTAATAGTAAGTCTCATGTCATGATCTGGGAGCTGGTGATCCAAAAGAAAGTGTGTTACAGTGTCTAACTGAGACATAATGAACTGGATTTGAGTAATTGAAATTGAGATAAAGAAAAGTGAATGGATATGAGGTTTTTTTTTTGTTTGTTTGTTTGTTTGTTTGTTTGTTTTGAAGACAGGTTTCTCTGTGTAGCTTTGGTTCCTGTCCTGGATCTCACTCTGCAGACCAGGCTGGCCTCGAACTCACAGAGATCCTCCTGGCTCTGCCTCGAGAGTGCTGGGATTAAAGGCATGTGCCACCACCACCCAGCTGAAATGCATTCTTCAGTTAAAGCCTACAGTAGCACTGGTGAAGCACAGAAGTTGACTTTTGCAACTAACTGAACAAGGCTTCAAATTACAGGATTTTTCATATCAAATAGAGGGCATGCACATGCTGTCCTCATCCACCTGCCAGCAGCTAGGTTCACCATAGCTTGAGTTTGCTAGAGGGCTCTGTCATGGCTCAGAGCATTTGGAGAGCAAATAAAATACATAATTAAAGCTTTGTGTATATTTTCTAATAAGACCATCACAATCACTAAATACCTCAGTTTACAAGTAAATAAAAGTACTTAAAGTAACTCATATATTTAAAAAATTAATAGTGGTAAAATACACACAATATTTGCAATTTTAGCTATTCTAACTTTAAAGTTCAATGACATTTTCCTTGTGTATCGATCATCACTATTTATCTCCAAAACTCTATTTTACTGAAGTGAAATTCAGTACCCATTCCCTGATTTTTTTAACTCCTGGAAACTAAAGTTCTACTTTCTGTCCCTAATGTTCTTGACTCTTTTAAACATCTCATGTAAAAGCAGAATAATTTATTTGCCCATTTTTGATTGGCTTATCTTAGTTAGTAGAATGCCATCTAGGCTCCTTCACGAGGCAGCCCTTGGCAGAGTCATCTTCTTCAAGGCTGGATTTTATTCTAGTCTATGCAAATATCACATTTTTGCATTCATCCATAGTTGCTGCATTCAGCTATCAGATTGCTTCCATCTTGTGGTATTTTAACTAATATAGATGCTGTGAATGTAAGTGAAAGGTACATATTTTGTAAAGCTGATGTTTTAGTTCTTCTAGATGAAAACTTGTATGCTTTGATAATGATTTTTTTTTACAATTATAGCTTTAATATCATTTTTCCTTCTTTTTTTTCCATGAAGCTCAAAGTCTCCTAGGCCTATCTTGAACTCACAATCCTCCTGCTCCAATCCTTCAAGTGCTGGGAGTATCAATATGTGACAGCACACCTGCCCAATAACTCCAAATTCATATACTGTCTAATACCTAGAGCAAAATTAGGGATTATGAAAAGAAGAGACAAAAGATGTATTCATTTGGTGATGATGTGTTGTAGAACTACCCAGAAGGTAAAAATTAAACCCAATGCTTTAAAACACCTTTTTGTGTTTACTTATTTACTTACTTAGAGGAAGGTGAATATATTCTATGTCAGAGGAGTGGAGGTCAGTACACAACCTTCTGGAAGTCTGTCATCTCTTTCCTCCATGTGGTCTTTGGGGATCAGTCTCAGATGTCAGGCTTGGCAACAAGCTCTATTTCCAACTGAGCCATCTTGCTTGTTTTTAAGCCCAGTTTTTGACAGATTTTTGCACCAGAAAGTTCATGTTCCTGAGTCTCAGTTTTCTCATCTGTATATGTGAATAAGATGCCTACTTAACATATCACCCAGCTGTCATAAAGACAAAAAAAAATGGGAAATTGTGATTAAAATACTTTATACAGTGAAAAGCAAAATTTAATAGATAATAATTCAGCCACCATTTGAAAAGTCAGTGAAAATTACTAATGTTTCTTCTTGGCTTGTTTTAACAGATTTATCAAGATGTGATTGACAGATGATGTACAGATAATAACCTGTGGCATGTGTCACCATATTTATCACCTCCAAAAGTCTCTCATCTCCATAATCTCCCCTCTGCCCCTCCTCATCTCCAGCCAAAACAAGGCTTCTGAATCCATAGATTTATTTGCATTTTGTGGCATTTATGCACATGAAATTACTTACTTCTTACTCAGTTGTCTAACAGTATTAGGTCTCTCTTACTCATTCTAATATTCCATGACCACATCTGACCATGCTGGCTTCCTTAGAAAAGAAAACCAAGGAGAAGAATAAGGACCAAAGTGCCCTATGGGAGAATGCTAATATCATAAATACTTATTGCTGCCATCGTCTGAATTTCAAGAGCAGCTGAGCCATAACTTAAGAGAGAGCTACTATGATATAAAGGGCAGAAAAGGAGATGAACTGATGAGATGAGGATGTAAGGATGTTCCCTGCAACTTACACACACACACACACACACACACACACACACACACACACACACACACACACAAAGCCACGGAAAAGTACTTAAGTGCTGAATATTAATTGTCTAAATGGCAAGTTTTAGCCATGGAAAGACCCTGCTACATCTTCACTGCCATTAAAAAATGCCATAACTAAAGATGTAAAATGCATCCTGGAAGGAAGTGCCCCTGGAAGTTAATAGTGACAAGATGGGTGTTGAGAGGCATCTCTTGAGAACTTGAGTCCTATAAAAACAACTATTTTCTTTAAAAATAGAAAAATCAATGCAAGCAAAGAAAAGCAATAAGTGCTATTTTATGAAGCTAAGTCTGCTTTTACTTAGCTGTGAAATTTAAAGCCATAAGCATACCAAAACTTTTATAAGGAGTTATACAGAAAAACATAGAAAAGTAATTATTTCTGATGAGATCGTGGGTCACTTTAAAAAATTATTTTTGAGACAGGAGCCTCATGTATTCCAGAGTGATCTAGAACTTGCTATGTATCTAAAAACTGACCTTGCACTTGAGGTTTCACTTCCTAAGTAGTGCACACCACCACACTTGGTTTTTGTGGTGTTGGTCGATAGAACCCAGGGACTGTGCATGGGGAACATTATGCAAACTGATATGCACCCCGACCCATGCTTTTACTATTAAATTTCCATCTGGTCAAAGATTTTAATTGTTACCCAGTATCAGCGAAAATAAATAGCAAAGCATCTTCCAAATTGAAAGTAAACAGCTGTGAAAGGTTTTCTACCTGTACTCAAGTAAGGAGGGAAAAGAATGCTTCTATAGCCTTAAATGATAAAGAAATAGTTAACTACTTCTAGTAAAAAATATAATTGGTATGTCTAGGCATCAATCTTGTATTTCTTTCTATTATTACCAATATTCTCAAAATATGGTAGTTATTTTTGTCACAGAAATGCCAGCAATTGTCTAAGCATAGGAAGTCATTGTCAAAAGCTCTAATTTTGCACTAAGAAACTCTCATTTATTGTAATGAATTCTCTGGTGTTATTGAAGAGCTTGGGGATTTAATCACAATATCTATTCATAGTCAGTTATTGACCCCAAACTGCCAAGTCATTTAAGACAAGATCCAGAGCAAATTAAGATAACTTGTTAGAGAAAGTCTTTGTACGAGCAGTCCTTTTCTGTTTAACTTCAATCCACAAGAGGATTCTTTTATTATTATTTATACTTGCCATGGGAAGACAGGTGGCTAAAAACATCCAAGGCAAAGAATGGGAAAGAGGAGAAGGTGAGGGAGTAAATCAAGCATTAGCATACTGAGTAAAGGAATGGGGAGATGTTACATTTTAAATCCTTCTTTTTTGGGGGGGTGCAAATAAAACTGGGCAATGGCATTATAAAAAACAATCAAACTTGTATATCTGAATGATACATTCCTGGCCATTCTAAATTACCCAAAATAAAATATTTTCAAAGGCTGGGGCTATCTGTTAACTATCTTGAAGTTTCACATCTAACTCATAGGGAACTGTCAAGGGGCTGACTGCATTGTGGAATTATTGGGTAGGGGTCTGACTTGCTGTGGATAGTAGGGTCAAGTAGTGGCAGAGCTCAGTCTTCCAGACCCTAGAAGCACCCTGCTACTGTCATCTGCACTCTTTAGTTTGTTAGATCTGATGGTCCCCACTCTTCAGCAGGTTTTTACAGATTATTCACCCTGTGGCTCCTTTCTTCGAATCTTTGATGTAGCCTTCCCTCCACCTCCCTCACTGCCTTTCTCCAGTCTCCACTGTTGGCTGCTCTTCTAGTGAATCTGTAAGTGTTGATGAACTGAAGCCATTAAGCTGGGCTGTCCCTTGTCTTTTCCTCCTCTGTTTCTTCATCTCACATTTCATTGTTCTTATCTCCATGCTGATAACATCCTATCACATATAGCAGCCCTTTCCTGTCTCTGAATGTAGCTACCCAACTGTCATCTTCATCTAGATTTCTAGTAAACATTTCAGACTTAATGTACCCTAATAGGAGCATTGAATTCTAATTCTGCCATCAACTGAACATCTGCCTGCTCTCAACAAATGATTCTCATGCCCACTTACTTTTTTAAGTCAAAATGTGAGTCATCTTTGATTCCTTTCTTCCCTTCAGCATGCCACAAACTGCATCTTTAATTCCCATGAATGAGAATATGACTAGATAATATATTTTCCTTGAGCTTCCAAATGATTTCTGTTTTTTAATCACCATATTTTTCTTACATGAAGACAAAACTTCTCCTAATTGGTGCCTTATTTTCAAGCTTCCCACACACCTCCTCCCAATCTATTTTCTTTAAAGAAAGAATGACAGCTTCAAGGTGAAATAGAATACTGTTGTTCTGCTTAGCATTTACGAACTTCCACAAGTAACTCTTGCCCCTGTCTACCCTCCTGGCTTCATTTTGTGGAATCATCTAAAGAAGTTTTTCCGAATTATTGAATAAAAAAGCCCTCTCATCTCTTCATAGTTGTTCTCTATAATAATATATAGTTTTGGTTTATAACCACATAAGCTTTGGTTTATACTCATAGTTATTATTGAAAATCATCTGATTTAATTATTTGTTGTCTGGCTCTCTGACTATAGTTGATACTTTCTACATGTCCAACTACATTATCTTCTATTTCCATTAAACTGATGGATTTTATGATACTTATACACAAGAAGGTATAAAAAAGACAGTAGAAAATAATATTTATTTATTCAACACTTATTATTTGCCATGTGCCTTAGCTAGTGTTTCTACTGCTGTGAAGAGACACTGCGACCACAGTAGCTCTTATAAAGGAAAACATTTCATCGGGGCTGGCTTACAGTTTAGAGGTTTTGTTCATTATCATCATGGTGAGAAACATGTCAGTGTTTAGGCAGACATGGTGCTGGAACTGGAGCTGACAGTTCTACATCTTTCTCAGCAGGCAACAGAAGGAGAGTGTGTGCCATACTGGGCAAGGCTAGAGCATATAAGAGATACCTCAAAGTCTGCCCTCATAGTGACACATTTCCTCCAACAATGTCACACTTACTCCAAAAGGCCATACCTCCTAAAAGAGCTAGTCCCTATGAGCCAAGCATTTAAGCACATGAGTCTGGGTCCATATTTGTTTAAACACCATGTACTACATGGAAGAAAACAAAAACTGAAGTAACTGTAGATACATTAAGGAATGAATAATTGGAAGGTTAGGAAAGTCTATGATAATGTAAAAAAGAAATAGGAGTCAGAAAAACAAGCAAGATATATATTGGAATTCTAATAAAGTGATGATTGGATTTAAACAAATCTTATGACAAAATTTTACATTAAAGGCTATTGAAAAAATACTTAAGAGTCATATAAGTTAGAAAATGTGGTACATGAAGGAAAACCATAGATGGCAGATGCTTGGTCTATAAAGGACGATTATAGTTCTTTCTGGCTAACCTTCCTTAATGTTTTCTAAAGTCAAAATAGAAAGACTTCCCTGCATGTCTGTTACACAAGGCCTGTGGGCTCCTCACCCACTGAACTGAGTGAAAATCTCTCTTGCTATGCTAGTCCACAAGTCCTTCAGTCCCCTTTAGATGTTTAGAAGCCTCATGACTTCCTCTAGCCATTGACAGTACTACAATAGCAGGTTACTTGTGTTCATGACTTTCTGCTTGGCTTTTGGCTTCTTTTGTAAAAACTGTTGCATACTCTTTTGGGGAGTTGTTTAAGATGTACAGAGGGTGGGAAGATGGGATGCCTTTATTCTCTCATTGGATTTTATACAAGTTCTAACAATCGGTAAAATGCCCGTGTGCAAACCTGAAAGGCACTTCATCTCCTCTGTTTGTACCTGACTTTAACACTGAGATGAGTCAGTTACACTTTGGACCTCCAGGGGATTCTGACTAATGGTGTGAAATGACCCAGTGGCATTTGCCCTGGGAGAATCATCTCAGAGAGTCTGGACCATATGGCCAGTTTGTAGCATGAATTGAAGGAATTAGTTCTCTCAAATAACCCTTAAGTGACCCCATTGGTGTTCATCCTTGAAATGAATCTTACGGTTAACAGCGTTAGCTCCCAGATTACCATCTGGGACCATACAATGGTGATGTTATAGAAATACCGACCTGCTCAGTAAGTACTGAGTAATGATTGGAGACTTTTGATTGGGAGACATATGGGATTTAAAGATCACAAATCAACTTAGATATAATAGATTTTTTTTTAATTATGAAAAATTTCCAACTTCCATAATTATCACTGAGTCAGGGCCACACCTTGCCTTTACTGAGAAACAGCTGTAGACTTCCCAGGCATGGAAAGGAGAAGCTGAAGGAGACTGCCAGTTATTACAGCTTGGAGTTGAGCCTGCTTGCTGTTAGTTCTGCTCCTACCTGGGTCCTCAGTGACTCCAATCTCATTTTTGTGAACGATTAGGAGGAAAAGAAAGGCTTTTTAAAAGTTGAAGATTTATTATGAGAACTACCTAAAACACAGACTTTATCTTATTCCTCAGACTTGTTGTATAGCCAAGCATGACCTTGAACCCAATTCTTCTGATCCAGGTGCTGGGATTACAGGTGTGTGTTGTTATGTTCAGCATCTCTGACTTTAAAACTCATCATTTCACAAGTATCCTCTTCATAGCAAGCCTCCTGCCATGTATCTCCTGTCTTTTGGATGTTCCATTATGTAGTGTTTGTCATCTGGGGAAAACATTCTTAGTAAGACTCCAGGGTCAGTTTCTCCCCCATTTCTGGGTGATTCAGATCAGGACTATATGTGTGTGAGTTTCTACCTGACCTTTAATTTTGTACTTACTAGCACAGCAATTACATTTAATCAACTATAAAAACTATGCAACACATTTATGTAGCAATGATCTTATTTACAGAGAAGACATTTAAATGGTTTTAAAAATTAATGAAAGCATTAGTCATCCTTGTTATTTATCATATTTTATTAAAATGTGAAAATAATTCACAATGTATCATTCAATTTAAAAAGGTTAATTAATCTAAGTTAACAGCAAAAATTTTCAGGATGCTGAATTGTTTACTGAAAAATTATTCATTATATTTTTTAGCCTATATAATTGTCAATCTGCTACATTTTCTCTATAGATTTATACATGGTTGTTCATTTAATTCCTTCAATCAGACATTTTCTCACTAAATATGCACTGGAAACTTTTGTTTTAAACATTACACTATGTATTAGGACTATAAAAATGAAGGCCCAGACATAATTCTTCCTTTCTCTCTCCATGGACAAGACTAAGTGAAATATAGTCCAAGAATGAGTGAAGGTTGTGCTTTGGAGAATGTTGGGTTCTTTGGTGCCATGTGGGAAGATAGCTAACCCTGCACATTAGGGAGCTAAGAACCAAACTCAGAACAGGCAACTCAGTAAAAGCCTAGTGAATGGAGATGCTTGAATTAGGAAGAGAGTCACTGACTGTATGAAGGACAAGGGGTAAGAGGGCTTGTGATGTTAGAGTCATGCCTGGAACAGATCAGTGAAAGAGAAGATGAGTAGGAATAGAAAGCAAGAGATGAAGCTAAACACATCATTCAAGGGAAAAAACTCTATAAACTGTGTAAAGGAGTTTGGACCTGAGCCTGAGAGTAACCTAGACTTGAGGATGTAATTTCAAAAGGGAGAAACAACAGTTGGTGCAGAATTATGTTCTGCCTCAGACTCCACACCAGACCTATGTGGTCTGAGCTGTAATGATCCTCAAATAAGTCACATGCCATTAATCTCTGAGAAGCACTGACATTGAGTCACCAGAAAGCTTTAACTGGGACAGGATGAAAGGGATCCTTGACATAGCTCAGCTCTTGCTGTAGGTTTGGATCTGACTTAAATGGTTGTTCACTGGACCTTCCCAGGAGCTTCCACTACAGATCAGGACTCCCTTGTTCTCAGCCCCCCTCCCTCTCATTCTGCTGTTTCCATACTCTCATTTTTAGCTAGACATCTTCTCAAGGAACTATTCTTGGGTATAGAAAACACGCCTCGGGCTTGGGGAATTTCACATATACATTATATTCTGCCCTGAAATTCCTGCTCCAGATAACTGGAGAATATTTCCTCTGACTCACCTCATTCCAGTCTGTGCTCCAACATCACCTTAACATAGCCATGATTTCTTCAACTTGAGTTTACCTTGATTTTTAGAATCACATATCAACACATGACATTATTGACATAGTTTTATTCTTTTAATGAACAATTGCTTAGTTATTGGTAATCTCCCCCTAACTACAACCTAAACTTCATGAAGGCAGAGACCCTTCTTTTCATTCCCTATCTTTACTGAATGAATAAAGTAACTGCAGACTATCTGAAATGAATGAATAACTAATGCATAGAAGCTGGAAGCTGCCATCACTGGCATCCTCTCATTCTCAGATAGTCCCCTTTATAGTACAAAGGAGATCTCTTAGTCAAAAGCACAACAGGACTTAAAATCAGACCTATAGATAGGAAGTGTATAGATAGGAAATGAGATAGGTAATGTAGGAGGCACTTGTGTTATCAAGTATTGTAGAAATCCTGGTGTATAGAGGCAAACTTCTACATTCTTTGGAATTTCTACCTATTCTAGGGTCAAGAAGTGTGTCTTAGAAAATAACAAAGGGTTTTGAGATGCCATATAGAGCTTTGAGGAGTATAGCAATCTATGGGAATCATTTTTATAGTTTAACAAGGAATACTTTACAGTTTAACTTTCCCCCTTAAATATCAATAACTCTACTATTCAATGTATTTTCTGTTTATAATTTCAAGGGCTCAGTAGCTCCTGTGTAGTGGTTGTTGTATTGGACGGTTCAGAATCACAGGGTATTTCCATGACTGGCATCACTGAAGAAATTTTTGTTGAACAACAGTATTGTAGACTTTTTCATCCAGCCCTGTAGATACTCTAGGGTGGAATATGCTTAAGAAGCTTAATAAAAATTACCTAAACACCTGTAGCAGTAAATGCAGAAAGACAGGTACACAATATGCCTGCTGAAGTAGCAAGAAAGTTTAACATTTTGTTTATTTAGTTTTGGACTATTTCATACATGATTATGTCTCTTATATCTACTCCTGACCTCCTCTCTCCAACTCCTCTGCCCTACCACTAACCCAAGGCATCTCCCTCAACACCATGTCTTTTTTTCTTCCTTGTTTTTAATAACTCACAGAATACAATTAATGCTACCCCTATGCTATGCACATGGCTGTTACACCTTGGGACATAAGCAGCCTGCCAGAGGCCACCCACTAAAGAAAAATGACTCATCCTCCCCAGCAGCCATCAACTGCTAATAGTTACTTGCTAGAGGGGGAGGTTTAGGAGACCCTAACCCCTCCAAGCTAGAATTTTAAACTTGCTTCATCTTATGTATGTAACAAAAGCTGCTATGAGTCATGTAAGCAACAGCCGTGCTGTCCAGAGGACAGCATTTCTTAACACTCTTCCCCATCTTTTAGCTCTTATATTTTTTGCCCCCTTTTCCATGATGTTCCCTGAGCCTTGGGAAGGGATTAACTGA
The DNA here is from genome assembly GCF_903995425.1 of Onychomys torridus. NCBI lineage: Eukaryota > Metazoa > Chordata > Mammalia > Rodentia > Cricetidae > Onychomys > Onychomys torridus. The sequence continues at coordinate 72,776,675 of NC_050444.1, forward strand.
GGGGTCTTATCTACAGCTGAGTATTCATAGTCATTTATTCTTAAGACTTTTAATAGTTGTGAGTCTCTACATTAACCACTGCAATAAAAAACTTCTATGACCAAGGTTGGAACAGCAGAACTCTGTGGATATTCAAAAATACTTAGACATCAGTTTGAAAACAGTACCATTTAGCAGAACAACATCAGATGCACCCCTTGGGCCCATGGCTTCCTTTGACATGGTTTTAACATTGTTTGCACCGTAGCACAGGTGTGAGCACTTTCTGGTGGAGCAAGGCTCAAAGCCAGTCATGAAAGCAGTTGGTCAACCCCATAACAATCTTGCTACTATTGCACATCTTGCCCAGCAGGCCAGTGTTGTATAGTGATAGGTCCAGTGATAGAAGACCATGGACATCTTCTCCCCAGCTGCCTGCATAACATCATTCAGAACTGTGAAAGCTAGCCAGTTGCGAGACTTCAACGTATTTCTAAGTATGAGTCTAAAAGAACCAAGCATGTCAGTCCAATTCAGGAAAGAAGAGTTAAAGAGTGAGTGATATATATGCAATGAAAGGAATGTCCTTCATGTCTCCAGTGCTGGATGGTGGAGACATGTTTTGGTTCTCAACATAGGAAATACCTCCCGTGATTCTGTAAGAAATGTCTGCACCACCTCCTGGGGAGATACAAGTATGTGACAAGTGCTAGGGGGGATTATGACAGTTGGGGTTAGCCATGAGATGGGACTATTGCTGCTTGTTGAACAGACAGGGTTAGTGATTAAGACTCCATTTGTGTGCTTGTGAGTTTCTCTACCCTGTCTGCATCTTTCAGGCATTTTCATGTCTAAGTGTAATAGTGAACTTCTTACTTGAGATAAATGCAAATCAAATATAATAAAGGTAGTTAAAGCCTAGAACTGCATATTTAAATAAGAATCTTCTTTCCATACCTTACCACCCTGTTGTCAAGGATTACCTACAATAGTTCTATTGAACCTTTCTCATTCCTGTATCATCTATCTATCTATCTATCTATCTATCTATCTATCTATCTACCTATCTTGGAGAGCAGAGCAAGTTTCAGAAACAGATGCAATAGGGTTATTGGAATGATCAGATTAGTAATTTAAAGCAATAATGTGTAGCTTATGAAGGATTCCAGTGGCTAACGGTCCACTGGAACCCTTCATATGCTATGCATTATTGCCTTTTCTTAATTCAAGATGGAAACACCACAACAGAACTGGAATTCCCTGATAGGCTTTTTGGTAGAGTGGACACAACTGAAGAAAGTGTTTCTTCATCTTAAAGAAAACCTCACAACTGAAAAGCGAAGGAAATCCAGGTGGTGGTGGCTCATACCTTTAATCCCAGCACCTAGGAAGCAGAGACAGGCAAATCTCTGTGGGTTCAAGGCCAGCCTGGTCTACAGAGTGAGTTCCAGGACAGCCAGAATGACACAGAGAAATCTTGTCTTGAAAAACCAAAAAAGAAAGAAAATCAAAGAGGAGAGACAGTAAATACGATACAACAAAACAAATCCAAACATGGTGGATCAGGTACAAAATATGGTGTAATATGTAATGCAGATACAGAAAATAGCAATGAGGAAAAAGAAAAATATATAAGGAACAAGAAATAGTTGAAACAGCAATGGCTAGGATATCCCTAATTAAATGCTACACATGAAACCACAGATCCAGCAAGCTAGAACTCTGAGGTACACATCAGAAAGCACTTAGGCATATCATCTTCAAGTTTCAGAAAATGAGAAATAGAGAAAGGCATTTCCTGAAAGGAACCATAAGAAAAAAAAATCAGCTTGTTTCCAGAAGAGCACAAGGAAGAATTACACTTGGTTCCTCTCAGAAGCTGTGCAAGCAGGAAGAGTGTAGAATAAAATATTTACTGTGCTGAGAGAATCAAACCATCAGCCGAGAATTTTGTACTCTGTGGAATTTACCCTCCAAAAGTGAAGGCAAAAATACTTTTACAGACAAATTGGAGGAATTTGCTGTCAGGAGATGTACCTTAGAAGAAATGTTAAAAGTTCTTTAGATATAAGAAAATAATAGAGTTCCAAGTCTCAAGTCTTCACAAAGAAACAAAATGGAAGGAAAAAATGCCCATTTTATTCCCTTCTTTGCAGATTTACTGAAATGATTGCCAAATAAAAGTGACATATACTTATGTTTGAGCATATGCATACAGCATAAAATGGTCACCAAAATCAAACTAATTAATATATCCAATACCCCCTATAGTTACTATTTCTCTGTGTGTGGTAAGTATACATGAGAATCACTCTGCCAGCAAAGTTCAAGGATATAATACATTGTAGTCATGACACTCTACTATAGATCTCCAGAATTTACTATCTTATCATTGAAAATCTGTGTCCCTTTGCCAACAACCCCTCATTTCTCTCCCCTTCAGCGCCCTTCAATTTTATTCTCACACGTTCTACTCCTTTAGATTTTACATATTAAACCACACAGTACCTATCTAACACTAGTTATTACTTATATGTGGTAGTTTGGGTAGTATCTTGCTTAATGTCCACCTTATATATTTATCTCACTCAGAATAATCACTTTGAGCACCAAGGACTCAATACCTGGGGAAATGCTTTGAGAAAGGCCCTTATCCTGGGTAAACTTGTAAATCTATCACATGTCATCTTCAGTCTGCCCTTTAATCTTTCAATTTTACTTCCTGCTCTATGCATTTGTGGCTCAAGGCTGCCTACTTACCCTTTTGTGTTCAGCTCCACAGTTGATATTGCAGCTAATAGCTGAGATGCTCTGTGACTTTGCTTTTGTCCTCAAACTTGATAATTTGTACTCTGTGCTCTTTAGGCTCTGTTAACTCTGTGTTTCCCTATGTAATCATTCTGGCAGATTCAGCCTTGGCTTGTGATAGTGAGTTAAGATTGAACCAAAAGACAGCATGGCTTTAGGGACCCCAGTATGGAAGGACTGTTCTAGGAGACCTGTAGACTTTGAGTTACATGGAGAAGCATACATACATTTAGCTATGCTGTCCTTGGTTACATTCTAAGCCTATGCAAATTTACTGCATCCTAAACTTTCCTAAGCATGACATCTATAGATATTCTCATGGGTTTGGTCGTCTCTCTTTCTAGACACCCTTACCTGATTTGAAGTGGGTTCTTGGTTAACTCTCATAGAGGGTAATTTTACAACAACATTCTGAGAGAAATTTAGCCTTATTACACAAGTAATTAATATTGAGGGGTTGCTCCTTTGTCTGTCACTGTACTAAACCACAACATATCAACTGGAATGGTTCATAGAATTAAGTATGTATGGAAACATGTCATTAGAAGAAACTTTGAAATTCCCCCATGACATCCTGATTTGTAAATGCTAAAAAGGACTGATCATGACAAGCAATGATGCTTTTCAGAGATGCAACTTGAAGCCTCCTAATATAGCAAGCAATATAAAAGCTGAATGCACTGGGCGGTGGTGATGCACACCTTTAATCCCAGCACTTGGGAGGCAGAGGCAGGCAAATCTTTGTGAGTTTGAGGCCAGCCTGGTCTACGGAGTGAGATCCAGGAAAGGCACAAAGCTGCATAGAGAAACCCTGTCTTGAAAAACCAAAAAAAAAAAAAAAAAAAGCTGAATGTTAGCTACTCACAGAAAAAAATCTTGTTTAATAGCATGTTATTCAAATTTCAAGAAGATCCCAGGGCCTTCAGTATTCTGAAAAGATGAAATAGTCCACCAATGTGCATAGATAAATGCATCTAAAGCTGCCTGTGTTTTTGTGGTCTGGGAAGGTTTTTCAAACCTGTAAGAATGGCAGGTTTAAGTACTGTATAATTAAGAGATAGCTGTGCTCTTCAATTTGCTTAGAGCCAGAGCTCCTTTGTCTGAATATGCTAAAAAAAAAAAAAAAGTGGCCCATTTACCATTCTTTTTAGAATCCTTTGTAAAATTATAAAATGTGTGAAGATGCTTCATGTATCATTATTCTTAAACAGAGTGAACTACTTTGAATAGCCCAGTTTCCTTTAGCGATACCACTAGCCAACAATAAAAACAACTGGCCGGACAGCCTAGATCACTTAGAGAATCCAGAGCAATGAGAAACAAAGGTGGATGACACCTGAGGAGCTACACACACACACACACACACACACACACACACACACACACACACACACACACACACACAGAGTATATTATTGTAGGCATTCTTTTCCTGTTACCTAAAGTTACAAATCTTATCTTTCTTTACTGAGTTCTAGTTGTGTCTTAGGTGGAATACCATATCCTCAAGGGAAAGATTGTCTCATGTATGCTATTATCAAATGTCTATATATACATAAATTATCTTTGGTGTTCGCTGTTTTTTAGTTAAGCTGCATATGTAGGTTGGGGTAGTTTTATTTGCCCTTGTTGAGCTGTATATCTTTTGGGGGTTCATGGGGAGTAATGGATTAAGATAGCTGTCCATAAGTTACATGAACTTAAAAGCTCTAAAGTAGTCCTATATTTATGCTGAAATTCAAATAGGAAGGTGTGATCATTCATTTTCACAAACCAGTTTTGCATACTGAACTTTATTTTAAAAAATGGGACTTTAGAGTCAGCTATATCTAAATTAATATCTCAGGTTTATTTACTTATGCTTATGAAAGTTCCCCCTTCATGTCTTTATAAAATAATTATCAAATGATAATATTAAAATTAAATTGATAATAAATATGCACTTAAATACTGTATGCAAATATAGGGTATTTCCTTTCCTATTTAGAGAGCAGAAACATAATCATAAAGCATGGGCTAGGTTAAAGAAAAGAAAGCCACTGTGGGACACAGAAAATGATTCCAAATGCTAACCTCATTGTGTGTCACTACACATATCTCTTATTCATGAGAAAGGCCCTGTCATCATAGCGACACTTGTAACAAAGGGCATCCTATTGATGTTACATATAGCTTCTCAATAGATTAAAATGTTTATTAATTTGTGATCAAAGGATAGTCAATATGGCAGATTAGAATATTGTGGGGAAACAAGACCTTGCCCCAGAGAATGATCTTGAAGTTATTTTTGACATTTATGGTTGGTCAAATGCAGTAGTTTTTCTATTCAGAAAGTCTAAAATGAAATACATTATTGAATCGGAGATTTCTTTCCTACTATCTTTTCTCACAAGCACATACGTAATGAGCTGTTGGGGGCACAGAGGAAATCTAAAGGGCAAATGACTTACCCTTTAGGATACTCCAGCCTTCAACACTTTTCACCTAGATTCAATTTTATGAGTTAAGTTTTTTTCTGTCATTTGTTACATTAAGATCAAAAGGGAAGAAAATGATTCAGAAGTCCAGGGTCGGAGATCTTGAGTGAGAGCTGAGGATCAGAACTTTTAACTGATTCCTTTCTCTCAGAGTTTCATTTCATTGTTGGTGAAGCTAATGATACCACATTCCTGCTATACTGTCTAGCTTTGGGCTTGGGCAAGGCTGGGCTTGAGTTTTCTTTCCTTTTCTCTGCATCTTGGTATATGTGACCATGTTTGACTTTGATTTTGATTACCTTGAGCTTCAAATTTCGATACAGAGAGAGATCTGAATGGACCAATAACTCTGTCTCTGTCTGTCTGTCAGTCTCTCTCTCTCTCTCTCTCTCTCTCTCTCTCTCTCTCTCTCTCTCTCTCTGTGTGTGTGTGTGTGTGTGTGTGTGTGTGTGTGTGTGTGTGTGTGTGTGTGTGTGTGTAGCTCCTCAGGTGTCATCCACCTTTGTTTCTCATTGCTCTGGATTCTCTAAGTGATCTAGGCTGTCCGGCCAGTGAGCCTCAGGGATCTGCCTGTGACCACCTCCCACTTCACTATTTTGCCTGTTTTTGCCTCTCATCTTATCACACCTGCTAGTAGAGTCTGTGGACTAGCCTCATGAATTCTCACTAGCTCATTTCAGCTCTACCATTAAGTAGTGTTTGAACCTCAAATCAGTGTTTAATGTTTCTGATATCTAGAGCTAAAGAGTGGTAAGAATAAACTAAGTGGTTGCTGAACCCTATAGTAACTCTTTTGTCTTTTTCCCCCTTGTTACTTTATCATGCTCCAACAGCCCAGGAAAACATTGAGGGGAGAACTTTGAGGTAATACATTGCAATTCATTAATTTATATTAAGCCAGTGGCTTTCTTCTATAGAAGAGAAGGCCGTATTGTATAAGATCTGATCTTGGGATTCTTTCCTGTTTTCCTGGCCAAGGAAACACAAATGACCAAATAACAATTCCTCTTGCAGGCCAGGCTCCAGACCTCACATGTTTGTATGTGCATGTCTCTCACATGTTTGTATGGGCATGTCCCATTCCATGTCCTTCATTGTCTTGTTCCATGGCCATGTAAGGAGCCCACAGAGGGTGTCAAAGGCCTGGAAGAGAGAGATCACAAAACTTGTTTGCCTGGGTTGCCAGAGATCCCCGGAGAGATGACTCTCCTCTAGCTAAGATTTTACCACAATGTATATGAGAAAAGCAATGAAAGTTGGAGGCCATTTGCTGTAGCCTGTAGCAGTTAGTCTGCTCCTTAGCCACAGTGTGATGTGCCACAGTAGAACAGTTACTGGTCAAGCACTGGCTTCAATTTCCATCCCCCTCCCACAAAACTGTATACATCAAAAAGCTCTATTTCCCCATACCCTGAAGGTGAATATAGAGTTAAATAATTTATAACCTACTCAGTCATTTTTAGAAAACTCCTCAATTATAATTAAGATATTGTCATAATCCCTCATGGAGATAGATGTATGTTCATTATTATTTTAGGCTGCTGAATTCTGGGCAATGAAAAATGAATTCAAGCATACTCTAAGCCAATAACTACTCCACCATAGTACAGAACCTGTTTTTTAGGAACTGTATGCTGGGCCCATGGATATTTTATTTGTATAATGCCCAAATTCATTAGAAAGGTACAAGTGCCAGTTTTCTCTGCTTAACATTTTCTTTCATTTACTGAGTCACACTTCTTGATTCATGACACTTCTCATTCTGACCATGGTGCCACATTTCTAGATGGAACACATGAATATGTAAATAGCACAGGCATCTTAAAAATATCAAACAACATCACATTCTTTCATTTCAGGGTCCATTCACAGTTTCATTTCTAAACTAAAACTGAAATGTTAATTGAGCATCTATTAAATGTCTTCTGATTACATTGTCCTGACTTTAATATAACAAGATGATAAAATAAACATTTCCTATGGATTGGTTATAATCCCATGTGAAGAGTACCTGATTCCAACAAGGTGAGGGGAGTATTATTCAATCCTCAAATGCCATCCTAAAAGGTTGAATTCTGGAAAGTGTGGGGACCTTGATTCACTGAATGAAGGGAAGATTGTAGGTCTTCTCTTAGTTTGCTTTCTACTGATGTGATAAGTACCAAAACCAAGAGCTAGTTGGAGAGGGAAGGGTCTATTTGGCTTATAATTCTTGCTCACAGTTAACCACTGAAGGAAGCCACAACACAAACCCAAGTAGGGTAGGAACCTTGGGGCAGGAACTGAAGCAGAGGCCATGGATGAATGCTGCTTCCTAGCTTGCTCTTCATGGCTTGCTCACCCTGCTTTCTTATAGAACCCAGGAGTGCCTGTCAAGGTGTGGCACTGCCCGAAGTGGTCTGGGCCTTCCCACATCAATTATTAATTAAGAAAATACTCACAAATTTTAGAAATATTTATGTTGACAACCTTTTTACTTATCCAATGTAAAAAAAAAAAGACTTTAAAATAATGGAAGACTAAGAAATAACAGGTCTGAAGCAACAGCTAAGTAGGTTTAATGGTTAAAATCCTACTCAACAACAGCCCTCCTAGGCATATACTCAAAAAACTTATCAACAAACACTTCAATCATTGTGTCTCCAAAACTAACCTCTAATCCCCCGTACCAGCTGCAGTATCATTTTATAGATAACTCTCTGGCCATGTCCTCTGCACAGTATTGCAAGGGAGGAAATTCATCTCAAGGAATATCCCAGGCATTCATCCTGGAGACTACATGCAGTCTTCTTAGTGAGAGTTATGCCTGTCTAATAGATTGTGATATGACTCAGCTTTGCTAGATCCCCATGGACACTTATTTCTTAACTTTCCTTTTTTGCACAGTTTTATAACATAGAGAAAAAGGAAAAGAGAAAGCGGGATGGTCTCACCATTTTAGCATATAAGCTGCTTTCTTTGTTCCTGCCCTGATGCTCTGTAGCTATAAACTTGCTTTTTATAGAGTGGGTTTTGCTACATATCTGATTTTATGTTGAGCTTTTAAAAGCCTAATGTGCATAATACAAATATTTTATGTGCATATTGCTGTGAAGTCTTAGAAACCCAAATATTAATGTCGTAGATATTTCTCCCACTCTTTGACAAGAAATGTTAATGTCACAACTTTCACAGATCCAAGGACAGATTACCAGAAAATGGCTGAACTTTAACTCAGTCTTTTTGATATAAACTTTGGATGTTTTTGTCATTTTGTTTTACTTATCGTACAACAAACTCTTTTCCTCAGACATTGAATGGAAAATTCTCTCTAGTTTTTGCTGACTAAAAAGTCATTCTTCAGCAGACCTCCTGTCCCAACTTTGGAAGCTGAATCCTGTCTGCTTCTGATTCTCCTACATAAAGTGTTCCTTGGATATGCATCTCTGAATTTTTACCCCTACCACCACCTGGAATATTCCTTCAGGCTTGATTTGGAAACTTGTATTCTGAACTTAGCTTCAGCCTCTACACACACACACACACACACACACACACACACACACACACACACACACACTGGTAAAAGCAAGATGGTTTTAAAAGTTGGCAGTAAAAATTGGCATTAAAAACTTGACTGTAGTATGAATCTTAAATGGTCTTATTAATAAAATCAAACCTGAGGCCAGTTATTGGGGTGAATTCTGGAAGATCAGAGAGACAGAACAAGCCACAGCTACTTCACCTCGCGAGTTCCTCAGCTGGTCCTGTTTCCTCAGGCTGGAAGCCTCTGGGTCCTATCCAGAATAGGTCTCAGCTGAACTGCTGCTAGAAGTTTAACCAGCCAAATATTTAACAAGCCAAATGCTTCTAGTTCCTGGTCTTCACACCTTATATATCTTTCTACTTTCTGTCATTACTCCCTGGGATTAAAGGCTCACTTCTTGGGATTAAAGGTGTGTGTCACAATGCTTGGCTGTTTCTAATGTGGCTTTGAACTCAGAGATCCAAAGGGATTTCTGCCTCTGGAATGCTAGGATTAAAGGTGTGAGTGCCACCATTTTCCTGGCCTCTATGTCTGTCTGGTGGCTGTTCCATTCTCTCACCCCAGATAAATTTATTAGGGTGCCCAATATTTTGGGGAACACAATACTACCACAATTTGATATGGTCAGCTTGCTCTTGATAACAGGCAAATTCTATAAATATTTTAAAAATATCACATGTGTATGTGTATGCATGTTATATGCATGGTTGAAGGTCAAAGGACAAGCTCTAGTCTTGGCACCTTCCACCTTTTCACAGAGCTAGGGCCTCCCACAGGCCTGGAACTTCACTGTGTAGGTCAACCTAGCTAGCCCATCAGATTGTGGGGATCTTTCAGTCTTCTCCTCTGGTCTTGCCACCCCCACCCCCATGACAGGCAGAACACTACATCACCTAGCTTTTTATATGGACCCTGAAGATCTGCACTTATCCCTTCATGCTTGAAAGGTAGTGATTACAAACCAAGCCATCACCCCAGCTGTGAGCTCTGAACTCTTAATGTCATTTAAGTGATACTTTGGGTGAGAGAGTTACATTTGTTAAATGTATCAATGAGAGAAACAAAAACATAGGACATCTTTTGATCCCTGTAGAACATTTAGAAATGGGCATTATTAGTTTTCTTTTAATTTTGATGAGAAATTTTCTTTGGACTACTACTATTTTTGATATTATAAAATAATTATGTCATTTTTATCTCCTCTGTTCTTCCTCTAAAACCTGTCTTATAGTCTTATATTCCTCCTTGTTCTCTTTCAAATTTGTAGCCCTTTTTCATTAACCATTGTTACATTGCTATGTGTGTGTGTGTGTGTGTGTGTGTGTGTGTGTGTGTGTGGTGTGTGTGTGTGTGTGTGTGTGTGTATGTGTGTGTATGTTTCTAACCAGTTGTAAGCACAACCTGCTCAATCAGTATAATGCTGCCTGCATGCTTGTTTTCAGGGATGACCATTGGTATTAGATAACCCTTTTGGAGTTCTCTTCCCTGGGGAATGCTATTTCTCCCACTCTTGGACAAGAAATGTTAATGTCACAACAATCACATATCCAAGGACAGATTACCAGAAAATGGCTGAACTCTAACTCGGTCCTTCTGCATTGTTCAGCTCTTACTCTTTTCCAGACGTGCGGATATCTCATTTATCTTTGTATCTCCCACAGTGTTGAAGAGATGTTGATAGATGACAAGGGGAATTAAATGGCTGTTCTTAGCAGCATGGGATCTGTAGAAGCGAGGCAGGTCTTTCCAAAACATATTGTTGGAAATCCTTCTCAGGGAAGTGCTGACTGTCAAACATCCTGTTTGGATATGTTGATCTTTAATCACTTTTAAAAATCCTACTAATTATTGAAGCTGGGAAATAGGAAATGCATGAAATAGTTTTGTTCTCTGCTTTTGTATATATTTGAATATTTCCTCAGTCAGAGGTTAAAACCGAGTTCTTTTAAGACTTGACATTTGGGTCTACTCCATGTGTTGAGTATTTAAATTCTATTTGTGATTCAAATAATGAGCAGTCATGACATGTACTCTGTGTCTCCTTCTGTCACTCACAACTTCTGCCAAGGAGAGTAGAGTTGGGGCTAAATCTTCACAGGAAGGAAGCAGTGAAGACCAGTTGAGTGGATGGGATAAGGGTGTAGATTTTAAAACAGAACTTTGTGTTCCTGGACTGTCACGTGGTCTCAGAAAACAAGTCTGTATAAATATTAAGCAATAAAATGCCTAAATGGTGACTGTGGATAACTAAGTGTGAAATTGTAATATCTTGCCAGCAAGGAGCTTGTTGATGGAATTAGAGCACAAGACAGAGGAAGGACTAGCATTGAAGAGTATGACACAGGCAAAGGGCAAAGCAAATGAAAGCACAGGAACATACATACAGATAATAAACACCAAAGAGAGCAGCTGTGATGGGACATGTGAGTAGATTATTAGGAGTGTTCTTGAAACAACAGCAGCACAAAAAAATCAAGGAGACAACTTTACTACTTAAGTGAATAAAAATGAAAATGTAAATGAGTTCCCACATCATATTTAAAAGTTTAAAGCAATATCAAATTGAAGGTTTATAACAAATATTAACAAAATGTGATGCATAGGTCCTGTCTTAGGTGTGAGGAGATGCAACAATGAAGAGTGGGTGGTTGAGGTGAAGGGCATGCAGCGTAGCAGCAATTAAGAGAGGGGAAACATTGCCAGCCAACGAATACACACTTGGAGAAGCTTTTCTTCAGTCGAAGGTTGACATCTGATGTTTGGGGCTAGTATTTCATTTGGGAGAGGCCTCCTACTCCACAGGGTTTTGCCAGAACCAGACTTGTCCATACACTAGGACAGTTAAGATTCTGTGAGGACCAAGTTAGTCAAACAGAAGCTGAGACCATGTAGCTCAGTTGTGTTTTCAAAGTTGTAAGCTGGGGAAATAGAAGCGATCTCCTGGGTAAACTGCATGGTGGAGGAAGTGGTGGGGGTGTTGAGGGGTTGGGTGAGATGAGAACATGAGGGAACAGGGATCGGGTTGGGTGGGTTAGGAGTGGGATGAAGGAGGAGAATAATGATAGAGATAGATGTCTTGAAGGGGGAGGGCATTTCAGGGTTAGGGAGAAACCTGGTGATAGGGAAACTCCTAGGAATCCACAAGGATGACCCCAGCTAAGACTCCTAGCAACACTGGAGAGGGTGCCTGAACTTGCCTTCTCCTGTATTAAGATTGGTGACTACCCTAATTGTCATCACAGAGCTTTTATCCAATAACTGATGGAAACAGATGCAGAGATCCACAGTCAAGCACTGGGCAGAGCTCCTGGACTCCTGCTAAAGAAAGAGAGGAGGGATTGTATGAATCAGAGGGGTCAAGGTCATGATGGGGAAACTCACAGAGACATCTGACTTGGGCTCCTGGGAGCTCAGGGAGTCAGGACCTATAGCTAGAGGACCTGCATGGAACTGACTTAGGCTCTCTACATGTGTGTGACAGTTGTGTAGCTTGGTCTATTTGTGGAGCTCCTAAGCAGTGGGATTACGACCTGTTCCTCATTCTGGGTTGACTCTCCCAGCCTTGATGCAGGGGGAGGAGCTTAGTCCAGCCTCAACTTGATGTGCCATGCTTTTATGTTGACTCCCATGGGAGGCCTGCCCCTTTCTGACTGGAACAGAGGAGGAATGTGTGGGGAGGGAGGTAGATGGGAGGTGGAAGGAGAAGACAGGAGGAGAGGAGGGACACTGTGGTCTGTATGTAAAATGAATGAAAAAATTTAATTAATAAAAAATAGTTGTAAGCTACCCAGTATTTATTTTTTTTGTGTTTGAGGTTAATCAGAGCCTGTTCAGATTCTCGGAGTGAAATAAACTTAATATGGAAAAGAAGGTAAAAACTAAAAGTAAAGCAAGAAGTCTATACATTTCTCTAATATCTATTAAAAATAAACAATACCCAAGAGTTATCATGTGTCCTGTCTGGCCAGGGACGCAGCTTAGTTGGTAGAGTGCTTGCCTAGCACAAAGGAAGCATCCATAAATGGAGTGTGGTGGCTGCACGGCCTTCTTAGAATACATGAGAGCTTGCCTTTAAAAAGGAGGCAAATCCAGAAAATGTGTCTTCTCACAAATTCTGGAAATTGGTGCAGTTTTCTGGATGTTAATTTTTCATAATTTCTTCCTGTGTCATACTTTTACCCTTCCTTCCTTCCTTCCTACCTTCCTTCCTTCCTTCCTTCCTTCCTTCTTTCTTTCCTTCTTTCTTTCTTTTTTCTTTTTTATTCAATTTATGTACCAACCACAGTTCCCCCTCCCCCACCTCCCCCAACCCACACCATCCACTCCTCAGAAAGGGTAAAGCCTCTCCCATAGAGAGTAAACAAGGCCTGGCAAATTCAGTTACAGAAGTTGACATTTATAGATGAATATAAGAAAACAATGTATATACACATGTATAAAATTCAAAATCATCAATAAACTGTATAACACAGAACTGACTAAGAACAGTTACACATCCAACACTAGGCTCTCTGTAACATTGCTTCTTCTATGGGGCTTGAGTTGCCATTTGCCAATGAGAAATGCTTGTTTTATATATATAGTTACAGAATTCAGGACTGATTCTAACTATGAAGTATCATCTCAACTCTGTATAGAAAGTATATATTTGCATATATAAAATGTTACCAAAGATCAGGGATTTTTTGTGTCCTCTGTTTATACTTTGTTTTTTCCATAAAAGGGACAATTTTTTTCTTTAAAATCAAAATAGAATGACTGAATGGGTATCAGAATATTCACATGCCAGCTACTAACCATTGGTGTACTTTGAGGGAAATCAGAGTTTGCTTGCAACAACTGCTGCCTATATCCTGGCTCTTGTATTTTTTTTTTGTCACCTGTAAAATGGGGCTGACAGCAGAACTGACTCCCCAGTTTTCAGGGAGGAGACGATACATTAGTTACCATACCAGTTGTTTCCTAAGTTCTCAGCTCATTGCTCAGTATGGTCTCCTCAGATTTGCAACAGAAAACTCCTCAGTATGCTCAATATTTGATCATCATTTCTCAACTCCCTGGCTATGGCTTTTTGATCATTTCAATGCAGTGTGTTGAAGCTGTGTCAGTTGCCTGACAATGAATCCCGTGACAGTGTTTATTACAATGCAAATAAGCCTTCCGTTTCCCCATGGTTGCATCGCGGTAATTATGGCTTCAGCCGCAACGTGCTTTGGATTCGATCAATTAATTCAGGCCTACAAGATATTTATTTTGCAGTTTTTAATTTTATGCTCCCCAGTGACTTCCCATTGCTAAATTGTTCCTCACATGTGAATCCATCTAGACCAATGACTGGAGTGATAAATCTAAAATTACATCTATGAAAGCATTTTCTCCAACACTAGGACACCACAAAAGTCATCATCACTGAGATGAGAAATGGGAGGTTCTGAAAATGGTGAACACCTCATCTAAACAAGCTCTCTGTGACTCTTAAATCATGTCCAATACTTAGAAATATTAGACTGCTGAGAATCAGACATTGAAAATTGAGCACGTTGGAGCACGCTTATAATCCAAGCCTGTGAAAGGCTGAAGTAGAAATACCTGTTGTTCCTGGTCATCTCTGGTTATGCAGTGAGTTCACGGCCTTCCCAGTCCAACTCCACAAGAGACCCTATCTCAACCCTTTCCTTCCCCACAAACTACAAAGAAGCAAACTACCCAGAATTAGAAACTGATGAAGATTGATGATTTTTTAAATGTATTAGCCAATTTAACATTTTACTCAATAACACTTAATAGTAGTGTGCTAACCATATAAAATGGTCATTATTTTATACTCACTGTCCACATTATACTCACTCAATCTCCTTTTCCTCTCTCCCTAAACAGAGGGGAGAGGCCCTAAGGACACATGTATTTCACACAGCTCATTCGCCCCAAACACACCTCATCATCTCAGAGGAGCTGAAGTTAAAAGCTAGACAGAAAAACAGGTCCTGTCAGTGGGGGACATCCTACGAGGATGCAGCCAATCATAGCTTCTTTCCAGTGTGGTTTCCTTCCTTCCTTCCTTCCTTCCTTCCTTCCTTCCTCCTCCTTCCTCCCTCCCTCCCTCCCTCCCTCCCTTCTTTCTTTCTTTCTTTTTTATTCATTTTATGTACCAACCACAGTTCCCCCTCCCTCCTCTCCTCTCTCTCTCTCCCACCTCCCCCAACCCACTCCACCCACTCCTCAGAAAGGGTAAAACCTCTCCCATAGGGAGTAAACAAGGCCTGGCAAAATCAGTTGAGGCAGGACCAAGCCCCACCCTCACCCTCATCAAGGCTGAGCAAGGTGTGCCACCATATGGAATGGGCTTCAAAAAGCCACCTTGTAGTGGGTAGCCATTCGAGCCTTGGCCTGGAAGTTCCAACCCCCATTGAGGCTTCGGTAATGGTCACGCCTTGGTCACGCCTGTGGGGCTGAGAGAGGACGCTGAAGACCCAGGATCAAGAGGAGAGGCCTCTCTTGGTTCCAGGACCCTGGATGCTGGAAGTAGACCAAGCAGAGTTCTCCAGAGAACAATGCTGGACTGCACTGTACCTTTCCCAGACCCTGCAACCTATCCCTTCATTTGTAAGTTACCCCACAAAATAAACCTCCCTTTTAACTATGTGGAGTGACCTTAATAATTTCACCAATACCAGCTCATGCACCTGGGAGAGATCCTGGTCCCACTGCCAGGGGACCCACAAAAGACCAGGCTACAAAACTGTGCATGTGGGTGACAGTTATGTAGCTTCCATCATCAGATGTTTATACCTGAATTTTTTAATCCAGAGGACAGATTTATAGCAAGTTTCATGAGGGAGGCTGACTCGCAGACACTTCTTGGCAGCCTACCCTCTCCAGCAAGCTATATCAGCAATGTCAGAGACTCCTTCCCTGTTGCCCCATTCAGCTCTAGAGAGAGTGACTGTTCCTCAAAGTCATTAGTTTACAACTTTCAGTATTTCTTCCTCTGCTTCCAGACCAACATCTTAAGATTCTGAGCCCAATTATACTTAATAATATTTCATATTGAAGATCATTAACTCCTACTGGGCTCCGAAGGATACAGCCCATTCCCCATTCTAACTAAAGGCAGACTAAAATCATATTTCTTACACTTAAAAAAATATCAATCACTTGGTAAAATTGCTTCATCATCTGAGTTCTCATATCATGAAATATGCCAATATTTTGCAGAGTTAATTATTACTAACATTGGCCCTTTTGGTTAGTTTGGCATTTCTCATTAGCATGGTAGAAAGCTGAACTGGGTAAGTCTTTCTTGTGAGGGTCTATGCTAGGCAATAATTTCAAAATCTTTCTTGGTTGAGCACCACTGAATTAGAGTCTTCAAAAATGTTTAGTCCTTTCACGTGCTTGGGATGCATTTTGGATAGGGATGGAAATGAATTTTATCTTGTTTTCCTTCTCTGTAGAGAGGCTGCCATTGGGTATAAACTGTCCCTTCCACTGATGAGCAATGAAGTCTTCAGCTTTCATTTCTTCCACTTAGTTTATTCTTTTGGACTATTTTCATTACATTAATATTTCATTCATTTCCATGGTGTTTTTTTTATCTCTATGAGACATTTTCAAATATTTGAAAAGTTTAGGTCCTTGTAATTATTCTTCTTTTTCAAAATTCACGTACTCATTATTTTCCACTTAGGTTTCCAAATAAGCTCTTGGATTGCTTTGTGAAGGTCTTTAACTATTTCCTGTAGATTGTCAGCAAAATTACATCGAACGTATTAATCGCAATGAAAAGAACTGAGAGTATTTCAAGAAGCACTGTCATTTACTGGAATGTCATATAGAGTCCCTTATTCAAATTTCCCTGTATAAAACTCAAGAGAGCTTCATTGTTTTCTTCATAAAACTTACGTTTCTCGCTAAGTATATTTTTATGTATTTGTTATTGAGATTGAAAAATAGGGAGTTTTTTGTTTCTTTGTTTCAATATATTTTCCAACTATTTATGGCTAGCTTAAATGAAACTTACACACTTTCTCATATTTATTATATTTCTGACAAATTTATTAAATTATTGTAAATCATACTTTCTAGCTAATATTCTTAGATGATCAAATCTCTTTTAATGCAAGAATTTCAGAAAAATGAAAATTTTGCACAAAGCTATTATTTCCTCATAGTAAGTATATTTATAATTTTCTGAAGGTTTTAATTTTCTCATCTCATTGAAAGCTTTCCAAAGAAAAACTCTAGACAGAACACATTAAAAGGAGTTAACATCTTCTTGACAGGTCTCCTTGACTGACACAAAATGAGATGTGGTGTGTTTTCCTCTTTTCTCTCTCCTTGGCATCACAAGGTCTATCCTAGACTACATTTGCTGGGAGATATAAGTAATGTTAATTCAGTTAGCTACATCAGCTACTGAAGTTCAAGTCAAGAACAATAATGTGCCTGAGACTTAGGGGCAGGTAGACACCAGGTCTTAAAGGTCTTTCCATCAGGCTTAAGCAGTTAGAACTGACTTTCAGGGTGTTGTGGGACCAATATATGAATCTGTAGGACTTTTAGACTTGATTTTGGCTAGAAAAGTGTGTCACATGTGATGGAAGTTACACAGCTGTCAGATAGACCAAATGAAAGTAAACAAGGAAAAAGATTACTGTCCAGGGAAGGGGGTAGTCAATATATTGAATTGAATTGGGTATATTAGTTGGGGCTAGTGTTGCTGTTGATGAAACCCATGACCAAAAGGGAGAAAAGGGTTTAATTGGCTTAAATATCCTGAATCACAGCCCATTGAGAGAAGCCAAGAAAGTAACTGAAGAAGAACAGGAACCTGGGGACAGGAACTCAAGCAGAGGCCATGCAAAAGTGCTGCTTGCCAGCTTGTTCCTCATGGCTTTCTCAACATGCTTTGTTATAGAACCCAGATATCCAAAACAAGGTGGTGCCACTTGATGAGCTGGGCCTTCCTACATCATTCACCAATTAAGAAAATGCCCTACAGGCTTTCCTACTGCTAGATTTTATGGAGAGATTTTTCTCAATTGAGATTCCCTTTTCTGAGATGACTATAGCTTGCATCAAGTTGACATTAGCCACCACAATGCCGTATTCCAGCAATGAAGCAGGTAACAGAACAGAATTTGCTAAGTACATAACATAATAAATTTGTGTGGTGACAACAGAGCTAAGTGAGAAGCATGTTTCTCAGGGTTCCCTTCCTTCATAGTTCCAGATTATCAATGTGAAGCATTTCATGTGAGATTTGAAAGACAGGGGATCCAGTACTTGGATGAATTCTTCATAGACTGCCTGAGAACAGCTGACATATGGCTGTTCTTGGCTGATGTGCTGGTTGACCTGTTTTGGCTTGGGCTCCAGCCACAGCTCATCGAGTTCTTGCTAGTTTCCTTTGCATTTTTTCCTAAGCCAGACCCCAGATTAAAGGACAGCTATACATAAACATTTTAAACTTGCCTTTATAATTCCTTCTAACCAGATCCTACAATGAATCTAAAAGTGATTATTTCTAGCAGTTCTGTTTTTCTAATTGTTTCCCAACTGATAACAAATATAGGGTGATATAACAGGAAAGGTGTGCCATTTCACCATCTTACTATTTAGAATCCCTTTGTGGCCAATAACAGAATGCTTTAGAGTTGAGGACACATGGGAAGAGTAAGCCTAAAGCAGTTAATATGTTTTTAAAAGTCAGCTTTGAAATGCTGAACTGGATTATCTTGAAATGCCTTGATGCTAAGTTGGTAGGACAGGCAGTTGGATATCCACAATTCAGAGGAAAGATTAATAATGTGGCAACTTATTAAAGTCACTGTAGAAGGATTAGCTAAAACAATGAATATTCATGAAGTTACCCAGTAGAAAGGAGGTGTAACAAGTGACATGGGGTAGGCATAGTATAGCATCCTTGGGAAAATAAAAATGTTTAAGTGTGTAGTGGGAAGAAAT
The DNA here is from genome assembly GCF_903995425.1 of Onychomys torridus. Classification (NCBI taxonomy): domain Eukaryota; kingdom Metazoa; phylum Chordata; class Mammalia; order Rodentia; family Cricetidae; genus Onychomys; species Onychomys torridus. The sequence goes on from NC_050444.1 coordinate 72,795,431, forward strand.
AGGTCAATAAAAGATGGAGAAATGGAGTTTTTTAAAAAAAGCTTTTAAAAACAAAGAGGGAGGGGAATACAATGGAGATCAGTCATTAAAAGCAAAGTCTACTCAGTCCTTTGTATTCAGTTTAATTACCAAAGACTGAGCATTTCTGGATGGCATTTGGGTGTTGGATAGAGATTAAGAAAGTGAAATGATGGTGGAGAACCCATCAGAAAAGCAAATAGAATACAGAATAATGGGTGAAGAGGTGAAATATATATATATTTCCCAACCATACATTCTTGCAAAATAAGTTGTAGCACTTCATATTCATATTCGTGCCAAGAAACAGTGTCTTCCTACAACTTTCTCCTACATGCTGTTATGTGTCCCCTTGCAGGTATGTAGAACTAAAGGTAGCCAGGCATCAGTTCCTTCTTGTAAAACAGGTCTCAGATGCAATCAGTAGTGGTTGGTTACTACTGTAACAGCCATACCTCTGTTGTGCTATGGTCATTTCATGCTAGGCATATTATCTATAAATAGCTGGTAGAGCCCACAGCTAAGTAAGGATCATTGTGACTTCTCTCTCACAAAATTTTGCATAATGCCTTTGCATACCATAAAAACTAGCCAGTTTCTTTCTAAATATTTGTGTCTGTACCCATACAATAGTGCAATTCTCAGCCTTCATCAGAGAAGCTTCTTTTTATAAAGGCAGTAGTTAACCCAGAGACTCACAGTCAGACTGTGACTGTGGAGTTCCCAAACATAAGCAGGACCTCTAGATCAACCCTCCTTAGGCTCAGGTAACATCATGGAAGAGAAGGCAGAAAGAAAGTAACAACCAGAGGTAGGGAAGAAGTGCTGATAAATAGTATCTTCTGGATATGACAGAGCCATTGAATACATGAACTCACTTCATCTGTAGTTACCTGCATAAGACCTGCCCAAGATTGTACCCATCATCATTATATCATGCATGGATGAGGGATTCAAAAGGCCCCATCACTGACTATGACATTTAATTGATGCTGGGCAGGGGATATCATTCTCTTCAACTATGTAGCCACGGGTAAGTTTTCCATAGTCTAGTAAATAGCCATCATACTAATATAAGTAACCATAATCAAACTCAGTGGGTCAAAATAAAACCCTACAAAATAACAACCACCAAATTTGGAGGATGCTTGTCAGGAAAAATTATTTTTTAGCACACACAAAAAAGGAGAATGATAAACAGTAATGGTGTGTGTGGGTGTAAAAATACCTCAAACTCAGTATGTACATATATGAAATAGAAAAGCTTTTGGCCTTATGAAAGGATCTTCTACAGAGAGCAAAGAAGGCCACAGGAAGACACATGGAAAAGTGAGTGGCCTAATTGATGTCTACTGGGAGAGGAAGGCCAGAAAAGGAGGCAATAATTCTGCTGGGAGAAGTAATATTTGAAAATGACAATCAGAAAATGGGAAAAAGGAAAAGCTGTAAGGCAGAAAAGTGGGGGATGGGTTTATAAAGCAACCTCTTGAAGCAAAGCAAGTTATAATGTAGTAGTATATCTGGTTCTCAGAACTTCCTCTTATATGCTAACATATGTCCCTGTGCAGTCATGTAAAGCAAAATGCAGCCATTCATAACTTACACAAACATTCCTGAGAATATGTGATGTGCCAGGATTCTGTTAGGCACAGGATAGAGAAGTGTGAATATAATTATTCTAACTCTGGGAATGGGGATGAGGTGTAGTTTAGTGTAGAACACAAAAATAAAAGCAAAACAAAGATTATGATGAGACTAGTGAATGAACTAATGCAGCATGTGTGCACAGGGCAGAGATGTTCAAGCTTGGTGCCTGCCTTGTTTGGCTGTGTTAGAGTGAGCTCCTTAAAAAGCTTTGCAAGCCTTCATTAGTCACATGGCATCACAGTAAAACCAAAGAGTTAAGGTAGAAGAGAGAAAAATTGCTCCAAATTTTAATCCTCAGACACTTAATGAAAAGTGTTTGAGAATTTTACCACTGAACCTGTAACCTCAGACATTCAGAATGTGCATGTTACATGACTATAGGGATATAGACACATATCTATGCCAGCAGCAGATAGATGTCAACAACAACAAAATATCACCTTTTGTACATTATAGTCAGCTTTCTTAATCATAAGTGTTGTCTTAAAATTAATTGAGGCTGCCAAGGGCCATAGTGATGTCTGTGACCCTGCTGCAGCTAGGGACCATGTTGATGTCCATGGCCCATTACTATCAAAGCTGTGTTGATGTCCATGGGGCCTGTGTTGTAGCCACAAAGCATGTGGAAAGTCCGTGATCTGTGCTGCTGCTGACTATAAAGGACAAGGAAGCATCTTTTGCAATAGTATGATTAACTGCAGACTCACTGTTGATAGTGAGAGACATAGAAATCTTCTGTGACAACTTTCCCCTTGCCCCCCCCCCCAAAAAAAGGAAATAGTCTAGACAGGAAGATACTGAAGAGAACTCTTTAAATTGTGATAGGGATGTTGAAGTGTAGCTCTCCACAGTTGATGGCTTCTGGTGGAAGCAGGGGTGAGGAAGGATTCAGTTTTCTTTAAGGGACTGGTTTCTGGGAGTTTGACTATGCTCCCATGAGTATATGAACAACACAAATTGGACTTGGCATATTTTTCCTTTATTCTTCTTTTATTTTGAGAGAGGTCACAAGGGTGGTTGGGGGTGCACCTGGAAGGACTGGAAGTGAATATGATCAGGACACATTATGTGAAATTTCTAAATAATCAATAAAAATATGTTAATATATTCAATTCATAATTGCTTTTTATTTTCAGAACATGGGCCTGAATTCTGTCATTGCTGGGCTATTTCCAAACCTCTTAAGTGCAAGTCAAGTCAGTTAAATGGATTCTCAATTAGGCTTCCCTCTGGAATTAACCACCACAGCCTAGTTAATTACTGAGTGACTTAGCGTCATCTAGCTTAGAACTCATATATTAGATTCTGCAAGCTGTTACCAGTTGCTAAATGATCTACTGTAATTAGAAATCCGAGGAGACCTGAAGCGACTTGTAAGCGCATTTCCTCATTTAGGGAGCATTTCTTCCACCTTGAACGCCTTTCGCCTATCTTCTTTCCTCACCTGGCTGCCTTCCCCTTGTCCCCTGGCACAGCCTTCTTCCAGGATGGGCCACACGTTTGTCATTCATTTCTATCCCTCCTCATCACAACAATAAAACACCACATGGTCATTGCACCTAGTTTTCAAGGGCTATTATTTTGTATTTTCATGGAAAAAAAAAGTGGTGATTGCTGGTTGGGTCAGTAGATGATGATGATGATAATGGTGATAATGATGAAGAAGAAGAAGATGATGATGATGATTTTGCATTTTACTTTATTAAAATGCAGTGGAAGCACCTTTATAACTAGGTATCCTTATTCATGGAGAAGACACTTTACCACTTATATAGCAAATACTTATTCATCCCTTCCCATGTGCCAACTGCAATAAAAAGTGCTGGGAATGCGGTACGTGTTCCTGGAAGTTATGTAGATCACAAACACAGGCCTTCACTAGCTTATACATACATTCCTAGGTTTAGGGACAGGGCTATTCACAGGGGATACAGCAGTGACAGATACAGTAATGAGTAAGCAGAGAAGGCCCCTGCTCTTTCAGCACCATGGCATATATAAACTATGGGCAGAGTCTTAAGCAAGATATGAAAATAATTATTACCATAAAGGCTTATAATATCTATTTCCACTCTGATTTAACATTAAGGGTAATTTCAAGTGAGGTAACAGCCCACATTGCCCTGCCTGTAGTTGGGGATGCATTTAATTTACTCCATGCAGAGAACACCTGTGAAGGAATAGAGCAAAAATTCTAACATTCTATATGTCATTGATCAAAACTCTTTCATACATTTTAGAACTGAGACCAAGAAGGGGTATGGGACTTGTCAGAAGTCACAGATGGGTTACTGCAGAACACTGCATCCTAATTTTCTTTGGCTCTTCCTATTTTTAGAATATTATGTATCAACCACATTTCTCAGCTAACTTTTGTAGGCATACCTGGCTTTGGAAAAGACAGTTTTCTGTTACTATGGAAACATAGATATATTAAGCTTTCTGAAACATCTATTTGATAACTCCATACTGAATATTAACTATGTCAAACCTATATGGCACTGCCTATTTTACTCCCTTATTACTATACTTTTAGCTTAAGGTTTTCTCATTCATGTGCTACTTACAATAATTAGCAATATTTCAATTCCAAAATGCCTTCTAGAATTACTTTTTTATTATACATATAAAAATGTCATGAATTAATGTCGTGGTTCTTGACCTCAGGTCAAAATGAATTGGCCAGGTTGAAAAAGACCTAGACAGAGAATGAGAAAGGATAATGGGAAGGGTGAGTGTGATCAAAGAATGTAATAGATGTGTATGAGATGCCATAATGAAGCCCATTATTTTATAATTAATGTACACTAAGAAAAGGAGTGGCTATACTAAAAAGAAGCCTTTCAAATATGATCATGCTAAAATGATAAGAAGAAAGTAGTTGATAAAATGCAAGTGTAAAATATGGATGTGGGCAGCACAGAGATGTATAATGAGTAAGAAAGATATCATTTAATAATATATAGAATCTGAAACATCAGCTTTGTGAGAGTTTATTTTGTAACAGACTTTGGTGACAGCACCAGGTTTAGATTTTACCATTGGAAATTATAGGGTTAACATTTTTACTGCCATACTGGGCCATATGACTTAGAGTTCTAGATGTGGAAGGAAGTTATGCAAACTGTGACTTGCTCAGTTGACACACCTACCTGGAACCAGAATTCAACATAGGTTTGATTTTTTTTTCCCAAATTGCTATCCCTCTGATTTGAATCCTTGTGTCCTCATTGGTCCTATTTTCAAAAGTATCAAGTTTAAATTATCGAATTATTTGAATAAAAATGTAGAAAACTTACTGTGAAAAGTCAATACAAATAAGAGTTCTACTTGCACACATAAAACATGAGTGTATACTGAAACCAAGTATCAAAAATCCTATAAAGTGAGTCACTTTCAGAAGGAAAGTTTATGGAAGAAATGGCTGCCATGCAGTTACAACTTAGGTAGTTATTTGTAATATAATGTTATGGAATTATAATTTATCTTATTATTTAATTTGAAAATGTTTAGAAAATGTTTCTAAGTTTGAGGACCTAGAAATTAATTTGTTTAATGTTTGGTAGAGATGAATTACTTGCAGCAAAACAGATAACCTTTTAAAAATTAGTATCTCTATTACCAGTATAAATTGGGTCATATGATTATGCAGATACACCTTAAAAGATGGTAAGTAGTAAACAAGGAAGGCATGAGCCTACAGAAGACCTTGGCAACATCAAACACCATCTTTCCTCCTAGAGTCTCTGCTAATATGATTGATGTGTGTGTACCTGACAGCCTTGACCACCACTGTCAGAAGGAGTTTCTCCTTCCTGAAGACCACATGGCAGTGCTGAATGTGTATTTGCCTGCACAGAGGAAGGTCAACAAATAAAATGATGAATGATGTCCTTTGCAATCAATGTCACCTGTGCTCTGAACGAAACTCTTACTAAAAGAGATGAAGGAACATGCAGAAATATATCTACCAAGGATAAATATTTGCTTACTTTTCACAGATGCCCCAACAAATGTATTTGTATTTGCTTTCTGTCACTTAACTAATGTCTAGTTAGGGTTGTTGTCAAATCTGAGTGTTTGGGGAAGGAGGAACCAAATGGAAGGCCAAAATCTCACTGTTGAAATACATCAGTGCCACCAGAACTTCTGCATATCAGATCTAAATGGACTTTAATTGTAGAGATAGTCATTACTCAGTCAGTTTTAAGTGCCAACTCAGTGAAGGGGTAACCCCTCCCTACATTTCACAATGTGTGTGCAGGGGTAGATCTAACCAACCACACATTTGGTCACAGAGGTGTTTGCTCTGTGGGCTTCTAGTAGATATGGCTCATCCTTTACATCTCTAGCATTGACCTCTTCAGCTATTTGGCATTAATGAAAACTGATGGTTCCCAGCATGGAGGCTGTTGCCAGGGTGTATGCCTGCCTTTGCCTGCACTTACACAGTCAGCATTGCTGCTCCTGGTCATTTTACTCAATGCCCCTTTAGGACCTTTAGCTTCTCAAGCATTCTGCCCTTCCCTGGTCTGCCCTTGATTGCCTGTTTGGATATTCTGCAAGCCTTCCTGAGTCTACAAACAACTGAGAGAGCTGCATCAGCCACCACTACAGACATCTCCCTCTTCGCTTGCTGTCACGATGTCCCATCTACACTGGAGGAATTATTACAAAGGATGCAATATTTTCCAAGAAACTGCCATTCCCTTCCCTAGGCTTTGCACTCCAGAGAAGCCCACCACTGTCCCTAACCACCCTACAACCCATCACTTCCCAGGCAAAGCCCTGAATAGTGATAGAATGAATAATTGAATGTTTTTGCTGTTTCCTTTTATATAAAATGCAAATTTTAAAATGTGCTCTCATATTGATGTAGCTGCTACATATTTTATTTGCAGTAATTTTTATATTTTCTATTTATAAGTTACATACTGTACTCTTTGGATCTACATTAGTTTTTATCCATATAAAAGGCTTTAAATGAATTATTTTATATCAGATAAATTATACTTCAGGTACTTATAGCTTAGAAGTTAGATATTTTAACATCTGCTTATAAAACAAACATTAACAAGGAAAAAAATCAAGGAGTAAAGGTCGGGGTGAGTGGACTTATTTTCAGTGTGAGGAAATTTGATGTTACTTTGCCCTAATAGTTCAGATGGATGGAATTGTACCGATACTCTTCCATGGGTAAATATTCTACCAAACAGTATGTGTTAATTTTCCCCTGTTGGCCATATTATGATTTTTTATTAGGCTACATCTGTGTGATACATTCAGGATAAATCTAAGAATAAAAGACAAAAAAAAATTGAACGTGACTATTTATGGAGCATAATCAAGAGCTGGCTGAAGCTGTGAAGACAAACAGTATGCTCATAATATCCAGAACAGCTACATATTTCACATGCTAACAATTGGTTCTCATAAATTAGTTTAGTTATAAAGCCTTGCTGCAATGCTAAATTATAAAGCTAGAGAGAATTCCAGGGGCTGTTATTGACCACCAAATTAACAGGAAACTCGATTTCTCCACAAAGTTGTAATTCATTTTGTTGCGTTTAATTGCTATCTTTTATCCATTATTAATCACTTCTAGTAAACCTGCCTTGCCAAATGAGGAAGGCTGCACCTTAATGCTACCAAGCAGCTGCAGAAGGTATGCTCATTGCATGTGTCTACAAACTAAAGCAAAGAATTTTACCACATGACTCAAGATCAGAGACACTGCAAAACAGCCCAAATGAGAGATTTTTCCCTTATTTAAGCAAGCAGAGAACTCCAAGTCTGTCACCCTGAGGAATATTTGCAGAATGCACACATTATTTTGGGAGAGGCACAAGGTCATCCTTGTGAATCACAAAGTGGGCTGATGTCAAGAGATACTGGAATTGATACATCCACAAAGCTAGCATTTAGATTCAACTTGCATAGAGGCAGCTTTGGTGAATGATATGCAAGGGGTGTGAGGTGACCATAATCGTGGAACACGATTATTTAAGGCAAACTAAAATGCTGCCTTTGAGAAATAAATGTTTGAGGCTGTGGTTGGAAAGTCAATACTGGGGCTGAAGAGACGACTCAGTGGATAAGAACACTGGCTGCTCTTTGCAGAGGACTAGGGGTCCATCACCAGCACCTACATGGAAGCTCACAACTATCTGTAACTCCAGCAGCAGGAGGTCTGGCTCCTTCTGGCCTCCTTGCCCACCTGGCACACATGTGGGACACACACACACATTCGGGAAAACACGTATATACATACAATTTTTAAAAAATTAAATCTTAGAAAAAAGAAAAGTAGATACAGTAAGAAAAAGTGATGTGTTGAACAAATACAGTGGTTCAAACAATAAGTATTATGGACTCAGCTCTATGAAAAGAAAAACTTGTTACTACCATAGGGAAGTTCTGGATAAAATTTGAATTGAAAACAAATGAAGAACTGGGTGTAGTGGTTCACACATGTAATACCAGCACTTGGGAGTCTGAAGCAGGAAGATTGCTACAAATTAGAGGCCAGCCTGAGCTACACAGTGAGTATCATCAGGTTAACCTGGACTACTACAAAGTGAAATTCTATCTCAGAAAATAATTAATTAAAATAACTAATTAAAATGAATTAATTAAAAGACTGGATAACCCAGTTTAAAAAAAGAAAAGAAGGAAGTTATTACTTCCCAATTTGAGATTGGAACTGGGGAGAATTTCAGTTGACATGCATTTGATTTGTAAACATTAGGACCTGAGTTTGATTCCCAGATTCCACATTAAAAACAAAACAAAACCCTGAATGTATAAGGCTAGTGCTACAGAGGGCAAAGGCAGGTGGATTTCTATGTTAACCTGCTAACTAGCCTAAGTGCCTGGAACTCCAGGCCACTGAGATACCCTGTTTCAAATACCAAGGTGAGTAGTACCTAGAGAATTACACCTGGAATTGACCTCTGACCTCTAAAAGCACAAGCACACACATGCACCTGTACAGTTAGATATATGTTCAGCTACACACACACACACACACACACACACACACACACACACACACACACATGTGCGCGCACACACATACACAAACCACAAACCCAACAAGAGGAACTGAAGATCAGGACAGGGCATATACTGGCTGAATGGTGGATCTTGAGTCAGTGGGGACCTGCTTATTAATGCCTCCATGAGAACAGAGAGGCTTTGAGTATTTCTACATGAGAAGCTGAAATTTCACAAGATTGATAAATAAGGGAATCTGAGACTTTTTAGTTATGGTCCACTATTGATGGTTACTATGTATGCCATCTGAATTTTGTGTAAAAAGCAGAATTCAGAGAGAATTTGACATGAATCTAATCCTTAAAAAGATTTAACAGCAGCTTATTTAAAAAAATAATAATGGAAAGAAGGAATTGCCTGGTGAGAAAATTTCAACCCATAAAGAGAGGCATCGATCAATTGCCCAAAGAGAACTTTCAATGATAAAAGACTGCAAGGTATAAGTGGTCCTGACATCCTGGGTTTCTAACCATGTACGAGAAAGAAGCAATATGACATTTTTGTTTGTTTGTTTGTTTGTTTGTTTGGATTTGTTTTTTGTTGTTGTTGCTACTCTACCATCTGGTGTGAGTTTTCTTTGGCATTTCAAACAAACAGAACACTTCCATGCAAGATATAAATTGTTCTTATACCCCCAAATTCCTTTCATTTATGTTTACTGTGTGTGATTTTGAAGGTATTACAACACTTAATCCTTGTGTAAGCTCTGTGAGACGACATGTTTTCATCCTATTCCAGATGTAAGTGCAACCAGGAGTTGGTTGTCATTATCAGCTAATGGTGCCAGGTGGATTCTGTAGCTTTAGAAATAAGCATTCTTTGATGGTGTGTAATTAGATATTTTATTGGTATTTTACTGACTCTGAGACTCTTTTCTCTTGAAGCTAAAACAAAGCTCCAATGAACGGTTTGACCTTATGCAGTGATAAGCATCTATATAGAGCTTCCCAGAATGTGCTAACACAGCTTCACTCAGCTTCTACGGAGGAAGGAGCACCATCAATCAATATTTCTGGCAGAGTGGGAAATTATTGGCAGGTTCCAGATATACAAACTCACTTGAAAAGTTCCTGTTTTTATTTCAGTTGACATGTTCAAGACCTCCATATTCAACTCTTGCAGTAGCATATCCACAGATATACTTAACTGTTCACAAGACGTGAGGCTCTTTCCCCATGAGCAGTCAACCTATTATAGCTAAAAGGTAGCATACACCATGCCATTTTTCTCAAATTCTAGTTACAGATAATTCTTTCCATCATTGGTGATATTTCTTCCTGATAGGAATAATAATCAACACTTTCACCACTTTGAAGTTTATGCTCATAGTTAAACTTACAAAACAAATCACTGAGGTATAAAAATCCTACTTCTGATGGCCAATATATGATTCATTAAAAAATACTAAATTTTGAAATTATCTTTCCTTTCTCCAATAGAGCTATTTTTAGGTGTTATGACAAAATAAAAATTCACTGTGGGCTCAGCCTTGTGCAGACTTGGGAAAGAAAGATTGTTTGACCTCTTTTGGTTAAAGAGTTCTTCTTTTAAAGGAAAAGTTCTTACTTTTGTATATGGCAAGAATCTGATAATTTCACAAGAAAATCCTACCATTAGGTTTTTGTGATCATCCTCCACTCCCTCTCCCCTCTCCGAAACAATAGACAGTAAACTACATGCCTTACTCCATGAAGCATGCCACCTGCATGTTCACTAAAGAGGTAATTCTGCAAAGATGCTTATGAACTTCTTTTCTATAAGATTCACTGATTGTAGTAGCAGGTTCTTCTGATAACTACATTAAAATTTGGTTGGATGATTCCTTGTTATTTTCCCATTGTTCTTGTTATTTGTTACTTATAATGTAGGAGTAGAAAAATCTTTGTGCTTCCTTTGGTGCAAATATTTCTCATAGTACTCCTCCATTTCCTCTCCAAATCACCTTGAGGACTCCTGGTCACATTTTCCTCCAAACTTTCAACCTCTGGTCCTCCTTTTACAAACTTCATTTTTTTTTTAACTCGAGTCCAAAGAGTGCTGCCATGGGCATGAGGTCATCCACTGGGACTTGGGGAACCTACCAGTGGCCACACTCATAAAGAAAAGTGATTTTTACCCAGCACCATCAACTGTCAACAGCTCCTCATAAATGAGGCAAGATATCTGCTCAGTGAATGATACTTTATGAATTACTTGGGATATTCTTGGGAAGAGTTAATATGTACACACACACACACACACACACACACACACACACACAATCCAGTCTCATTTCATAAGAAACTGTTAGGGTTTAGCTGTGCCTGACCACCCACAATAGAAGCTCTAATTTATGTTTCCCTCAAATCTCAAAAGATGATTGCATACTCCTCACTCCCCTCAACCTTTCATCCTCGGTTATGCCTCACTCCCCCTTCATGCCACTGGTGTTCTAACACTCCTTTCTCTTAAAAGTTCTCCCATAATCTATTACTACCTTCCTTACTTCTATAGGTACTCCAGTTTAAACAGAAATATCTAAAGACTTAAAGCTAGGATCCGCATTAGAGAAACATTTGTCTTTCTGGGTCTTGTTTCCACATTCAATGATTATTTCTAGCTTCATCCATTTACCTGCAAATTTCATACTTTCCCATTTAATATCAAATATACACATAAAGTAAAATAGATCATAATAATACAGCTAGCAAATTTTCACAAAGGGATGTGATCCCCAAATCAACATCTTCCTCAGAAAAACAATTTCTTAGAATTTCTATCATGCCCCTCTCAACATCTACACAATTCAAAATCAATAGCAATGTAGACTTCTAGCACCAGAGATTAGTTTTACCTTCCTTAAGTCCTACATCAGTGAAGTATATTGTAGAACTTCCTTTTGTTGAAAGTTTTCTAGCTGTTGGCTAAAAATTTTATTAGCTGTATGTTTAGATAGAAGGGACCAAACAATGACCATCAACATATGCCAGAGAGTACAGAAGAGAAAAAACACATGCATTTCTGAGTGAAGGGAAAGAAGGAAGGAAGGAAGGAAGGAAGGAAGGAAGGAAGGAAGGAAGGAAGGAAGGAAGGAAGGGAGAGGGAGGGAGGGAGGGAGGGAGGGAGGGAGGGAGGGAGGGAGGAATGTAGGAAGAGCAGGAAAGAAAGGTAATTTAGAAAAAGAAAAAAGGCACATTGGATGGTAGATTAGCAGCCACGTTAGGCAGCCTAATGAAAGATGAAGTTGAGAATAAAGAATAGATCCAGCGGCTGCAAGGGAAAGAGCGAAACACAAAATCAGTAAGTCCAAGCAGAACTTTCATCACAAAGCAAAGGCCAAGAGCAAATGCCAACTGGCACCCAGCTACATCTTGGTGCCAGACTAGGGGTTAGTGGTATCTACCCTTCTCTCCTGGATACAGGCACAGCAATTAACAGTGACCCAGAGAGAAACTGGGCTTTGGGGCTAGATTTCAGCTTATGTGCAAAGACAGTTGGAACTACAGAGTGCCTAAGTCATAGAGACTCAACCAAGGGTTGCATGTTATTTGTACGAGAGACCCTCAGAGCAGAGTGGGCTATGGAGTCAGGGGCGGAAATGTGGTGTGGGAGCCCAAAGATAAGATTTCCTGTGGGTACCGTGGAGTCAAAGAATGAAAGGGCAGTACTCCCAGCGGTCTCTGAGCCAGCCACCGAGGAATTGTACTGCTAAAGTCAAGGTAGTCTCCTTATGAATTGAGCCAGGCAAAACTCCCAGAAACCAAGTGTACCAATGTCATTGTGTCTTAACCTTACCTAGGACATGTGTGTTTTCTACTACAAGTTGATACTTGGACTTAGAGCACTGTATGAGTTACTATACTCCGCTTTCCACTAAACAGTAGGAGAACATAAACCTAAGTGAAAATGAGTCACCAGCAAAATAGTAAAATAAACAAAGAAATGGGAAAGGAGGAAAAGTAAAAACTGGACAATAAATCCGTACAACCAAACACAAGAGAAGTTTAGAACCCTAAATAGATATGACCAGAGAAGATCATATCTAAGGCAAAGCATAGTCAAAATGAGAAAATCGCAAAGCAAATATTGAAAGTTACAAGGAGAAAATGTCAACTACCCTACAAAGGCAAACATGTCAGAATCACATCAGAACTCTTTTAAATATAATACTGTTATTCTTTCACAACTTCATGTTATGTATTCTGGTTTTATTCACCTCGACTCCTTGCCTAACTCCTTCCAGATCTCCCATACCCCTTACCACTTTTGTGTCTTCTTTCATTTTTAATAACCCACAAAGTCCAAATTGTGTTATCCATTATTCACTGCAGAGTGGTGACCTATCAGGGATCATCCCCTTAAAGAAAACTGACACCCTCTCTCCCCAAAGCCATTCACTGTCCATAGCTAGTCTTTTAGGGGTAAAGGATCATGAACCCTGACACCTTCCATGCTAGAATGTTGACTTGCTTGGTCTTGACAAGTATGACACTTATGAGTATAGTGATCTTATTGTGTCCAGAAGACCTCTTATCAGAACTCCTTAAGCCAAGAAAGAATGTAATGTATTTCAAACCCTAAAAATAAGTTTGCTCTACTTGAAGAAGTCATCACTTTAAACTGCTGGAGAAATAAGAGTATTTCAAGATAAATGTGAATGAGGATGATTGGTAACAAGCAAGCCACCACTGCAAACAAAAACAAAAACAAAAAAACAAAAAAACAAAAAACACTTAAAGGAAAACCATACATAGAGGAAGAAGAAAGTCTTATTAATGAAGACACAAGAGAGAATTTGTTAGAGGAATAGATGAAAGGAGGAGAGTTGTGAAGGAATCCATCACATCCAGCACAGACAACCAGCAAAGTCTGAATACTTATAGGGCAGGAAGAAAACCCAGAAATAATTTAAACAACAAAACAACCACCAATCCATCAATGAAAACCTTCAATGCAAATAGCCCAACTCACCATTTAAAAGATGCAGATTAATTGACTAAGCTGTAATAAAACAAGTCTCCATTATCTGTTGTCTCCAAGAAATACTTCTCAGTGGCAAAGATCCCTGAAAACTGAGAATCGAAGGATGGACATCAACTACCAGAGTAAATGAAAGCCAAGAGCAATTTGGTAGAGCTATTCTCCTATCTGATAAAGTTGACTGTAAACCAAAATGAGTCAGAAAAGAGAAGGGGGTCACTACACACTAACAAAGATAACAGTTCATCAATGAAATGTGAGAGTTGTAAATTTATCCACCAAATATTAGGCTTTCACTTTCATAAATAAACACTAAGAGCATAGACTGTCGGGGGCTGGAACAATAGCTGTGGAAGACAGCATGACACCCACTCTTATCTTTAGATGGGTATTACAAACTAAAACTCTGCAAATGAAGCTAAAGCTAAACTATACCTTAGAAAGTTGGATTTAAGACATAGAATACTCATTCCTCTCAGTGTTCCACCAAAACTTCTCAAAACTTGGTCATATCATAAGCTACAAAGCAAGCCTTAACAAATACAGAAATATTAAAGTAATTCCTTGTATTTTGCCAGATCTCAGTGAAGTAAAACTGGAAGCCACAGGGTGGTGGTGGCAAACACCTTTAATCCCAGCACTCAAGAGGCAGAGCCAGGCGGATCTCTGTGAATTCAAAGCCAGTCTGGTTTACAGATCGAGATCCAGCACAGGCACCAAAACTACACAGAGAAACCCTGTCTCAAAAAAAAAAAAACAAAAAACAAAAAACAAAAAAAAAAAAAAAAAAAAAAAAACAAAAAAAACAAAAAGACAAAAAAACAAAAACACTGGAAGCCAATACCATGACAAAGCACAGAACAGAAGTCACACAAATTTGTGAAAAGCAAACAATACATTGTTTTTTAATGCAATTAAGAGATCAGAAATATCTCTAATAAACAACTAATGGTCTAGCTCAGGGTTTTAAGTGCCAACTTGGAATGCAGGAGATGACAAGAATAATAAAGATTAGAGCAGAAAATCAGGAACAGAGATGACAAGAACCACACACTGACTCAATCAAAAGAGAATTGGCCCTGTGGAAAGAAAACATTTACAAAGTCCAAGACAAGCTAGTGAAAAGAGGCAGAAGACCCACATTAATAAAATAAGAGATGAAAGGGGGACTTACAACAGATCTCAATAAAACCCAAAAGTTCATTAGGGAATGCTCTGAAAACTTTCATAACAGCTAGAAACAATGAGGATAAATAGATAAATTCTTAAACACACATAAACTACCAAAATAAAGAAAATGTAAACAATATAAATAGAGTTAGAAACAGCCATGAGATTGATGCTGTAATTAAAAGTCTCCCCACAGGGATGAAGAGATGGCTTCGAGCTTAAGAGTCCTGGCTGATTTTCTAGAGGACTCAAGTCCAAATCCCATCACCCACATAGTACCAACAACTCTCTGTAACTCCAGTTCTAGAGGATTCTAGAACTCTCTTCTGGGCTTTGCAAGCACTGCTCACACAAAGTGCATAGAAGCACATGCAGACAAAATACCCATATACTTAAAACAAAAATAAATAAATCTTTAAAAAAATTTTAAAGTTTTCTCCACAAAGAAAAATCCAAGATTAGAAAATTAACTACTAAATTCTATCAAACTTTCAGAAGGAACATCACCAAACTTACTCTATAATGTGAATTATTGCCCTGATACAAAAACAGTTAAACTAACAACAGTAACAACAACAAAGAAAACTATATAACATTTTCTCTAATAATAAATTGAATTACAAACTGAATTCAAGACTACTATGAGAAGAGCATACACCATGACCAAGCTGGTTCTATTTCAGGGATCCAAGGCAGGCTCAACATAAAAATTTTAATACAACATATAAACAGATTTAAGGACACAATCCACATAGTCATCCCAATAGTCAAAGAAAGTCCTTGATGAACATTAACATCCCTTAATGATAAATTCCCGAAGGATCTACAAAAGGAAACACTATATTCCAACATAATAAATGCTATGTATGCTAAACTTAAAGCCAGCATTATTTTGAGTAGGAAAACTGAAAGCATTTCCTCTAAACTTGAAGTAAGAAAAGAGTGCCCATCCTACGCAATCTTATTCAACACAGTGCTTGAAGCATCAGCTAGAGTGATAAGACAGAGAAAGAAATAACAGGGATACAAATAGCAAAGAAAGAAAACTAATTATCCATATCTGCAGATATCATGATCTTATATTTTAAAGTCCCTAGAAAGTCCATCAGAAAAAGTATTATATCTGATAAAGATTTCAATAAAGTAGCAGGCTACAAAAAATCAAAACTCACTGAGAAACAATAGCTTAAGAAAGAGAGAGACACACACAGGGGGAGGGAGGGAGGGAAGGAGGGAGGAATGGAGAGAGAGAGAGAGAGAGAGAGAGAGAGAGAGAGAGAGAGAGAGAGAGGAAGCCCATCAAAAGAGGTGAAAGACCTTCCCAATGAAAATTGTAGGATAATGAAAAAGAAATTGAAGAAGATACTTGAAGATGAAAGATCTTCTATGCTCATTGAATTAATATCATGAAAATGCTGGACAGATTTAGTGACATACCCCATAATTATTTTGATTGCATTCAACAAAGAAATGGGATAGAGAATCCTTTAAAAAAAATAGCACAGAAGACCTTAAATTTCCAAAGTAGTACTAAGCAAAAGAAGCAATGCTGTAAGCACCACAATGCCTAAAAATCACAATGCTTAAACTCAAACTGTACTAGACAATGAGAAAATCAGCATGGTGCTGTCACAGACACAGACATGCAAACCAAAGGGATAGAACAGAGTGTGTAGCAGAAAACTCATGCAACTACAGTCGCATGGTTTTTGACAAATAAATGAAAACATACATTAGATGAAAGATAGCATCTTCAACCAATAGTCCTAAGGAAACTGGCTATCCACAATCAGAATGAAACTATCTCTGTATCTCTGATCCTGCACAGAATTAGCTGTAATGACTAAAAGATCTGAAACTGCTCAAGGAAACCCTCAGGAAAACACTCCATGAATTAGGTGCAGAAAAAGACTTTCTGAAAAAGAAAAAAGACTTTATTAGCTGAGGAAATTACACCCAAGAATTGCCAATTGGAATTAAAAATTTATTTCAGAAAAAGGAAGTAATCACAATGATGAAGAGATAGCCCACAAAATGGGGAAATTTTTCCCAACTGTACATCAAATATAGGTTTGTCATTTAGGGTATTTGAAGAACTACAAAAATCAAACACTAAAACCTTCCTATATCGTCCAGTCAATAAATGGGCTAACACATTGAACAGCAGTTATCAAAAAAAGAAACACAAAGCTAAGTATGTTGGCATATGGCTTCTATCCCAGAGTTTGGGAGGTAAAGGCAGAATGAACAGGAGTTCAAGGGCAGTCCCAACAATACAGTGAGTTTGAGGTTAGCCTGGGCTACATGAGACTTTGTCTCAAAAAGAAGGACATGGAGAAGCTGGCAGCAGGTGGCGGAGGACTAGGAGCATCGCACACACAAATGATCAGTAAATGTTTGAGAAAGTATTTAACACCCTTAGGCATCAGGTGAATAGAAATAAAACTGCTTTTAGATTCTATCTCTTCTCAATAAAAATCCCAGCCATCAAGAAATTAAATGCATCTGCTGTCATCTTGAATGTGGTATAAGGAAAGAGGAAACTTTAGTTGCCACTGGTTGAAAAAACTGGCACAGCATTAGGATAAAAAGGATGGAGATTTCTCAATCAACTAAAAAAGGCACTTTATGGTACAGCTCCTGGGTAAATCCACAGAGACACTTCACATTGTTGTTTTCACTATACAAGTCACCATATCTAAGAAACGGAACAGCCTCTGTGTCTATGAGCAAGTGAATGAATCAACAAGCCCAGGAAATAGGTACAAAGGAATCTTATAGTTCTGAGGAACAACAGGATCATGAAAATGGATGGTAGGAAAATAGATGGAGCTAGAAATCACTGTTTTGCAAAATAAGCCAGACTCAGAAAGACTGAACACTCTTTTTTCCCCATATATGGATCCTAGATTTTAATTGTATGTGCACACGTACACACACACACACACACACACACACACACACACACACACACTCGAGTTCTGTAAGTAATGAAACTAGAAAAAGAGATAAGAGATCATGGAGATGAAGAAGAGATAATAAGGGAGGGAAAAGAGAAAAGCACCCATGGAATCCTTGTGCTGTGAAAGAAGGAGGCTATTGGGAGGAAGAAAGAGAAAGGAGTGAGGAAGTAGGAACACTGAGGAAGGGAATGAGGAGGGATTAGCAAGAAAAGAAGTGCAAGAGCTACAGTGAAACCCATTTCTTGTATGTTTAGAAAATTAATTTTAAAATATATAAGGAGTATAATGATCCAATGTCCCACTAATAGAAGTAAGTCCCACAGGGAGAAAATGGAAACAATTGGGACAGAGGAAATGTCAAAGAAATTATAGAAGAAAAATTCCCAGAAGTCAAAGACAAGAGTTCTGAGGCTGAAAAAGCCCATCAAGGGGTTCAGTCCAACAAAACAAATGGCTTCTCAAAGTCTAGATGTCTTTAAAATTCAAAATATCAATGATAGGCAACCCAAAAAAGGAATCAGAGGAAAACTATATGATTTATTTTTAGGGCAAAAACAGTAATTTTAGCATTAGCAAAATTGGATGTGCAGTAGAAAAAAGATGTAGTGAGGCCCCAACTTTTCTAAATCAAAGATATTTTCAAATACAGCAATCTAGATTCAGCCAGGGACTCAGGAAGCATTCAGAGATTACCTGCTTTATGCCATTAATATTTTGTATGAAGTCATTTGGAGAGATATCACAGTCAAATAAAGGGATAAATGAATACATTATGAGCAAACACAATCCAGAGGGCTTTAACTTCATGTTAGGAAAGCAAAGAAAACGAAGTCCCCTATTTGCGGCTTTTTGGCCTATTTAGATTGTGGTACTAGGATGGGCTGCTAGTGAGAAAACAAAAGAAGGCAGGAGGGAAGGAGGGAGACAAGAAGGAAGGAAAGAGGGAGGGAAGGATGAAGGAGGGATGGAGGGAGGGAGGGGAAAATTAAATGAAAGAAGAGTCCACTATAGTTGCAAGTATGACAAAAAGAAAGGTCAGCGAGAGCAGCATAAGTCAAATAATGTAAGACTAGGAAAGAAAACTGAGATGTGGTCGGTGGCCAGCAGTCAGCAGGACTCATGCAGCATTAGTTCATTTGGTTTGATGCTATTCAATATCCCTTCGTTAGAAGTTACAATCCTTGCTTTATAGAGAAGAAAAACAATGCCTGCAAATCCATGGTGTTTATAAAAGTAAAGGCCATGGCTTCTAGATTTTGAAATCGTCCTATTATAGGCAAAGCACAGGATCTGATTGCAGAACACGCTATAACCAGTAACAACAGTTTAAGAGTGGAGCTGATGTCGAGTGAGAAGGGAATAGGCAGAAGCACACTTCTGGGCAAAAGTGTTACTATCTTTCAACTAGAAAATGAAAAAAGAAGCCTGACAAAACTGATGGACAACTTATACAGATAATAAAATAATACATATCATTATGACTATATTCCAAAAGATGGATTTGGGGGAAGTATAGAATTGTACAAGTAAAATCCTATCATTTCGATGGGAGAGGCCTTCAACTTGTTTGTACCAGTAGAAAATGGAGTCAATTGTAACTGACTGCTAACAAAGCACTTGTTAAGGGTATTGGAAAACTGTGTGATTTTCAGGGTAATAAAATAATGAGGTTCAGGATTAATCTGCCAGGAACAGTATCTAAAACCACAAAGTAGGACCAACACAGTAAGGAGATTAAAGTGTCTGTCTCATCGAATACTGAAGAACACCGGGGTCGTTGATGGACTCCATTCATAGCCGCCTAATTATTACCCTCTGCAGAATACCAACCGAAGCTCATTTCCTCAGCTCACTTCCAAAGCAAACCCTCACCCTGCTGATTATCACTGACTGGGATGAGACACTAATCTGTCTGCTAACATGTCCTCTGACTGAAAAGGAGCCTGAGAGTTCTTTTTCTCATTTAAAGGAAAAAAGATTCATAAGCCTACATTCAGCAGGCACAGGAGGAGTATCAGAGGGGTTGCACAAGCAGAAGTTAAACAAAAGAGTATTGTTAGTTGGTGCTGATAAATCCAAAAACAGAGTAGGAGCATATCCTCCACAGCTCTAAGATAAGCACCAGGCAAACCAGAAAGCAGAAATAATCTAAGGCACTTGCGTGCTGGGTAATGGAGCAGAAGGCAGAAAAGGGAGGCCACGAGAGATGCTTTTAAGTTCTTTTGTTGACTTTATCATTACCAGAATAATTGGGTTTGCTACACTTAAAACTGTTAGAAGAATAATGAAGTTGGGGGTAGGGGGACCTGCCTGGACAGATAAATTCTCAAACAATGGGCTAGAGAATTGCACAAGTTCTTTTTTAAAGCTAAAAGTTAAAGGATGCAATTTAACATGACAAAATATGGCAAGGTTTTAGCAGAAGTAGATTTCCTACACTAAATACTATTTTTTTTTTATTTTAGTGAATTTTGAGAAAGCTCACATTTGAGCATATAAATAAGGACACAGCAATGGCTTCAGGTGCTGGGACTTTTGTTCCTGCACCAAGCCTAATGACTAGATGAGCCTATGGGGCCCTTTTCACTCAAACTACCACAGCATGTGACTGCAGGCATCGATGAAGGCCTATGTGTTGTATCCTCCTGGAGCTGGAGTGACAGGCAATTGTGAGCTGCCTAACATTGGTGCTGGAAACTGAACTTGGGTCCTTTTAAGATGAGTGTGCTCTATAAACTACAGAGCCATCTGCCAAGCCCTTGTGTGTGTGATGTTTAACAGGCAATGACTAATGTTCACCATCCCCACAACTATACAATTAATTAAGACCATCTCTCTGCTTACCTAGTTCCTAACAGCACTTTTGAGTTAATCCTAAATTCAGAATATCCTAGAATTAAAATATAGTGTTAAGTACATTTTAAAGAAAACTAAGAGATCTGGAGGTGATGAATATTTTATCCTAGTGATAAAATAATTTTTAAAAAAATCTTTTCAAATAAGACCCATATTGCTTATTTCCAAAAAAGTTCAGGTGTACTTTTTGTATTAAATGTGACCAATGGTGACATTTTAAAGAAACATTTTGTTATTTAAAAATCACATAAGAAACAAACATTTCCATATAAGAAAATATCAGGACTTGAGGACTTCAGGATAACAATTGCCTCTAAAGTAATATAATTAGTGCAAATTTGACCTTCTAATTATACAACATTATTCTTACACTAGTCAAGAAAACTTGGTAGGACAATGCCTGTACTTTGTAAAGCTGTTCCTTTTGTCCATTTACTTGCATTCCTACTGCTTTGATAGGCAGCTAATAAAATCTGTCCTTTATGAAAAGTAGAATATTATCTATGTATTTCTTGTGTGCAAGTGTACACACATGTATAAGCATACACACATATGGTGTATGCATGTTCAAGTGTGTGGGGTGCACTTGTTTGTGCATGCTCATGTGGATGGCAGACATTGGCTTTGGGTATTTCCTCTATCGTTCTCTATCCTATCTTTTCATATAGAGTCTCTCCCAGAACTCATCATTTCTACCAGACTGGAAGAACAGCAAGCCCCAGGATTATAGATGTGCTCCATCCTGCCTGGCTTTTGTGTAGGTTCTGGCGACCCATACTCAAGTTCTCATGCTTATATAACAAGCCTTTTCCCAAGGAGCCATCTCCTCAACCTAGTCTAAGCATTTCTAGGATGCTATATATTTACAAAAAAAAATAGGTTGTATTCTAGCTGATGTCTGCCTATAAAGTCTGTTACCTTCTTACCATATAAGTTGGTATGACTTAAAATAATAAGAAGAAATTTATACTTAGAACAACATAGATCTTAGGCAGGCACTTCTTTTTTTTTTTTTTTAACATATCTTATAATTCAAGCCTGTGTAGTGTTGTTTGGTGGATTGCTGGAAACATCAGTCATACACCCACTTAAAATATCTGCAAATATTGATAGTTAGGTGGCAGGGTTAGAGGGTCTGTCAGCAATAGAGCATTTATCTAGTAGCATAGAGCCCTATATTTGATTCTCAGTGACAACCCCTTAGAAAAGTATTTTAAAATTACAGGTTTAAGGTAGAGTATTTCCTCAATGAGCTCTAATGGTGCTGATGGCACAGGTCTCTAAACAGTCATTCAAAGTAAGCAATCCCACTCACTGGCTGTGTGGCACTCTGGATTAAAGGTCAGGATGGGAAGCAAACACAATTACAGTGCAATGCAATAAGCATAAACTTAAATATTCTTGCCCTTTTTCCCCCCAGCAACCTTGAAAGCCACAAAGCCCTCAACCCTGATGTGATTGAATGCTGAGGGCCATTGAAAGTTATTGCAGAGGAAGATTAGACAAAATAAACCTGGGGCTGATTATGAACCTTAATAGATTTGCAATGCTCTGGTTCTGTGCTGTATCCTGGTGCCTGGGGATCTTAAAGCTGGCAGATGAGAAAAGGCCTCATAATCATTGGTAATACTATCAAAAGATGAGTTCAATTCCCATGTATGCATAAAAATGAATTTCTTTCCTTTGATTTTTCTGCAATAACAGTTATTATATGTGGTTTCACTAACTCATGCCAGCTAGATCTAGTTGTCAGATTTACTTTTATTTCAATAGTGAAATTCAAGAAAAAAATGAATTGTTTGACATTAGAATTTGTGGTGGTATTGTGTTCCCCGAAGTATTGTGTGTTCCCCAAAATAAACTTATCTGGGGTCAGAGAATAGAATGGTCACAATATTAAACATGAAGATAGGCAGTGGTAGCACACACCTTTAATCCCAGCATTCCAGAGACAGAAATACCTCTGGATCTCTGAGTTCAAGGCCACATTAGAAACAACCAGGCATGGTGACACACGCCTTTAATCCCAGGGAGTGATGGCAAAAAGTAGAAAGATTATATAAGGTGTGAAGACCAGAAACTAGAAGCATTTTGGCTGGCTTAGCACTTGGCTGTAAGCTTTTAGGCTCTGGAGCAGCACAGTTCAGCTGAGATTCATTTGGATGAGGACTCAGAAGCTTGTGGTCTGAGAAAACAAGACCAGCTGAGGAAATGTCGAGGTGAGGAAGCTGTGGCTTGTTCTGCTTCTCTGATCTTCCAGCATTCACCCTAATAACTGGCCTTGGGTTGGATTTTATTAATAAGACACTTTAAGATTCCTGCTACAAGAATTCTTTCAGAACTTTTCAAAACATCAATATATATGAAAAGCAATAGGTTCTTTATAATAAAAGGGCATAAAATGAATGTATAGTCATTTAGCCACTTAAAAAATGTTAAAGATATCATTGATTACATTTACTTATTTTGGTCAGTGCATGTGTGGAGGTGAGAGGACAATTTGAGGCAGTTGGTTCTCTCCTTCCACCATGTAGGTCCCAAGTGTCAGCTTGACAGCAAGCTCCTTTATCTACTGAGCCATTTGCCAGCCTTAGACACTTTTTTTAGAAGCTGAGAATCTCCAAGGTTTAATGCTTGGGTGACAGATCTGGAAATATGGATTCACAATGTCCAGTGCACATTGTTTGTTAATAACTTATTGTCTAGTTTATTGAAAGAGAAACTAGTTGGAAGATTCCCAGGCTGACATGAATTTCCAATAAGTGACTTACTATAATTACACTATTTCTTCAAAGAAACTACTTGCTACATGTCTGGTTTCACTATCCATGGGGAATTATATAAAGTAGTTCCAGGTGATACAAGAAAGGAAAAGAAAGGAAAGTGCTATTGACTAAGAAATATTGAGTGGCAGGTGCACCTCACCCATTATTTCTTCCACCTAACTTCACTCCTTTGACTTGTTATTACCACTTTTAATTCACAAGAGGAGGAAAGTACAGTCCACCAGAATTTAGCAGTTTCCCCACTACTGCATGGTAAACTTTGAGTTGGCACTTGAAGTTGGGGCTCTTTATCCACTTGAGTCACTTTTGAATGGACCCAGATCATTATAAATTGAACACAAACACTCATTTTTAAATATTTTATGATAATTTTTTTGTGAACTTTGATAAATTCTTCAAAACTATGTTTAAAACTCCATGTAGTAAGACTGTGTAGACATAATATTCTATATCCCTTTGTGTGCACATAATTCCTAGGATGGAGTCAGACCACAGTGGAAAGAAATGGAAAGAAGAACAACCTTTAGAAGAAGGTCAGTGTATTAGTCAGGGTTCTCTAGAGTCACAAAACTTAAGGAATTAATTGATATATATATATATATATATATATATATATATATATATATATATATATATAAAGGGAATTTATTGGAAAAGTTTACAGGCTGCAGTCCAACTAATCCAACAATGGCTAGCTGTGAATGGAAAGTCCAAGAATGTAGAAGTTGCTCAGTCATACAAGTCTGGATGTCTTAGCTGGTCTTCTATATATGCTGGTATTGTGAAGAAGTAGGCTCCAATGCCAGTGAAGGAACAGGTGTGCTAAAAAGGTGAGGGCAAGCAGGCAAAGAACAAAAGCTTCCTTCTTCTAAATCCCTATCTAGACTTCCAGCAAAAGGTATGGCCTAGATTAAAGGTGTGTCTTTCAACATCAGGAACCAGACCAAAGGTGGGTTATTCTCCCTTAAAGATAAGGACTAGAAGTGGATTCACCCACTTCAAACCAAGCAGAAAATCTCTCACGGGTGCGCCTTCCATTTCTGGATTGTACTTTATTCCAGATGTAGTCATGTTGACACACAAGAAGAGCCATCAAAGTGAGAAACGTTCTCTGATGTACCTTAGCTGAGTAAAGAAATATTTCTAAGGCACAGAACTCGAGGGGAACATTCCAACGTGGAATAGCTAACTGATTACTGATAATTAGTGACTGCTGGCTGTGAAAAGGTGAGCACCTGACACGTGAAAATCTCCACGGAGCCCAGTGTCCTGAAAGAGGGACATCAGCCTCCATAGAGGAACAGAATTGGAGTAGAAAGCAAAAAACAATCTTTTAAAAAATCTTTTCATTTATTTTACATGTCAACCAGTTTCTCCCCCCTCCTTTCTTCATGCTCCTCCCACCCACCTCCCATCTATCTCCCATCCAGCCCTCCTTCATTCGGAAAGGGGAAGGCCTCCCATGGGAGTCAACAAAGGATGTCATATCATATTGCGGTAATCATAGAGAGTCAGAAAGACAGATGAGAGACACCCAGGAAGTGGTAGAGAGGGACTTTGAGTGTGGTGATCTTTTTTGGTCTGGAAGAGCAGAAGGATGCTCTCTTTCTGAGATCCCGGTGAAGAGGGAAGGTCAGCTAGTTGCTCCTCAACTTCTCTGAGCTAGCAGATTTTCACCTCAGCCTCTGACTCACAAGTCTTATTGATAAGTAGAATGATAGCAGTTTAGTTTAAAACTACATTTGGTGACAGCTGTGGTGATAATGTGTTCCCCAATATATCGTGTACCCTAATAAACTTATCTGGGGTCAGAAAACAGAACAGCCACTAGACAGACATAGAGGTCAGAAAATGGTGGCACTCACACCTTTAATCCTAGCATTCCAGAGGCAGAGATCCAGATGGATCTCTGTGAGTTCAAAGCCACACTGGAAACAGCCAGGCCTGGTGACTCATGCCATTAATCCCAGGAAGTGAGCAACCATTCAGCTGAGATTCATTCTAGATGAGGACTCAGAAGCTTCTAGTCTGAGGAAACAGGATCAGCTGAGGAATTGGCAAGGTGAGGTGGCTGTAGCTTGTTCTGCTTCTCTGATCTTCCAGCATTCACCCCAATACCTGGCTCTGGGTTTGTTTTTATTAATAAGACCTTTTAAGATTCATGAAACAGGCAGCAGCCTGAGATGTAGGCCAGTAACTGTGAAGCCACAGTTACTGGCTGAAATAGCAGTAAATTCAGGTGCAGCTGCTGTGTCAATGGAAAAACTATAAGAAAGATTTATTTTTGGCCTACTGGTTTAAGGATTCTGTCCACGGTTGCTTAGGCCCCCTCATAGCAGTAGAGGCACGTGGTGGCACCAACTCTTGGTGTATCAGAAGCAGAGAGAGAACACAGGAGACTACAAAAAGAAACATCTTCCAAGAACACACCCTCAGAAACCCAGTAGACCTCATCTCTTGCCTTCACTTACTTCCAATAATCCTGTCATGTTATGAGTCCATCCAGTGATTAATTCACTCATTAGTCCAAAGTTTTCATGATCTACTTGTTTTTGGAAGCACCATAAAAGACTCACTCAGAAGAATGCTTTATTGATCCTAATCCAATCAAGATGGTTCATCAAAATTTAACATAACATCCATAGTAGTTTTTTAAGACTGCTTTAATAAATTATATAAAATTTATAGCTAAAACCAAATTTATTCTCTTATAGTCCTGCCGTTCAGGAGTCCACATAAGTCTTGGTGGCTAAACTCAAGTTGTCAATAAGGTAATTTTGTAAGCTCTTAAAAAAAAACAAAAACAAAACAAACAAAAAACACCATGTTTATTTGCCTCTTCTAGAATCTTGATCAGTGGTTCTCAACCTGTGAGTAGTGATCCCTTTGGGGGTTGTATTTCAGATATCTCACATATCAGATATTTATATTATGATGATTCAGTAGCAAAACTACAGTTATGAAGTAGAAATGAAATAATTTGATGGTTGGGAGTCACTACAACATGAGGAAATGTATTAAAGGGCTATAGCCTTAGGAAGGTTGAGAACCAATGTGCTAAAGTCTGATAGCATTCCTGGACTCAGGGCATCCTTCTGTTTCTTCAGATTGAGCCACATATAATCAGCTGAACATTCTTCTGTTCAATTTAGGTATAAATTATGAACAGGAAAAATGCAGCTCCCATAATATTAGCAGCTGAGCTTTGAGGGCTATAGCTCTCAGCTCCTGGTGTTTGCTGCTGCCCATTACTTTCCTAGCAACCAGAGCCAATAAGCTGCTAACTGCTCTCTGTTGCTCTCCATCACTGTTTGCTAGCCCTACACATGGTGCCAGAGACCCTTAGTATTACCAGCTTTCAGTGCAGCCAACCCAGCCTGCTCCCCTGCAGATAAAAGTGCAGGCACCATGCAATGATCTGAAAGAGGCTTTATTAGGCATTAGGCTGCAGCCTAACAGGCTGCAGTGCACAGAGTGACCTGGTGTGAGTGATAGGAGTACTGTGTACCTACATGGAGAGAGTGGCTCATGTACTGTCTCCATCGGTAAAAGAGGGGCTCATTGTAACCCCAGAGTGAGGGTATGTGAAGTGACTGTAGAAGATTGAAGTCTTAGAGGACATTGGAACAGGGGCATCTGGGATGGATAGTCTTAAACGATCTCAGGTTCCTGTGGGGAACTGACTCTGCCTCTTCTCTCCTAGCATTTTCAAATCTGTCTGTGACTGGAATCTTCCATCTTCCTTTTCACTTCAAAGAGTTTTGTGATTGGGCTAGGCAACTGAGAATAATCTCTGCACTTCAAACTCCTTAAAGCACTGTCTTCTACAAACTCCTCCTTGCCATGGTAGGTAACAGTCACAGGTTCCAGGCTCGGAAAGTAGGTGACTTTGAATCTGACTAGCATAGCAGAACTTCTATAAGTTCTCCTAATAGGAAAGAGTACTTAAGATGTTCTCTTTGTATCCCAGAGGAAGGCTTTACTATAACCATACCACATTGCTTGTAGCAGCAAGTGAGTAGACACCTCTCAGTGACAGGTGCTGGTAGTTCATGCAGATCCCAGAGTGGGAAACAAATATATCCTAAGCCCAGAAATTTGAACATAAGAATGTCAGCAAATAAAAACAGAGTAGCTGCCACAAGACCTCTTTCAAATATGTACCTACTCCTCCCTCCAGCTCTGCCCTGAATGCTCTATGTTGATAACCTGGATATTTTGGTATTGAAACATTTAATATTCTGTGTTTAATCTCTCTCTCTCCAGAAATGTACCTTCTTCACTAAAATGGGAGAGCATCAAGAGCAAAGGCAAAAATTTGTCTATATGTCTCTCACTGAGGACAGAACTTGGTTCAATTTAGATATTCAATATATGTTGAGTTAGCCTCTGATTATTTGCTTTGACAATTTTGTCCACCCAAAGCACTCCACACAATGTTTTTACAGTGTTTGTTACATATATCATACTCATTGCATCTGGAATCTCTGTGGACAGGGGTCTACAGAATCTGTGATATGTGTATGTGCCAGATGTTAGGTGTGTGAAAAGGAAAGCCATTCTTTTCAGCAGATGGAATATAGTTTCCAGATCCTCCCACCTCTGGCTCTCCTCCTGGCAGAGACATTGCACACATCCTTGGACATTTTGACAGGGTGAGGGTTCAACATCACCCAAAGCAGAATGAAAGATGGTAGCAGTTTATTTTTGAGAAGCAATTGGCTATCTTAATCATGTCACTGTCGAATGGCCACAGTTACTTTTTTCATAATGAAAGGTCTAATTGTTTTGGGTTCCAGCTTCCATTTTCAAGCTGGCCTGGGGCATTAGTGTCTGTCTCCATTAGCCTTTGCTGGAAGTTATTTGTATGACACTTTCAGTGCCAGCTGCATTACAGAAATGTTGACGGCCAGTATTTTGGCCTCTGATAATTGGTTGCTTTCAATGTAAGACGTGCCAAGCTGTTAATTAGCTTGATGTAAGGATGGAGCAACCACATTTTATCTTCATTCCAATCTGCCAGCGTTATCTTCTTTTTAGAGTTGATATCTGTTTAAGTGTTTTTGAGAAGTGCTTGTTTTTACAAAATAATCATCCTGGATTAGTGAGTTATGAACAGCTGCCTATTATGAGAGCTGCCTTAGTTCATTAGTCAAAGCATGAACCACAGCATTATTGGCGCACAGAGAATTTACAGGAAGCCCGCTTTGCCATGCTCTGGCAGCAGTACTGCAATTCAGTGCATGCTCTGGGACTGACACAATTTTACCATTCATAGCACTTTTATGCCCAATGCTTTCCTAGTTAGCAAAGGAAAGGTCCACACATCAGAACTCAAGAGAAAAGACAGATCTTTCGATTTCCTCTGCAGGTGTTTTGATTCCTCCATTTCCATTTGTCTGTGCTAAAAGTTTACACTGTTAAGCAAAAGTTTTATTATAATGACCCTGAACCCATGGGATTTGGATTTCTAATGCATTTTCTTGCTTTTTATCAGTCATTTTACCGACAGATTTTCAGAGTGCACGTTGAGTTTGCTGAGTCTGCAGCTAGGCAAATAATCATTAAAAGTTAAGATGGAATGGCTTTGACAGTAAAGTCCTTGAGCTCTTTTGAAACCCAGGAGTATCTGGAGTCACATGTGGCTGCTGCTAATCCAGAAGAGATCATCTGTGCAGGGTAATGTCCCGACTAAGCAAACAGCAAATGTTAGAGTTCTCACCAATAGCCATGGTGGAAATACAAATGAAATGACAATGATAATGTGATGGGTGTGTGAAAACAAGTGGTGTAGTGATGAATCTCAAATTTAATTATTATTGAATTACCACAGCAAAGATTTGTACAATTAGTGAATTTGGACAAAGAGGTTGTCAGGTGTCTTGTGTTCTAGACCTGCTCAGCACACTCATTTCACTGGCTGCCAGTTTCCTCAGTCATAATGAATAGAATGGAGAGCCAACTACACATGTACACATGAAAGCTTAATGTAATGACAGAAATGCTCTGAAAATGGACTGCTAGACTTGCATTTATTGAAGATAATCATATTAGAGACATAAACAATATTTTAGTAACTTTTCTAAAAACATAAAAGCTTTTAAAATTTCTACAGTAAATGTATATAACATTCTATTTTCAAAGAACTCATGATCTGAAGTTGGAGATAAATAAGTTTACAATCACCCTGTCATCACAGTGTAACTCGCCAGTGTGGCATCTCTTCACTGCCATGCACTGTTCCAAGCACTGCCTAGTGCTATTCTTCCGTTTCTTCATAATGAATATCCTCCTCTCTGCACAGATGAGTGTGCAGACCTCTGCAAAGCACACATTTACTAAATGGTGGAGCTGAAATTCAAATCCAGAGCTTTTGGACACTAGATTCCCCTTTTATCTCTATTTGTCTCTATTTAGTTTTATTGTCATAAATGAAGTACCATTAATGTATGTTTACATACATATAAATATATGAGAACATCCTGCTGAGTCTGTTTAGTTTTGCGCATATGCACTTGTTTTTAGGGCTTATAAGTTGGTCTTCGCTCAACAATTAGAGGGCTCAGTCATAGGAAAGGTTGATCTCCCTCTCTCTAATGTCATTAATTACCTGTAGCTCTTTATCTAGGTGTGGGGCCTTGCCTTCTCTTCTGAGAGGTTCCCCGAGTCTTAGCTGTAGTGGCTGTGTTATAGAGATATTAACAGAAGCTGGGTACTCCATGGTCAGTTGTTTTCTGCATTTTGACCAGTTATGGGTTGCTGTAATGCTCTCCATCTGCTGACAAGTTAATTTTCTTTCATGAGGGGTGAGAGCTACAGATATCTGAGAGTCTAAGGGTAAGTATTTAGGATGCAGTGAGAAATTAGATTGATTTATGAAGGTGGTAGTAGTAGCTCAGATTTCTCAGTGGTAAGAAGCATAAACATACAAAGCACTGGGACTTTCTACAACACCAACTTTTCCAGGAAGGATTTTCAAAGGAGCTGTGAAATACATGCTAAAAGTCGACAAAGAATTTACTGAACCATGAAAGTTAGCAAATATTATATGCAGATGAACAAAAGGGAAAAACTCACTTACTATTTTATGTGGCCTAATGTTGGCACTTTCCTTCTGCTACATAAGTTTTCCTTTATGAGTTATCTGGTACAGAGAAACAAAATATAACACTTCTTACTTCCTACTTACTGTGTGCTAAGAGGAATCTCATGGCCTGCCACTTGGGAATCTACAGTACAAAGTCACTGTCTTAGTTTCCATCCTAGCCAGAGGCAGTGGGGGTGGGAATGGGAAGGACTTGAGGATAGTAGACACAGGTGCCAAGTCCATCCTAATTCAGTGGGGATTGCTGTAGGCAGGTGGCTTTGCTTGCAGGCATATGGTCCTATCCAAAATATTACTAAAGTAATGAATCTGCCAAATGCTAGCTAGCATTTAGGTTTTCTCTAAATGATTTGGGTCACTGATCTGTTTTAGGATAATATCCTTTTCTCACTTTTTACAATGTGTTATCTTTTTACAATGTCATCTCTAGTTTCTTGACCAACTCACCTACCTCCCCCCTTTTCAGAGTTGTTCATGTTTATCTCTAGTTTGCCTGTGCTTTTGTACTCTTAAGCACTCCCTTGTTCAATTCCTTTATATCAAACCTTGTTTTATGTTTCTTCTTGTGTTGCAAAGAAGGCTTGTAAAGTGACCAGGTTGTATGTAAGCACAGCTCTGGTCACTCTAAGCTTTACTGAACAGTTAGTTGTGATTCACTGAATGAATAGTACCAGCCCAGTGAGACTTACACAGCAGACTGGTGAATTCTTCATTTTAGTCAAAACCTTCCCTTACTTTTTATCAACATCTTGGAGATATTTTATATCACCTCTGATTATCAGAATTCAGTCCATTTATATACTCTTTCTCAGTTCTAGTAGGTTTGGTAGTGGTAAGAGTTAAGTAAATCAACTCAAGTAACCATGTGAATGTGAGAAGATATAACAATACAAGGAAATCAGTCTTTTAGAAGGAAAAAAGCACTTAAAATGGTCCAAAATAGATTGTGTCATGGTCTAGCTTCCTATATGAAATTGATAAGAATATCCTCAGAGGACAATAATCTTTTGGAAGGCCACAATCATGTAGAGTAATAAAAATAGGTGCTGGTCGCATTCTAGATCTGGGTTTAAAAACATTTTCTGTAAAGAGATGAATAGAAAATATTTTCAAATTTGCAAGTCAGATGTTTGTATAGGCTTGTAGTATTTGTACTAGGCTCGTAGTAAGAACTCAGCAAAAAACTAGGTGTGGCTGCACCCCAATCAAGCTTTGTTTTCCAAAATTAGTTTGCTGACTATGTACTGTATATTGTGTGTGACAGAAATGTTAAGAAAGGAAAGGAACTTTGGGAGGAATATGCAGAATTATTAAAATAAATTTGTACTGATTATATTCAAGTTGTACTCAGAAAGGGAGCCCTAACCATGGAATTGACAGAACTATGGGAGCATGATTTCAATGACATTGAAATATTTGCTTTCCATTTGACTCTTTGACCATGAAGAATATTGGTAGTGACATTTGCATTTCTAGCAATGCTTGAGGAATTTATGACTTGGGAAGAAAATAAATTCTTTGGGAAAAGTGGAGCAAAGACCTTTTTGATCACAGAAAGCACTAGCCCAGGGAATATGTCTGTGAGAGCACAGACTAGCCTCAGTTATCTGGGGGAAGAACACAATGGATATGCTAAGTGTTCTCTGCTTCTCGGGCTTCTGCATTCCTACGCTACCACGGCTTCTGATGTATGTTCTTGCATGCTGAGGTGGCCATTTATAAGCAGCCAGGTGATTCCAGGAAGTCTGGATAAT
Source organism: Onychomys torridus (assembly GCF_903995425.1). Taxonomy (NCBI): domain Eukaryota; kingdom Metazoa; phylum Chordata; class Mammalia; order Rodentia; family Cricetidae; genus Onychomys; species Onychomys torridus. The sequence goes on from NC_050444.1 coordinate 72,827,745, forward strand.
ATCCAGGTCATGCTGAATTTCATACACACTGAGGTGGTCATGGGAGAGTGAAGTTCACTGGCCTCCATATTTCACAGGAGCAACTCTCTTCTCTTCCATCCATTTTCTTAACAATGCATCTCCTGACACTATTTATGATGCTGCCGAGGTATAGCCCGATTGAAATGTGGGTGCATGCTTGGCTTGAAGTGACTGTTAGTACACTCTGAGCAAATGTGATAAATAGGTTTTGTGTTTCTCCTGGTGCCTCTCCATGTAAATTGATGACTGCTGCCCAAGGGAATGAGCTGGGCCTGAAAACACGAAGAGAGATTAGTTTAAGTGTGACAAGGCCATCATCTATAACGAGGGGCATATATCACTGTCACATAAGAGAACCACAGTGCCAGGAAGACCCCTACTGCTTATGGAAGGTCTCCGACTCCATGGCTGACTGTCTAAGCCTTCTTAGCTCAACTGCACTTGTTCCCTCCAAAAGCACTCTTTATTCAAATATGACAAAATAATTACTACTACCATTTGGCTTTGAATGGCTCAATTATGGCTGCAGTCACTTGTGTTAGTAATTACTAAAATTATGGTTTGGGCCTAAGGCCAGTTCTATCTTTCTGTTCTTCCCCATGGAAGCAAGGAAAGACACTTTTATGGGAAAATAGATGGTGATTTCAAGAGCCAGGTTGTAACAATTCATTTTAAATGACCTCAGTCAATGAGAAAATAAAATGGAATTGTCTAGCTGAGAACAAGGTTGAATTTTTTTTAAATGTTCTTTAAGAAGCCTGGTACTCTAAGACAATAGGATTCCTTGCACAGTTCTAGTTTCTGCAAGAAGGAAGAAAAGCCTGTATTTCCCTTTTATAACCTTATTATTATACCTTGTTAGAAAGTCTCATTAGTTGGTTGTTATTTGATCCACTATATTTTGAATTTCCTAGAGCAGAGATTCTGGATTCTTCACATCGCCTTCTGGAAAGAAGAATGTACTGGGAGTTGTATGGATTTTAGAGGGAGAGTTTTAGTAGCTTTAGTGGCTTTCTTAATGTTTTGTTTCAAAAATTCCTCAGGAGACAGGAGATACTTACTCATGTAAGGAACACAGATGACCAGAAGGGCTTCCTCTGACAGCATATGGGAACAGATGCAGAGACCCACAGCCAGATATTACATGGTGGAGAGACAGTCTAAATGGGAGATCTCCACCAAATCCCTCCCCTTGGAGCTCAGGGAATCCTATGGAAGAGGAAGCTGAAAGATTGTAAGAGTCAGAGGGGGATGGAGGACACCGGGGAACAAGATCCTCTGAATCAACTAACCAAGGTACATATGAGCTCACAGAGACTAAAGCAGCAAGCCCAGGGCCTACAAGGGTCTACACTAGGTCCTCTGTGTATATATTATAGCTATTACCTTAGTATTTTTATCCTGACTATGAGAATGAGTAGGTCTCTGACTCAATTGCCTGTTCTTGGGACTCTTTTCCTCCTGTTAGGTTGCCTTGCCCAACCTTAATAGGAAAGTATTTGCTTTACTTTATTATGTTTTATTTTGTCATGTTTGGTTGTTATCTCTTAGAAGCCTATTCTTTTCTCATGAGAGACTCAAAGGAAGTGGATCTGGAGGGGAGAGGAAGTGGGAGGACCTGGGAGGAGTAGAGGGAAAGGAAACTATAATCAGGATATTTTGTATGATAAAAGAATCTATTTTCACTGGGTGGTGGTGGAGCATGCCTTTAATCCCAGCACTCTGGAGAGAGAGCCAGGCGGATCTCTGTGAGTTCCAGGAAAGGCACAAAGCTACATAGAGAAACCCTGTTTTGAACCCCTCCCCCCTCCAAATAAAAGAATCTATTTTCAATAAAAGAAAAGAATAGAACACAGATGACTTTCAAATTCTGGCAGTCAGTTTTCTCCTAAGTAGGTTTGGTTAATTAATACTCCTTGTTTCTTCATCTCTAAGTGGGAATTAACACAAGGAATATCCATCTTGGAGTGTTGGTGAGCCTCAACCAAAGGACCAAAAAGGAAAAAAAATAAATTAAAATGTCACAAATAGAAAACAGAAAAAAGCATGGCCTGTTGGATAGTTTTATTGTCACTTGGTTGCAAACCAGAGTCTCCTGGGAAGAGGGAAACACAACCGAGTAAATGTTTAGAACAGACTGACCTATTGGCATGTCTATGCAACATTTCCTTGTTTTCTGATTGATGTAGGAGGGCCCAGCCTACAGTGGGCAGTCATCCCTAGGCATCCCCTACATAAGAAAGTGGGCTGAACAGAAGCCAGAGAAAACACACCTTTACGCAGCTTTCCTCCATGGTTCCTCCCTCTGCTCCTGCATGAATTCCGATCCTGACTTCTCTCAGTGATTAAAACACAGGGAAGTCCTTCTTCTCTCTCTTCAACTGAACTCCTGGAGGTCAGCCTGGTGTTTGGCTGTGGATCTCTGCATTTGCTTCCATCAGTTACTGGATGAAGGCTCTATGATGACAGGGTATTCACCAATCTGATCACTGGCGTAAGCCAGTTCAGGCACCCTCTCTACTATTGCTAATATTGGGGTCATCCTTGGGGATTCCTGGGAACTTCCCTGGCACTTGGTTTCTCCCTATCCCCATGAAGTCTCCCTCTATCATGATATCTCTTTCATTGAGCAAGGGGCATCAAGATCATGATAGGGAAACCTATAGAGACAACCAAACCAAACTAGAGGGAACTCATGAAATTTAGACCAATACCTGTGGTGCCTCCACAGGACTGGACTAGGCCCTCAGCATAAACAAGACAGTTGTGTAGCTTGATCGGCTTAAGGAGCTGCCCCCCACCTGGAGTAACATCAGGTTACATCCCTGGTACATGAGCTGACTTCTTGGAGCCCACTACCTGTGGTGGGACACCTTGAACAGCCTCGATGCAGGGGAAAGTGTTTGGACCTGCCTCTACTGAATGTACCAGATTCTGCTAATTCCCCATGGGAGGTCTTACCTTCTTGTAGGAGGGAATGGGGAGTGGGTTGGAGAGGGAGGCTGGAGGGGCTGGAGGAGGGAAGAAGGGGATCTGTGATTGGTATGTAAAATAAATTTTAAAATTTCTTAATAAAAAAGAAAAACCACAGAGAAGTCATTTAAATTACTCATCTAAAAGAATTCCAGAATGTTTGCTTAGATTTTCTGGCTTCAAACTCCTGCTCTTCTCTTTCAGCTTCTTTATAGTTGGTTCTTCTCATGGATGCATGTGGTGTGGGGTAAGGACTGCTCCAGACACAGTGAGGAATGCATCTCAAAACATAGTAATCTAACACTCCAGAAAGGGTTCTAAACTTTGCAGGGTGGGCAATAACAATACCTGGAAACTTTTTTGATTGGAGTAGGGTATCACTTGCATATTTTAGGTAGAAAGTAAAGACAGCACTTAGCATCCTATAGCATATAACAAAGAATTACATGTCCCGACTCATATACAACTCTGTTCTAAGGCCATGAACAAAGCCAGAACTGAACTTCTAAGGATGTTACTCAGGACTCTGGTCAGAAAACAAAGGGTCAAATCTCTAGCTCCTGGTGATATGATGAACTGCTTGGTGTGGTTTTGCCATCACTACCTCTGGATCTTCCTTAACCTGGCAAGCTGATACTTTGGATGGCAAGACATCCCCTTCCCATTATCCTCTTCCCCTCCGTGCTGCATTAGAATTTTGAAATCTTAAGAACTTAGTGGGGGGAAATAAAAAATAAAAAAGGTAAAAATTAAAGGAAGAGAAACAGAGAGGTGGACATATTTTTTTTCCTAATTTTTCTGTGTTCATAGAATGACTTCTAAAATAAGTTAACTTTTACCATCAATGATCTCATCTGAGCCATTCTGTCATCTTCATTTCACAGACAAAGCTCAGAGAGTAAGAGGCCAGTATTAGAAAAACTCATGTCTGCCCTGTACTTCCCTCGAAGTAGCACTGGTGTATATAAGAAGGTTTAGGTAGCAGGTATGGTCCTACAGTTGCAAAATTTCAAACCTGCTACATATCTGAAGTTACAGAATCATATAAGACACATTTCTTTTAAAGGGGTGAGGGTGAGTGAGATGGTTAAGTGGGTAAAGGTGCTTGCTATGCAAGCCTCATTGCTTGAGTTCAATCTCTAAAACCCATGGGAGAAATATGGACATAGTGTTGCAAATTTGTCATTTCAGTACTGTATGGAAAGACAGCAGAAGACTGGATAATAATCCCAAAGCTCATGGGCCAGCTAGCCTGGAGTATTTGCCATGGCAGAAATAACAAGAGAGACCATGCCTTAGCAAGGTGGAAGGATAAAAGCAACTCTTCCAGAAAGTTCTTCTCTGCTCTCCATACACAGGCCAACTGCAGGGAAAAGGGGCTGGCTAAAGAAACCCACCCTGACCTTGGAGCCCAGACAAATGGCTCAGATCAGGGCAGAAAGAAACATAGTTTGGCTCAGTCAGCTCAGTGCTATCTCAGCCCCTGGTCAACTGACTTGTAAAACCAACCAATCACAGAGCAGGATAGTAGAACCCTAGGGCCGGGGTTGACTCCACCCCCAAGACTTCCTGTGTAAACTGCCCTGCCTAGTCAGTTAGAAAAAAGGCTGTTGTCTCCACACTGGTAGAGGCAGCTACTCTCCTTTCCAAATAAATCTCTTTCTCAAAAGAGTTTTTTGGGTGTGAAGATCTTCATTCACTGGCGTAGAGAAGATCCTTGCTGAGATGTCCCCCAAGTGGACAAAACAAGGGAGAGCTGAAACAGCAGAGCAAAGAGGAGCTGAACAGATCTTTGCTGAGATGTCCCTCAGTGGATTGAGCCAGAGAAAGAGCTAATAAGTTAACACTTTTCTGGCAGGAGGAGATTGCTACATTTCTGCAGGGGGTTCCCCTTTCACAGAGTGAAGCAAAAGAAGCAACATCTTAGGTAGGAGAAGCAGAGTTTTGCTAGGAAGCTCCCTTAAGTGGGGGCTGAGCAAAGTGCAGCTGTAGAGGTTCTCCAGGAGAGGAGCAGGATTGTTATATCCTGCAGGGAGACCATTCCCCCATCACACCAGGTATACCTTGACTTTCCCAAAGAGTCAGGATACCCTTTCCTGCTGAAGCAGTTCCAGGCCTGACTCTCCTGAGAAGTCAGAAAAATTTCCCTTCCAGGGCTGAACTGTCTCCTTGCCGTTCCAGCCATCACAGCTGTGCTAACCAGCTCTAGATGTCCAGGACACCTTCAGGGCAGAGCTGGTTGTTCTGAGCACCTTGAGGTATCTGGGATATCTCACCTTCCAGGGCTGAACTGTCTCCTTGCAGTTCAACCACCAGAGCTGTTCTACGCAGCTAGAGGCGTTGCCTGACTCCCCAGGTAGTCAGGACACCTTTCCCCAGGGTTGTTGCAACCAATTTACCTACATTTTTGGTGCTGAAACCCGGGACACCAAACCCACAGAGTTGCAAAACTCACCTTATTCAAAATGTGCAATTTACCTACACCAACACACACACACACACACACACACACACACACACACACACACACACACACACACACACACACACACACTTAAAAGATGATACAGTATATTTCATGAAGTCATTTCTAAATAACACCTAAAATAACTGTTCTACTAAATGGCTATTAGGTACCAAACACCTCAGAGTAGTTTATCTGATCCTCCCAAATGTCCTTTAATCTTAGTTGGTTTCATGCTAGATCTGAATAACTGAATGACCTGAATAACTACAGCTAAACTAAACTACAGAAGCACAGGAGAGTAGCAACAACGAAAACAATAGCCTTCCAATTATGTGGTCTGCTAACTACTATTTAGATGTGAACAAGTAAAAAAAAAACCTGAAAAATAGTATTTTAAAAAATCAGTTTGGTTCCAAAATGTTGGTTCACAGCCAAGTTGTAAGCAACCCACCTTGTGTACATATCAAGCTAATGACTCATGTCTGTCATTTCAAAGGAAAGTGACAAGTCTGTGATTAAATAATTTAAATCTAAATATTCATATGTTATTTGAGGGGATTCATTCATTAAGAAAAAATGCATTCCACTTGGCATTTACTTTCTCTGAATCAAGATTCTTGCTAGAGCATTGCCTTGTCTACTAGAAGATGGAAGAGCTTGGATGTCCTCTAAACCATGGGTCTGAATCCTGTCTTACTCACTATTGAATCTTAACATCACTTGCTGATTCAAAAGGCAAGACACCAACCTTCAATGTGCTTTCCCTTTAACCCTAGTCTGAACTAGAACTTGCCCTGAGTTCTGAATTCTGTCTCTACGGCAGACAAAACAGAGGTTATTCACTACAAACAGATGAATCTGGCCGCTAAGGCTCAGTTGGATGGGGCTCCTTCATCTGCTGAGGAATACACTATCATTTGGTTTTCAAGATGGAGACTTGGTGAGCAAGCAGGATAATGAAATGAGCTGTGCCTAGAATATAAAAACCTATAAGAAATTCTCTCAATTTTCATCAAATATTGGACAAATTTCTGAAATCCATTTTCACTCACCTCATTATGGTATGACAAATTTGGCTTTATTTAGGTCTTTGAACAGATTATTCAAAGGTGAAAGTCTACCATGGGATTACATAAGGGATTCCTGCAGCAGTTAGACACAGAGGGACATGTCCACCTGGACTGAATTGATAGTCATGGTTGAAAGGGTTTTTGTTGTCATCTTAACTCCATATAACTTTTGTGATATTCTACAACAAAGCAGATCTACATACTGCATCCTTATATGAATCTGTGCCTACTGGGCGTTCCTTACCATTTTGTCTTCCAATTCTGTTGTTTTTGTTTTCTCCTGTCATTTTTCTTACAGACTGTTTTTCACACATACTTTTTTTTTTTTTGAGATGCTGTTTGTGGTTGAGTTTTTGGAGTTTTAGTTCTCCCAAATATCTTTCTCTTAAATTCTATAAAATTTTGATATGATCCCTGGAGTCTATTCCAGCGAACATATGATTCCAGAATGGTATTTGCTTTAAACAGTTCTTTGAATATATATTCATCTTTTTAGTGACTTATAACAATTGCAAAGGTACTTTGTTTCCTGGACTGCAGCTTCACTTTGATTTATTTTGATGTGGTTTTCTTTTTATTAATTATAGTTGGACTTAATTATAATTTTGAGTCTGATTTACAAATTTTACAAATTTTTGAAAGATGTTAGGCCTTATCTCTTTCACAAATGCTTTCCTTAACCTCATTGTTTCTAAGAATCTTATACCTTCTCATTTTGTTTTTTTTTTTTATCTACATCTTTCAATTTGTCTTTTCTGTCTCTCTGATGCAGTCTGTGTAGTGGGTTCAGAGCTCTACTGTACCATGGCAATATTTCTATTCAGTTGTACTTGTAGTTTGTTTGATCCATTTAATTTTTTAATATTTATAACTTGTATTTCTCTTAATCTTATTTGCCTGTGTTTCAAATCCTTCTGGATACACACACACACACACACACACACACACACACACACACACAAAACATCCTCAAAACACTTTGATCTTCTTAGCTCCATCTAGTTCATAATTTTCTGATTTTCTTAGAAGCCAAGTTTGTTATCTATTTTTTTTCCTGGAGTCTTATTTTTAAAGCAGCCTATTGCTTGTGTGTTGCTGGAGGACTTGTTGCTGTTGTTTGTTTGAGATGGCACTAGGTGTTGAAGCTATGGCCTCACACATGCTAATATGTGTTCTGCTAATGAGCTATGTTCCCAGCCCTTTTTGTAGTTCTAACTGTGGGATATGATCTTAGCTAAATTGCCCTGGATGGTCTTGAACTACTCTGTAGCCCAGACAGGCCTTAAACCTCTGATCCTCTTGCTTCAGCTTTCCATGGAACAAGGATTGCAGGAGTAATGCACTACCAAGCTTGTCACTGATTTTCAACTGTGAATTCATTTGTGGGAATTTGTCATGAGACTTGAGTTTCTGTTGTGTGCTCCTGAGAGAACTTGTTTGCCTTTGCCAATTAGAGTCACCGTAAAATTAAAAATAAATAGTCCTGCTTCAGCCTTTCAGAAATACATTGCTTGAATTTAAACTGCAAATATATTGACTTATTTCTAGTTATAACTTTTTTCTTGCTGACTCCTCTTGTGGTGATTTTTTAAAACTAATTTCTTTTAACATATCAACATTTGGGTAAACAGACTGAGGAAGGTGATTTGTACTGGATGTTCAACCTCAAACACCATCTATTCTTTGACCCCTGTCATTTGCAGCTGTCAGTTCTGACTATCAGAACTGAAGCTCCAGAACACCAGATGTGGGCAATGGCCAGTGTTCATGTCCTTCTCTGGATCCCAATATGCTTTTAATCATTTTACTTCTGAGAATTTTTTGTGTGCCACCCATATAGATGTATATATTAGAGCTGTAGTTTGTTATTCATAGTGCATTAGTTGCTTCTAATTTCATCTAGTTAGTAATACCACAGATCAAATAATTAGTCTCTAAGAACCCAAGCTGGGTTCCATAGAACTTAAGATTCTTCTGCCTCAACCTCCTCAGTTTTGGTATAGCAAGAGTGGGCCACTATGCCTGATTGTCCTGGAGTTTACAAAGTATTCCATACTTCTATATTTAATTTAACAATATATTCAGCCATCTTCTTTTCTTGGTAGATGAACATCTCCTCGTTTCACTTGAATATATACCTAATATTAAATACAATAAATAAAGCATCATTCATTCAATACATCTCTCACTGATGTATATTTAATTAATTTTTAATTTTTAATGCCATTAAAACTGTCAATGTGTGTTAGTTTCTTATATATCTAAATTAAAACCAAATAAAATTGCCAGGTCAAAGAACATGATACTTAAATTTTTAAATAGTTTTTAAACTTTTTGAGATTATAGCATAATTACATCATTTCCACTTACCTTTCTTCCCATGTAACATTTCCCTTGCTCTCTTCCAAATTTGTGGCCTCTTTTCCTTTAATTGTTGATATATACAAATAAATACAACCTGCTTTGTCTGTATATTACTTGTTACGTATATGTTTTCAGGGCTGATACTGATTTTATTTTATTTAATCTTTCTTTTCAGAGCTTGAAAAACTACTTTGAGAAAGAAAAGTTCAATGTGCCTGTATCTTCATTGCCTTTATATAGGCTGGGTTTCCTGTGTATGTTATCAATACTCTAAGAAACAGTGTGTCTCCTAACTGTACTCCTGCATTTATTCCACGGAGAGAGGAGATTATAAAATATGGAGGACTTTTAATAGCTATTTTCCACGCCAGATGAGAAACTGATCTGAAGCCATTTCTCACACGCGGTTCACGAGCTAGAGTCTGTTTAACCAATGGCGGCCGAGCTTTCATCGAACTGTGAGTGTCCTAACTGTTTGGAAGGTATTCACAGTGAGTCTGACTGGAATTCTTCTTCCAGAAGGAAAGATGGCGCAACGCACGCCAGATCAAGTAAGAAATCCACACTTTCTCCCATCATGAAACGCTTTCTTTCTCAGTGTTATTCCAACAGGCTGAAGAAGAATAACAAGGAAGACCCTGGGTTTCTCCCTTCAGAGCAGGAAAGTTCCATGGGCTTTTCTCAAAGACAAAATCTCAGCGAGACATCAAAGAACCCCAAACGGAAGACCAAACCCTTGAGAGAACTGACTATCCAAGAACTACTGAGGAAGTTTGGAGACGGTGGGAAGTTCCCTCCGTACTCCAGGTCCTTGGGCCACTTTAGAAACCACGGGGTTGTGAAGTTCAGAAGAGCACTGTATTATTCTGGAATCTGGGTAAAACATGTTCGAAGCTCTAAACTGGAAAAGCACTTTTCAGCTAATTATTTCAAAAGAAATCCCAGTAGCCTCCACCGGCTGATTCCCTGGCTGAACCGGGAACTCACAGCTGTTTATGGAGACAATGGCTACACAGTTAAGAATGTTCTAGCTGCTATTCTCCATCACATGACAACGTTTAACTTAGACAGTGAATCTTTCACTCAGCTACTGGAGCCTTATCTTCTACAACATACCCACCACTTTCTGCACGAGTTTATCAGTTTTGTTCATTCATCTTACAGCATGGAGACCTATGACCAGAGCGCCGTCTATCAGTGTCCTGTTTCAACATGGATGAAAATCAAGAACGCTCTTTCAGCTCCAGTCTTGTCTTTTCCTGAGGATCTCCCACTCATGGTGTCTCAACAAGGAAGTACCAAGTGGTCTAAGAACACCCGGGTTCAATGGAATAAGTCTAGGCCGAGGCCTCCCCCTAGCTTGAAGCAGTTTCCAAATGGCAATAATTCCTCACGAAATCCCCAAACCTCAACAACCCATCAGAAAAGACCAGACAAATTCCATGTCTGGACCGAAGACAAATGGGAATTAGATGATTTCAAGGGTGTGGTTTGCACTACCAATTTGTTACTGGATTGGGATAATCTCAGGGAAAGCAGCCCAGACACAGAGTGTTACAAAAACGAAAACCAAGAGAAGAGGGCAGAAGGCACAAAGCTGCTCCCGGGCCATGTCCAGGACCCACAGAGGAGCAGAACAAGTTCCCACCTCCGCAGAGCATCAATGGATTCTAATCAGGTACCTCCAAGAAAGTACAATTTAAGGAAAAGGAATGTTTTGCGTCCTGGCCAACAGGTACATTATCAGAAAAAAGAAAAAAAGAAGCTTGAAGAATCTTCATCAAAGGGTAATCAAAGATTGCCTAGAGAAAGAATCTTGATAAACAGCAAATCCAGAGATATGGATCATTCTAGTAATTGCATCTCTGGACCTTTCCCCTTTCCTACTAGAAATGATAAAATGCTCGGTTCTTCTAGAAAAAAGAAGAGAAAGTACAACCAGTCTTCCCAGTGTGTAGAAGTTGGTTCACAACACAGTGCAAGAACCCAAAGTCTATCCAGTTCCAGGACACCCAGATCCAAATCCTGGTGTGTTGAATCCAGAAAGCGATCCATAAGCAGAGATGGGGATAATCTCTATACGAGGCGAAATCACAGAAGGAAATGTCTCACCCAAAATAAAAGCCGTGGGCCATCAACAGGAAGTGTGCACGGCTGTGAATCCGCCTACAAGATGGCATCCTTGACCCCAGGCTACCATGGCAAGGTTTGTTTAACCTCTGGGCAGAGACACAGCTGCGCCTCTACAGTTACCTGTGATTCTCAAGTTGGAAGAGAATGTGACAGTCTCACAGGCCAATAGACTGAGAAGTATCAGTCCCCAAGTAAGCCGCAGAAGAAAGGAAAGAACTCAGTCATTAGAGCGAGGAGAATCGGAACAGTTGGGCCCCAAAAATCTCATTGCCAGTGTGTGGGTACACAAACCACAGCAGAGTTCTATGTTCATTTGGGGAATCTTAATGATCAAAGATCAATGAATGGTCATTCTAAATGTGTGACTTCCTGTAGAGAGTGGGTTTAAAAAGAAAGGAATTCAAGACTTCAGAAGCATCTAGCCAAGAATGAATCCAAACTACATAGCATCAGAAGCATAGAGATATAAATTGTTTTGAAACACAAATTAATCTATTTAGACAGCACCAAGGCTCACTGAAAGTATGCATATAATCTGAAATATATGAAAATTTTATCATAGAACTTTGTAACTAAAACAAAATATCTGATGGTTAAATTCAAAGATCTTTTTTTTTATTATGTGTCTTAATTTTATACATCAGCCATGGGTTACCCTGCCCTCCCCCCTCCCGCTCCCATCCCCACCTTCCACCCAGCCCCTCCCCTCCATTCTCATGTCCTCCAGGACCAAGACACCCCTGGAGACTCATTTAAACCTGGTGGATTAAGTACAGGCAGGTCCAGTCCCCTCCTTCCAGGCTGAGCATGTGTCCCTGTGTAAACCCAAGGTTCCAAACAGCCAGCTCATGCACCAAGGATAGGTTCCAGTCCCACAACCTGGATGCCTCCCAAACAGATCACGCTATTCAATTGTCTCACTTATCCAGAGGGCCTGATCCAGCTGGGGGCTCTACAGCTGTTGGTTCATAATTCATGTGCTTCCATTCGATTGGCTATTTGTCCCTGTGATTTTTGCAATCTTGGATTCAACAATTCCCACTCTTGCAGTCCCTGCTCCTTCTCAACAGTTGGACACCTGGATCTCCACCTGGGGCCTGCCTGAGGATCTCTGCATTCACTTCCATCAGTTATTGGATGAGAGTTCCAAGAGGACTGCTAGGGTGTTTAGTCATCTGATCACCAGACTAGGTCAGATCAGGCCCTCCCTCGACCACTGCCAGCAGTCTACAGAGGATATATCATTGTGGATTTCTGGGGACCTCTCCAGCACTCTGCCTATTCCTGTTCTCATGTGGTCTTCATTTATCATGGTCTGTTATTCCTCATTCTCCCTTTCTGTTCTTGATCCAGCTGGGATCTCCTGCTCCCCTAAGCTCTCTTGCCCTCAAACCTTGCCCTTCATTACTCCCACTGTCATCTAGGTTGTTCATGTAGATCTCATCCATTTCTCTGTCATTGGGTGATCCCTGGGTCTTTCCTAGGGTCCCGTTTTCTAGGTAGTCTCCCTGGAGTTGTGTAGCAGTCTAGTCATCTTTGTTTTACATCTAGTTTCCTTCTATGAGTGAGTACATACCATGTTTGTCCTTCTGAGTCTGGGTTACCTCACTCAGGATGATTTTTTCTAGATCCATCCATTTGCCTGCAAACCTCATGATGTCATTGTTTTTCTCTGCTGAGTAGTACTTCATTGTGTATATGTACCATATTTTCTTTATCCATTCTTCAGTTGAAGGGCATCTAGGTTGCTTCTAGGTTCTGGCTATTACAAACAATGCTGATATGAACATAGCTGAGCAAATGCCCTTGTGGTATGATTGAGCATTCCTTGGGTATATACCGAAGAGTGCTACAGCTGGGTCTTGGGAGAGATGGATTCCCAATTTTCTAAGGAAGTGTCATATTGATTTCCAAAGTGGCTGTACAAGCTTGCATTCCCACCAGCAGTGGAGGAGAGTTCCCCTTGCTCCACATCCTCTCCAGCATAAGCTGTCTTCTGTGTTTTTGATCTTAGCCACTCTGACAGGTATAATGTGGTATCTCAGAATCATTTTGATTTGCATTTCCTGAATAATTAGGGATGTTGAGCAATTCCTTAAATGCTTTTCAGCCATTTGAACTTCCTCTGTGGAGAATTTTCTGTTTAGTTCTATAGCCCATTTCTTAATTGGACTGTTGGGCATTTTGATGTCTAATTTCTTGACTTCTTTATATATTCTGGATATCAGCCCTCTGTCAGATGTGGGGTTGGTGAAGACCTTTTCCCGTTCTGTAGGCTGTCACTTTGTCTTGTTGACCATGTCCTTTGCTCTACAAAAGCTTCTCAATTTCAACAGGTCCCATTGATTGATTGTTTTTCTCAGTGTCTGTGCTCTCCAGTGCCAATGCGTTCAAGACTACTTCCTATACTTTCTCTTCTATCAGGTTCAGAGTAACTGGATTTATGTTGGGGTCTTTGATCCACTTGGACTTAACTGCATGGTGACAGATATGGATCTATTTGCAGCCTTCTACATGTTGACATCCAGTGATGCCAGCACCATTTGTTGAAGATGCTTTCTTTTTTCCATTGTATATTTATGGCTTCTTTGTCAAAAATTGTATGTTCATAGGTGTGCGGGTTAATGTCAGGGTCTTCAGTTCGATTCCATTGGTCCACATGTCAGTTTTTATGCCAGTACCAAGCTGTTTTTATTACAGTAGCTCTATAGTAGCACTTGAGGTCGGGGATTGTGATGCCTCCAGAGGTTGTTTTATTGTACAGGATTCTTTTGGCTATCCTGGGTTTTTTGTTTTTCCATATGAAGTTGAGTATTATTCTTTCCAGATCTGTGAAGAATTGTGTTGGTAATTTGATGGGAATTGCATTGAATCTGTAGATTGCTTTTGGTAAGATCACCATTTTTACTATGTTAATCCTGCCTATCCATGAGCATGGGAGATCTTTCCATTTTCTAACAGCTTCAATTTCTTTTTTCAGGGACTTAAAGTTCTTGTCATATAGGTCCTTCACATACTTAGTTAGAGTAACCCCAAGGTATTTTATATCATTTGTGGCTATTGTAAAGGGTGATGTATCTCTGATTTCCTTCTCAGCCTGTTTGTCTATTGTATATAGGAGGGCTACTGACTTTTTTGAGTTGATCTTGTATCCTGCTATGTTGCTGAAGGTTTTTATTAGCTATATCTGTTCCTTGGTTGAATTTTTGGGGTCACTCATGTATACTATCATCCCATCTGCAAATAGGGAGAGCTTGACTTCTTCCTTTCCAATTTGTATCCCCTTAATCTCTTTGTGCTGTCTTATAGCTCTGGCTAGAACTTCAAGTACTATGTTGAATAAGTATGGGGAGAGGGGACAGCCTTGCCTTGTTCCTGATTTTAGTGGTATTGCTTTGAGTTTCTCTCCATTTAATTTGATGTTGGCTATTGGCTTGCTGTAGATTGCCTTTATTATATTTAGGTATGTTCCCTGTATTCCTGATCGCTCCATGACCTTTATCATGAAGGGGTGTTGGATTTTGGCAAATGCCTTTTCTGCATCTAGTGAGATGATCATGTGGTTTTTTTCCTTTGAGTTTGTTTATATGGTCTATTACATTGATGGACTTTCGTATGTTGAACCACCCTTGCATCCCTGGGATGAAGCCTACTTGATCATGGTGGATAATTGTTTTGATGTGTTCTTGGAGTCTGTTTGCCAGAATTTTATTGAGTATTTTTGCATCAATGTTCATGAGCGAGATGGGTCTCTAGTTCTCTTTCTTTGTTGCATCTTTGTTTAGTTTAGGAATCAGGGTAATTGTAGCCTCATAGAAGGAGTTTGGTAATATATCTTCTGCTTCTATTGTGTGGAACAATTTAAAGAGTATTGGTACTAAGTCTTCTTTGAAGATCTGGTAGAATTCTGCAGTGAAACCATCTGGTCCAGGGCTTTTTTTGGTTGGGAGGCTTTTAATGACTGATTCTATTTCCTTAGGGGTTATTGGACTATTTAAATGGTTTATCTGGTCTTGATTTTACTTAGGTATGTGTTACCTATCCAGAAAATTATCCATTTCTTTTAGATTTTCCAGTTTTGTGGAGTAGAGGTTTTTGAAGTATGACCTGATGATTCTCTCGGTTTCCTCATTGTCTGTTGTTATGTCCCCCTTTTCATTTCTGATTTTGTAAATTTGGATGCTCTCTCTCTGTCTTTTGGTTACTTTGGATAGGGCTTGTCTATCTTGTTGATCTTCTCAAAGAACCAACTCTTTGCTTCATTAATCCTTTGTATTGTTCTCTTTATTTCTATTTTATTGATTTCAGCTTTCAATTTGATAATTTCCTGGCATCTGTTCCTCCTGGGAGACTTTGCTTCTTCCTGTTCAAGGGCTTTCAGATGTGCTGTCAAGTCACTAGCAGGATATTTCTCCAGCTTCTTTATGTGGGCATTCAGTGTCATGAATTTCCCTCTTAGCACTTCTTTCATAGTATCCCATAATTTTGGGTATGTGGTGTATTCATTTTCATTGATCTCTAGGAAGTCTTTAATTTCTTTCTTTATTTCTTCCTTAACCCATTGGTGATTCAGTTGAGCATTATTCAGTTTCCATGAGATTGCAGGATTTCTGTAGTTTTTTTCTTTTGGTGAAAATCTAACTTTAAACTATGGTGGTCTGATAGAACACAGGAGGTTATTCCAATTGTTTTGTATCTGTTGAGATTTGCATTGTGGCCAAGTATGTGGTCGATTTTAGAGAAGGTTCCATGGGGTGCTGAGAAGAAGGTATATTCTTTTTTGTTTGGGTGGAATGTTCTATAGATATTAAGTCCATTTGAGTCATTACATCAATTAAGTCCATTATGTCTCTGTTAAGTTTCAATTTGGCCGATCTGTCCAGAGGTGAAAGTGGGGTGTTGAAGTCTCCCACTATTAATGTGTGGGGTTTTATATGTGATTTAAGCTTTAGTAATGTTTCTTTTACATATGTGGGTGCCCTTGTGTTTGGGGCATAAATGTTCAGAATTGAGACTTCATCTTGGTGGATCTTTCCTGCGATGTGTATGTAATGTTCTTCATCATCTCTTTTGATTGATTTTAGTTTGAAGTCTATTTTGCTGGATATTAGGATGGCTACACCAGCTTGCTTTTAAGACCATATGATTGGAAAGTCTTTTCCCAGCCTTTTATTCTTAGGAGGTGTCTGTCTTTGAATTTGAGATGTGTTTCTTGTATGCAGAAGAAAGATGGGTCCTGTTTTCGTATCCATTCTGTTAGTCTGTGTCTTTTTATAGGCGAATTAAGTCCATTGATATTAAGGGATATTAATGACCAGTGATTGTTCGTTCCTGTTGTTATTTTTATTTTTTGGTGGTAGTGTGTATGTACTTCTCTTCTTTGGGGTTTACTGCTGTGGTGTTTTCTATTGCCTGTGTATTCTTGGGTGTATCTGCCTTCCTTAGGTTGGAATTTTCCTTCTAGTGCTTTCTGTAGGGCTGGGTTTGTGGATAAGTATTGTTCACTCCATCTATGATGATTGAAAGTTTTGCTGGGTATATTAGTCTAGGCTGGCATCCATGGCCTCTTAGTGTCTGTGTTATATCTGTCCAGGTCCTTCTGGCTTTCAAAGACTCCATTGAGAAATTGGGTGTTATTCTGATGGGTTTGCCTTTATAAGTCACTTGGCCTTTTTCTTTTGCTGCCCTTAATATTCTTTCTTTATTCTGTATGTTTAGTTGTTTTATTATTATGTGGCAAGGGGACTTTTTGGGGGGGTCTATTCTGTTTGGTGTTCTATAGGCTTCTTGTATCTTCATAGGCATTTCCTTCTTTAAGTTGGGAAAGTTTTCTTCTATGATCTTGTTAAATATATTTTCTGTGCCTTTGAGTTGGTATTCTTCTCCTTCCTCTATCCCTATTATTTGTAGGTTTGGTCTTTTCATGGTGTCCCAAATTTCTTGGACATTTTGGGTCATGACTTTGTTGGTTTTAGTGTTTTCTTTGACTGATGAATCTATTTTTTCTACCGTATCTTCAGCACCAGATATCCTCTCTTCCATCTCTTGCATTCTGTTTGTTATACTTGCCTCTGAAGTTCCTATTCGTTTACTCAGATTTTCTATTTCCAGCATTCCTTCTGCTAGTGTCTTCTTCAGTTTTTCTATTTCTGTCTTCAGTTCTTGGACTGTCTCCCTTTCTTTTTCATGATTTTCTTTCAAGGATTTATTGTTATCTTCTTCTTTAATTGTCCTTTCCTCTAGTATTTTGTAGTGTTCTTCCCATTTTTTGTTTGTCTGTTCCTCTACTTTATTTTTGATTTCTTCTATATAAGGCTCTAGCCTCTTCATGATGTTACTTATAAGGTTGTTTTCTTCTTCTTCCATTCCGTGATGTTCAGGTCTAGCTGTTGGAGAAAGTCTAGGTTCTGGTGATGCTGTATTGCTCTTTATTTTGTTGTATGTACTACTGCCTTGACGTCTGCCCATCTCCTCTTGGGTTCATTCTTGGTCTTATCAGTGTACCTGGTCCAGAGAGAGCTGACAGATTTAGGGAGCCTCTCTCTGGTCCAGATGGAAGCTCTGGGCCAGATGGGAGCACTGGTCCAGATGAGAGTGCTGGCCGGATAGGATCTTGGCGGCTGGACTCTGAGTCTCGTGAAGTCCCTGGCATGTCCTTATTTTGTCCAGATGGGAGCTCCTCTTGTCCAGATGGGAGTTCCTCATGTCTCTTATCCAGATGGGAGTTCCTCTGGTCTCTGGTCCAGATGGGAGTTCCAGGGCAGGATGGAAGCTGGGGCTGGTCTCTGATTCTCAGGAAGTGGCTGGGGTCTCTGTCAGATGGGTGTGGGGGCAGGGTATGGAGACTGCAGGGTCTGCCTGCAGTCTTGGAAAAGGGGAGCCTTCCTGCAGGGCCTGCAAATTGGCCGGAAACTGGGGCCAAGTTGGGCAGTTCCTCCCAGGATGGCCTGTGTCCAGTGGTGGGACCCAGGGGCAGTTTCTTCTCTGGCTATAACCCCAGGCACTCACCAAAATTCAAAGCTCTTATTGGAGGCAAATATATATTATTAGATTATTACTGTATGTAAATAGTATTTCTGTCTACTCTTTGTAAATGAGTAGAATTCCTAGATATATTTTACTTGGACCCTGTATAATGACTTAGTGGGTAGACACACTTGACCCACATGGTAGAAAGGAAAAAACAGCTCTTTTTAGCTCGCCTCTGATCTCCACAAGTATGTCATGGCATGAACATGCTCCCTCAACACACACACACACACACACACACACACACACACACACACACACACACATACACACACACACACACGGGGTGGGGGGGGGAGAGAAACTGTTTAAATTTTTTAAAAATATTTTCCTTCTATTTTAGTTTGGGTTTAACAATGAAGATGGCTGCCCAGATTTCCTAACACTGCAAAGACTATAATATTAGGAGTGTAAGTTACTTAAGAAAGTTATGCATATTAAGTATGCTGTTAAACTTGTGTGTATGTACCTGTGTGTCTTTCTCTCTGTGTTATATTTCAGAACTAGTAGAATTTTGTGTGCCTAGAAAATATGACAGAACCACTATTTTTTAAAATAACTTTTTAAAATTTATTTTACATACTGACTATAGTTTCCCCTCCCTCCCTCCTCCCCAACCCCAGTTTCCTGTCTACTCCACCTCCCCATATACTCCTCCTCCATCTCCATTCAGAAAGGGACAGGCCTCACATGCTTGAACACAAAGCATGGCAGGACCTTGAACAATGTTCTTTCTTTAAGGGCAGGGCAGGCATGAACAAAGTTGAGGCAGGACCAAGCTCTTTCCCTTGCATCAAGGCTAGTCTAGGTAATCCAGCATGGGGGACAGGTTCCCAAAAGCCAGCAAGGGACAGGTCTTGATCTCATTGCCAGGAGCCTTAGAGTCACACACATGCAAAAGGCCTATGTCGGTCCCATGCAAGCTCCCTGATTGTTAGGACCACTGTCTTCAGATATATACTTGCATAGATATCTAGAGTTGCTGTGTAGTCACTGGTATTTCAAATCTATTTAGATAAACTAGTTAAATAAACATTGCTAGGATTTTTACAACCTTCTCCACACATCCTAACATGTAGGTATTTTAAGTTCTGTGTTTAAGTAATTCTGATTTCTCACTCAAAGACGCCAGCCAGGTCCAGTGATGTTGAATACACCTTAGACAAGCTATTCAAAGTATTTTGCCCTTGGCTGTGGGACCGATGAGTCCAGTGGTGATTAAACTCTTGTGTGTCCCAAGAGTATTCAAATTAGTTTGAAGTAAGAGTTGTTTTTCCTCCCAGTGGTAGCTGGTAATAGAGCTAGAGCTTGGACACCACCAGGAGCTATGTTTATGGGTTTATAAAGAATGAGAGTTTGAGATGAAGGGAAGGAAAGTCAACAGAGAGGAAAGCAAGGGAAGCCAGAATGAGAGAGTCTCGGAGGCAGGACCTGGGTCTTCTGAACTTGGCTCATCTTCCTGGCTTTCAACTGCCTTTTAATTTTAAATTTTACTGAGTTTTGTTTAGTCAGTGCATTGTGTCTCTGCATCCTTATAACACCAGGACTTGGGCTGAGGTGCCAGGTACATGAGGAGACCCACAGGGAACAGCGGCCCTGAATGGAAGCTTTTGAAGGTCTCTTGTGCAGTCATGGAAGACATTCAGGAATTTTTCAGGGGAAATTTTTGGCAAGGGCTACCAAGAAGAAGAAGTGACTTTAAGTAACAGAAGTGATGAAAATGTCTAGAATTTTCCACATAGAATCTCTGAAGATCCCGAGAGAGAGAGACAGAATGAGAGGAAAGGCTGATGTCAAGCTGTAAACAGAATGAAATCAGATTTCTGACTCATGCTGCTGCTTCCTCAGTGGTCACTTTGCTCCCAGAGACAGCACAGGACTCCAAATTCAAATGTATTGGTTTGGGAACACATTTTTCAAAAATCTTAGGAAATGTACACAACATACATTTTATTTTAATGCATATTCATTTATGGTAAGTATCATAGTTTTATGATTTTTTTCTGAAATTTACACTTCCATCAATGTAGGTGAGCAGTCTGTTGTTAACCACAAGCTGACCAGCCATTGCTAAAGATCCAGTAGCATATGCAAGGTCCTGAAATTGGCAACAGGAAATCAATTACAGTGGTTCAAAACATCACAGTTTAATTGTAGTTCACTGAAGTGTTTGTGTGGTTAAAAACATGCTTGTGACCCAGCAGTGTGTTTTTCTAGCTTGGAAAAACCAGTAGCTAATGGTTTTCAGATAGATTAGTAAATGTTCTCCAGGGAATAATGCTTCTTGATAATTTGGAGAGAATGTATTCATGAGCATGTGTAGGTGTACACACACACACACACACACACACACACACACACACACACACACACACCATAAGGAACATAGAGATGCAATACATTGACTCAACAAAACTCATCAAGGTTAAAACAAAAAACAAAACTTGAAAGACAGGAAGAAGGATCACATGAAAAAAAGACCAGGTCCTGCCTCCGAGACCCTCTCCGCATGACGTGCGTTGCTTTTCTCTCTGTTCACTTTCCTCTCTTTTACCTTAAACTCAAATTCTTGACAATTTCAAGTGTCTATGAGGCTTGCTTAACCCACATCTTATTGATGATGAAAAGGATCAAGTGTTGCCCTTATAGTGGAAGTTGAAGTCCCAATAGCCCCAACTAAGGATCAACAATCTTAAATTGCAGTTGACACGACTTACTTTTTGTGGTATCATTTTTCACTTACCTATTTTTCTCACCTTGTGA
Organism: Onychomys torridus; assembly: GCF_903995425.1. Taxonomy (NCBI): domain Eukaryota; kingdom Metazoa; phylum Chordata; class Mammalia; order Rodentia; family Cricetidae; genus Onychomys; species Onychomys torridus. The sequence continues at coordinate 72,848,565 of NC_050444.1, forward strand.
GAAATGTGGCAAATACATTCATAAACACTGTCATTTTACTTGAGTGCACATGATGAGGTTACTTTAATTATGCTTATGTTTTCAATGAGGGGAAAGAGTTTCAGAGAGATCATATCATTAAAAAAAATTGCAGAGCTGAGACCTAACTGCAGGTCTAACTGCACACGCTTTGTGTTTTTTATAGCTTGTTATGGTTGACTGAATTTCTCAAATCTCACCCAGAAATAGTCAGGATCTTAACATCTGGTATTCTCCACTCCTGAGAACACATTTTCATTCATAATCCAGAATGCTAGCATAACCATGGAAGTGAAGGTTCTAAGGAGTCACTTCTGTTTATTTGTAAGAATAAACCAATTCCTCACTCCCAAATTCACTCTCTATTATCCTTTTGATGCTAATGGGTTCATCTGTGCCAGCTGGGAGAAAGGAGGTGACTGATTTTCAATACACATGCTTCAATTCACACAGCATCTTCAATGACATGTGGGTCAGATGAAACCTCTTAGGTTCAAAGTGAGTTTTTCCTCTCTGGTGCTCTTGGTGCAGTTGCTTCTTGAGGCCTGGGTCAACTTTCTAATAACTTGTTGAAGATACTGAAGTCATTGGCAGGTGTTGATATAGAAAATAAAAGGCACCAAATGCTTTCGTCTTTCAGTGCACATATTTTAGCTGATATGTATAGGAAGGGCTACCACTTGACCTTGCCATGACAAGTAGAGTACACTTTCAACTGGTATCACTGACCCTGGGATCCCTTTCTCCATATCAAGCACATTGCTGCTGACATTCTGATAGGTAATTTTTTTCATGCAATTTCCCTGCCTAAAGTTTCCCATCAGTACCCTATTTCATATATATATATATATATATATATATATATATATATATATATATATATATATATATATATATACTGTATCTGTATATATTGCAATTCAGAAGAATACCCAGAGACACAAATGGCATCTACATGCACTGTTTTGTTGTTTTTGTTTTTGTTTTTACCAATAGAATATACTATAACTGTTCCATTTAAGGCAAACACCTCTCTCTCTCACAGCACTTAATTGAGGGTCCTCCATGTGGGAATTATTTGGTAAATATGTTTATGGAGTCACTGCTATCTTACTGATCTCTGATAAGTAAATTGTCTGTAATCTACTTTTCACCTCAGTTAAATGAAACTGATCCAATTACAATGTGTAGAGAATCTAAGTTTTCCATTTTAATTCTGTTGTTCTTGACCTCTTATGTTCTAGTAATGCACAAAAAAGTTGAACTCCTAGAAATACTGTGTGTTTAAGAACTGAACATAAACTTTGTGACATTACTAAGAAATACTGAGTGAAACTAGAGGACAATGTTTTGAAAGTCTGTTTGTCACATGCAGTTTTGTCTCATTCATATATACTTTTTAAAAGGTGACTTATAAAGTATTGATATTACAGGTAGTTTCAATAATTTTAACAATATTAGAGTTTCTAGGCTTTTTCCATTAAGCTTCATAACAATATGCATATTTATATATTAAATACTACACAAACCATACTTTGAACTGTGAAAGTTTTATACATATATGTTATATATAAATATATATGCTATTTTTCAGGAACGCAAAAGAATGAGGTACCTAAATACAGAGTCTGCATGTTAGAACAATCAGGAAACAGATGTGGCCTGACTAGCTACAGATGCAATTATCTGTCACCCTTTGCCTGAGCCCTTTAATGCTTTTCCAGCTTCTACTGTGGCAGACTCTGTTCACCTGTTCTGGGACAGCTTTGAGTAGTCCTCATTGCTAAAATTCCTTCTCAGAAGAATATGGAAACAGCTTCTGCCCCCTGTTCTATGGTTCCAACAACAAATCAATGAACAATTTTTACCAAAGTCCATTCTGGGGAACCAATGGTTTAACTGGGCTTACTTACAAAGCGTCAGTCAGTGAGGGATTACTTACAAGAGTATAGGTTCCTCCCTCTCAAAAAAGGACACACTGGGAAGTCTTTACTCAGCCAGAATGATGGCTTTTCTATAATCATGCAGATGGAGTCTCTCTCCCCTAGTCTCCCCTGGCTTATCAAGCTTACAGCTTCTTATTGAGGCCACCTGCAATTAGGGCAGAATTGTATATGTAGGTGGCATGCAGTGTCTGCATACTCTACTGAGTGTCCTATGACCCTGTCAGTGCATTTTTCTAAGAATCCATGTCAGAAGTCAACAAGACCTGCTGAGATGGTCTTTTGCACGTGGACACAGCTGAACTCCTAAAGATAGAGGCTGGCCTGCTGGAGCATAGTCACAGACAACATCCCATCATGGAAAGTCATTATTATCTTTATGCTGAATGTGTATTTTCAAAACTCCTTGCTTCAATCTTATTTAGAAAGTGTATACTTTCTAGAATACACCTTTTCTTTGAATGATTACTTGATATTTTTTCTAACTGTCTAGCTGTTAGAAGTGAAAAATTACTCAAACTTTTACTGCAATGCCAAAATATCTATGTGACCATTTTTGCCTACTTATCTATGCTTGCTTTCTCTTTTCTTTACCTCAAGAATGAACATCTTTAAGACAAGGACCAGCTAGACATGTGATTTCTTTGTGAACGTTGAATGGGTAAATGATAAACTCAAGACAAAAATCTCAGATGTGAACTGAGTAGGATCAGTAGCTCTCAGAACCACCATGAAGAAATTGTGATTTAAATTGGGCCCGTGTTATGAAGGCCAACATCATCTATCCCATCCTCTCCTCTGTATGAGAGCCTAAGACCCAGTCACCTGTGCGCAGGTAAGCAGAACCCAAAGGGAAATGCAAAGGAAGCCCTTGGACAATCCCTATGCATCGCCATGAAAACCTGTGTGCTTTCACATGAGACTGGCTACTTAGTGTCATCCCAGGCCTCACCCAAATCAGGACCTTTGTTTTAATAATCTTCTAATTTTATATGCATGTTATTTTTAAAAGTAATTCTGGAAGTATGTATGTGTAGACATGTATGTGTGTGTGTGTTGTATGTGAACATGTGTACATGTGTATGTACATGTGCATCATGTGTGCATATGCTCGTGGAGGCCAGATGTTGATAGTGGGTGTCTTCCTCAGTTACTACCCATCCTGTTTTTGAGGCAAGGTGTCTTGTTGAACGTGGAGCTCACCAATTCCGCTGGATTGGCTGCCCAGCAAACCATGGGAGTCTTCCTGTCTTCATGCTTCTGGTATCATTTTCATGACTCTGGTTCTCATGCTTACATGGCCAGTGCTTCACTAACTGAGCTATCTCCCAAGCACATGAAAACATTATTGCCTTAAAAGATTTACGGCACAGAACTCTAGCCAAAAAAAAAAAATTATTATTATTATTATTTTTGTGGTACTGGCAATTGAATCTAGGGCTTCATGTATTCTTTTAGCACTGAACTATATCCCCAACCCTAAAAATGTTGAAATTCAAGTCTTCTATATTGTGACAGCCAACTGATTAAAATTAATCAAGATTATGGGTTAAAATTTGCATTTAACAGTAATAATTTGAGAACTTCATTATTCCTTATAATAACTTCAATGAGTTTCTTTTTAGGAAAAATAATACATAGTTTTCATATTATCTGGAAGAAAAAATAGATGGACCATGCTATATGTGGAGTATACATGAATGCCTGTATTAATACATAAATTGTATTGTGTGTTTGAGAAATTCATTGAGATTTTAAAAGGCACTGCCTCAATGTGGTGGTTTGAATAAGAATGGCCCCATAGGCTGATATATTTGAATGCTTAGTACCAGGGAGTGGCATTGTTTGAGAAGAATTAGGAAATGTGGCCATGATGTAACCACATGATGTAGGTGTAACCTTGTTGGAGGAAGTGTGTTACTGGGAGCCGGCTTTGACTCTCAAAGCCCATGCCAGGTCCAGATTCTCTTGGCTTGCAGATCAGGATGTGTTCTCAGCTACTGCTTCATTGCCACACTCTCTGCCATGATGGTAATGGACTGACCCTCTGAAACTGAAAGCAACCCCCCATTTAAGTGCTCTCTTTTATAAGAGTTGCCATTTTCATGGTGTCTTGTGGTGATATTTTATTTGTATGTTAATAAATAAAGTTTGCCTGGAGATCCAAGGGAATAGCAAGCCATTTTAAGGTAAATACAAAAGTCAGGCAGTAGTAATCCAATCACAGGGCAGGCAGAGTTTCTGTGTGTTCAAGGACACACTAGGGAACAGCCAATTGACACAAGCCATTAATCCCAGTGCCAACCATAGAGACCTGGAGGTCTATACAGACAGGCAGTGACAAGGAAGTGAGATAGCTTGGCTAATAGCCAATGAGAGGACAGAACATCAAGGCAATAAAAGCCTGGGTAGACAGGAAGTAGCTCTCTTGGGAAGCTACGGCAGCATGGTGAGTTAAGGCTAGCTGGCGGCTCTCACTACTTCTCTGATCTCTATGGCTTTCACCCCTGTGTTTGGCTCTGTGTGTCTTATTTAATAAGACCGTTTAGATATTCATCTACAGTGTCTCTTCACAGCAGTAGAATAGTACTAAGACAAGCAATTAGAGAAGCATAAAGGTTAAAAGTGTGATGTCAAGGCCAGGCAGCCAAGATTTAATGGCTAACTTGATGCTTAATAGTGTAACCTTAGTCAAGTTATTTAAAATGTCCATTTCTTAATTTCAATTATCAGCAGTGTTAACAATACTACTCTAAAGGGTATTTATGAGGCATTGATCAATGTAAAATGCTTGAGAACTCCTGATATAGGTGCCAGAGGAGGGAGGGGAAGGAAGGGAGGGAAGGAGGGAGGGAGAGGAGGATGAAGGGAGGAGGGAGGAAGGGGAGGATGGAGGGAGGGGAAGGGGGAGGGAAGAAAGGAAGAAAATGACAATATGAATCGATAAACATTAGTCTAGAAACAAAAACTAGGCCACTACAAAATTGAACTGTTTCGTTCAGGGTTTTCCAGAGAAACAGAAATGATAGACTAGAGGTACAGAAGGGGAATCATCATGCCAATCGATTCTCAGATGGCAGAGGCTGAGAACTCCTACGTTATTACACCTGCCAGTCAGAGACCTATAAAGCCATGGGTGTGGTTCTGCACAAGGCCAAAGGCCTGAGAATGAGAAGAGATGACGGCCTGAGGTCAGTGGACCTGGTATAAGTCCTAGAGTCCAAAGGGTAGCGAACTAGGCATTCTGATGTCTAAGGGCAAGAGATGCTTAATTTTTCCACTCCAAGAGAGTACAGAATTCACCCTGACAGATTAAATGATGCTGGCCAACTTTTCTACCGACGTGATACTATCACCTTTTCTGAAGCACCCTCACAGATACATTCAGAATTTTACCGGCTATCTGGACTTCTCTTAGCTCAGTCAAGTTGATACATAAACTTTCCATACAAAAAGGCAAAGAAGAAAGGAAAGAAGATGGACACCTGTGGTGTGATTATTGTGATTTGGGCCATAGAGCATGAACAACTAAAACAGAAGACATTCAGAGAGGTCAGACCTCCTTATAGGAAACTAAGACCAAGGAAAGAACTATCAGTTACTGAGTAATAGCAGTGTATCCCCAGCCTTTGAATGAGTTAGTCTCTGAGGAGGCTCTAACACTAGCTGCACATGTGGAAATTGGGATGTAGAGATGCTGCATGCACTGAGATCTTAAAAATGAAAGAAGGTACAGATCTTCATGGGGACACTGGAATAATAATGGGACCATACAGTCCTGCACCTTACATCTGCCCAAAAGAAATGTGTTTTTAATCAGTCGTTGGGAAATGAATTAATTCTTTCCAACATAATCAAAAAATTCAGTGGCTTTATTTATTTGTTTGTTTGTTTGTTTGTTCATTTATTTATTTGATTGGTGTATGTGTCACAGAGTACATGTGAAGATCCAATAACAATTTGGAAGGATCGGTTCTCTCCTTCTACCACATGGGTTCTAGGGATCAAACTCAGGTCCTAGGGCTTCACAGCACTTTTGCCTACTGAGCCTTCTGCCCCTCCCCCACCCCCTCTAGCCTCCTGTTAAGAGGAAGGTCATGATGACAACAGTCAACACTAAACTTATTGATTGTGTTGCCAAATGCTTTTCCAGGCATTGTTCTTGTACTATGTGTTATAGTTTTGCCAGGAATCCTATGTGGGGGGTTATTGGTATCATGATCCCTCTTTTACAGATAAAGAACCAAGTGATACATAGAGAACTTTAGGTATTTCCCTGACCACATATGGATAACAACAGCAGAGCTGAGGCCTGACCCTAAATAACTAGTGCAATGTCAATGGTCTTTACCAACACACTCTTCTGTTTCCCATGGAAAACAATAATGAAACATTGGAACATCAGCAATAAAGTCAGGCTTTTGAGGTCCTGTTGTGCATTAGAACACATGCTTCCATATTTAATTATCACTGTACTTCTGGGTAGGAAGACCACTGGCTATGAGACTTCAGAAAATTGGAACAGAAAATAGATTATATGAGCAGGGGAAATAAAGGATCCTTGGACATGTTACAACTACGTTGGAATTCACAAAACATTCTTGATCAGCTATCAGCCAGCTTTTCTTATCAAGGGGCAGATGATAGTTTGACCATTTGGGGATGTGCTTTCTGTTATAACCAGTCATCCCTGCTCTTACTGGGCGTGTACCATAAACCTTTATTTGCAAATGCAATTACTGAGCCAGTTTCTCCCTAGTACACAGTTTCCACACTCCTCTTATAATCTTTATGTGATCAAAATCACTTTAGTTTTCTGGTGATGAGGCAATACAACGATAAAAGAAACTTATTTAGGATTCTAATTAAGGTCACATTGGAGGAACCTACAGAGTCGTTGAACTATAGAAGAGCCACAACAACTGAATACGCCAATGATCTGTCCTGGGAAAAGTAAACTGAAGTGATGTGGATTCTTTGTTCTATGCTACAAAACACAAGTAAAACACGAATCATCATAGACAGCTATAATACATGGGAGAGGACCTTAAATTTATGAAAAAAAGTTAAAGGTTAATTCCTTAAAGATGTCTTCCAAAGTGAGGCGTCAGATCGACACCACAGATTGCGTCCCCCATTGTTCCCTTCACCATGCCTCATCCCATAACCAGGCAATTGGACCCTCTCTGTAACCAAAATGTGTGGCCATCTCATCTTGAGAGATATATTGCATCCACATGTGAGCCTGGTGATTTCAAATTGGTTAGTGCTGTCTGTAGGCATGTCAGATGGGTCATGTATTTCAAAGCACTGCTATTAAAGCTCCTGGAAATGAACGTGTTAAATCCATAATTATGCTTTATTGCCTGTATAATCCTAGGTTAACTGAAAATGAAGTTGATTCATTTTTCACATGTTCACCAAAGTGAAGTCATATTTTTCCCTTAACTAGTAATTAACCTTTATGGCTTTATTAACTGCTTTATTAAATTTAAATGAAATGTTTATTGGGAAGAGTTCATGGTAAGTATAAACTATGGTGACAGTGTGGCTCTGGTAATGTCCTGTTTTTTGGAACTTCTCTATTAAAATGGTTTGTATTACATAGAGTTCATTTTTTATCTTAAGGTACCAGTGCTTGTAATGAATATGGAAATATAATAATAAAAAGAGGAGTAGCTTTGGAGGCAGGAAGGCTTGTGTTCAAATTTGTATCTAATTACTTACTGGTTCATGGCTATGTGACCTTGGGCAAGCTACCCCATATCTCTGAGCCTCAATTTCTTTATATGTAATTTATGGGCAATAATGAGTGTATTCAGTCTGTTGGTGATAAAGGAGGAGAAGGAATTGAATTCGAAGGTATCAGAGGTAGATAATTCGTAAGAGGTAAGTTTATACTAGTCTATTTTCAGTTGAATCAGGGAGACTTTCCTATCCCACTCACTTGAAAGAGAGAACTTGAGACCACAGGAAAAATACTTTTTCCAATCCTTGCCCTCAACCATCCTAGCCCCATGGACTTTGAGAGAACCTGTGGCATAGACTGATGTACTTCACTAAGAACTGTTAGTAGTGTCACTAGCCTAAATAGTTACTCTGTATATCACCTTATGTAAATAAATGTGCAGATTGGGACAGAGTTAATGCTATGGAAACACAGCTTTGAAAGCAGAGTTTTACTGGTGGAAGTATTAAGGCAACTCCACATAGTTAAAAGGGAGGTTTATTTTATGGGGTAACTTACAAGTAAGGGGATAGGTTACAGGGTCCAGGAAAGGTGTAGTGCAGTCCAGTGGTGTTCTCTGGAGAACTCTGCTGGGTCTACTTCCAGCGTCCAGGATCCAGGAACCAAGAGAGCCAGAACATCCGGATCTCGGGTCTTAAGGACTCCCCTCTCTGGGCTTACCTCGTAGGCGTGACAGTTACTGGAAGCTTCAATAGGGGTTGTACTTCCAAGTCAAAGCTGCAACAGCTACCCACTACAGAACTTTAAACACAGGAGCATTTGGTAGTCTATATAGGCACAAAATTCTAACCCTCTGTTGCAATAGGTGAAGGCTTGTGAATTAGTTAATCACTAGTGCAATGCATGCAAAAGTTATGCTTACAGTGGCTTGCAGACATCTCCCCAAGCAAGGCTCCATTGTCCTCAGTCTTCTCTATCCTTTTGTGTGTCTGTGAAATGGTAACAATGAATGATATTCTTGTATAAAGAGATAAAAGCTATATTTTGAGGATAGCAAATACAGTCCATCAACCTTTGGAACAAAGCCACCAACATTACCCACAGTCTCCTTACTGCTAGGAAACATAACTGGAGATTAACTTCTATCATGCTGACATGTGTTAGGTTTTTTTCTTGTTGATACTATGTTGGTCTAGTTTGTTTTCTAACTAATATGAGCACTTTAAAGGTGAAGGAATATTATGATGGTAGATTCTGATTTCTAGTATCACAAATAATGTTACTTAAGGCCTCACATATATAGATAATGAAGGGCAGAAACAAACACATGGAGTGCTTTGTGCCACTGCCATGTCTAAGAAGGATGCATCAAAGAAGCAATGAAGATTAATACATGGTAGGAAAAGGTAGATGTTCAAGAAACTGGGCTATGTAGTGACTGTGTCCCACTGGGTTAGCACACAGAGGGCATCCATCATAGTAGATGAAATTCTAAATGGTCTTAGTAAATAAGAAATACAGAGCCAAATACAGAGTCAAAGTCTTAAGAGATCAGAGCAGGAGCCACATCTCCCTTTAGCTTACCATTTGCTGCTGTCACTTCCCCTGAGAGAGAGACAGTCTTCCTGTGTGTCTTGTGTTTTATTGCTTTCCTGTTCTGCCTTCTCATTGGCTCTAAACACAACCACATGATTTCCTCGTCACTGCCTGTCTATACAGACCTCCAGATCTCTATGGTTGGTACTGGGATTAAAGGTTCAGGTCACCATGTCTGGCTGTGTCCTTGACCACCATGTCTGGCTGTGTCCTTGACCACACAGAGACTCTGCCTGCCATGTGATCAGATTAAGGGTGTGTGCCACTACCACCAGACTTCTGCTAAATGGCTTTCTTTTAGCTCTGATCCCCAGGCAATTTATTTATTAACATACAAATAAAATCACATTTCAGCACAAATAAAATATTACTATACATCATGTAATCCCTGTAATTCTCAAGGGAGAGAAATACTGCAGTTGCAAAATGCATAGGTAAGGGATGGAGAAATGTCTCAGCATGCAAGGGCACTTGCTGTTCTTGCTTAAAACTTAAGACCCAAATTTGATTTCTAGTACGCAGGTGGCTCACAACCACCTATAACTCCAGTTCCAAGGAATCCAACACCATCTTCTGGCCTATGTAGGTACCCACACATACATAAATACACCTACACACAGAGACACATGTAAAAACTAAATACAGATATAGATACAGACATAGATAAAAATAGATACAGATGATAGATATAGTAGATATTAATTGTGGTGGGTATTGTGTTCCCTGAAATATTGTGTGTTTCCTGAAATAAACATATATGGGGTCAGAGAACAGACAGCCACTAAAACAAAGCCAAAAATGATGGCTAGAAAATGGGAAGAGTAAGCCATAGCAGAAGTTGGGCGGTGGTGGTACATGCCTTTAATCCCAGCACTTGGGAGGCAGAGCTAGCCGGATCTCTGAGTTCAAGACCACTTTAGAAACAGCTAAGCATGGTGACCCACGCCTTTAATCCCAGAAACCCAACCTTTAATCCCAGGCAGTGACAGCAATAAGAGAAAGATATATAAGGCGTGAAGACCAGAAACTAGAGCAATTAGAGTAAAACATGTTCTTAATTAAGCATTTGGTTGGTTAAGCGTTCAGGCTTTGAAGCAACACAGTTCAGCTGAGATTCATGTGGAGGAGGACTCAGAAGCTTCCAGCCTGAGGAAACAGGATCACCTGAGGAACTAACAAGGTGAGATAGCTGTGGCTTGTTCTGGGTCTCTGATCTTCCAGCAATCACCCCAATAACTGGCCTCAGGTTTGTTTTTATTAACAAGTACCTTTAAGATTCATGCTACAATAAATAATATAATATAAATAGAGTAGATATATATGTGTATAGATAGACTGATAGATGATATAGATTAGAGATAGAGAGAGAATGAGGAAAAAGCAATCAAATCCAGAGTGGCTGTTGTTCTGATCTCTCCTCACTGACAGGCTTAATAGCATTTTAAGTCAATCAGGACATTCTGTCAGAAAAAGAAATGGCACTTAGATATTTTTCTCCAAGGTAATTGAAGAATTACAAAGAAAGAGTAAAATGAGGTAATAAACATTAAAAATATAGAAACAATGGGAGATTTCTAAATCTGGAAACCTAACAGCAGGATGGTACTATCAAACCCAGAACAGAGTCACTTCTGATGCTGACTTTGAGGCCATTGCAGCTATTGTTGCCACTGCTTCCTCTGAGACCTGGAATCCAAGCAGGCAGAGTTACTTCAGGGCTACTCCTACCCCCTGAGAGGAACTAGGGAGCTCACTGGAGCTCTTAGACTATGGGAGAGGAGGAGGGGAGAGGGTAGGGAGAGAGTAGGGAGAGGAGGAGAGAAGGGGTTGGCAGAGTTGGGAAGGAGGGAAGAGTGGGAAGAGAAAGGGGAAAAGATAGAGAAGAGAAAGCACTATCACAAAACTAAAATGGAGTAGTTACTCATCTCATGTGAATGTAGACTAAGGAATCAGAAGATGGGGGGAGGGAGCCACACAGAAGGTCCTCCCAGGATGGCTGGTGCCCAGGGATGGGGCCTAGGTGCAGGCCTCTCTGGGTGTGACCCCAGGCACTCACCTCTGGTCCAGGTGGGAGTTCCAGGGCAGGATGGAAGCTGGAGGCTGGTCTCTGAGTCTCAGGAAGTGGCTGGGGTCCCAGGCAAATGGGTGTGGGGGCAGGGTGTGGAGACTGCAATGTCTGCCTGCAGTCTTGGAAAAGGGGAGCCTTCCTGCAGGGCCAGAAACTGGGGCCAAGTTGGGCAGGTCCTCCCAGGATGGCTGGTGCCCAGGGGTGGTGCTGTGGATATCGCTCTGTGTAAATAAAGTTCTGATTGGCCAGTGGCCAGGCAGGAAGTATAGGCGGGACAAGAGAGAAGAGAATTCTGGGAAGTAGAAGGCTGGAGAGACACCGCCAGCCGCTGCCATGAGAAGCAACATGTAAAGACACCGGTAAGCCACAAGCCAATGTGGCAAAGTATAGACTAACAGAAATGGGTTAATTTAAGATAGAAGAAGTAGATAACAAGACGCCTGCCTCGGCCATACAGTTTCTAAACAATGTAAGTTTCTGTGTGCTTTCTTGGTTGGGTCTGAGCGACTATGGGACTGGCGGGTAAGAGAGATTTGTCCTGACTGGGCCAGACAGGAAAACTCTAACTACAGGGTGGGACCCAGGGGCGGTTGCTTCTCTGACTATAACCCCAGGCACTCACCTCTGGTCCAGAAGGGAGTTCCGGGGAGGATGGGAGCTGGGGGCTGGTCTCTGAGTCTCAGGAAGTGGCTCCATATCACATTTTGTAAGCTTTTCACAGAATGAAACAAATTTACAGTAATTCACAGTAATTATGAAAAAATAAAACTCAGATTTAAAACTAAGGGGCAATAACTGTATCCTCATGGTTAAACTTAAATACAAATTTTGGGCCTGCAAAGATTGCCACATGAGGATTATCCCTGTATAATTTTAATGAATGAGAGATCCACGTGCTGAAAGTGAGTGCTAATGTTCCTACTGAAATGCTGACACTTACTCTGTTCCTTGTTTATTTCTCAAGGAGCTATTCTGCCTCTGATCTTGAGGCTTGAGTCAAGCCAGTTTTATCTCTACTCCTTGGATAAAGCAATATCCCCAAGCCTTAGCTCACTCATCTATTAGACTAAGGAGTCCTGTGTATTGAGATTGCAATGACTGTTTAACTACCTGTCAGAGCAGGCCCACAAGATCCAGTGACCCCATGTCTGTCTCCTCATTTAGATGACAGAGCTTCATTTGTCATTTCAAAATGATGCCTTTTACACCTTGCTGGTTTCATTGGGTCAATATTACTGACAAATGACTGTCTCCTTCAAGACCAATCAGTGATAATTTCTAATTACTTTTACTTTCCAAGGATTAATTTCAACTCCAAGTGCATTTTCAAGCCAGGAGAAGTCACTCCAAAGAATATGTCTACTTCCTGGAGTATCCAGTCCTGTGCTACCTACAAAAAAATACCAATTATATAAGATAATAGCTGCATGTCTGGAAGTAAGCCAGGCATCTCAACACATGTGAGCCCAGCTAATCCTCCTTTATGCTGAAGAAAGACTTCATGCTGTTTTATAAATCAGGAGACAGAAACTTAGGTTTGATGGTTGTTCTTGGTTGTGAGACTGTTTGGCTCTGGAATCAACAAAGAGACTGAACTTTAGGCTTATCTGTGAGGTTATTGCCCGAAAGGATTAAACAAGAGGGAAAGGCCATCTTCCAAAGTGGACAGCACCTGCTGGCTGAGGCCCAGGTATAGAGAGGGCCTAGTTAAAAGCATGGCTGCTTCTGCTTGCCTGCCTTTGCTCCTTGCTGATGAGTGCATCTGCTTAGTTGCTGCTGCTTCTGCTGCCATCCTACACTGGCATCACAACCCAGCTTCACTGGCCTTCCAATGTGGACTGAAAAACAGTGGCTCTTTTCAAGAGTTCTCCAGGTCTTCAGGCTCATGGACTGAACAGTTACTGGTGCCTCTCCAGCACATAGATAGCACATATTCTGTAAGACAATCTACCAAATTCTCTTTGGGATATATATTAACTATATTAATTCTATTCCTTTAGAGAAACTTGATTAATTCATCAGTGATTACATACAATTTACCAAGAATTACAGAAACTGAACAATTGGTAGAGCTGGGATTCTAACCAGTCTCTGTCTGAAGCCAAAATCTGCATTGTTTACTCATCAGCCTTGTCTCAACAGTGCCTTCTGTGGTTAACCATCTCTCTCAGGAGATGGTAGGAAAACTCATGGTCATCTTATGAATATCTGTTATCTGCACACACAAGTTTCAATGGACACACCAAATAAATGCAGTTTCAGTAAATTTGTACCTGCCTTGCACCAATTCCTGCATTTGTGGTGGTCTTATGTCTCTATGGACTCATTCTGGCAATGTGGAGTGTGTGTGTGTGTGTGTGTGTGTGTGTGTGTGTGTGTGTGTGTGTGTGTTTACTCTAGACATTGGCTGTACAATGGTTCTTTGGTGTTGTCACTCCTAACTCATGAGTTAAGAAAGTCAAGCTCCAGGCCATATAGCATTTCTATGCACAGACTGGTATTTCTGGTCTGTTCCTTTTCTTACTCTACAAACCCAAGATTCTCAGGCCTCCTTCTTTTTGTCTATTATGCTTCTATGACTTGTTATGACCTATGGAATAATGTTTGGTCTCCCAATATTACTTTTTTTAAATACCACCTGAAAGCATAAACCTTGAGACCTTGCATGTGTATGTTTTAAAGATGTTAACCATCATGAGAATCCAGTTTACATAAAGATTAAAGAAACAAACAGGTTTTCAAGGCTTGTTATTGTTATTGCTCCTAACTCCATAAAGATGAACATTTACCTCAGCTCTCCAAACGAGTTCATGATTTTCCGCCATCAGTTAGGAAGCTCCAAACTTCTAATTAAGATTATTTTTAGTTCTGTATATGTTTGCCTGGTGGGCCTGTTTGATACCAGCCTCTGTGATTTTTCTTTCTAGCTGGAGACCATGCCAATGAATGCTCCCTTACACTTATACCTCCTATGTACTTGCTATTGTTTACGAATAAACTCACATCAGATGACTGCAATCACCCACATCTTAGCTTCTACTTGACATTCCCTATGAAGCACCATGAGCTTCTCTCCAGCATTGTAAATGGCTCCTTCCATTGTGCTTACCTGCCAGTACATTGCGTTTTCTCTCTCCCTCCCTCCCTCCCCATCCCTTCTTTTGGTGGTATTGGAATCCAGGGCCTTGCAAGTGTTAGTCACCATCCTGCCACTGAAGTTTATCCCCAGCCTCTATATTGAGTCTTTCAAGCCCTGTCTCTTTGCATTTGAATCATATTCCTTGCCTGCGCTTCCTTCAATGAGATGATCTTAGTGGCATGGACCAGATTGTTTATGCCTGTGTTCCCTTGGCACTTGCTGTAAGTATCTGGATCTTAAAAAGCATCTAACATTTTGAAGAATGCCTAAATGTGATAAGCACATAAATAAATGAATTAATAAGCTCCCGATGAAGGTGAGGCATTGTCATAACCATATGCTATACATCCCAAAGCCAGGAAGGTAAATAGTAATTGTAGACCCCTGTGTTTATATAATATCTCTATTCACATCACATTTTATGCCAGTTTTTTTTCTAACCTAAGGATGTATAAGAATTGGTCTTTTCCATCAACAAGAGGCAGTATGTCAGTCTGGTGTGTGTCTTGTAGCTAAGCAGTATGCTTCACAAAACAATTGCCTGTCAACCTGTGACACATTATGGCAGGCATCACAGCAAGCAGCTCCCTTTGGCACAGAGGAGCATTAATGAAGGAGTGGGGGACATCTAGACAGATGCAGACAGCATGGCTGGGAGCTGAGATGGAGGGAGAACATGAGCCTTCCATGCCTCAGACGTAGATAGCATCAGCCTGTCTTGCAGTAGAAAGAAGTTGTCAGAGAAACCTGCCTCCCAAACCTTTTCAGTTGTTTCTCTGGTAGGGTGGGACATTTTTTTTCTTTTTCCCTTACTCTGAAACAAGCATCCAATGTATTCCTAGAGATAATTTTTGGCAATAAAACTATCAAAAACAATTTCAACCTCACCTGTTCAGAAAGAAAAAATGGGTGACTAGGAGGGAAAAGATGATAGGCGTTCTCTGATCTATAAAGGGTAATTTTGTCTAGAGAGGACTCTCTTGCTTTCTTCCTCTCTGTCACCAGATAATATGACACTCAAATCTGGAAAATAGTTGTCCCATTAATTGAGATTAATATTCATATCTACATATGGTCTTCTGACAGATTGGTATGGGTCTTGTCCTTAAGGAGAGTAAGCTTGATAAATAAGCGTTCAAGTGGATCAATGACCACCCCTTGACAAACATCTTTTAGAGAAGAAACCACAAAGAGACAGGCACTTAAGACCATCCTAGGGGCTTCTTCTCATCAGACTCATAGTCAAGGTAAAGCATTCAGTGAGAGGCAGGATGTGAGTTGAATTACAGAAAAAAAATCAATAGTTGAGTAGGTTGAAAAGGCTAAAGAGGCTTTTGAGCCCCGGAAACAAGTAACATAGGGAGCAATGTGGGCTTTGGGGATTACACTTTGAAATGACTAGCATACTTACAAGAAGAGAATTGGGGTGCTAATGAAAGAGTTTGTCTTAAAGAGGATGGTAATGGACTTGGTGAGCAACACTGAGGTGCCAGTCTTTAAAGTAAGCCTTCAGAGGAGCAGCGAGGGCCCCATTCTAAGTTTCCACTCAAGGTGTCCAGGAAGAACTGAGAAGGCTGAGCACCAGGTCCCCAGGCCCCCACCGAACACACAGGGTTTCCCTGCTGCCAGTTCCAAACCCTTTCATTCCATTCACTCCACTTCACACTCCATCTTTTAAACCTTCAGTGTGAAAGTAACTGTATTTACCCTTCAAACATTTTTGTGAATATCCAATCATATTAAGTACAGGAAACATGAAAAATGTCTAGCATAACATATGACACATATTTAATGCTCACCTAACTCGTGGATCAGTTTTTATCATATTTGGAATGCCAGACTGTCACTCCATGGGTGGAAGGTTTGTGGTGATGGAAATGTCTTAGACACTTACCATCAATTAATATGGCCTTTAACTACACGTGATTACTTAAGTTGGGGCTACAAGGACAGAACTGAATTGTTTATTCTGTTTTTATTTGACCTAAGTTTAGATAACCACACTTGGCAAGTGTCTAGTATATCTGACAACACAGTTGTATTTTCCAAAAATCTTTATATTTGAAATATTTAATATTTATTATACATGTTCATTACATAATTGCATCACTTTATTCTAGAAATATAAACCTATAAGTTGATAGTCTTCATCTTTCACCTCCTACAAAACACCACAGCACTTAGTGTTATTATTTATTTCCCCTACATTGCCATGGATAAAGGTTTAAAATATGAGAATAAGTTTGATATTAGCATGTTTGCATACATATCACAAAGTAGATTCATTATATAACAAGTCAAAAATAAGATTACATAACATCATACACATGATAACTTATCCTGGAAAGATCACATAATTTAGAAAGATACCATTTATTTTGGAAAGATGAATTCAAAATTATAATACTTTATCCCAGGAATACAGGACGATATGTGATACTTATCTCCCCTCTGAATGTTTTCTTATTGTCATAATTATTTTAAAGGGCTCAGATATTAATTTTATGGTTTGAATGATTTTGTTTGAATTTCAAAAGTAAAACTAACTGAAAAGACTATGGAAAACAGAATAAACTGAACATACAGAAATACAACTTCTACTTCTGTCTCCATTTAAGATATCTGAGTCTATTTTTTAAGTAGAAGATTGTGCCCATTTTGATGTGAATCTCGGGAGAAAAGAATTGAAACAGACACTCTAACTTCCTTCTACTCTTCTTACCAAGCGAGTGAGACAGGCCACCCTGTCTAACCTTGCTTACAACTGGATCTTTTGCCAAGTAGTTCAATGATTTTGCTGGGAGCAATATCTTCACTAAGACCTTAACAGAAGGTCTCCACTTACCTACTGCTTGAAGAAAATGAACTAGGAACCTAAGATTTATGAGCATGGCTTCTAGTAAATGTATGAATAGGATGCTTTGTTAACCAACAGCTTTCAATCTAGGGTTCAGTAAACTACTAATCCTCCAGAACTCTGAACTCAGGGGCAGCAAGCATGTGTCCTCTGCAGGAAGAAAGACTCAGGGCACAGCCTCAGCACCTTAGATCTCTCCCAGCTTTACCTGAGCCTCTGAAATGTCTGTGTCTGTAACATTGTTAGCAATGTTTGATATTTTATAAAATCTCTGATTTGTGGGTTTTACTTGACCATCTGAATCACACATCAACAGAAAGCCTATGCAGACCTGCTTGGTTGGCAGCTCAGGGCATGCACATGTAGACAGAACAGTAACTTCTGCTTCATAAGCTCATCTCCATTTCTCTCATAACCTCTGTGGTGAGGAAATATTTTAAATAACACCAATAATTGACTTTTGTTCTTTCTCTATCTTCATGAAATGACTTGAGGTGCTTAAATGTGTGTGACACTTTACATTTTATGTAATAAATCTTTATGTGTTTCTCCTAACACACTGTGAGTTTCCCAAGGCCAAGGGAAGTATGCTTAATTCACCCACTTTCAGGAGCAAGGCAAGTACACTTGTTTGCTAATCTGTTTCATCCCTTTGCCTCCATTTCAGCCCCTGATTCTGCCTACCAACAGAAGAGATCCTAGTCACTCTCAGGTTCGTCCAACCCTTTTTTCAGATTCTCTTAGCTTTTCTGAGCAATTTTATTCAGTCAGTTCAGGAACTGAACTCAGTTCTATACTCTTTTCTAGAACTTTCCACTCCCCAAGTGCCATCTACAATACAGAAGCACAATGCATGACGGTAAAAAGGAGAGGGGATAGTTAGTGGTCATTCCTTGTCCTTTACAGTCTAAAGTTTCTTCCGCAGCCATGTGCCCCATCCTCTCCCCGAGCACATGTGCCAGCACCACTCTTCATTTTCACTGGCATCTGCTAAATCATTCTGGAATTCCTTGGCATGCATCATCAGGTCCGTGTACCCTCATCCTAGCCCTCAAGACATTTGTGGAACCTCTGCTTCTCATAGCTATTTCAGACTTAAGAAGGAGATGCTCTCATACCTCAGATGACTTCTGGGGAGAACAGAAATTACTTGGATGTTTGTCAATTTCTATCCCACACAGGCAGCATTCTCTGAAATTGCCCTCGGACCCATGTTCTTAAATAGCCATTTCAGCAGCTATCATACCATCTTCTGGAACTTCATGAGGCTTCTCTATGCCTTGGCCACTGTTTGAAAGATGGCATGTTACATGCGAAATTCTTTTCTAGCATTGCTAATTCCTGCTCAATCTTTTTAAAAATTTTTTTCTTTGAGGATTTTATATGTAATTTATTATGTTCATATCCACCGCTATTTACCTCACCAGCTTCCCCAGGAACATTTGGGCATGGTAGTAGAATATGGGATTTCACACACCAGGAACTACCTCAGTAGTACTTTTATTGTTTCCAACCACAACTTTTGGGATTCTCTCTTCCTGGTTAGACTCTATCCCCAAGACAGAGATTCAGGTCTTCATTATAAGCAGTACTGTACTAAGCCAGTTAATTATTTATTCTTCTTAATCAAAGCCAGTCTTTAAAAATTCAACTCAAGAAAGAATATGATCTCACTTTAAAAGTAAGAAAACAGTAGATAAATAGAATTTATCTCTACATGTAATATAACAGAACCTATTGTGCCTAATTTAATATTAACTGTACAGTTAGTAGAGTTTTACCTTGAATAAAAAAAACCTCCCAAAATTTAACCAATAAATCTCAATGACTTTCTTTTTTATCTACCTAGAATTATAATACTCCTTCTCTTGGCAAAATGAAATAAAATGATGATGTAATAGAGGTCAGCCATGGGATCAGCAGAACCAACAGGTCCACAATATTTTTGGATCAACTAAAGGGAACAACCTTTTCGTGTTTGTAATCCAGCTTGTGTTATCAATAACCCGAACAGCTTGGACATCAAGAAGAGTGAGAATAAACACAAACATGAACATTTGGCAGCATTTGAGTTCTTATTTAATAGTTTACTGTCTCAATTCCTTGAGCTAATCCAGGAAGGTAATGTGGCATTAGATGGTACAACAGAAGGCTGTACATGACTTCTCAACCCTTTACACCCAGCTGCTCTTCATGCCAGTGTCTGGATGTTTTCACTTCTCTTAACAACTAACCCATGAACTCTTTACCAGGACAATGTGGGACAATACACTTTATTTTGTGATCAGTTACCACACACTTGTACATATATATCTATATACATATACGCACATAACTGAAAAAAATTAATAAGAGCACACACATTATTGCTCCCCTAGGCTTCATTTTTTCTATTCTTTTATTCTATAAAAAGAAACTCTGCCACATAGTAGATTGATTTTATGATCTACTAATGGAAGGTGAAAAGGCTGAACTGAAATGTTAACTTTACTGTTTTCTGTCTCCCAAGGCAGAGCTCCAGAGCCAACTTTACCATAGGAAAATAGTGAAAACATAGGCTGTGACTCATCTTCTGTATTTTATCTCAACCCTTAAGTCCTGATAATCACAAAGCAAACACTGAAAAATCCTGTAATGTTCCTTCCTAAACCCTGATTCACACGCTGGGAGTTTGTAGAATATGCCTTATATTTCCACTTTATAGTTCTGATGGTCATGGCTTTATCTGCTTCCTTAATGTACATCAGACTTCTGCATTCTAAGTCAAGGATAATAACTAATTATGCTCACTGCCTCCTTTCAAAATCTTCAAACTGGGGTTCTATGCCAGGTTAAATTAATGAATCAAAATATCTGGAAATAACCTAAGCCAATTCTGTTGAGAACTCCCTAGCTTATCAGTTAAATGCTGTCCAGGTTGAGAACTCATGTCCTGTGGGAATCAAATGTGTGCTTCCTCTAGTACAACCTCAGAAATTAAAAATGTAATGGTTTCTAGTTGCAACCCCATCATGGCTGACTTTACAGATATGTTCTCAGAGGAAAGCTACACATAAAATCCTTCTAGTCACAGAAGTGGGAATGGTGCTTAAGTCAGTCATTTAGTAAAGATTTTTATTTAAAAGCTTTCATAGATTTCTCCTATTTTGTGAATATTTGAATTTCTGCATCTTTTTGTTTCTTTTTACCCTGTGATTTTTTTCATAAACCAATAAATATTATGCTGAAACAATCTGATCAGACATCTATCCTTTGAAAGGAAAGTGGGAGGATATTCCAGAGGTAATAATGGATGCTATGTATTCCTAGGGAATATAAAGTTCTAAATAACACATTATGTTTTTCCTCTCCTTAACTGAAATATGTCAAAAGATCACAATTGGGTCAAGTTTAAGTATTGGCTATTTAGCTTTTCCTAATAATGTTTAATGAGTTAAAAAAAAAAATCCACCAAGATAGAATTTCGTTTTAACTAAAGTAACATAGACTCCAAAGCTTGACTGATATAGAATATCAGTAAAAAAAAAAAAAAATCCCAGGCTCAGAAGGGAAAGAAAGAACAAAGTGTGTTTGGGAAACATTGATAAAGTGCATCAAAATTGGAGATGGGGCTATAGTTTAGTTGGTAGACTGCTTGCCTAGCAATGGAAAGACCCTGGTTCAGTACCCAGAATCATGCAAAACCCAGAAAGCTGGAATACATCTGTTATCCCAGCACTTGAGAAATGAATGCAGGAGAATCAGAAGCTTAAGTCTGTCCTTGGCTACATAGTGAGTCAAGGCCAGCCTGGGCTATGTAAAATCTTGCCCCCAAAATAAAATACAGAAACAATTAAAATGGAGATAAAATTGCTTTGTGTCCTCTTTTGGAAATCCCCCAAAAGAAAAGGCAGACAAATTGTTCATGTGCAATAGATAGTGTAAGAAATATTTAGAATATTAAAACTACATTCTATCAAAATACTGACACAATGCCTTCAAGATACAGTATCTTATGTGACTGAAAATGCTTTACAGAAATATCCTATGATGTTATGTATGAATTGGCCTGGGGACATAGGATAACTATTCCATTTGCTCTTCTCCTATGTAGTTTTCTCATTGTCTACAATGTATGTTTTGATCTGAAGAGAAAAAAATGTCTTATTTTACGATGAAATGCTCCTGTCTTTAGAAGTGAGTGATCGCTTTCCAGTTTGAGTAGACCTAAGTATATTGCAACAGGAAAAAATTTTCAGTTTCAAGTGTGTTTACAACTGAGGCCATGCCTTCCATTCCTGATTGTCCCACCAATATGAAGGTGTTTAAGTGTTAACAGAGAAATCACATGGATATCTCACAGCACATTTTAGCAGGGCTTAACTAGTTTTATTTCCATTAATGGTTAAACAAGAAAAAATTAAATAAACAAAACCAGCAATAATGTATGTAGCTAAGTAAATCCAGGGACATGCTGAGTTGGGGATTTTTTCAACCAGTGAAAAAAAGCAAAGGACATCTCCAAGAATGTGTTTCATTTTCCAAAGTCAAAACCATAAATCTCAGCCTATCTAGATGACTTTGTGGGTAATAGCAGATACCCAAGTATAAAAATCTGAGTTCTAATCCCCAGTACCCCTGATAAAAGTTGGGTGTGGTCTGTAACCCCAGCAATGTGTGGGCCAGAGACAGAAGGGTAGCTGGGGCTTGCTGGAAACTAGCCTCACTCCAGTTTCAGTGAGAGACCCTTTCTCAAGAAAAGGAGGTGGAGAGTGATGGAGCAGGACATTCCAATCTTCCCCTGGCCTCCTTGTGCCCATGGATGTACACACACACACACACACACACACACACACACACACACACACACACGCAAAGAGAGAGAGAGATAGACAGACAGACACACCTCTTCTCTTTAAGGTAACTATTAAAAACATTAGAAGCGGTGGTGGCGCATGCCTTTAATTCCACCACTCTTTAATTCCACCACTCAGGAGGCAGAGGCAGGCAGATCTTTGTGAGTTCGAGGCCAGCCTAGTCTCCAAAGCGAGTTCCAGGAAAGGCGCAAAGCTACACAGAGAAACCCTGTCTCGAAAAACCAAAAAGAAAAAAAAACCTTTAGAAGCTGAAGAGATTTCTAGGATACCTTGCTTGTTAGGCCCCACCTGAAAGAGCCCACTCACTCCTGAGTACCTTGAGCAGGGTGCAGTCTGCTTCTCCATCATCCCTCCCTTCTGCACTGCTGTGCCTCATCCTGCTGCTGATTTCGGTGTTCCAGATAATCATTTCCTCATGTGAACATCTCCCCATGCAGCTGCTAGCTTCTTATACTCAGGAAAATACATTCCCTGCTCTCTGGCCTTGGGGGCCAGCTCTGGGGCTGCAACCTAATGATAATCAGCTCGGATTCATTTAATTGAGCAGCAATCCCAGAGGACCACTTCCTGCTCCCCTGCCTCCAGCCTGCAGGCAGCTGCTTATTTAACAAGCTGCTAAATTTAACAGATGGATTTCCAACCCTGGAAAATCTGATTCCAGTGTCTTCTCTTTTAACTATAGGCTAGCTCTTCTTCAGATCTCCCCCTTTTAGGAAAAATGAGAACAAGTTTTAAAACATAATCTTTTAAACTATGCTCTTAAAACTCCTTACGAATATCTTCCACTTGAAACATCTTCGTGTTTTGAAGGAAATAACTGGTTCATGATCATCTTGAGATCATTGGATCGTTAATTACTGGTGTCCACATCCTGAACCCTGGCTGTCATCTCATTATCTTTAAAAATCAATGCCACTCACTTCAGCAGGCTCTGGTTTGGTGTTATCACACCAGTCCTGAGCACAGCACATACAACAAAATCATAATATTCCTATCACAGAAATATTCATACAGGACACACAGTATCTCAGAACTTACTCTTGAATTAGTTCTTACTGGTGGCTCACTCATGACTGTTCTGTATACGGTAGTGTGCCCTACACTCCAGTCATGCCTGCATCCCACATGTTCAGAGAAGCACAGGGATTGACCTGTGTTACAAAGCCATAGAAAATGCTGCTATTGAAGAATATCAGAGAGAGAGAGAGAGAGAGAGAGAGAGAGAGAGAGAGAGAGAGGTTGTAGTCAAAATCTTCCTTCTAAAGCAGTGACATTCAGCCAAGACAAAGCTAGGGTGTATACTGGGTACTCATGCCCCAGAGTTAAGGGAGTCTGTACAGTAGCTTGTCTCTGGTCCCAGAAGTTGTCAAACCTGGCCACAGATGAAAAGCTCACCTTAACATCCTGGTTAGACTTACCTGGGAATTTTCCCATTTGCTTTTCCCTCTGCTCTGTGTATGTTTTATCCAGTTTTCACAGAGCATTAGTCTTCCTTCTTCTCGGTCTCTGTCTAAGCCACGCCCTCATTAGTAAAGCTTTCCATACCAACATACATAAAATAGTCATAATTCAACTCACAGAAACATCTATTTCCTTTATTTTGCTTTATTTTTATGATCTGACTTGTTATGTTGTATTCATGTGTATGTGGTATGTGCTTGTTCTGGTAAGTATGCACACGGGGGATACATGTGAATGTGTCTGTACCTGGAACCCAAGCTCAGTGTCAGGTGTCTTTTTCCTTAGATGTCTTTCTCTGAACATGAAGCTCCTATATTCAGCCAGATGGGCTCTCCAGTAGTTTTCAGGGATCTACCTGTCTCTGCGGACCTCACTCCATGCTGGGGTTACAGGAATATACCACCAGCCCTGACCATTTACCTATATATTCTGAGGATACAAGCTCAATGCACTTGTACAATGGCCTTTTACTGACTAAGTCATCTCCCCAGACCCCAAATTGTTATTTGTATCTGTTAGGGCTTTTTTTTTTTTTTTGTTTATTTTCACTTAGTGTCTTCTCATAATAACAGCTAAACTTATAGTTCAGGCACTGGGTTTGGTTACACTGGTATGCTATAGTTTATGGCAGTATTAGCATATACTTTCTGAATATATGAATGGATTAGCTCAGGCATAGGACAAGAAAATTCTGATGTGAGCTTTTTGTCATGTACAAAAATAAGAGGTCTAACTGTGGAGAAATTCACAGGGCCTTCAGAATAGAACCTTCAGGAAGTAGTCACCACCAAACACAGGATATTGAAAAGAGTAACTTGAAATTCTTTTGTTTTGAACACAGAATCTTTATGTTCACCAGAAATAGACAAAATCACTTCCATTTTCCATAGTAGTAAAACATATGTTGTGATGCATATCCATCCATTTATAAATTTTAATTTGAGTATAAACCACACTGTAATAGTCTCTTTTTATCCATGTTGGCTGTTTCAAGAGATCCCACACCCTGAATTGCAGGTACTAGTTACCCTCATAGATTTTCCCCAATTGATGAAGAGGCAGACAGTGGCTGCTTTAAGCCACATTTATTAGTTCGTTCATTAACAATTTATGAGGACCTACAGCCTGCCAGATACCAAAGCAGCTGCAAATAGTAACAGAGAAGGTAACCTACCCTTAAGAGTCGAACAGTTTAGTAAGGGATGACAGAGATGGGTGTGCTAATCATGATGTAATAAGAAGTGCTAAAAGATGTGAGGTCAGTGTCCTAACATTTAACTTACAGATTAGACACAAATAGATGTTAGAGACAATGATGCCTAATATGCTAGGACATGGCAGAACAAAATAGAAACACTGGAAAAGGACCTAAGCAGTAGCTGAACAAACAACTTCATTTCCAGGCCAACTGATGAAGGTGTTAGTGGACGATTCTAAGTCTCAGTTCATCATTTCTTAAGGAACTACACTCCAGTATCACCAGCCATGTGATAAAGTTCGGATTCCTGGTATAGTCTCACAAACCACATTTAAAGCGCTTAGAGGCTAAGGACAGCTGGCAAGTGCCGCTAGGTGGATGAGTAGAGGGAGAGATGATGTGTAATTAAGAATGCAAAGATGGGTGAATACATACATACATATGTTTGAACAAGGAAGAAGTAAGACTTTTTCATTGTATCACAAACTTTTATTGTTCTAAAAATGATAAGAAACCAGAAAGTAAAGAAGTCTAAAAGTATTGATATACACATAGACAGGCAAACACTCTGCATTTACCCATGGTTTCTTACACCTTAAGGCATGTTTATACAAAACCACCATATTCTCCCATTTATTTACCACTGTCCCCATACCTACCTGGATTTATTTCTGATGTTTTGGGGGGTCATTACAACATAGCTTGGAAATACTTTTCTGTCTCTTTTATCTTGGTGAAGACTCTCACTGACCGAAAACTGTGGTGTTCTCTGTGTTTTGTAAAACAGCACACTGGTGTGACAAAAGCTATGGCAAAGGCAGTCTTTGTTTTCTCTTATGTGTTATTCCTGTGACCTCATAGCTCCCTAGAATTTTGTTTTCCTTCAGAATGATATATTTATTCATTTCTAAAACACAATTAGAGCTTCATTATCTACTTCATTTCCCACCAAGATTGCATCGCTTTCTCAATAGCAGTCACAATATTCAATTCTATATTGAATAACATTTGCATAATCAAAATTTTGTCAATATGGTTTATTGATTTTCTCACAAACTGAAGCCATAGAAAAGACATTGAAGATTATTACAATTATAGAAGCAAATTCAAAGTCAAGTAGGTAGCTCAAAGTCAGCTGTAGAAGTAAGCAAAGCCTGCACCACTGAGTCAGCTGACCATTTAGATATGGCCATGAGGCTCAGGTTCTGAAGAATGGCTATGTGACTATTTTGATGGGAGACCTTAAAAGTAAGTAGGTCACATAATACCAATTGTAAATAGACACTTGTATATATTACTTGAAGTTATAAATAAACCAGCAAAAGAATTAAGTAACTATAAATAACGAAGGTAGAAAAATGTTGAATATATTACATGTGTACTTTTCATAGGCATAAATTTTAGTTATCTAAAACAGATTAGTCCAGAAGATATATATCAACATAGTTTTAAATAACTGTACTAAATCCGTTCATTTAATATTAATTCAACTTTTACTATATTCATATGTTACTTTAACATATGTAAGATTCCAAAAATAAAACATATTAATTATCATATTGACTATGAATAAATAACTTATGAATTATTTTAAATTTACAAAAAATAAAGCAAATGTAAACATTTATTGTGTGTAATGTTAATCTCATAGGAAATTCTACATTAGTTGCTTCCTGTTAAATCTTGCTAATGTCCCTATTAAGTAACCATTACACAGGAGCCCTCTTAAAATTTAGTGTTCGGGAGAAAGGAAGCATATATTTGGGACAGCTTTTGTTACACAGCCTAGAATATTATCTGTTTGTACACTAACTTTTCAGCAATGTCAGGATCTCCTCGCTCTCCTTAAAGAATAGAGTGAGATGTGAATAGAGACAAAAGCATACTATTCTTTGATCACGCTTGCTTGGCCACAGGTGGGCAAGCAGATTGACCTGTCCATCCACGCCGAGTCATTCTTCACTCTTTCACTTTTTGTTTATGACTTTATTTCTTCATCCTTGGCAAGAACAGAAAGTAAATCACAGCATTTCTTGGCTGAAAGGCAGAGTGAAACAGCTGTGACCCTTGAGATATTGTTTACTTTACTGCCTCCTGATCCACACTCAGTCACTTTCGTTGGACATGCTTGATGGCTTCTGTTCACACGGTTGGCTGTTCCGTCTGCTCCACCAATTGATAAAGAGGCAGACAGTGGCTGCTTTAAGGCACATTTATTAGTTCGTTCATTAGCAATTTATGAGGACCTACAGCCTGCCAGATACCAAAGCAGCTGCAAATAGTAACAGAGAAGGTAACCTACCCTTAAGAGTTGAACAGTTTAGTAAGGGATGACAGGGTATGCTAATCATGATGTAATAAGAAGTGCTAAAAGATGTGAGATCAGTTAAAATATAATTCTGTTATCTGAAAAATGTGGAGAGAGGCAAAGGGCAGTAGGGTTTCTTGATGTGATACCTTTGGGGTAGGCATTGGTGTAAGACTACAGAAAAATTCATGACACAGTAAAATATAAAACCCAGAAATAAGTAACTGTGGTGCAGTTACAAATCCTATAAGGTAGTGGGTTGAGTAGATGTGGTATGCCATGCAGATCACCCCATTAGGACCAGAACACTAACCCCCAACTGCTAGTGGTATTTTGTGCTGTAAATTCATAGCCTGATATTTCCCCAGAAATTGCCTTCCCTTAAAGGCAACAGGCCTCTCAGCAAGGGTATGCACTTATGCTTAGGCATACTTGGACTCATGATTTACCCAACTAAAGGATACAAAAGGCTGACTGCCTTGCCTCAGAGCAGGAGTGAGTATGACAGAGTTCTACAATTTCTCATCTGTGGGAGGCTGAAAAACATTGCCCCAAATGTTAGATCTTAATCCTTTGAATTTGTGAATGTTTTGTATGGAATCCCAATGTTCACAGAGGTGATTAAATTCAGGGTTTTGAGAATGGGGGATGGTTCCAAAGTTTGAGGGTGCACTAAGTGAAGATAAGATAATGTAAGGGCCTATGGAGATTAGAGATTTGCAGCCACAAGTCAAGAGGTAAGGTACAACATCTCTCTAGATCCTCTGTACAGAGCATGGCTCTTCATCAATCTGGATTTTGTGTGAGTGGTCCTGAGTTCAGAATCCTGACCATTGGAACTCTGAAGGTTTAAAAGAAGGGATGCTTATCATGGAGTCATAGTTGGCTGTATTGTGTTATAGTAGCCCTAGGAAGCCAATGGTATGTTGGTTCAGCTGCTTCCTCTACCAGTCCTGTGAAGCAATTTTAGTTCAGGTAATTATTCTCTAAGGTCTAACAGTCTGGACCTGTCTTTTGTGGCCTACTTCAGCAAAGCAGGATCAATAAACATTTCATAGGAATTGGGTGTAACAGTTACATTTGTATATCAACTTGACTCGGTGCCTGGGGCATCGTCCAATCCAGTGAAGGCCTGAAGAAAACAAAAGATGGGTGAGAGGCAGACTTCTTTCTGCTTAAGCTCAGATGTCATATCCTTCTGCCCTCAGATGTGACCACTCCTACTAATAAGGCCTACTGCCTTAGACCAGGACAACAGGGTTGGATCTCCCCACTCTTCAGTTCACAGAGGGAGGTCTTCATAATCTCAAGAACCAACCATTCATAATCAATCTCTTCTAAATCTCTTTGGGTCCTATGGGAGCTAATGCTCTGGAGAAGCCTACTGCATGGGGAAGAGGAAAGGCAGGAAACAGCACGTCAAAACACAGTGAGGATCTAGGCATCTGGAGAAGTTGAGGTCCTTTGGAGTAAATGTGCTATGGTGGGCCTTACTTCTTGAAGCCTCACTCTGGGCCTCTTTATGAGTTAATTTCCACTCTGTTTCTGTTTTCTTCGAAGCCCAAACCTGAAAATAGAACAACAGTTCTGCTACATATAAGCCTTCCACTTTATCTTCAGGTGTTTGAACACTATCTCAAAAGCAGCAGGGGTAGCAGTGAAGGACTTTTCTGGATAGTAAAGGAAACATATGTATGTTCTTTATGAGCCAACTAATAAGGGAAATGAGTAAATGTGAAAAACAGCCACAAAAGTGCCAAGGCCACATGATTTCCCTATGATTGCCTTTTGAGCTTTGAAAGGGAACCACATCAACGAGCAGTTGTGTTCAATTAGTGCTGATCTTGAGCCTCATGAAAAAGGGTTTAGAAGCTAATACTTTGAGAAGGCAGCAATGGAATATACCTTTGATCAAGGCTGGTAGAAAGCTGCCTCATATCAGCTGGGTTTGGATCCTATCGCTGTCAATAATTTTCCACTTATTTGTAATCAAAACTGATCAACTTTTATTAACCATGCCTATACTTTCTCTATTCTTATACAATAGGGTTAATAATGGTATCAATCTCACAAGTGTTATTGGATTGATTAAATGAATTTATATAAATAAAATGCATAGAGGAAGCTTGGCACATAGCAAAGCTTAATAATAGCTATTTGTTGAGTAGTTTCCTCAAATACTTTATAATGAGAAGTGCTGTTATCCTGACCATGAGACCTCAGGAAATCCTAAGGAGAAAGGAATATGTTTATCAACAGTGAAAATGTACACTGTTGGAGAGTTCTTAACTCTCCCTTCCCCTCTGCCAGTGAGAATGTAATACTGGCAAGGAAATACAAGAAATTTATAAGCACCAGTTTATTTATGGCCACCTTGGCAAACCCCACTCAAGGCTAGATGCCTACTACACAGTCTTCCTAATTGTTTGGTTCAAGAAAATAGACCTAAACACAATGAACAATGGTAAGTTCACACCACCTCCATCTTTCTGAAGATAGTCTAATAGAGGAGGAACAGGCATAAACAAACGCTATGATTAGATACTAGCGTGGTAAACTCTATATGGAGGTCAATTTCAGAGTATGATGGCAGTGAAAAGAAAGGAAGAGCAGCATCACCTTTGGACAGATGGGCAAGGATTCACTAAGACAGTTTAATTTATGGGTGTGCAGGATCAAACTGTTCCTGTTACGGAATCCGGGCATGAGCATTTAATGCAAAAGGAACAGCCAACAAAGGTGAGGTCTGGAAGATTGTTTGGAAACCTTTGGTATCTGGGAAATTGCTTTGTCAGCCATAGGGCAGGCTAGTAAGAGAAGAAAGAGAAGTTTAGCTAGGGAACTGGTCACGCAAAGCCATGCTAAGGTTTTCATGGCTGTCTTGCAAGTGAGAGGGGACTGGAAAAGTCCATGGTGAAACTGTGGGTGAAGGAGGATCAAATTATTGCAAAGTATCTTGAAAAGACTGAGGAAAGGAAGCCCCTTTAGGACACCAAAGTCAAACATCACAGTGCTAATACAAAATACTATCTTAACATTAATGCAAAAATCCCAAGCATATTGTGACTAACACTATCCCTGGGAATGTATATGTAATCAAGGATATTTTTGGATTATCCAGGCACTTTCTAATTGTTTATATTACATGTATACTTCATACGTCCTTTATAAACAAGGCAGTTCAAAGGATATGCTTGCTTCTTTAGCCAGATCAAAGAAGTGAAAAGATCAAGCTAGAAAAGCAGTTTTGTTGTTTTGAGTTTTAGTGTGAATGTCTACAAAGGAAAAGTATACATCGTCAGAATGGAATTGCTCTATCAATCTCCACAAATGTTTCTGTTCTTGAGAAAAATCAGTGTGCATTACTCAACACACGGGCCCATCAATCTCAACTAGGTAACATTGCCCAACAGAATAAAAAGTACTAAAATGTCACTTCCTAAAACTGAGAGCTTTCACCCACAATGGTAAATTTAAAGTACAAATTTTGGATGAAAACTAAAAGACATGTGATAAGTTTGGGAAATAAAAATGTATGGATAGTGTGGTTTAGGTGTTTTCCCCAGAGATATTCAGTATGAAATAAAATTTAATGCCTTCATTTTTTGCTATGAGCACAGGAAATGTTCATAATAAAACATAGATACTAAGTTATGAGGAAAAACATTTTTAAAATTCAATATCTACACTTATATTACAAGTACTTCAGAAGCCCTCCATATGCCTTTATGTTTTTAAACATATATTATATATTTATCAAAACTTCTATAATTTAAATTATATCTTGGGTATTTTCCTACTGTTGTTACCTGAAAATTTCTAAAATTAATATACCATTTAGCTTTACTTCTGACATTATTATGATTCTATGATCTTAAGTAAATGAAATAATCACTATTTCTTCCATAAACTGTCTAATTCTTTAATCTGTTTTGTGAAATTTGTTATATACCAGTAATATTTACAACAGGAAATCATTTTGGATTTTTCTTCAGATTACTTAAACATCTCTTTTACATCAAGTTTCATCGGCTATACTTGTGACTTTATTTAAAGGTTTGGGGTTTTGTTTGTTTGTTTGTTTGTTTTGGGTTTTTTTTCTGAGAGGTTTCAGAAATTGTACAAGAATTATAAAGAGGTGATGGAGGTAGAGATGTGATGAGGGTCAAGAGTCAATCACTCATTACCCAAGATGGTTCTCCCTATAGCATGGAAAATCAAAAGTCATGTAATTTTGCCACCTCAAAGATTAATTTCAATGGGACAGCCTTTTCAAAATACAGGCCATGTACTTTGAAAGTCATATTTCTCTTCTTAAAAATTTGTGGTGGTTTGAATGAGAAGGTCCCCCATAGGCTCTGATGCTGGAATACTTGGTCCCCAGTTGGTGGTGCTGTTTGGGTAGGTTTACAAGATGCAGCCTTGCTGAAGGACATATGTCACAAGGAGTCAGCTTTGATGTTTAAAAGCCATGTGCCATTTTGAGTTTGCTCTCTCTGTTTCCTGCTCCTGTGGCCACGCCTTTGCCCTGCCATCAGGGACTCTAACTCTCTGGAACTCTGTGCTAACATAAAAACTTTCTTCCTTAAATTGCCTTAGTCACAGTGCTTTATCAGAGCAATAGAAAAGTAAGTAATACAAAATTGAACTCAATTATTTTGTCAAATGGCATCTGAGGTTAATTAGACTTAATTTGATTAAGCCACATCTGCGACTTCATTACAAGACATCCTACCTTAAATTCAAAATAAATTGCACCTAATCTCACTGGCTTCTCTCTGAAAAGCCAATTTGGGAGTAGAAATCATTTTGTTTTAAAGTGAAAAAGTATCTGCGTACCTTCCACCCACACTTACTATGTTCCTTTCCTGGGTGACTGTCATTAGTTCCATTGATGAGGCTTTCCTTCTTGTACTAATACTTGAAATACTTGATAAGGACAAACCCTTTTTCATTTTGTTATTATTTTTTTAAACATTAACTCAAATTTGCAACTTGAAAATAATCTTGAAAAATCCATAGGGCTGCTGAAGTAGGCCTATGATTCCAGATACCCAAGAGGCTGAGGAAGAAGAAATGAATGAAAGTCCTGCCTGGGCTGAGGTAGAAGAAATTAATGAAAGTCCTGCCTGGGCTGCACAGTGATTTGAGACAACGGGACTGGAATGACTTACTAAGATCCTGTCTGAAACACAAAGAAAAACCAGGGCTGTAGTGCACCTGAGGCACACACAGCAAGTATGCACAGACCTTGGGTCTGATCCCCAGTACTAGAATAAATTAATAAATAAAATATTGCTGTCAATGAGGCGCTTGAGAGCATATTTATTTCACCATAATTTAAAATTAATTTATCAAAATAATAACATCTTCATGTTATGGAGCTTTCCTTACTAAAACTATATATAGTTAAATATTCAGAGATTAAAAGTGAAAGACTTGGTAACAATCATTTATTTTCTTTTAAACAAAAATGTGGTTAATGTTATTTAAAATAAACATTATAAATAATTATGAAAAAATTTATTTCACGGTTCAATACATAGAACATTAACAACCTTACTTTATACTAAAATCCACATAAAAGTTAGTTGTTTAGAGGTCAAAGAGCTAGGAAAACTGAAACCTTGCTGCTCTTCAGATTTAGTAAAATTAAAATATGCCTCAAATAGTGCCTAACAGTACAGAGCACACCTACTACTATCCCTGCCAAAGGTTTCAAGATATGTTAAATAGTTTGTATTGCCAAAATATTAGTATGTAGTGTAATGCCAACTTGATTGGATTTAGTATGGCAATGAAAACACACTTCTGGGTGTGTCATGAAGGTGTTGCTGGTAACATATAACCAAGTAGGAAGATTCACCCTGAATGTGAGTCACAGGATCCATGGGTCCTGGACTCAGTGTGTGGGAAAGAAGCAGTAGCAAGCACCTCCCACTGTGTCCTCACTGCACACACATCTCAATGGCACATTCATGCTGTTACGATTTCTTTACCACGATAGACAACGCTCAAATTATGAGCCCCCCAAAACCTTCTCTTTCCTAAGTTGCATTTGTCAGATATTTTGTCGCAGAAAAGAGGAAAAGTGGATAATGCATTAGCCATTCTTCTGAAGGAAAGGAAATATTCTGGGAAAGGGTGAATGGAAATGAACCACTAAGGCACTCTGTTTAACTCTCACAGAAATTCCTAGAGGACCCCCTTCTATAACCACATTACTGAAAGAGATTTTGAGTGCTAACTTGGTTGTATGCTAAATAAAAAAAAAAAAAAATTCATGACTGTTTTTCAAGCTTAAGCATCTCCCTGCTTCCTACATGTAAAAGAAAAACTCAATTTTCACCCCGAATAAAAGCAGGCTTTCTTCACTCAAGAAATCTACTTATCCCCTGTGGTTCTAGCTGCTCACCTTATGATTCCACAAATAGCTCTGCTCTTTGGGGGATCTAGGGTTCACATCGAAACTGATAACTCCATCACAGAAACAGGAAAATCCAGTATGTGAAGGTTCTGCTAAATACCTCACGATGACCTTATAGAAGATGAAATGGCCACATCATCTTCACACAGTTGTCTTTGTTTCTAAAGCAAGCTTCTGATGTTTATGTCTGTCCGAATATGGCTATGGAAGGATTTCTTCACTGTAGGTGCAATAAAAATAATGGACTCTGTGGCTAAAAACAAATTTAAATTTGGTCATCTTTTAGTCTCAATCCAGCCCATTACATTTTATGGACTTCTTGAAATTTTAAGTAGAAAGAATTCAGTGGAACCATTAAAGCCAGACAGACTTCGTAGTTGAGCTGAAAATGAGCAAAGTAACAGTGAGGCTCACAATTGTTCAAAGACACTTAGCATCTGCCTGGACTTGGCAACCACTCTTTTCTTTTAATAAACACACACACACACACACACACACACACACACACACACACACACACACACAGCCTTATTGTAGGAAAGCTAAAAATCGCTAGGGTCATCTGAGCAGTCCCTAAAGTCTGTGACCTATAATGGTGTGCTCAGCTCTTCCAGGACAGGTATTCAAAGACACTTGTGAAAAGCCGTGATTGACTACTTATAGAAACTGCACACAGACAACTTGGAAACTCTCCTCCTTGGGGTTGAATAGGAATTGGTAGTAGCTGCCATTCACACAAATCACAATAACAGCCTTTGGCTCTGTTCTAAAGGCACAATACAGGGAGAGCCTGAGGGAAGCTGAAACTTGGGAAAACTCCATTTAGTACTGAAATAGTTCAGAAGGAAACTAGCTGATGCTATTTATTCCTTTTAAAAATTTTTCAACATCAAAAATATGTGCTGTGGCAGTATCATGTAAGAAAATATGGTAAACATTTGCTGCTAGACATCTTCATAGCTCCTGGGCTAACTGCACTGATGAAGTCACAGTTGTTCTTATAAAGACCTCTCATGCAGATGAACTCACAGAAACAATTTCCTCTTCTCTACTTTTTGGAAATGCTAAGATAAACTAGAACAGAAAGCAGTCGTGATGAATCATTGACCAGGAAGCTGGTTAGCATCCATAAGGGACCTTAAATATGCCTGGTGTTAATTTGATTTAAATGTGAAATGCATTCCACTGGCTTGTGTGTTTGAACATGTGGTCACTAGCAGGTGATACTGTTTGCAAGGCTATTGAACTTTTGAGGGTGGGCGTCTCACTAATAGGTGGATCAGTGAGTGGTGGGCCTTTGATGGTCGCAACCCAGTCCAGTGCTTCCAGTCCATTTTCTGCAGTCTAATTTTCCTTCCAGTCCATTTTCTGCAGTCTAATTTTCTTTGTTCTGTCTGACAAGATGTGAGCACCCACCACCCTGTTCATACACTCCCATGTTGCCATGCCTTCCCCACCACGATAAAGTAACATCTCTTAAGGATATGAGAAGAAAATGTCACCGTTAATGGTGTCTGTCAGATGTTTTTGTCACAGCAGGGAGGAAGGTAACTGTCGAAGAAAAGTGGTAGCAAGAAATGAGGCCAGTGCTGTGATAAACCTGACCATGGGATTCTTGGGTCTTTGAAATTAGATCACGGAAGGAATACAAAAGAATTTGGTGATGCAAGATAGAGAAACCTTTGAATGTTGTAAGCCAAACATAATAGGCCATTCTTCTGGGAGCCAAGAAAGCCAAAGCCCCCACAGAAATGCAGACAGCAAAGGCAAAGCTTCTGAGAGTTCAGATGGGGAGCAGGACTTTAGACTAAGGGTGCCCTCTGTCTGTGCTGCATTCTGCCAAAGAATGCCGATGTTCGATGCTCATGTCCTAAATTTTCAAGTGAGGGTGTTTTCTAAAGTAATGAACTGTCTAATTTTGTGGAGGAAATTCACTCAAACTGTAGTGTGGTTATCACTTCCTTTTAGTCAGTTTATAGTAAGTATACAGAGCAAAATTTGGATCAGATGTAGAAAGTGTGCAGTTTGGTAAGGGAAGGAGTCTTCATGCATTTAACGTTGCAGGCAAGGCAGGTGTGAGCAGAGTTTCTGTAGCTGTTGAAGAGATTGGTACACTTGGCCCTAGAACAAGAGGGGAGGTGTCTTCAAGGAAAAAATGCTTCCCATTAAAGTTACCAGGGTCTAGTAGTACAAATTAATTTGAAAACTTTTCTCCAAAAAAAAAAAAAAAGAGTGCTGGGCTGGAGACTTGCTAATGCAGGGATTTAACAAGGCAAATCCATGTAGTTTATCTGGTAGTTAAAAGGAGGTTTATTTTGTGGTAACTTACAGCCAGTAAAGGGGTCAGTTACAGGATCCAGGAGGGGTGAGGTGCAGTCTAGGATGGTTCTCTGGAGAACTCTGACTTGGTCTGTAATCTAGTATCCAAGATCACTAGGATCCAAGAGCACGGGCACATAAGGACCTCGGGTCTTAAGGGGTCCTCCTTGGCCGCGTCCCAGAGGCAGGTCATAGGTAGACATGGCAGATATCAGCTACCTCACTGGGGCAGTGCTTCAGGGCCAAAGCTGGAACAGGTACCCACTACAACTTGGCTCCATGGTTAAGAGCACAGAAGATTGGATTCCCAGAACTCAAGTGACAGCTCACAACCATCCGGAAACCCAGTTCCAGGTAACTCCCCGACTTCCTCTGACCTCAGTGGGCATCAGACACACTCCTAGTATACACACATACATGTAGGCAAAACATTCTCACACATAAAATCATTAAACATAAATACAGAAAAATACTAATAGAGCTCTTTATAAAAGCAGGGCTGATGAGGTGCCTTACTCAAACTGAGACACCCAGCAAAATGTTTTCCCAGGTTCAAATGCAGAAGTAAATGCTTAAAGTGTTGTGCTTCTAGTTACCTGTTAACAAGACAAGGTAGCTGAGAGCACCCACACATGGGAAATAGGTGCGTCATCTTGGTGTTGATCAACTCCACATTCTGCATGTAATCTGTGTGCTCTTCCAGAAAGAGCTAAAAGGGGGTTGTTATTATCTATTAGTACCCAAGATACAAAGATGCTCCGGGATTACAGCAGGCTTCAAAGACATGTTATTAGTAGAAACCACTTGATCCCATAATTTCTATAATCATGGGCTTCAAATGTCCATAATTCTCCTACCATAATCAGAAAACTCTACTTCAATAACAGTGTGTGTGTGTGTGTGTGTGTATGAACATATGTGTACACACTTCTGCTGACCATCCTATAATATCATTTTATTGAAAAGATAGTTTAGATTATTTTCTACCAACTAAAATTAAACTGTTGGAGTAAAATCATATTTCAGCTCCTGGGGCTGAAGAGATGATTCAGCAGAAAAAAATACTTGACCATGTAAGCATGAGGATCAGAGCTCAGAACCTTAGGACCCACACACAGGCCTGGAGGGCTTGTCAGCCTTTTCATAATTCCAGCACTCAGGAGGCAGAGATGACATGGCCAGAGCAAACTGGTTAACTAGACTAACAGAATCCAAAAGCTCTGGATTCAATGAGAGACCCTGCCTCACTAAATAGGGAGTGATTAAAAAGGACACCTATGGGGCTGGGAATTTAGCTCAGTGGTAGAGTGCTTGCCTAGCAAGCACAAGGCCCTGGGTACAGTCCTCAGCTCTGAAAAAAAAATAAAAGGACACCTAACATCAATATCTGTCCTTCACATAAATGTGCACATACATGTAAACGTACCTCACATGCTTCCACACCCATGTAAACACTGTATATACACTACACACTCACACACACACACACACACACACACACACACACACACACATTTCAATTCTTGCATCCACAAGTATTTTCTTGTTTTCCTTCTAATGCATAAATGTTGTAGATTTTCAACCTAGTTTTCATTTCATGAGCAAAACAATCCTGGGCAGAGTTGAAGATAGCTGGCCCAGTCTATTGCTGTGGGAATTAGAAAGTAAGGGATTCATAACATCATAGATTAGACTTGCCAACTTCTCAATATAGCTAGAGGCTCAAAGAAACCCAGAAATAAGACAGATTCACCAGATGCCAAGGCAGAAATTGTCTGAGCCAGGGAGTCCATGGATTAGCCCATCTATCGGTGGGTCAGCGGTAACCTAGGTCAGTCTTATCTCTGTCGCTTTTAGACACTTGCTATGTTAAAAAATGGGATGTTATAGACAAACATTCCTTGACATTACGATGATAGTTCAAGGCTGAGCAAGGTAACCAGTCCCAAAGGCCAGTAAAAGAGTCAGAGACAGCCCCTGTTCCCTCTGTTAGGAATCCCACAAGAGTACCAAGCTACACAACTGTCACATATATACAGAGGGCCTAGGTTAGTTCCATGCCGGCTCCCTGGTTGTTGGTTCAGTCTCTGTGAGTTCCTATGAGCCCATTTTGTTGATGCTCATGGGAAATCTGTTCTTTCCTAAACAGAAATGGAGGAGAAGTGGATTGGGGTGTGGGAACAGATGGGGATGGGGGAGGGACTGGGAGAAGAAGAGGGAGGGGAAACTGTAGCCAGGATGTAAAGTAAATAAATAAATTTATAGAAAAAAGATGAGAGTTCTGATAATATTGTTGTAGATTGTGTCAGAATGAACATAAGATCTAACAGAAAGCATTGTTTGAAATAAATTAAGAAAATATTAGAGAAAGAAATTGACCCTGTGAGGTAATAAAATAGTTTACATAAACCAGTTCTTGGATGCTATGTAGAATTACTATATATATAACAAAATTTAAGTTATTAAAAGTGATGAGATCTACAAGGAAAGATGAATAGTAATGAATGGTAATGGCAGAGCTGGCTGAGCCTTTATTTCCACATTACTTTGCCAGAAGGTCTTAATGTTCATTAAAAACTCACAAAAAGTTGTTAGACTTTCTTACATAAGTATGTCACTCAATTCACAGATCATAAAAATGCATGGTATATCTAATGTAAAAAGGAAAACCAAGAGACAAATTTTTATGAGCAAAAAATAGGGAAATAATTTTTAATAATTCTCTTTATTTCCTGAAATTTAGTCAGAGAATGAAAAAAATGTAAAGAAAATTGTGTATCAGAAAGAAGACCAAAAGGATGATAATTTGTGTATACATGTCCAATTTAATAATCATAATGTACATAAAACTTTCAAGAAATTCATTAAGAACTGAACTAAAGAAGAGTAAGTACACATGACTGGAGAGAAAGCTCAGTGGTCAAGATCACATGCTGCTGTTGGAGAGAAACCAAGCTGGGTTTCCAGAATTCACGTCAGATAGATTACGAATGCCTGTTTCTCCAGAATCCACATCAGGTAGATTATAAAGGGCAGTTACTCCAGCTTCAGGGCAGCCAAGCCCTCTTTGGGATTCTGAGAGCATCTGCACTTATATGTGCACATGCAGGCATGTGTGGGTGTGTGGGCAGGCATGCCCACTCACGTACACACACACACACACACACACACACACACACACACACAAATACACATAGCTACATTATTTTAAATAATTTAATGAAATAATTAATATTTAAATAAAAATAATTTAATAAAAATACAATATTTCAAAGAATAAATACATCACAAAAATAGAAACATAAAATTTTTCAATCTTAGTGATAGTAATCAAATAATTGGGAAAGGACACATTTTTACCTATCAGACTGACAAACATTTGAAAGAATAGCAGTGATTAGTATTTTCCTGGACACCATGAACCATTTCTTCTAACCCAAAATTGCTCTAATCTTCCTGGAAGGGATAGTGTGGTATTGTTCCTCAAAAGTTTTAATGATGACTGCAGTTTGAGATGACAGCCCAACATCTAGGTTATTATTAAACAGAAGTATGTTCACTGACTTCTTTACTCAAGTGGACAGCTCAGCATAGCTTAGAAGAACCTGATGTTAGACACAATCTAATGTCTCATTACTGGAAATTGATCAAGGAATTACTTCATCCTTCAAAGCTATACTTTGAAGGATATTTTTGAGGCAGGAGAGGGCATGGATACTCATGTATGTAACATGAGGTTATAAGACTAAATGTATCCAGGATGGTACTTTTATGGATACATTTTGTCACTTATAAATTCTGCTTTCCTATCACAATCAAAATTCTGCTTTAAAGTCAAGGATATGAAAGAGTGAAGAATAATGGTGTGATTCCCTTGAGACATGAGAAACCAGTCTAAAAACACCACTGACTGATAGCTGTTTACAGAGAGTGAGGGAACGGAGCTTGGACACTGTGTTTACATTGTATTTTGAGTACCATTTAATATCCCAGAGTGTTTTTCAAGTGCCCATTTCTAAATTGTTTGGCTCAGTCTGTAGAGTTGGATAAGTGGTTAGCAGAGGGCACTGCTCCTGCAGAGGACCAGAGTGCAATTCCCAGCACCAATGTTGGGTGGTTTACAACTGCCTGGAATTCCAGGTCCATGAGATCCAAGGCCTCTGGCCTCTGAGGGCACCTGCACTCATCTACACATACTTCCCCTCAACACACACATTTGCATGATTAAAAACAATAAAATAAATGTTTAATTTATTTTTGGCTATTTTCTTATCATTCATCTAAAAAAGATTGTTTTGTTCACTCGCTGTGTACACAAAGTATTTGTTGCCAAAACAGGAACATCAAAGAAAACAAAATCATTGCTTTCATGGAGTATGTATTAAGATAGGCAGGTTAAATGGAAACTATATATATATAGTATATATAGTGTCAAGGGGGTGGCACATGCCACAGAAGTAAAGAATAAAACAGATTGAAGAAAAAGAAAAAATAGCTTTTGGCTGCTGTTAGACTAAAGGCTTAGAGCGAGTGAGAACATAGCTCAGTGGCAGACTGCTTACCTAACATGTACAAAGTCCTAAGAGAGAACTCCAGAATCTCAAAAGAGAAATAAAAAAAATAAATAATAAATAAAAACCTGTCTTAGTTACTTTTCTGCTGCTGTGAAGAAGCATTGTGACCAAGGCAACTTACAAGTAAAGGCATTTAATTGGCGGCTTGCTTACAGTTTCAGAAGTAGAGTCCATGGCTGTCATGACAGGGGACAGGCAGCAGGCAAGCATGGAGCTGGAACAGTAGCTGCAAGTTTACAGCTGATCCAGAAACAGGAGAGAGAGAGAGAAAGCTGGGAAAGGCTGGTGTGTGTGTGTGTGTGTGTGTGTGTGTGTGTGTGTGTGTGTGTTCAAAACTTCAAAGCCCACGCCCAGTGACACACCTCCTTCAACGAGGCCACACCCACTCCAATAAGGCCACATCTCTTAATCCCTCCCAACTGTTTCACCAATTGGGAATGAGCATTCAAACATATGGGTCTATAGGGGCCATTCTTCTTTAAATCACAACAAGACCTTAAGGAAACAAAGGTGCATCCTATACTGATTTGAACAGGAAAGGAAACTTTCTGAGCAGAGTAGAGAGCAAGGATCCTGAGTGAGGAGTGTGTTTGTCAGGGTCAGAAAACCAAGGAGAGCAAAGATGCTGGAGGGTGGTGAGGTAACAGAAACACTTCAGAGATAAAACCAGGGAGAACAGTGGAGCAATAAGGGTGGGAAAAAATCCTCAAAATATGAAGGTTTATATCCAAGTCTGCAAGAAAGCCAGGGGCTGCACAGACTCTTTACAAACCTTGCAACTCATCTAAGACCCCCCAAGGCCAAGCAAAGAGAATAGCGAAGTTCTGTTGGCAGGTGTTCAAGGACATTGGAGACAATACAGCTTAAAAGGTGGGGTCAGGGCTTCCTACAAACTCAAAGTTGTTTGAAAGTACTTTGCATATATATATAATTTTTAAATGATAATTTACTCCTTTTGAAAATACGTTAGAAAATGACTGTGTGTGTTCTCATCGAGCCACCAAAGCATGGAGATTGAATATGCTATGGTTCATTTCGGCAGTCTGCTTCCTCTTAAATGGCATGCATACAGACTCACCGTGGCTCACTGCAGAGGAAATGAGTGATATGAGTTTTTATCCAGGACTAAAAACTGATCCAGATTATTTGGCAACATCTCCAGTTTGTATTTCATTTGCATTTTAATGCAATGTTGATAGACACAGCTATCTTCCCTGAACATTTCATTCTTTTCCTTTACAGAACAGCTATTCTGATCGGAGGGTTAAAATAACTTAAAATGAAATCTCTGATGGAAATCAGGCCAACCAATTGAAATAAATTTAAAAGGAAATCCTACTTCAAGATGCACATGTAACAGATCAAAATGATATACATCTGCTGTTTCAGAAAAGAATGAATTGCTATGAATGCTGCCTAAACAAGAAAAGGAACTTCAAAATACTGGCATCAGAAAAAACAAAAGGCTTGACCAAGTAGGGGGATGCCATAATACATACAGATACTATATACTTTAAATTATATGTGCCTAGAGAGGACTATGTGTTGATTCATCAATTTGTAATGTTTTGTTCCATACTCATTAGGTGTCAGGGCTGTGACCAGCACAAGGATGACTTGTAGGGAATCATGAGAAGTGAACTAACTATATCATAAGTATGATTTTGAAAAATGAGCCACAGTGGTGGACAGAGTTTTTGTAAGAATGTATAAGACCAGAAAACTGGGACACCTTCTTAAAAGAATATCATTTGAGGTGGATATTCAGCAAATCAGGATCTGGTGAGTGATCCAGTAGGAAGATCCCTGAAAAGGCATCAAGGGCCCCAGTTTTCGTTATTAACTCTGCCCCTGATTAAATTTGTTACTTAATAGATGGAATATACAGCAAAGATGAGTACATGTTTCATAATGAAAATAACACAGTTCCTTTATTTAGTATGGGATACAACTAAAATAAATGCCTGAAACTCCTAGTGAGTGGAGAGAACAGTAAAGTGTCTGTTGGCTTTTGCTTCTTGTGTGTGCTAGACACATTCAACTGTCTCTTCTGCTTCAGGTCTGAAAATGTTCTTTGATCATCAACCTCTGCCCTGCTTTCTCAGAAAAAAAATTAAGTCATCAGAACCTCTGACTCAGGGCAACCGAGGGCTTAGAAAGTTTCAGTTTGGGGGATGAAGGGAACTCACAGGGGGAAAATGTCTGTTCACTTTAAAAACTCTGTAAATCTTATGGTAAGAAATTTTAAAAGCAGGTTTAAATTCTTAGTCCAGGACCTTAAAGTTGAGGATAAAGAGAACTTACCAAACAGAAACAGCCAGGATTTAAAAAGGTGTTTGACTTTCTTTCAGCGAGTGTTTCAATTATGAAGCAACAGATTATTTTAAATCTATTTTACTTTTTGTAATATATTACCCTATAATGTAGAAATTATAACTGATATATTGATCATCCATAGTCCTATCTATCTACCTACCTATTACCCATTTATCCATCCATTTATACACATATAACAACAGGGTGCCTTTTCTTAGTCTATGTAAATTACTGTGATGTCAGATTATATATACTTTGGAATCTTTATAAAGCTATAAATAGAGTTACAGTGTTGATATTTCTCATGTTGCCATAGTATTATAGTGTGCATAGTTTTCAAGTTACTATGTAGAACCTAGAAATACCAGCAAACTCAAAGACAATTGAAACTGAAATTGTCACAGCACTCTCTGTTCACATTAAATCATTTGCTTTAAACCATCAATATATGTGTGAAGTCTCATCACATGTTTAAATATTCAATGAGCTCTGTGTGCTATTTCCCCAGTTTCTCTTCCTTTGATCTCTTTGTCTTATAATAGTCAAAGCTAGGGGAAGTAGACATAAAGTGTAGAATGAGTGTAGAAACATATTCTCAGAAACATATTCACTCTATAGACTGTGATTCATAGAGTTTATGAATAAAGAATCAATACCAACTTAAATAGAGAGCCTCATTTGTAGTAATTGACAAATTTGACCAAATTTTAGTTAAAGGATAAACTTGTTAAAGTGTTTTTTTTTTCCTACTTCCTTTCTCCTGTTAGAAGGTGTGATCCTTTTAAGTCTTCGATAAAATTGAGAAAACTGATGCCCATCAGGCATTAGACATTGGAAACTTTGACAGACATGAATGCTGAAATATTTCTAGGCCGATCTGGGTCTCAGACAGCTTGATATTGATGCATCACTGGAGGAGTTCCCCATTTTCTTCCTAGGTCAGTCACATAGCACCCAGAATGAGATAAATCTTAAGTTTAGAGAAAGAGCAAGGCAAGTGTTCTGAGATAAATGACATGGCCGGTAACTACTGGGAACATGTAAGAACAACTGTGTGATAAATGACTCTAATAGCACAGAATCCTGAAGACCAGAATGATAGCTCAGGAAACGAAGGTTCAGCCTATCTGCCTTTCCAGGAGGGAGCAGAGTGGCTCCCCTCATTTCAGTTCAACTACTCCCAAAAAGAGACAGCAAAAGCACAACAACACCCAGGTAGTTTTTATTCTAGAATTTCTCATTCTTATTCTATAGCAGTGCCTTATTTTGATATTGGTCATTTTATACCTTCAAAAGGATGAAGCTGATTGACAAAATCAGGATATTATACAACTCTCTTCCTAACTCCAAGTTGGATCTCCTGTGGTATCTTGAAATCATCCCACAGCAAGAGTGCTTTAGACTGTAAGTCAACAGTACTACAAATCAGAGATCTGATCCCCAAGTCCCAAATGACTCAGCTGGCCAGACCACCACTGTCTATAGAATTACATGCATGGCTGAAGAATGGGCAGAGCCTGATAAACATGCAGGTGGTGGCCCTAATCACAAAACAGGTGTCCTTATTAGGTCCCCAAGGGCAGGGTGACATAGAGACTAGATAGTGTAGCCTAGCACATTGCAAGGAGAAAAGAAAGCCATATTATTCACTTGGAAATCCACAGTGACCCAAAGTTGAGCTCAAGGGTTACCTTCTCCTCCTTTAATTTAAATAGAATAAAGACAAAGATGAAAGAGAATGTAGAAACTGAGGAAGTGGTAGAGGGAGTGGGAGATAAAAGAACAGCAAAAATAGAAAGAATGAGAAAAGGGGGATGTCAAAAATACTGTTCTTCCCAGTGACCAAAATGTCCACTCATTACTCATGCTTTGCTTCACAGGCGCCTTTACTATAGATTT
The DNA here is from genome assembly GCF_903995425.1 of Onychomys torridus. Classification (NCBI taxonomy): domain Eukaryota; kingdom Metazoa; phylum Chordata; class Mammalia; order Rodentia; family Cricetidae; genus Onychomys; species Onychomys torridus. The sequence goes on from NC_050444.1 coordinate 72,893,233, forward strand.
TATTTCCCAATCTATTCTCCTTTATACCAGTATTAGATTCTCTGTAACATACCTTGTTAGCAGTACAGGGCTATTCTGGACCATGCTTTGTCTGTGTCTCAAACTCCAAGACTGTCCATGCCTGTGAGGGCTCTAAACTCAATTAACAAGTCATAATAAAGCATTTCCATGATTCAAGGGACCAGTGAAGGCTTCTCCAATACAGAAGAGCTAGCTGAAGACAAGATTAGGCTAAAGTAAAAGATTGAAGATCAGTAATTGCTTTTAGAAAAAAATGAAGAGTTTAGATTAGAGTCATTAAGAAATTGCCTTTCAAGACAGTAAATTCCTTATTAAACTGCTTAACTTGACTCTAACTTCATGAAGACCTTAAATATAGTTTAAATCTTAGTTTAATCATAATCCAATAGTGATTTCCTTTGAAATGTCATATTAAAACTTTCTGAATATTAGAAATATTATCATATGAGTTATTAAATTTCCTCTCAGCGGTTCAGATGAAATGATTTTGCCAGTTACATCAATGATGTGGCGCATATTCTGCAGTCTTAGAATGTGGTGTGGTCTCTGTCAGTCTTTCTATACTCTGGTGGAATATTCCTGGTGTCTCCAGGATCAGAACCACAGGTATTAATTTGTGGTTTATATCAGACTTCAGGTACAATTTGCTTTGATGTTAAATTCAGACAAACTGCAATAAGTATTTCTTAATTGCTGTTAGTAATACCAGAGAAATACTTCTAATACAATACAGAAAACAATCAACAGTTCTATCTAGCTCTGATGTCTATGAACCACAACAATGACCACCCCTCAAGATATTCCTAAAGGTTCAATGGTGGCACTTATATTTTGATGGTGACCTACAGCTGTTTCATTGGACACATCGCCTACTTAAGAGGAAAGAAATCATGCCTCATCCTGTAATCTATCCAATTACATAAGGCTAGGAAGGCAACAAACCTTAGAGGAGATCCCATGTCACTTTCCTAAGTGAGTACAACTTCTAACTGCACTCTAAATACTTATCCCTATACCCACAGACACATGTGGCTCTCACCCCTCATCAAAGAAACTTCTTTTTGCAGAAGAAGGAGACCAATATAAAAAACTACAACTTGTCAAATGCAGAGAACAATGGACTGTGGGGTGACCACCCAACAAACACACCTACAATACAACATCTGCACCTAAGGCTCAGTGAACAACTGGGTTTTGTTTTTGCTTTGAGATGAGATTTCATGCAGCCCAAAATGTCCTTGAACTCTCTATGTAGACAAGGTTGACTTTGAACCCCAGAGCCTCCTGCCTCTTATTCCCAAGTGCTGACATTACTGATATGCAACACCACACTTGACTAAAGCAAAACTTTCATGCACATACAGAGACATTTGTTAACAAAGGAGGGAACACAGATTAATTATATTAAATATCCCCGATCTTAAAAAAAAGTAAATTCAATTAACTATCCTTGATCATGTAGACAATTTGGAATCCCTGAAGGTTCCCACTACAGTCAGCATGGACTTTGCTGGAGCCTTAGACGTGCATCCATGGTAACAACCACATCATTGAGCATGCATTAGATGTGCACTTCTCAGAATGACAGCCACATGCCACATGAGGCTGAGGCCTTTGAAATGTGACCAGTTCTTAAAAATGAATTTTCATATTCAAATGGCCTACATTCTTTTGCTAACTAAAAACAAACTCACTTCATATTTTCCCAGACTTTGTAAGCTGCTATAAATATACCTAGACACAACAGAGCAGCCATTTCATAAGAGAGTTTCCATTCAGGAAAAATTAGGTAGCTACTCAGGAAGTCTACTAGGATACATTTTGTCATTAAAACTAGTTAATGAATACTTCAGAAAACATACTTGTGGAGAGTCAGCTAAATTACTCAATAGTCAGAATTAATTGTACACTTAATTAATGTTAATTATGTATGATGGGTTCCGTAATATTATATGTAGAAGTTAATTCTTTTAATCTCATCCTTTATGGAGATACACTTCAATGAAAGTTTGTTAAAAAATTATGTCTAATGTTAGTTTTCAGAAATGTAAAATTCTAAGAATTTAGACCTTTCATTTTTGGAAGTTTAATTACAAATTTCTTATAAATAAAGAATCCAAGATGTTTTCTCACTTGAAAATAAGGAAATATACTTTAGAAAGCACCAGTTTCCAACTCCATAACAGAAAAAAATATTATAGTGTTAGGTAATAAATTTCCATAAATTATCTTGTATGAATTATTCAGTTCAGTACTTCCATCATTTGACTCTATTAGATTCACCTAAGAATCTTTAACCATGAAATTTTCAGGATTTATGCTTAGATCAATAGAAACAGGTCTTTTGAGAGTGAAATCCAGAAGTCTTGATTTAAAATTTTTTCTTTAATTTATTTTGATTATTTTTATTTTTGCATGTTTGTGTATGTTTATAGGTATGTGGTATACATATGTTTGCAGGTGTGTGTGTGTGTGTATATGTGTGTGTGTGTGTGTGTGTGTGTGTGTGTATGTGTGTGTGTGTGTGTGTGTGTGTGTGTAAGAACAAGGCTTGCCTATGTAGTTTGCACTCTCTGCTTTACTCACTGAGGTAGGGTCTCTCAATTGAACTTAGTTTACCCTAGTAATCCACTTTCCATCTCTGGGTGCACAAGAATTGCAGGTGAGAGGCTGGGTCCACCCAACATTTACATGAGTTCTTGGAAATCCAAATTTGGGTTTTCATACTTGAATGGTAAGAGCTTTATCCACTGAGCTAACTCCCCAGATCCTCTCTAGGTTATTTTGATACACAAGCAAATGTAAAATAAAATATTCTAGATACATACATATTTTGTTGAATCACTCACTATTCTCACTCTTTTTTCCACATAGTCCAAAAAGAAATTCAGTATACATAAAAATGGAAGAAGATAAAGTTGGAGAGTCTAGTTTGTTCTAACTTAGCCTATATTTCATAAACAATATAAAAGATCCACTCTGGAGAGTTCTGTAAGTAGCACAATCTTTTGCTATCCAAAGCTGTTGCAATATCATCAGGACCATGTTGCTTCTAATTGAGGCATGTAATGCAGAGTAAACAAGTGATAAGATTTTAAATACGGAGAACAATTATGACCTTTTTTTTTTTTCCCTTTCAAATGCCAGCTTTGATTTGTGAGCTTTCTCCAACACTAGGAGGCACTTTCAGTGGACTTCATTGTGGAAAGGCCTAGAAGTTTCTCAGAGGTAAATCCCTCAAACCACAACGAGTTTCTACCTGTAAAACCCAGAACCCTGGGTTTTCTCCATTAGTTAGCCTGAGACAGGTATTTGGGAAATAATCCCTGGGAATGCAAGTTAGGAATCAAGAAAGAGAGAAAGGAAAAGGAAGGAAAGAAGGAAGGAAGGAAGGAAGGAAGGAAGGAAGGAAGGAAGGAAGGAAGGAAGGGAAAGCAGGGAGGGAGGGAGAGAGGGAGGGAAGGAGGGAAGGAAGGGAGGGAGGAGGGGAGGGAGAGAGGGAGGGAAGGAAGGGAGGGAGGAGGGAAGGGAGAGAGGGAGGGAAAGAGGGAAGGAAAGAAGGAAGAAGGAAGGAAGGAAGGAAGGAAGGAAGGAAGGAAGGAAGGAAGGGCAGTTCAATGCCTGACATGTTCCTGGACACTGAGGCTAGATTCTGCTGGAACCTTCTGAAGAAGAACGTAGAAGGTGCTCAAGAAGGATTGTGCTGTTGTTCTTTCCACTCTAGTTTGTATATGTGTGGTGTTAATTGTTTCTATAATCACTGAACATCACAATATCAAAAAAGACCTGAAGTGCAACAGGGAATGCATGCATAAGAGCAAAAGTGAATTGCTGTTAAATCATGTGTTCATATGAAGCTTGCCAATACAATAAAAGTTGTCCTGAAAGATGGACCAGAAGACAGACAGCCCAGAAGTTTCCAATACAGTCAGATATGCACGAAGGGACTGATGGCTTTACTGAAGAGGTACAAGACTACAAGGCAGAGTACTGCTACTTATGTGTTAAGGTATATCTAGAGTTCTCTGAGTTGTCAAAGCAGCTGAAGTCATGCTTCTCACATTTGTTACGCTGACAGAGTAAATAGTGTCCATGTCCTCTGCACTGACTCAATTTCTTATTCTCATCCAAGTTTTGGCTTTTCTGCTCCTAGTGAACACTTATTGGCATCTCATCTGTAACCAGTGAGAAATAGTCAGTCCCTAAAAATGTAGTACCTATTTAGTAAGAAACTCATGTGAAATAGGTGAAAATTATCATGGGGTCTCTGTGATGCTGTTGAGATGGAGTCATAATAACTAATGCCACCTTGGCATAGTCACTGCCAGAGAAAGCAAGAAGATGATCAGTCACTCTTATAATGGGGTTTCTAGAAGCATCCAAGCAGAGAAGAGTACGTAGTTCTGAATATTCACACTACTCAGAGGCTTCATAGCCAGTGGCACTAATAGAAGAAACTGTCACAACAATCTATCTGACCCATGATTGTCAGCCATGTTTCAGGAGAATAAGCTTTGATCCTTAGCACTCTTAACTTTCTCCAGGATGATCTTGCTTTTCTTGACAAACTATTGTCATCACAATGCTTTGAAAATGAAGGTTTCATTCTATTCCCAAGACCAGCTTTCTTTTAATTTTTTTTCAGCTTTCTTTTATGAATTGACCTTTCTTTATAATTCCACGGTTTGAACATTATCTATGATTGCTTTTCTGCAGTCATTGGCTACCTGTACTTTTGATTTTGTGAGCCTCCATGCTAATTGTCTTTGAATATTGATGTCCCTTTATTTCAGCAAAACCTGGAATAACACGTAGCTCAATGCCTCTCTGGAAATGTGTTGTTACAGAAAACTGTATCTATATTGTATAAAAATATTTCAATTTTAAATAGAAGTATTAGACTTATTGTGCTTTTCAGTTGTTAATTGCTGAATTATCATGTGAGAACTCATAAAATTGAGTCTTATCTAATAGTACAATCTAATAGCACAAAGACAGAAGGAAGTATTCGTTTCTTCATGTTTTTCAGTTCACATGGACACCTCATCTTTTACCCCACCATTTAATCATATTGATGACAACTCTGTTTCTTTTGCGAGTTTTTCTACTTGGCTTAAGGATAAAGGCGATATGTTAGCTCAGATAAGCAAAGAATTAAAGAAGCATTTGACTCACAGTAGAGTTTCACCTCATGTTTAACAAGTAGTAAATAAACGTTTCTGCCTCCACTTCTTAGATTACAGTCTGTGTTGGATTTATTTTCAAAAGATCCCCCATTCCAACTCAGTAGCCATAACATGACTGCAGCAATTCTAGTCCCTGAATTCTCTTGTCTAGTGGTGGAAGAAAATGAGACTATTTCTGGGAATTCACAGTTAAATATTTATTGAGCCTTATTGGACCTGATTGGCTTATTCATTTATATTGAACAGTTACAGGTTGAATTGTTTTCCCAACATTTAAATCTTTATATTTTAAAGTCCTATCTTTTAATATCTGTGAATTTTACCTTACTTGTAAATGAGTAGTGAGAACATAATTTATTAAGGTGAGGTAATACAGCAGAGGAGATCATATATGCACTAATCTTCTATAACTAGTATCTTCATGAAAAGGGGACATTTCAATATATGTGCACAGGGAAAATGTGACACAGTGATAAGAGAGTAGTCAGAGTGCTACATCAGAATCCCAGAAACACCAAAGCTCACCCCCAGATTATCAGAAGCAGAGAGAAAATCATGAAACAGATTCTGCTCCACAGTTCCCCAAAAGAACTACTTCCCCTAACATGGAGATCTCAGTTATGATCTCAGAACTGTAAGACTGTGAGACAATACACTTCAGTAGTCTAAGTCACCTGGTTTGGTACACCTTAATCGCAACACCAGAAAACAAATAAATTGACCTAGCCCTGTGACAAGATGCTTTCACTGCTCTGGTCAGACTTGAGTCTTGTGACCATCACCACGCCAGGGATGGCATATAAACACCAGGAAAGGGTAAGGAAGGGATGACTCAGAGGAGTAAGTTAAAGTTGGAGCATGAGCAGAGACTGAATAGAGTAGACTTCAACTGTGGACCACAGAGTTTCTTATTTCCTTTCTAGGGAGGCCAACCTCTCACCTCCATTTATCTGTATCAGCCTTTGTCTTGTTACTTCTCCAGTAATGCCTAATAACACCCACCGACAAGATCAAGTGTCTCATGGACTCTGCAAACATTGGAAATGGCCATGGTTTCCTTCCAAGGCTGAAGGTGTACTTTGAATGAAATTCTTGTTTGTCCTCAGGTGTTATCTATTGCCTGGGAGAAGCCATCAAAGATCCAAGAAAAGCACACTAGTGGGAGATCCACCTGCACAGATCCCTTCCAGGAAGGAGCCGGTGATCAGAGGTGTGACTTCAGACATGGCTTTAGTGTAACACAGTTATAATGTGAATGATTAAGAGTTTCAGGACAGGTAGACATTGATGTTTAAGGCATGTCTGGAGGCTACACACACAGATATCAGAGAGCCAAACAGGGTCTGAATGAAATGGACTATAAGTCAAAGCCTTCATGGTACCCAAATAGGGTTCCATGGGGGAGTTTTATATTAAGGCAACTAGGCACAAGTCACCTGAGGTCACAGAATGATTGGAAGATTGGGAAGTAATGACTACAGCATGTATTCACAGTTCATGCAAAATGTGATGACCAACTGGGCCAGGAGAGCAGGTGTCATCTAGCTGTCCTAGGGAAGTGATCATGCTCAGCAGCTCTAATGCAGATGTCAGGGTCAGCTACATCAAGGAACTGAGACATGGGGGTGGGGAGTGCAGAGTGGAAAGCTTTATCAACTGTGTCTGAGCACTGTTTCTGGTGTGACAAGATACAACTTGTATTTAAGATGGGTAATGAGACAATACAACATTAACATTTGCTTCAAGATTGTACTTAGAAATAATGTTCTCTGGTAGACAATTACAATGACGATACTTGATCAAATGTTGCACTTACTATTCATAAAATGCATTGCTATTTAACTTAAAAATCATATAGAACTTCATAGTTTGAACAGGAAATTATCTCCATAGGCTTCTGTGCTGGGGGATTGGTTGCTAACTGATAGTATGTAAGAAGGTGATTAGATTCAGAGGGTTGTTCCCTAGTCAATTCATTGGATTAACTCCTTAATTGATTCATAATACAATGGTATTATTGGGAAGTGATGAAATGTAGGAGATCGAGTTTCATAGGAGGGAACTGGACATGTCTCTGGGTACTAGGCTTCCCTATGTCCTTGTCCTGTATTCCACATTCTCTACTTCCTGGCTGATATGGCATGGGCTATTCTGCTCTAATTTATCTTCCTGGCCAAGATGGAATGAAACCTCAAAATCTGTGAGCAAAATAAGTTGTTCCTCTCTGTAGGTGTTTCTGTCAAAGAGTCTGTCACAAGAATAAGAAATGTAATTATAACACCAAAGCAGTAATTCAAATATCTGTAGGAATTATATAAAATCTAGTGCTCCAGAAGAGTGAGTAAAAAGACATATCAAAAAGAGGAAAGTCATGGAGATCCTGTAGTTATGGTTCAGCAGGACCAGTCCCTTCACACCCTCCAGAGGTCATAAATGGGGTGGATGTTGGAATGGGCCAGCTCAGTATACTGGATGTGGGCCTGGGTAGTGGTTGAGTTGGTAGTCCAGGCCTCTGCTGGGACTGACCACCTCAGGCAAGGGGGGAAGTCAGCTCTCCTGCATCCATGCCACTGGTCCCAGTTCTCCTGCTGCATCAGTGCATAAGACACTGCAGGGCAGGAACATCTCTTCTGTGGGGGGTGTGGCTGGCTCTTCCAGACCCAGCTCAACATGGCCCTTGGACTTCAAAACTACTGGTTCACATGGGTCCTGGTCATAAAAAGGGCCGCAGACATCAACACATACTCCAGCTGCAGCAGAACCAAGGACCAAGACATGGCCTCAGCAGAAGCTTGGCCTGGACATCTCTATGGCCCTGGGTGGCAGCACAAGCCAGTCAGATCAGTATGGCCCTCATGGAAACATGGCCCTTGAACACCAACATGGCCTCAGGTGGTGGTCCAGACCCCAGGTATCCACCTGACCTTTAGTGGTGGCAGGAGTCACAGACATCAACACAGACCCTGGGATGTGGTAGGGTCATAGACCCAGGTTTGGCCCTTGGTAGCAGCTCAGTCCTGGACAACACCATGGCCCCAGTTGACAGATTCATAGCCAAAGCACATTATTGAAATTTGCTAAAAGTTCAAGGCTGATATTTACTTTAAAATATAAGTGAATGCTGAAAACTTTCATATATTCTACCATTAGATATATTTGTGTCTTTAGCCATACATATAGCTAAAAAAAGTGGTTTTGCTTTCTCAGATACTGTCTTAGTTAGGGTGTCTATTGTTATGATAAAACACCATGATGCAAAGGCCATAGAGAAGTGTTACTTACTAGCTTGCTTTCCCCATGGCTTGCTCAGCCTGCTTTCTTATAGAACCCAGGATCACCAGCCCAGGAATGGCATGAGCCCAAATGGGCTGGGCCCTCCCCCACTGATCACTAATTATGAAAATGCCTGACAGCCAGATCTTATGAAGACATTTTCTCAATGGAGGCTCCCTCCTCTCTGATGGTTTAGCTTGAGTCATGTTGACATAGAGCTGTTCAGTATTGATACCTTGTTTCAATGTTTTAATCTTTTAAGAAACCTGGTTTCCTGTCCATTCTAATTACCGGGAATGGAGGTTTAGTAATGGACTCCATGGAGGATAAGGAATACAATTTTGAGATTTTTCTTATTATGGGCTGCATTAATGGCTGTGATGGTTAATTTTTATTTTCAACTTGAAGGGATTTAGGAAACAACTCTCTGGGAATGTCTGTGAGGAAGTTTCTATAGTAGGTTAATTAGGTGGGAAGACCCACCCTAATTGATAGAAGGAGGTACCATTCCATAGGTTGGAGTCCCAGGCTGACTGAGAAGAGAGTGTGAGCTAAGTTACATCATTCATCTTGCTCTCTTTCTTGATTATGGATTCACTGTTACCAGCTGCCTTTGTCCCTCTCTGGACACCAGAACTTCCCTGCAGTGATGGATGACAATTTCAAACTTTGAGCCAGTGTGAAATTTTATTGTTTTAATTGTTTTTGTCAGGCATTTGATTGCAGTGATAATGAATGCAATGATTAATAAATAAAATTTCCCAAGAAAGTATCAAGCTACAATGACTAATTGTCACAGATTTTGGTAAAACAGAAAAAATAATAAAACAGTATGTGCTTTATTTGTAATTACAAAATAAAAGAGGAGTTTGGGGGCCATTGAGATGGCTCAGCAGGTAAAGGTGCTTGCCACCAAATCTGACTTGATCCCCAGGACCCATATGATAGAAAGAAAGAATAGACTCCCATGACTCTCTGCTCTCCACTTGCACATCAGGGCACACATGGGCCTTCCCTCTTATAAATAAATATAAAACATTTTTTTAAAGAAAGAATAGTTTGAGGTAAAAACAAATTCTGTGTAGTAGTTGTGAGAAGCCTCGAACTGTACTTTGGGAGAGTGTTGAAGTCATTGCATACACATCATGGATGCGTATAATAAGATAATAAGGGTTGAGCCACTGGTCTATGTATTCATGAAATGGGCCGTTAACATTCTGTTTGTTTTACATTCGACTCTTTAGGGTCTACTAATTTACAAGTAAATTTAAAAATCCACTTGCACTAATGAGCTAATAACCTGGAGCAGGGATAAACAACACCACAAGAGGATACACTTCTATTTGTGAAAGTCAAAACACCAGAGACTTTAATTATGTCCCTTGCTAAACCTGACTTATAATCAATTGTGGGCACCATATCATTAATGTCTTACTATGGAGCTCCTAAACAAAATGATGAAACCCATTTTATCTCCCAAGTTTGAATATTTTGAAAACAGGGATTTTCTGATGATTTTTGCATCAAGCCAATGAGTTCTCTGTTTTCATTACAATTCAAGGGGCTCTAATGAAATCATGAGAACTTCCATTTCAGTTTCTTACTTGAGCAATGGGTATATGTTTGAGGGATGACATGTTTAGGGCAGCAGGAAAAACTATACCTACAGATATATATATTTATATATAATATATATGTATATATATATTTATTTATACACACACATACACACAGGCAAACAGATGAAGCTAGGCTCAGTATAATGGAGATATAGATCATTGGTTAGTACTTTCAAGGGCTAAACTTAAATAGCAAATGCTGAAGGTCATGAAAAAGATTCTCCTGTCTGGTATTTTTCAATTATATGTTATAAAAAAAAGTAGGAAGGATTATATGCATACAAATGTATGTGTATGTATTTATTCTTTCAAATTTGAAACATATCAAAGCTACAGAAAAGAGAGAACAGTATTATGAACACTCTTATATGGTTAACTTTAATTCTACTAGGTGTGTGTTGATCAGTTTTTTTAGAAAAGTCTGAATCTAATCTGAATTTCTGCTTATATAGATTATATTGGTAAATATCCATTACTTGTCATTCGCTAACAAAAATTTTGAAGATATGGATTTATTTTTAATTTACTGGTATATATACATTTCTTGCATCAACTTTAAAAACCAAGATATACATCCTGAGTAAGTGTAGATGAATTTCTAAACGGTCTTATTAAATAAAAAACATGGAGCCAAATATAGGGGTGAAAGTCTTAGTTCAGGGAAATAGGGAAAGCCACCAGTAACCTTACCTCACCAACTCTTGCAGCTTCCAAATGCCACAACTTCCCTGTCTACGCAGGCATTATGTGCCTTGCTTTTCTGCCCTCTCATTGGCTTTCTTAGCCCAGCTACCTCACTTCCTCTTCCTACACAGCTCTTTCACTTTCTGTCTATCTATACAGACCTCCAGGTCTCTAGGGTTGGTACTGGGATTAAAGGCGTGCATCACCACCCTTGCTTGGCTCTGTTCCCTAGTGTGTCCTTGAACACACAGAGACCTTGCCTGCTAAGGGATAGGATTTAGGGCGTGTGCTGCCTGACTTTTGTGTTTGCTACAGTGGCTGGCTTTCCTCTGATCTCCAGACAAGCTTCATTTTATTGGGAGACACAGTATATTAGGGGACACAATACATCACGACAAGTAAGCATTCTTATTTTCTGTTTAGAAAGCATTTCATTGAGGTGGTGTAGCATGATTCTTAAAAGGTCTTATTAATAAAAAAACAAACTCGAAGCCAGGTATTGGGGTGAACACTGAAAGATCAGAGAAACAGAACAAGCCACAGCCAACCTCCCCTCACCAACTCCTCAGCTGATCTCGTTTCCTCAAACTGGAAGCCTCTGTGTCCTAAGCCAATGGATCTCAGCTGAACTGCTGCTCAAAAGCCTAAAAGCTTAACAGGGCTCTAATTCCTGGTCCTTAGAAACTTTTCTGCTTCCTGCCATTACTTCCTGGGATTAGAGGTGTGTGTCACCATGCCTGGCTGTTTCTAGGGTGATTTTGAACTCAGAGATCTGGATGGATCTCTGCCTCCAGAATGCTAGGATTAAAGGTGTGTGTGCCACCATTTTCTAGCCTCTATGTCTGTCTAGCAGCTGTTCTGTTCTCTGACCCTGAGATAAGTTTATTAATGTGCACATATATTGGAGAACACAATATCACCACAGGGTGGTAACAAAAAGTTAAATGTCACAGGTGGGCTAACTGCTGATTTCTCATTCTTCCAAGTCAAATCCCACAAATTTACCACCAGAATTGTAGCAGACCACCTGTTGTTGCCTCTCCACACTCTCTGTGCCCACTTCCAGAGGACTAAGCAGATCCTGCTTTGATCCCCTCTGTGGACCCTCTCAGCCCTTACTTCCTATTATATCTCCATTCCTAAGTGTGAGCTCTCGATACCTGGAAACACATTTTTTATTTTATCTGAAACTCTCAGTAGCCAAATCTACCAGGCTCCCAGAAGAATTTCCTACCAGGCAATGCACACCCACCAAACTCTCCCAAGAAACAGAGAGAGCAACTGAAACCCAGAAACAAAACATCTACCCAACAAAGACAAGACTAGATATCAGCACCAAATTACAAACTTCCCAAACCCAGATACCTAGATGCCAGCATAAAAACACAATCAATAACAGCCAGAATAATATGTCTTTGCTAAAGCCCAGCAACCCTACCACAGCAGGCCCTGGGTATTGCAACACAGCTGAAGCCCAAGAGAAGGAGTTTAAAATAGCTCTTGAATATGATGGAGGTCCTTAAAGAGGAAATGAATAAACCCCTTAAGGAAACTCAGGAAGGCACAAACAGTGGAAGGAAATGGATAGAACAGTTCAAGACTGGGGGTAGTAGAAATAGAATCAATAAAGAAAACCCAAACAGAGGGGAATCAGGAAATGAAACATTCAGGAACTCGAACAGGAACCTCAGAGATAAGCCTCACCAACAGAATTCAAGAAATGGAAGAGAGAATTTCTGGCATTGAAGACATGATAGAAGAAATGGATACCTTGGTCAAAGAAAATGCTAAATCTAAAAAAAATTCCTGGAACAAAACATCCAGGAAATGTGGGACACTAGGAAAAGACCAAATCTAAGAAAAATAGGAATAGAGAAAAGAAGATGAAGAAACCCAGGTCAATGGCACAGAAAATATTTTCAACAAAATTATAGAAGAAAAAATCTATACCCTAAAGGAGATGCTTCTCAAGGTACAAGAAGCATACATAATTTTAAATTGAATGAACCAGAAAAGAAAGTTCCCTCCATGCATAATAATCAAAATATTAAAATTATAGAACAACAACACAAAAAGAATAATAAAAGCTGCAAGGGGAAAAGACCAAGTAACAAACAAGAGCAGAACTATTAGAATAACATCTGACTTCTCAATGGAGAGTCCAAAAGCACAAAGGGCCTGGACAGATAGATGTTCTACAGACTCTAAGAAATCACAGATGCCAGCCCAGGCTACTATACCCTGCAAAACGTTCAGTCACAATAGAAAGATAAAACAAGACATTCCGTGATAAAACCAAATTTAAGCAGTATCTATCTACAAATCCAGTAATACAAAAGGGGATAGAAGGAAAACTCTAAATTAAAGAAGTTAACCACACTCAAGAAAAGACAAGAAATAAATAATTCTCAACCATCAAATCAAAAGAGGGGAAACACACACAACAACAGTGGAATCCATACCTGACACTGCTTCAATGACCAAGAACCAGAGACTAGCTAGGCCAGGGACCTGGGGTAAAACCAAACACTACTGTTCTAGAAAAAGGCAAAAACATAATATAGTGTCTTGCCCAGTCATCACTGGAGAAACTTCTTCCTGCAGCAAATGGGAACAAATACAGAGACACACTGCAGAGAGCGTGAGACTTGAAACACTCAGTCCTCAAAAGGATCTCTCCATCAAATCCCTCCCCTCAGGGCTCAGGGAACCCTGCAGAAGAAGATGCAGAAAAAGTGTAAGAGCCAGAGGGCATAGAGGACACCAAGAAACAAGGCCCTCTAAATCAACATGATTGATGCTCATATGAACTCACAGAAATCGAGGCAGCATGCACAGGTCCTAGAGCTGAAAGAAGTGGACAGATGCCCACAGCCCAAACCCATGATCAATCCCCGATTGATAATCACTTGAAAATTAAAATTTAGTTTCCTCTAAGGGAGTCTCACTGGGGAAACAAACTACTCTAAGGGTATCATGCACACCCACCAGTAGGTGGCCAACAGAAAAAAAAACTCAATGGCATCTTTGGAGGTTTCTTGTCTCACTATGTCCCATCAAGACTTTCCTTTTTTATTATTTTGTTGTTTCCTTTTCTTTTATTTTTCTTTTATTTATATTTTTTCTTTTCTCTTTTTACCCTTCATGCCCTTTGTATACATATTATTGCTTCCAGTTTAGTGTTTTTATGGGATTTCTGAATATGCAGACAAGTGGATCTCTGTTTCTTGTGCCTCCTCTTGGGCTCCTTTTCTTGTTTGTTGGATTGGTTAGTTTTTCTTTTATTATGCTATATTTTATTATTATCCCGTTTGTTTTTTGTTGTTAAGAGCGACAACATCAGCCAGTTCACAACTACCTTTAACTTTAGTTAGGGGTACTGGCATAGATCACATTTTACTCTTTTTTTATTTTTCTTTTGAGCTGAGGATCAAACCCAGGGCCTTGTGCTTGCTAGGCAAGCGCTCTACCACTGAGCTAAATCCCCAACTCTCCCATTTGTTTTTTAATGAGAGACAGAAAGCAGATGGATCCAGATGGGAGGGGCTGTGGGGAGGAACTGGAAGGAGTACAGGGAGTGGAACTGTAGTCAGAATACATGTGTGAGAAAAGAACAGAAAGAAAAAAATGCTCTTCTGATGACACAATGATCCTTCCCACATAAATACATATTTAATAAGCATTGATCTCATCCAATTTTTTGTCATTGGGCGGTCCCTGTGTCTTTCCTAGGGTCCCATTTTCTAGGTAGCCTCCCTGGAGTTGTGTAGCATTCTAGTCATCTTTGTTTTACATCTAGTAACCTACTATGAGTGAGTACATACCATGTTCGTCCTTCTGAGTCTTGGTTACCTCACTCAGGATGATTTCTACATGAACAATCTGGACAACAGTGGGAGTAATGAAGGGCAAGGTTCGAGGGAAAGAAAGCTTAGGGGAGCAGGAGATCCCAGCTGGATCAAGAACAGAAAGGGAGAACAAGGAATAACAGACCATGATAAATGATGATCACATGAGAACAGGAATAGGCAGAGTGCTGGAGAGGTCCCCAGAAATCCACAACGATACATCCACTGTAGTCTACTGGCAATGGTCGAGAGAAAGCCTGATCTGACCTAGTCTGGTGATCAGATGGCCAAACACCCTAACGGTTGTGCTGGAACTTTCATCCAATAACTGATGGAAGTGGATGCAGAGATCCTAGGCCAGGCCCCAGGTGGAGCTCCAGGAGTCCAATTGTCAAGAAAGAGGAGGGACTGTAAGAGTGTGAATTGTTGAGACCAAGATTGGAAAAGCACAGGAACAAATAGCCAAATGAATGGAAGCACATGAATTATGAACCAAAAGCTGTGGAGCCCCCAGCTGGATCAGGCCCTCTGGATAAGTGAGACAATTGAATAGATTGAACTGTTTGGGAGGCACCCAGGCTGTGGGACCAGGACCTGTCCTTAGTGCATGAGCTGGCTGTTTGGAACCTGGGGCTTACACAGGGACACATGCTCAGCCTGGAAGGAGGGGACTGGTCCTGCCTATACTGAATGCACCAGGTTTAAATGAATCCCCAGGGGTATCTTGGTCCTGGAGGACATGGGAATGGAGGGGAGGGGCCGGGGGGAAGGCGGGGTTGGGGGCGGGAGTGGGGAGGACAGGGGAACCCATGGCTGATGTGTAAAATTAAAACACAAATATAATAAATAATTTTTTTTAAAAAGATAGTCCTCTGCAAGGAAAAAGAATAAGCATTGAGAGAATGCTTTTAGATGTCCTTTCTAGTGTCTATTTTGTATTTCCTTATACTCTCAGTGTTTCTTTTTTTATGTTGTGTCATGACACGGTGTCTCATATAGCCTTGAACTCACTATGTAACTGACTTGTAATCAGTTAGTTCCTGTTCATCCTGCCTCAACCTCCCACATTCTGGAATTCCAGCTGTGTCCTACCACATCCAGCCTTGTACTTAAAGAGTATTATACATTAAGCTTCTCTGTGCCCAGAATATTGTGAATAATTTTGTTGTTGTTGTTGTTGTTGTTTGTTGTTTGTTTTTCAAGACAGGGTTTCTGTGTAGCTTTGCAGCCTGTCCTGGAACTCACTCTGTAGCCCAGGCTGGCCTCGAACTCACAGAGATCCACCTGGCTCTGCCTCCCGAGTGCTGGGATTAAAGGCATGCGCCACCAACACCCGGCATGAATAATTTTTTAATAACAGTAATTTGTAACAGTTGTTTTGAGAATGTGGATAAAAGTAACCAAACTCAAAATGGGTGGTACCAAGTGAACACATAATTCAACTGTCATGAGGACATTAGGAGATAATATTGACTAAATTCACTTTTTATCAAGTGATGACTATTATATTATGATCCCTTTTTGCTCAAAGTGGTGGCAAGATAGCAACAACGGTAAGAATATGGAACAAAACAAGTTTGTCCTGGAACTAGTCAATATGGCATCTGAGAACTATCCAGGATGCTTTTTAGCCAGTGCCATCTTAACTAGAACTATGTTGGTCTACATTACAGAAACTCAGTTTTTCTAATCACCCACCTCTACACATCTGTTATGTCTCTATGCACATGTGTAATCTTTTTTTTTTTTTTTTTAGATTTCTCACAGGCTTTTCTTTTTTATATTTAAATTTTTTCATACAATATACTTTGATTGTGTTTTTTCTTTTTTAATTCTTATGGTCAACATGTTGAGAATAAGAGATTATGGATTGTTTGACTCTAAATGGGACTTCTATATTATATCCCCTCCCCAAAAGGCTTAGGGATTATTGCAGAAGAGAGAGTGGGAAGATTCAGAAAGCCAGATGTAGTGGACATCTGCAACATATTTGATGGGCATATCAGGGCCGCTGAACACATGAACTAAGCTCAGGTGTAAGTACATACACAAGACCTACACAAATACCTAAGATCAAGTGAGCCAGAATACCAGCATAGAGGGGGAGGACTCTTGAGGGCCAGTCTCAGTTCCTGTTGTGGCAAGATCCAGTTTTCTTCTGGAATGTAATTCTGGAGAGCCTACCCATGCTCCAGTAGATGGCCTTTACACCCATGCACACACAGAGAACACTAAGTGGAGTCAGTGGGTTTAAAAACACAGCATGTGAGATGGAAAATGTGACGGTTGGAGAGGTAGGGGAAAAATGGAGGGAGGATTTAACTAAAATACATTATATGTATCTATGAAATTCTCAAACAATGAAAAAGTGTTCATATTCTCTTCTAAAAATCAACTATTTAAGAATTAAATATAATTACTTATGAAAAGTGAAAACCCAGAACATGATAAAGTGTTTTAAATGTCATACATAGATCTAGGAGGAGGAATATATCTGGACCTTAGTGGAGGCAGAGATAAGTCAAGGGAAGAACAGAAACGTTATCATTCAGCTTTCAAAGAGATATAGAAACAGGTCTGGAAATAGAGTGCACCCAGCCATTGAAATTGCGTCCTTGGTCATATTAATAGTATAAAATTAAGCTGAGGGTGGGGGTAAGGCACCTGAAAGGATTATAATTGATTCTGATGTTTGCTGTGTGTAATTACACACATATGCTTTTCATGTGTATAATTAAGGTCACAAAGTCTACCATCCTAGTAGAAAATCTCATATATAATAATGCTCAAAATTAGGTGTTACATCTTGTTAGAAAATAGATTTTTATTGGAATAAGAAGTTGAGAAACATGTCAGAATCTCTGTGAGCATCTTATTTCAGGAAAGTATAATAATTATAAATTATTCTAGGGGATCTTATCTATGTTTTGTTTTGTTTGGTTTGGTTTGGTTTGGTTTGTTTGGTTTGGTTTGGTTTGGTTTGCTTTGCTTTGCTTTGCTTTGCTTTGGTAGGGAATGGTATTCATGTGGGAACCAAAAGTTTGGTTTCAAATATGCCCTTCAAAACTAAAGAAGCTAACCTAAGTATTACATGCTGAAAGAAATTTCTAGTTTTCTCTGTTTTTATAAGGTAGCCATGGGATATGCTGTCAGTTAAAAAAAAATGGATTGTGAATTTATAGTACATGTCATTTGATCACACTTTTTCTGTCCCTGTTCTCCATGGCTGCTTGAACTGGATGGTCTGAGGAGCTAACAAAAGACTGGTAAAGTGTAAAGAGACTTAGATTCAATGATTCCATGTCAAAATACCATCATTGCTATAGTTTTGACTACAGCATTTATAATTTAAAGATTTTCCAGGGCAACTCTAATGTATAGTTGTGACTAGGATGCTTAGTTTAGATCCTTACAAAAATTCCTTTCAGACCTTGGTTGCAGACTTTAACACATCTGAGGGCTGAGTCCACCTGAGACTTTCTCAGAGACCCTGATGAAAGCCACAAGATGAACCTAGTTCTGTGTCCTTGCTCAGAAGCACACTTGGCAAGGCCAGTCTAGGGATGAGGCCTAGGCCTTGAAAATAGTTTTGGTTCCTGGGAACTTGGCTTTCCCTCCAACCCCCACCCCCGCTCCCCCAGAGACAGGAGTTACCAGTCCCCAAGGCCACTGTGTGATCCATCTGTAAGGCTCTTGAGATAGTCTGTGTTCCTTTGTGAAATACTGCCTGATTAGCTTCCTGCTGACTTGTCTCATTGTATGACTGAGTCTGCAGACTGTCCCATTTCTCCCTTGAAAATATAATGAGGTACCATAGCTTGTGCAAAACCTCCCAATCCCAAACCTTATCTTCTCTTTCTTCTATCCTCTTTATCTTCTGATCTCCTGGTCCTCTCTCAGTAAGTAACCTGCTACTGAGGAATCACCTGCTGGTCCAGGTCAATTGGCTCCTGAACAGGCACACAGAACTAGGTCATTTTGTCCTTTCATCAGGGCCCCTGAGAAAGCCTTGGATTGATCTGGCCCTCAACACAGATCCTTCCTGTATTTAAGGAACATAGTGAATTTTACTAGTAGCTGGCAGTTCTGCTAGCTCCCAAGTATCTGTCAAATGTAGAAGAGTTATTTTAGTTTATGGTTCCATATGAATAAGAGTCCTTCATAACTATGAGGTAGGGCAGCAGTTAGACAGTGTGACTAGGTCAGGACACTGGGAACGCACATCTTGAACCATAAGCTCAAAGCACGGAGAGTAAACTGGAAATGGCACAAGGCTTTTAATCTGAAAGCCCACTCCTAATGACATACTTCCTTCAGCAAACCTCTTAACCACCCCCAAACAATGCTACCAACTCCGAACCATTCATATTCAGTTGCTGAGTACAGTGTTCAATGCCTGAGACTACAGAGGAACATTTCTCATTCAAGCTACCATGGTGATTAAGAGGAAACTCAGATATGGGATTCTGAAAGATTATCAAATCTTCAGAACCTTGGGAAAACATGACACATTAGTGAACAGCAAGTTGTGTAAATGATCGCACGTGCAAGCCTGTACACATGCTCACAAACACATGCAGGAGTCAGAGGAGGATTTAGGTCTATTTAACTCTATCACCTTCAGCCTTATTCATTTGAGAGAGCTGAGATACCGATAACAATCAACCTAAGAAATAATGGGTTAAAATAGTTATTCCTTCTTCCATATGCAGCCCCTCCCGCCACTGCAGGAGATTTATATTTCATTGCCACTGCCTATTTTCCTGTTACTTCCTTTAGTTCATGAAATGGGCACCAAAGTTGGAGTTGTCATTTCCACCAAACTTTTAGTAACTAACATATTAAACTTTGGAGTAGAGCTGCAGCCAGCCTACTAATAGGTAGCATGAACAAGAGATAACTTTTCATCACTGTAGGTCACTAACAATTGGAAGCCATTTGTCAGGTTTATAAAATAGCACTTGAGCTGAATGACACAAAGAATTCCATATATTGTGCTAGTCCATGGATCAATACCTAAACATCTGAGGACTTACTGACATTTTTAAACTAAAAGCAAAGTTGACAGTTGGCTCGGTTGATAAGGAGGGCTACAATGGAAGAGAATAGAGCTGGAAACTGTATTCAGTTACAAGAAGACTCTAAGCATATGTGCTTGCTCAATAAATGGCATCATCCCTCACATGAGTATGTTTAAAAGCATCATTATCTGAGGCTGGGGAGATGGTTCAGCTCTTAAGGGTGCTGGCTGCTTTCTGAGGTCAGCTGTTTGGGTCCCACCACCCACATTAAGTCACCTGTAACTTGAGCTCCAAGAAGTAAAAGACCTCCTCTGGACTCTGTAGCCACCTTCACACATATATGCTTATACACAGAGAGTTATGTACACATACATATTAATAAAAATAAGAGAAATATTTAAGAACATTATCATCTAAATATACAATAAACAGAGAATAAGTCAGAGCATGATTTTATTTTTAAATCTTTTGGCAATGCTAGGGACTAAACCTAAGGCCTCATATATTAGTCAAATGCTCTATCACTGAGGTATACTCCTTGATCCACATGCTATTTTTAACTTGAGATTTTATTTTGGAGTACTCTATTACATGCTGATTAGATTGTTCTTATCATTCCTTGCTAGTGTTAATCTTGGGTTTCTGATTTGTGATTATGGGCTCTGGGCTCATCTTTATTTCTGTTCTGTTATTTCTTTTCCCTCTTGCAGTCTTGGCCTCTCTGGGTTTAGAAAGTATCTGAAGTTGAGCTAGAACACTGGAACATTACTTTGTTGGAGTCTCAAAACTCTAGAAGAACATTGTTATTTTATTCATGAAGTTTCTAACATTGTTTATAGTCCTACTGAGGGAAATTTTGCCCATATAGATAGTTGGATGTGTCTAATTTACATATATGCTAAAGCATTTAGAAAGAGAAAGGGCTCCAAGAAACAAAAGGAAGTTATACTGACAGAAAGCATTCCAGTGGAGGTAATTTCCACTGTACATTGGGAGTTCCTGACCTAGGGAGGAAGGATGGCAGGTACTAACTACACCTGAGTCCCACTGATAGCAGCTCAGACAATCTCTGAGATTTATATATCACCCCAGGAACACGTGTACATCTCCCATTTGAGAAATTTGGGGAACAAGAGGCTGTCAACATCGGTTCATGACATTAGGGTTGGGGGGATTCAGTTAGGAAACACGTTTTTTCCTGCTGACATTGAGGTCTAAGAACAGGCTTCAGTGGTGCACACACAGATTGTTAGTGAGAGCAAGACCATAAATGTGTCTCAGAAGCAGCTCCAAACATCCATCTGCTGGAGATATGTGACTCCCTCTGAAAGGAAGTTGTATAAGTGGACCCTAGGTACTACTGGGCTAGCTAAAGAGCACACAACGTTTCCAAAAAGAAGCATTGATGCTGATTCTTCTGTCATAGAGAATTTGCTAACTAGTAACAATAACCACCCAAGAAAAGCGAGTGTTGCTTACATCTCCCTCCATCAGGCTTCTTCCTAAGTATATGAACTCAGTCATATCAAGAACCATGGTTATTTCTAGTATGCTTTTGCATGTAAGTTATAGAAATAGAGAAAGGGGTGGGTGTAGCTGCCTTTTCACTAAAAACACCTCCAAATTAGGCTTGGCAGAGGGCAAGCCATCACAATCTCTTCTACCTAATATGTTCAATTTGAATTGTGGTCAGATTCCTTCCCTACGAATTTTGTCTTATGTTTTGGAGAAAAATGAAATAAAATTTTTACAATACCATAATGGACATCTCGATACTCACAACATAAGTTCAATAAGGGATTTCCAACACTGACCCGAGGATTGGCATTCAGTCAGTGACCGGAAAAAGAAAAAAGAAAATACTTAGTCATATCTTAATGAAGCATTTAAGTATTGGGCACCATCTATTGGTCAGAATGCAGTCACGTGACACTGCCTAGAGGTCTAGAAGGTTAGGGAATGCAGTCTTGACTAAATACCAATTCTAGATTACTGAAAAAGGGTATGAATCTATCCTACTCACCTGTCTAAACACAGTTGTTTTCTTAGTAGTTAGGTCTCATGAATTTAAATTTAAATTCTAAGTCTTCTGGAGTTGTCTAGTCTAGTCCCCAGTACCATAAAAGTATTGGGAGGATGAAGGTGAGTTAATAGGAGTTAATAATGCAGAAATCAAAAGTTTTGGTTATATGGATTTAGCAGTTGGCTATGTCATTATTGAATGGAGACTGTCTGTAGGATTAAAGTGATGAGCAACTGATGCTATTAAATGAGAAGCCAAAATAGCCATGAAGGCTAATTTAGGACACAAATGAAAGATAATGGTAGAATTAACCTCATAGAATTATAATGAGCAAGAAGACAGAAAAAAAAAACTCCAATGTATATAAGTTTTACTTTTCTGTGACTTAACATTGTAAAAGTATACATAGTAGTTGATTTTAAAATTAGTGTAGAACATTGTCTATCTTCCAGTCATCCCACACTTAGAATAATTAAATGGAACAAATCTACACATAAGTATGCACTAAAACTCTTTTCACGAGTCATAATAAAATGAAAGGATAAGAGGTGATCTCTAAACAGGCAAAGACCATCTAGGATGAACTTCTGGTCTTTACCGTGGGTGTGTAATGGAGTTCAATGCTACTTCTGTATTTTGGAAGTTGAGTGATAGCTGATTCTTTTCTCTGTAACACTTTGTGCTTAAGATAAATCACCTCTCAAACCACCATTGTAAAACTGGTCTTGGCTCCAAGATGACCAAAAAAGAGGAAACAACTGTTATACCCAAAACAAAGGGCTGCAACCATGTGCAGCCAATTCTCTTTATGAGCTGTGCCCGGTGTGTCCCCAATGACAAGGCCATTAAGAAGTTCATCATTTGGGACATTGTAGAGCCTACTATCTTCATGAACAATTCCAAAGCAATTCTCTTTGACACTCAAGTACGTCCCAAGCTCTATGTCAAACTGCTTTACTGTATGAGCTGTGCCATAACAAGGTGGTCAGGAATCATTCTCAGGAATCCTGGAAGGACCAAACTCCCTACCCCAATTTAGACTCACTGTTGCACCCTAATCATAGTCTCCATCAAAGTTCATGTGAAGAGATGACTTCAAAAAGACAAAAGAAAAAAACATCTGGGAAAAATAAAATGAGATTATACTTTAAAACATATGATCAGTTCTGTGATATTTATTGGCAGTCTCAATTTCAAAGCATTATGCTGTCTCAAATTACAGCTGGTATGATAAAAACAGTATTTTATATGCTATATTTAAAACTTATGTTCATATTTTATTCTAACATTTGTAAAAAGAAGGAAACTAAATAGTTGATCTTTATCCACAGATGTATACCCCTTGTAGCTCATCAAGGAAACTTCTCTTTGCAACAGATGGAGACTATTACAGAAAATCACAATGCCAATCAAAACGCCAAGTTGTGGAGCCCAGTCCCAACTGAAACATCTACAGCACAACTCCTGCAGCTAAAGGCTCAGGAAAGTTTAAGGAAGAGCAAGCAAAAGGATATATATATATATATGAAATGACAATTAATAAAAAAAAGGTGCCCCTTGAAACCCTCCCACATACAACTCCTTCCTCTCTTTCAAATTTCCAGTCTCTTTCTTCTTGTTTTTAGCCGTCATGTTAGAGAGGTCCTCATGCCAAATGACTGAAGATAGTATCTGACCAACATCCAGAAGATCTGAAACCTTAAGTCTAGTACTCACAAAGAACTGAAGCCTACAAACAGTCATGCTCAAGAATCTAGAAGCAGTTTTTCTCCCAGCTCTGCCTTTACATAACAAGATTCTTGATACAAAAATGAGCTAAATTACATCTGGGCTTCTCATCCATAGAAATCATAAGAAATAAATATTCCTATTTTAAGCTTCTAAGTTTTGGTGTATTGTGTGGCAATAGACAACTCTACTATGCTTGCCTCCTTTAGAGATGAGCCAGAGAGCAGAATACTGGAGTTTTGTTTGTTTATAACAGGGTCGTGTATTGTTCTGGCTGGCAATAAACTCACTATGTAACCAAGGGTGGCTTTACTCTCCTGACCTTCCCACCTGCCCTTTCAGAGTGTGGAGGCTACAGGGGAGCTCCACCAAGCCCAGCTTCTAGAGTAGCTCCTTTTTTCCTTTAGATTTATGTATTTTTATTGTGTGTGTACAAGTATTTGCCTGCATGTATGTCTGTGTGCCCTATGCATGCAATGCCTACAAAGGTTAGAACGGGACATCAGATCCCCCTGGAACTGGAGTTAAAGATGGCTGTGAGCCACAATGTGGGCACTGGGTATTGAACCTGGGTACTCTGGAAGAGCAGGCATCAATCAAGCCCCCTAAAGCAGCTATTAATGTCATGTTTGGGAGTCTTCCAAGAGTCTCTGGGTCTCTTCTTGAGTCTTCATTTTTAATTCTATTTTTATTATTGAACATATCCTTTAGCTTACCAATGTATTCATTATGCAGACAGATGTAATTTCTGTTGATTACAATCTAAAAGCCCTTAGCTGCTGTAGTTTATTTTTGTTTCGTGTTAGGCTTCATTTTTATCGTTATATCTGTATCTGTGCTTTTAAAATGATTCAATAAAATTATTTTCTATTTTACTATCCTATGAGTATTTGATTTGATCTAAACAAGAAATTAAATAAACTTATGTCACTATAGCCATGAATAATTTGTATAATAAGGCCCACAGATATAATTAACAGTTCCCATGACATATGAGCTTTTATGTTGTATTTTCTAATATACTTTTACACCTTTAATCCTGTTTAACTTGATTTAAATATTATATACTAAGTGGGGATGGCAACTCATGCCTGTAATCATAGGACGTGGAAGATGAAGTCTGAATCAGAATTACTGTAAATTAAATCCTAAGCTACGTTCTGAGTTTCAGGCCAGCCTGGGTTACTCAGTGAGATCATATGCTAATGAAACAAAACAAACAAATAAATAAGTAAAGTCATGCAGTACATACATGTGATAAGATTACACAATAGGCAATTAAATGCCTATGATCTTTATGTGTTCACTCGAAAAAAAAGTAGGAGCTAGAGAGATTTTTCAGAGGTTAAGAGCACTCTTTATTCTTCCAGACAAACCTAGTTCCATTTCCAGCACCCATGTCAGGCAACTCACAACTGTCTATTATTACCAGCTCCAGAAGATCCTACACTCCCTTCTGGCCTCTGAAAACACCTTCAAACATGTTACACACACACACACACACACACACACACACACACACACACACACACAAATAAATTTAAATCTTAAAATGTTGAAGCATATTTAAATAAAGAAACTTTGAAATATTTTTCTGTGCTTGTTGGTAAGATTCTATGGGATAGAGCTGTTGTTATCACTGGTGACTGTGGGCTGTTACTCAGAATGCAGAAAACAATGTGCAGTGCATCTATCAGCTGAAATCAAACCCACAAAGTCCTAGCTGGAGACCTACATGACATCACTTGGAAAGTCAAAGGCCATACATGAGGAGGAACTGAAATTCGTTTTAGAAAGAAAAGAAATTTCAACAACCAGATCATGTGGTTTCTTATGCTGTGTTTTATTTTGTGCCTTTCCTCAGTTCTCTGTTGTGATTGTTTAAGATGGTGTTTTTCATTTTTTTCTATTAATTTATGTTGTAATTAAAATTAATTACATCACTACTCACTTCCTTCTTCCCTTTCCTCCCCCAATCCCTCCAATGTTTCCTTAGTTCCTCAGATTCCTGATCTCCTTTTCATATATATGCTGAATCCATTTAGTGTTAATATTGCTTTCATTATATAATTTCAGGGCTGAGCACTTCATGTTGCATAGCCAATTAGGGGGGTTCATCCCTGGGAAGACTAATTCTTCCTCTCAAAGAGTTATTTGTGGCCTCTAGTTCTTAGTCTAGAGGTGGGGCCTTATGAGATTCCCCCTTGCTACATAAGCATGACTCTTTGTGGTGACCTTGTTCATGTCTTGTTTAGACAGCTATATTTTGGACTTATAATGGGTTTAGCTTACCTGTTGTTTCTGGGAGACACAATGTCACGGCAGCTTTCCTGGTCCTTTGGCTCTTACAGTCTCTCTGCTCCTCTTTCTTTATGGTCCCTGAGCTTTTGATGCAGGAGTTGTGTTGTAGACCTATCGACTTGGACTGGGGACCCCATGCTCCCCTGTTCTCTGCATTTTGATCAGTTGTGGTTTTCTGTGGTAAAATCTATCTGCTGCAAAAAGGAGCTTCTTTGATCAGAGGTAGGAGCTATTCTCTTTTTTAATTAAGAAATTTTTTAATTCATTTTACATACCAATCACAGATCCCTCCTTCCTTCCTCTCACCCCTCCAGCCTCCTCACCCTAACCCACCCCTCATTCCCTCCTACAAGAACGTAAGGCCTCCCATAGGTAGTCAGCAGAGTCAGGTACACTCAACAGAGGCAAGTCAAAGCCTCTCACCCTGTCCAAGGTTTTTTATGTTGTCCCACCATAGGGACCCAAGCACCAGGGATGGATTCTGATCCTACTGCCAGGTGTCCCCTTAAGGAGATCAAGCTACACAACTGTCTCACTATTCAGAGGGACTAGTCCAGTCCCATGGAGGCTACACAGCTGTTGGTCTAAACTTCATGAGTTCCCACTAGTTTGGTTTGGTTGTCTTTGTAGGTTTCCCCATCATGATCTTGATGTCTCTTACTCCTAGAATCCCTCTTGTCTCTCTTCGATTGGACTCCCAGAGCTCTGTCTGGTGTTGGGCTGTGGATCTCTGCATTTGCTTCCATCAGTTACTGGATGAAGGCTCTATGATGACAACAGCTAGGGTATCCACTGATCTACTTACTGGGGTAGGCCAGCTCAGGCACCCTCGAGTAAGAGCTATTCTTATCTGTGGTATAAGGGGAAGTGTTTAGAATACAGCTAGGAATTATGCTAGTCTAGTAATACGTTCTATTCTAAGATCTAGCACTAGACTATCCCTGGGAAGTAGCAGAACCAACTTCCTGCCTGTTGATGAATCCTTGAGTTCAATTAAAGAGTTTTTGATTACCCTAGGAGAAGAGTGTCACTATCACATTCTTAAGGTTATTGTGCCATGCTGGTCCTAGTTGTGGTTAATACATACCACATCCAGGTAGGACTACTGTTTGCTTTTCTCCTTTGGCAGCTTCTGTGCTATAAGAGCTAGTTCTCCAGGATGAAACTTCCAGGTCAAAGTCAACTCTAATCTTCTAATTGCTGTGTCTAAAATGGATGGTGCCTTTCAGCTATAGGGACTTACCTTCAATCTCTGGGCTGCAACCAAAGACAATAGCAATAACTTATATTATTTTGGGGGTCTCTTGGACTGCCCCAACCAACAACTAGGAAGGAAGTTTTTGTTAGACGGTCTATGGATCTTGGGGGGAACATTGTCTGCTCAAGGAGCATAACTTCATTCAAGCTACATACATATAAATATATATGGATATGTACATACACATGAACTTACATGTGTAAAATAATATTGTTTCTTAAGGCTTTTTAAAAACATTTTCAGTGTTACTTGCCCTTCTTCCCTCCCTCTCCTTCTATATTCACTACCATCATTAAAGCCTTCTTCATCATTTTTCCTATTTCCCTCTTCATATCACCTATATGGTGTTTTGTTTTTGCTTAACAGCTGAG
This sequence comes from Onychomys torridus, assembly GCF_903995425.1. Lineage (NCBI taxonomy): Eukaryota > Metazoa > Chordata > Mammalia > Rodentia > Cricetidae > Onychomys > Onychomys torridus. The sequence continues at coordinate 72,920,566 of NC_050444.1, forward strand.
CTATATCTCCAGCACTTTAAGATGGATTTTTATTTGCAGAAAACAAGTCAAAATATATGGCTATTTCTCTTTCCAAAGTGTGGCCTCAGGTAGTGGTGGTGGGTTTATGAGTTTATGTGTGTGTACACCCTTGTGTTAGTGCATGTGAATGATAGAGGTCAACATCAGGTATGTTCAGCAATCGCTTTCCATCTTATTTTTTGAGACAGGGTCACTCACAGACCTGGAGCTCATCTGATAGGCTAAGCTGGTTGGCCTACCAAGGTCCAAGATTCTACCTACCTGACACCCCAGTGCTGAGATTTTTTAAGTATTTGAATTTAAGCCCTCATGCTTCAGTGGCAAGCACCTTACATACTCACTAAAATGCATATTGGAAAGAGTGCAAAACCTATAGGAATGGGCAAGTTTTAACATGAGCTCTTGATGTCCTCAGAGTTCTGCACACTACAGTTCATCTCACTGCCACCAATGTTTCTCACTGGAGTTTGAGGACAAACCCCTAGAAATGACAGTGACTCCACAAAGCCTTGTCCCCACTTACGTATATTTTTCATCAAATTTCAGTAATAAGCAAGCCCTAAATTTCAGATGGTATCTGTTTCTCTGAGCACACAGAAATATCCTTAGCCTATGTTCAACACACTTAGGTGAAAGACGTGAGAATATTGAACAACCAACAACACATTGAGACTCAAAGAGTGAAAAAAATGTCATTGATTTTTGTCTGACATTAAACCATGGAAGCTAGGCTACCATTATCTTTTGCAGGATCTTTTACATAAGTTACACAGAGGAGAAAAAACCCAATAACTCCCTTCCTTCTGCAGTTGTGTTTTATGATAATTTTCCAATTGAGTTATCATCACAGCCTACTCAATGCTTTGAGGATGTTAGCTTTGAGCAAAATCAGAAAATGAAAGATGAGAAAGCTAGAATTTTCATTCAGCTGCTCGCTAATTAGAGACATTTTCTTGGAGACTTTTCTTTGTATTTTTGCTTGTGATCTCTCAATATGCTCAATTTTGTATCTTTAGTTTGCTTGGGTAGCTTCTATGTGTGCAGTATTAGTATAGCAACCAAAAAGGTGTTAGTTCACATGCAGTAACTAGGGAAAATATAAAACAAAATATTTCAAATAAAAATAATTTGGGATAGGCACTGGATAGTTTTTTAATAGATGTGGAATATATATCTATTAAATATATGTATGAAAGTTCCTTTATCTTGAGTTGGCTTTGATTTCAGAACCACTACTTGAGTTTTGAGACAGAAAATATCTCACAATGTTAAATAAATAAATCTATCTTCAACAAGGAGAAAAGAGTTCTTACATCAGTGTTTATTTTATTGTATTATTCAGGTAAGGCTATTTGCTCAAACAAATAGCTTCTATATCTCAGTGTCTTAGCAAAACATAATTCTATTTTTTATTAATGTGAAGTCCAATAGATGGAGGGAAAGTGTGGTTGTTCTGCTCCATCAAGTCTCTTGGGAACCTGGAATCTTCTTCCTATCATATGACCTCACTGGTCCACAGAGCCTGACAATCCTCATCTGCATCTTCTGCCTTTGAGTGTCAGGTAAAGAGAAAGAGGTAAGACTATGGAGATAATCCCTCTGTAAGTTTTCAATGAGCCAGCCTAGGATGTGGTGCACATTAATACATTTGTATTGCAGCTGGCATACTTTGGTATCTGGAAAGGAGATGTTAGTCTAATTGTGAAACCAGGAAGGGAGAAAATGTGCTTTTATGAACATATATTCTCTGCCATTCTTCTCAGTGTGCTTCAAATATTAATATTCATTCCCCAAATCATGGGAGATTCGCTTCAGAATTGTTAAAATCTCTGTATAAAGATTTTTTACTTTCAGATTAATGCATTTTTTACCAGAAACTTTTTGTATTCCTTTCTCTCTACCTTCAGTCAAGTTCAGAGGGACCAATTTGTTGCTAAGTCTTGATAACAATGTAGTCTTGAGGGAACTCAGATCCTAGGAAGTGCACACCAGCACAGCTCTTTTCTAAAATTCAAAAGTAAAAAGGAAAGCGATTCACTTCTATACAGAAGTTGTACCATCTTTTTACAGGGCAATGAAGAAGAATAGTGTGAACTCATAAAAAATGTTGTGAAGAGTGACTCTAGTTTTCAGAATTTCAGGAAGAGGCTAACCACAGTCAGCAGGTGAGAAACTGTTGTTTATTCTTTATAAGAAAACTGTCATGAACATAAAGAATACAGAAATTCTCTTATGCAACATTCTGATACAGCAGATGAAATATGAGCCATGGGAAATTATAAAAGAAAGACAGGAAGACACTCAAACTCAACTTATATTAATTTTATGCCCAGTTAAGGAGAGATAGATCAAACTAAGAGGCATGTTCAATTGTTCAAATCTCACCTGGCCTTTTCAAAACTGCAGTGAGAGACACAAAAGAGAATGACAAGGTAGAATACCAGAGTTGGAGCAATTGGATTTCTCTGGAATACATAATAAGCTACAGATGCAAGGAATATTTCTTTTGCAAGTGGGAAGTGGGAAAAGGTTTTGAAGGTCAAGGAATTCCAGAGCAGTGGTGCTGTGGGATGTTCTGTATATCAGGAAACTCTAGCTACACAGTGGTGCCAGAAGAAGGAATACATGCAGATTCTCTCCCTGGGCCCAAGGGCACAGGTTAGGAAACAAAAAGAAGAGTTATTGAGTCTGCAAGAAATGTGCAAACTGGAAGTGATCCTCCAAGGGAAAGAATCCTAAGTCTGTGGAACTGAAGAGCTGAGGTGCCGAAGTCCCACCTCAGACAGGTTCAGGTCCATGTAGGGAAAGAGCGTCAACACAAAGAAAGAAGAAAGTGTTCGTCCACCAGGTGAGTTTCATACAAGTAGCCAGTCCCAAATAGCTTCAACCATCTTTATTTATACTTCAAAAGCAAACATGTTTCCCCACCTCCAGGATTAACCTCTTTAAAAAAAAAATAGGTTTTTTTCCCCCATCTTTTACATCAAAGCAACTTTTAAAGCAAAAGCAATGCTCAGAATTTGTTAGCGTGGCTAAATATGGAGCCAGGCACACCCTGGCCTTACAAAGCTACAAGGTGATAAACATAGGCATACATTCTCAAGAACAATGTCATTCAAAACTTAACAACTTAATAAAACAAAGCAGTTTTACAGAAATAGGGGTGATTTACTATAAACTATATGCATACAGTTAGCTTGTATTTCTCTAACTGTTCCCTTGTCCTACAAAAGGGTTTTGCATGCCTAAGCCTCTCTATAAGAAACCTGATAAGCATCAGTTCCCAAAGAAATTTCTGGGAATGATTATGTCTGTCCTATGCATGACTGACAAATTGAAACCAAAAACTGCCAAGAGATGTCCAACATTATGAAAGGAAAGAGAGCAGGCAGACTGCACAGTCTCAGCAGTATTCTGTGCCTTCCTGGGGTCCCCTGATTCTTGCTGAGTGAGAGAGAGACAATTTTCACAGGCCTCCTGGATACCTGTTGGATAAGTGTTCATATGCTGATCCAAAACTAGGCCACAAGGCTGCCAACACTGGGGGGCCGGTGCTGTGGTCACTGTTACATGGCACCATCAGTGTCAGCAAATGGCTAGGGGGTTTGGTGGTTCTTCTGGGAATGCAAAGCTTGAGGGACAATGGAAGTGTCTGGAAAAGCAGAAAATGAGAGGTTATAAATTATACTGGTTCTTGGAAGTGGAATTCTGAGCTCATGAGAGAGAGAAATTGAGACTGTGGCCATCTAAAAACTGTGGAGAGGAGGCTTGCAAGATTGCTCAGTGGGCAAAACCCTTGATGGGAGAGCATGGGGAGTTTACTTCAGGTCCCCAGAATCCATGAGAAACTGCACACAATAGCATGTACCTGTGATCCAAGTATCTCTTCTGTGACATGGGAAAAGGAGACAGGAGAATCATCAGAACTTCACAGTTCAGCTAGTACACCAGATGCAGAAGTGAGCAAGGGACCCTGTACCCAACAAGTGCAGCATGGAACAAGGACCCCATCCCCAACAGGTGCAGCAGGGAACAAGGGGCCCATCCCCAACAGCTGCAGCAGTGAACAAGGGGCCCTGTATCCAACAGGTGCAGCAGGGAACAAAAGGCCCATCCTCAACAGGTGAAGGAGTGAACAAGGGACCCATCCCCAACAGTTGCAGCAGTAAACAGGGCCCCCCCCCAACAGGTGCAGCAGGGAACAAGGGACCCATCTTCATCAGGTGAAACAGTGAACAGAGGCCCGTCCTCATTAAGGTGGAAGGTGAAGACCAACTGATTACCAGTGTTGTTCTCTGACTTCTAAACAAGCAGACATGTTTGTTAACACACACACACACACACACACACACACACACACACAAACTTAAAAAAAAAAACTCTGAATCTAGTAAGTCTAGTCTTGAATTAAGAGCAACAGAGTATGAAGACAAAGAAAAGTTGCCACCAATGAGAACCTTTGAATGCTACCTTCTGCCCCTTGATAGTGTGAGGCTAGTTTAATATACCTCACTTACTTTATATAGGCACAGTGTTTGGGAAATTATTTTTCCCTCTTTACTATTCCCTCTGAATATAAAAAGCAGGGTGTAAGAATGGCAAGACAGTAGCTGTTGCCAGACATAATCTGGGGTTTTAATGCATCCACAAAAAGAATAATGAAGTTTTGTTCTGTTGCATTTTCTAGTAGTAAAAATAAATGTTTTCTACAATAACATAAAGGGTTAATACTGTTAAAAACCTCATAAGCTTTGGGAGAAATTGGGAGCAATTAGTCTATTGGCCTTATATCACTTGGGTTCTGCTATTAGCTGCCAGGTCTTTATTAATTTGTCTGGTGGATGTATAGAAGAAGAAATAGAAACAAGGATAATTTATCCTAATGCATGCCATCCCCATGGATCCATCATCATTAATCCCGGCACTGACCCATTTTAGAGGCTTTAGGGACAATGTTAAGAGGGATTTTGAGGAAGGCCCAAGGGAATTATCTGCCATCCTAATTGGTCTCCGATACACTAGAAGCCCTGTGGAAATCAAAATTAGGAAGTTTTCATTACCTTGACATACTTTAGTAATAAAAATATGGGTGAAATCATATCTGTGGCTGTGTGAACTTGGAAATGCAAATTCCCAACTGAAAGCTTCTTTCTGAACAAGATAAGAAGTTGAAGGAATGAGAACATATGAGTCTTGTAACCAGGGGGGAAATATAAATGAAGATACTATCCAGACATGAAATGGATTTTTTAAAAGCTGAAATTATGCATGATTTATTCCTTGTGATCATCGATTAGGAGACCTTGTCTATATTTATCAATACTTAGTGCAACAAAATAAAATTTTCTGAACCTCTGGAATATTAAATTACACATAAAACATAACTAAAACATTATTTTCTAAGTGTTTTGTGATGTAAAGTTATATGGTTGCTTATAGATGTATTAACATTTGAATTTCAACCTTACTTTGTAAATAACATTACCAGCTTTATTTTAATGAACACCTTATTTTTAATTCTATCATAAAATTTCTTTTTAGTTCAAAGTAACTTTGCTCTGTGTTCTGAATGGACCGGAGAACTGTCTACAGTGGCCATGCTATCCAGTGAAAGAGCATCTTACACATAGAACAAGCAAAAATTAAATAATAAACAGTAGGTGGTAGACAGATACAAGCAGCATACAGTGAAACATCAAAACAGGGGCTTACTGCATCTAGCAGAGATGACTGAAGTCTCCTGCTTGAGAGAGCAGAGGTCACATCATCAGATCAATGTTTACAATGCCCAGCAGAGATCAACTGAGGACGCTGAGGTAGTTAGCTGGAGTTCTCGATTGAGCTTTTTCTCCATGCATGACTTCCCACGTCTGCAAGGCTGGCTTCCTGTTCCCACTATAGGCATTTTTATACCGTGGAATAAGGAGCTGTAACCTCTGTTGGAAGAAATGTACCTCTTAGCTATTCTTTTGTTGTTGTTGTTATTTATTATATTTGTGTTTTAATTTTACACATCAGCCATGGGTTCCCCTGTCCTCCCCCCTCCTGCCCCTGCCCCCACCTACCCCCGGCCCCTTCCCTCCATTCCCATCTCCTCCAGGGCCAAGACTCCCTTGGGAAAAGCACAGGGACAAATGGCCAAACAAATGGAAGCACATGAATTATGAACCAAAGGCTGTGGAGCCCCCAGCTGGAGCAGGCCCTCTGGATAAGTGAGACAGTTGAATAGCTCCTAGCTATTCTTAAGGATGCAGAGTTTGTAACACCCTTAGCTGTTTGCTGTTTGTTTCTCTATCCCTTACAGAGCTAGGGGGCCAGGCTAACCCAGAAAAAGGGGTTTTGAGGGTCACTTGACATAAACACACTCATGTTTGAGGTGAGGGGACTAACCCTGCCTCCTGAGCCAACATCTCTGTGACCTCAGACATCCCGCAACAACCTACACGGTACAGAGTGCATGGTACACTTGGGTACAGAAGTCTGGGTTTGTTGTTTTTGTGGAAGTCTGCCATGGCTGATTCTACCTGAGCACAAATTGAAGCCTGATTTATGAGAGCTGAACCCCAGGTCCATGTCACCATCATGTTCCTAAGGCTGGACAAAAGTGAGTGCTCAGGTTTTCAAACCACGTGGCTACACATAACTTTGTTAAAAATTAGTAGTGGGAACACATGGGGTGTGAAGAGGTGTTCTCGAGGCCAGCGGTCCTCTTCCAGGTGGCCCACATTTAGCTGCTCGCCCATCTCCCCATTGAGCTCCACTGACGGTTGAAAGGAGCAATCAAAAGCAGGGGACAGGTGACACCTAACGGAGGCATTGTCTCCTCTTTGGGGTGCAGTGTCACTGATTTCCCGAGAATCTGTTAGGGTCAGAGGTCGACACCACACTCAGCAGTGTAGTGTGGGGGAGGGTCTTCAGCTCTGTGCCTTTGTTACTTGTCTCTGCTCCTCACAGCTAAAGGAGCAAGCAAGACACATGTCTTAATCCTAAGAGGGCTTCAAGTGGGCACATGGGTATTGGTTGGCAGGGAAAGGTAAACATTCTCTATCAATAATCACAAAATAATGATTTCTATTTTTCTTTCAATTGTCCCCATTATGTGTGGAACTCTGGACTCATTTTTATCAGAAAAACAAGACTTCTCATATCTCCATGAATTTTGGAGGCTTCTCAGGCTTAGGTCTAGTAAATACAATGAGAACCATCTAGAAAGGCTAACAGCAACAACATGCAGGCCTCCTTTTCAGGCCCCCTTCTACAGGGAAAAGTTCCCTCGATTGCTCAGTGGGAATCACCAGGTCTTCCCTTGAAGCATACATGACAAATGGTGCCAGAACTTTACATTTTTAATAATGCAATTATTTGTTATTCAAATGATAAATCTGAAGCTCTGACACATGAAGTGATCTTCTCGCTTGTGATGACAGACACTGTGGTTGCAGCAGCTGCACCCCTAACCACTGGACCCAGTTCCCTTCAGCTACTGGGTTATGGCTATAGTATATATAACCACACAGTTTCCTTCTGCTCTCTAACTTTTTCTTCCAAAGGATATTGTGAAATGATGTTATCAGAAATTCATTCTGGCTAATCATGCTGCATGTTTCACTTAATGAAGTAATAACAGAAGTAACAAAAAATTTAAACCATATGGAGATTATACACTGTGCCTTCAGTTCTTTGGAAAGGAGGCAGTACAGTCTAGGGAGTTCTGTGGCCTTTTAATGCTACAGCGGGGTTAACTATTCTAGGCATACATTGAAATCACCTGGGGAGACTGAACAATTACTGACACTTGGCTCTAACTACTATGGATTATAATTTAGTTGATAATAGTTCTGGGAGACTAGTTTTTAATTTAAAATTATTTTTTGTGGTGTTAGGGGTGGAACCTAGGGCAGGCTTTACACATGTGACTTAAGCCACTGAGTTTAACACCCTGCCTCTCAGCAACTACACCAAACTTTTTCTTCTTCCATATAGTCCAGCATAATACTTTGCACATAGTAGATGCATGCCCTACTAATTATTAAATAAAATAAGTGCATTTGAAACTCTAGCAGTGAAGCTCAAACACTTATCAATCATTAACTGAAGACTGGAAGGTACTCACTTGTTTTTTTATTTACAATTGGTCACACACACATCAAAGGGTGGACAAGAACCACACTGTGAGAAAGGAACCATCCAGTCAGGTGACACAGATCACAAATCTCCTTGATCACATTCACAGGTACACAGATGAGTATTCTAACACATTCTAAAATGTCCCTATAGGCCATTACCTATAATAACTGTGGAGGTGTAGGCTTGGTGTGTGAAAAGATAGGGTCAGGAAATCTGGCTTTTCATCAGGTCCTATAATTTGCCTCTAAGATCATACATAAGTCTCCAATCTTCCTTCAGGGTCAGATATTTTTCTTTCTTTTTTGGTTTTCCTCAAAAGAGAATTAATACTTATTCTGAATGGTTTCTGAAATGTAATCAAACAATATATGTAATGTAACATATTCTGAGTAGCAATGAAATCTCTTCACTCTAAACCTTTCTTCACTTACTTTGTGTGCTCTCTCTGCCCTTCTTGCCTATCTCCCGGCAGTCCTTCCTCTTCTCCATAACTCCCAGTTTAAAACTCATTCAAGGACTTTGCCCATCAATGCCTCTCTTACTTTCCCAAAGGTCACAAACTCGCCTTATTCTCTTTTGTATGCCCAGAAACCAGCTCATTTTCTGACACAGACACACAAAGTATTTAATAAACGTTTGATGCAAGAACAAATGGAAATCAGGAAACCATAATTATGAGCAAATGAATTTTGACCAAGGCTGTTTCACTGGAAGAAAGCTGTGAGGTTATGCAAAGCCATGTGAAGATTAGCGTCTTCACACTTGGTTTCACTTCCCCGATGTCCAACATGGGCTTGTTTTGAAGACAAGATTTCAGAGCTGTCATGTCAGGCTTACAATGCATTCAAGTCCCATTTATTAGGTGTGATAAAACTTGGGATTTAAGACCCTAGCTAATTAACTAAGTGTGCTTTCAATTCCAATCCCTGTTACCTACAAATATTTGAATTAGCACTTAGTGTTTATTTTGAGTTATCACTTTTATTCCTGGTCCTTTGCAACTCAATTAGAAATGCTTTGCACTTCCTTCCACCGTAGCCAAGGGAGCTGTGTCTTTCGCTAGAGGAGAGCGGTTTCTGGTTCTTTAACTAGAATTAATGCTCAAGGAATCCATAACTGTATGACTTTTCTTAGCTCTATCCAAAGCCTCTGGACCTTCTGCCACTAACAACCTTCAATGAGATCAAATTACTGTGTTCATCTTTTTATAATTAAAATAAGTAGGCTCTCCCTCCCCTGCATTATACCTACATTCTAATATATTACCTTTGTGTTAATTTTGTGACTGTAGAATTTGAGAGATCTTTAATCTGTTGTTCAGATCCATCCCAGGTCAGATATTAAACTTGAATGTGCCTTAAGACTTTCTGAAGATCTTATTAAAAGACTGATTCCAACTCAGTTGGTCTGGGGAAGGTTGGTTGGTGTGATTTGCTAACAGCATGCTTCTGGGCAATAGTAACAAGGATCTGGAAGCTCCAGTCACAGTCATAAGGTTGACATTATTTCAGTCATTTGAACTTGCTCTGCATTCCTTTATTTGTCATGCCCTGGTGATAGCTCTCACTCAGCACTTAAAGAATCATGACAGTGTTTTTTATGTAGAAACTTAGGGTCATTTAGCCAGTTGAGATTCCAGTTACCCCAACTTGTTAGTTAGTCACTTAGTAGCTGGAGCTCCCACATCTCAGTCTTAAAAGACTTCACCTTCTGAATACCCTAACTGTCATCAAAGAGCCTTTTTCCAGTAACTGATGGAAGCAGAAGCAGAGATCCACAGCCAAGCACCAGACCAAGCTCCAAGATCCAGTTGAAGAGAGAGAAGAGGGATTCTATGAGCAAAGGGCATCAAGATCATGATGGGGAAACCTACAGAGACAACTAAACCAAACTAGTGGGAACTCATGAAATTTAGATCATAAGCTGTGGAGCCTGCATGGAACTGGACTAGGCCCTCTACATAGGTGAGACAGTTGTGTAGCATGATCTGCTTAAGGGGCACCCTGGTGTAGGATCATAATCCATCCCTGGTGCATAAGCAGGCCTTTTAGAGCCCACTTCTATGATGGAATGCCTCACACAGCCTTGAGGCAGGGGGAGGGGCTTGGGCCTGCCTCTACTAAATGAACCACCTCATGGGAGGCCTCACCTTCTTGTAGGAGGGAATGGGGGGGTGGTTTGGAAGGGAGAGGCTAAAGGGGCAGGAGGAGGGAAGAGGGGGATCTTTGGTATGTAAAATGAATAATAATAATTTAAAAGACTTCACCTTCAAGTAGAATTCTAAAACATGAAGGCAAAGATAAGCAGTGGTAGTGCATGCCTTTATTTCTAGCTGACGCAGGTGGATCTCCGAGTTCAAGGCCAACCTTGTCTACAGAGTGAGTTCTAGGAAAGCCAGAGCTACTCAGAGAAACCCTGTCTTGAAAAAAAACAAACAAACAAAAAAAAATAAGTGGAGATAGGTATTCAATAACAGTGTATGCTTGAGCAAGTTGTGTGTGTGTGCGCGCGAGAGAGAGAGCAAGAGATGTAAACAACTTTTGTAAACATTTACTGAATTCTTGAAAAAGATCCAATGTTTTAAAATTTGCTAATTGTATGATTTAAATTACCAATATGTCTCATTTCAGTTGTATTTCAGAAAGCAATATTTTGTTTTCAATTGTATTAAATTAGAATTTTTCAATGTATCTCTCACTGTATTTTCAATTTTTAATCTTCCTACATCTTTACGTATTGTACATTTTATCATTTTAACCTTGAGAAAATGAGACTTTTTATGCTGTGTGCAATCTTTTCTTAAATAGGTTTGGGATAGGTTATGACATTCTGGTAGTACTTATGAAGCAAAGATCATTATTAAAAGCTAAAAGATCAGTTTGGTTTTTTCTTGACCAGACAGTTCCTAAGATACCCATAAGGTAACAGGAAGTTATGAATTATTATGGGATAATTTGGACACAAGGCTCCTATTGGCTACTGGTTTAGAACTGGATCTCTTGGCTATATACCACTGTTCTTACATTTTAATTTTTCTGCTTTAGTTATTTATCCATCACTTGCCGTGTTCTAGTTTATTATTGCTGAAGTTTCACCTAAATAACTCCTTGTTTAAACTTTAGCTAGGCTTCATGTGTGCCGCTGGGAATTGATAATGAGGAAATGGTAATGTGGCCTGTGTCTTGGTTGAGGGCAACACAGATAAGGGGTCCCGAAGTCAAAGATTCACTTGTAACCTTGGACTTTGACAGTAGGCATGAACAAGGACCTGGACTGTAACACGAATCTCAAAAGGTCTTATTAGTAAAAAACCCAGAGCCAGACACTGGAGTAAAAGTTGAAAGATCAGAGAGGCAGAGCAGCCGCCATTAGTTCTTAGCCCTGTGAAATCCTCCACCGAAAGAGAATGAGCTCCTCTCTCCACCCCGCCTTATCACTTTTTCTCTCCACCCAGCTCTATCACTTCCTGTCTGTCTGCACAGACCTCCAGACCTCTATGGTTAACTAATGGCTATCTCCTCCTTCTGATTTTCAGGCAAGCTTGATTTTTAGAGTACAAATAAAATATCAACACGCTGGACAACATAATGTCTTTCTTTCCCCAATGACTTGATGGCTCATGTACACACATAAGAAATCCGATTAGGAATCCTAAGCTGCCAATCATTCTTCAGCCTTGGCATCTCAGATGTATACATGGGACTCAGGCACTTAAGTCTCTTTACCCTCTATCACATACACACATATATACATACATACATACACACATGCATATGTACATATACACACATAAAAAAACAAAACTAGAAAAAGCCATAATTGAATCATTTATGGTACAGACTCTGTATCAAAACTATGTTGACAAATGGGAAGAAACAAAACTAGAAAAGAGAGCTGCCAAGGCCAATTTGGTTTTCTCTTCCATGCCCATGAAAGAGTAGAAGTCTCGTGAGTTGGTGAAAGCTGCTTCATAAATACAATTTTGGGGGCACAAATCTGAATCTACTTGTGTTCCCCCTTTGCCCTCTTTCAAAAGCCAGTGCTTCTCACCTCCATGAGCGCCATCCACTCACAGAAGGTGCTAAATCCCAAAAGTTGACTTCGGAAAATAAAAGTCACGAAGATTAAATTGTTATCAGATTATTTCAATGTAAATCTAATAAATCAAGTAATTTATTGGGTTATTTTTCCCCTATTAACAAATACCATTTTTTAATTAATCTATTTTTATCCCTCCTCCTGCTCCCCCATACCCCATCCCCTCCTCCAAAAGGGTAAGTCCTCCCATGGGGGAAGAGCAAAGCCTGGTACATTCAGCTGAGTCAGGAATAAGCCCCTCCCCCTGCATCAAGATTGAGGAAGGTGTTGAATGCCATTTTTATCTTCCTTAGTCCAGGACTGTTTAAGAACAGAGTCTATCTTGTGCAGTATACCAGAGTTGTACCTGCTATACCATCTCCTGCTGACAACAGTATAAACCCCGAACACACATAGAATATATCTGTGGCTGTTTCTATATTTACATCACCCCAATCAGGAGTAACTGGACCTGATAAGCTATTGAAAAAGTTGAAAGAATGCTGGGTTGGTCCATATCTAGCTGGCTTTTCTCATGCCTGTGCACCCAACTCACTCAGTGAAAAGTTAAATGCACAAAAAGGATAAAAACTACAGAAGGTTCTATCTCCAAATCTGTGCATGGAACCCCTTAAAATTTGTCTGCACACATTAATAAGATTTGATTTAATCCTGCAGAAAACAACTTAAAAGTCTAAAAAGCAGATTAGAAACTTCAGTAGCTATCTGACTGGAGAGATGTAGGTGAAGTTCAAACCCTGGCTGACTAGAAGATTTAAATCGGGGAGGATGTGTCCCCAATAGTCCAGGAACACAGAGCTTTATGCACTAAGGATCACTTTCAGGACTATAGCCTATAACTTACAACTAAGAGAAAAATTTGAATTACAGCCATCTGAACAAAAGAAAAACAAATTTTGCATGGATCAAATTGGACTATTAGCAATTTAACAAACATAAAAAATAAAGTTAACATCTTTTGGATGGTTATATAATCCTTGCAAAATATCCCTGTTTCATTATGAATAAGTAGAAAAGTGTGACCAATAGTCAAAAGAAAAGTTAGTTAATGCAACAAGGCCAGATGGTGATACTAGTCTATAATCCCAACACTAGGAGACTGGAATGGGAGGGATGTGAGTTCCAAGCCAGCTCAGGCTACAGGATGAAACTCTGTCTCAAAATAACTAATCAAACAAACAGAAAGGACATACAGAAATACTAGATATTGTATTTAATAAGTTTAACACAGTGATTATAAATATACCAAACCATTTTCATAAAAAAAGGACACAGCTACAGGAAATTTTGGAAAATACATAAACTAAAACAAAGAGATTATAAAGTTGAAAAAATATTTGAGATTAAAATTTGAAAGATTCTTCAGAAGTGAAGTATCAATTTAAAAAAAGGACAAATAATTCTAGGTGGTGGTAGCACACGCCTTTGATCCCAGCACTCCGAAGGCAGAGGCAGGCCAATCTCTATGAGTTAAAGGCCAGCCTGGTCTACAGAGCAAGTTCCAAGACAGTCAAGGTTAACAAAGAGAAACCCTGTCTTGAAAAACAAAACAAAACATTTTTAAAAAGCCAAATAAATACAAGTTAACAAATCCAAGCATGGAGATCCTAAATAGGAAGAGAAAGGAACAGACAGCCTATGGCTTATAGGATAGTGTCAAGAAGTATAACAATAAATCACAGGCATCTGGACGGGCAGGAGGTAACTGGAGAAGAGGGAGTATCTCAGACAATAGTGATGCTGGAGAAATTAAGGCCCTTCTTGAGCTTCTTTGTCTCATTAAGAAAAGCATTTAGAGATTAGAGAGATGGCTCACCATGTCACAACCCTTGCTGTTCTTGCAGAGGACCCAAATTTGGTTCCTAGTACCCCAATCAGGCTACTCATAGCCACCTGAAACTTTATCTCCAGGGAACCCAATGCCCTTCTCTACACTCTGCAAGCATTGCACACATGTGATGCACATACATCCATGTAGACAGAACACTTGCAGATATGAAGTAAAAACAGATAAAGCCTTTTGTAAAAAGTGAAAGCATTTAAGAATGGACTCAAACAAAAATGAGTTTAAAAGAAAAAAAAAAAATCCCATGGCTGGTAAGCTATAAATCTCTGCAGCTGCCTGGGAAATGGAGAATAAAGAAAGGAAACAAACAAACAAAAAAAACACGTTGTTTAAGTGAACCTGTTCTAGGGGGGAAAAGTACATTGTCTTAGGGTAAACCTGCCTTCCTGACGATTGACCCACATTCATGACGGGTAGTCCCTTATCCAAGTGGTTGACCAGCCCAACTGGATTAACTCTCTTTTTGTTTTGTTTTTCAAGACAAGGTTTCTCTGTCCTGGATCTCATTCTGTAAACCAGGCTGGCCTCGAACTCAGAGATCTGCCTGGCTCTGCCTCCTGCGTGCTGGGATAAAAGGCATGAGCCACTACCACCTGGCCAGCCTTGGATTAGCTCTTAAAGAAGGAAACAATGCTGTGTTTCCACCCAGAGGGAGACCCCATTCTTTACTATAACAGTTGGGCATTCCCAAACATAATTAATAATAATAATAATAATCTTAAAAAGATCCAATAAGCTTAGCAAGTTCCAAGAAAGATTATACTCAATAGCTAACCATTTAAATTTGTCATAGACTCAAACTTGATCTCTTGTAGCTCTTGATGTTTCACACGTTTACTCCTGCCTGCTCCCTCGCTTTCACTGCTTTCCTGCAACCTTCCCCACCCATTCCTGTGCACAACGACTGTTTAAAGCCATCTGTGTCCATTTCTACACCGATAGCAGCCAATCCCTACACACAGCACAGATTTATTTCCCTCCAGTCTAAGAGCCAGAGTTGGAGAGTTATCTCTGTGTCACAGTCTAGGTGTCAGTAGAATAGACCAGAGTCTAGAGGAAGAATCCATTTCCTTGTCTTTTCTGCCATCCAAGAGTCACTTGTGTTCTCTGGCTTGTGGCTTCAAAGCCAGCAGCATGGCGTTCTGCTTCTCTCCCTCCCTCGCCCTCCCTCCATCCATCCCTCTCTCTCTCCTATTGCCACATGGCCTTCTTTACAGTGCCAGATGACCTCTGCTTCCCTCTAGAACACTGGTGATTGCACTTTCTGCCCACCCAAAGTATCCAAGATAATCTTCCCTGGCTAGTTACCTTTAATAGCACTGCAAAGCCTTTGCCAAGATGAAGACTTGGATATGTTCGAGACAGTTGTTCAGCTGGCCACCCATTGTTCCTTTCCAACCTGTCTTAATTAGGGTTTTATTTGCTGTGAAGAGACACCATGACTACGGTATCTTTGCACCTTTCCTGGAACTCCCTTGGTAACCCAGCCTGGCCTCGAACTCACAGAGATCCGCCTGGCTCTGCCTCCCTCGTGCTGGGATTAAAGGCGTGCGCCACCACCGCCCAACTATGGCAACTCTTTATAAAGGAAAAACATTGAATTAAGTGGCTTACAGTTCAAGGGTTCAGTCCATTATCATCATGGTGGGACATGGCAGCATACAGCCAGACATGGTGCTGGAGGAGCTGAGAGAAGTACATCTTGATATGCAGGCAACAGGAAATGAACTGAGATACTGGGCATGGCTTAAGCATATATGAGACCTCAAAGCCCACCTCCTCAGTGACACACTTCCTCTAACAAGGCCACACCCACTCCAACAAAGCCACACCTCCCAATAGTGCCACTCCCTGTGAGATTAGGGGAGCCAATTGCATCCACACTACCACACCACCCCCAATTTTTTTTCTGTGTAGATCTTTCTTCTCCTTGTACTTTAAAACTTCATGTTGGACCCATCTTCCCATCTCCAGTGGCATCCCTCTACTCCAGAGGTTCTCAACCTTCCTAATCTTGCAACCCTTTAATACAGTTCCTCATGTTGTGGTGGTCCTCCTAACCATAAGATTATTTTCATTGCTACTTCATAATTGTAATTTGCTACTGTTGTGAATCATGATGTAAATTTTTTTGGAGATACAGGTTTGCCAAATGGGTCTTGACCCACAGATTGAGTGTTACTGTTCTGATCCAAGCTACTTCTAAGCTGCATCCTGAACTGCTTCCTCTGCCTGAACACACTTCCTCCTGGGGTTTTACTGCCATTAGCTGCCTCTTATATGTCCGTCACAGTAACAGTAAAGGCTCGTTAAGAAAAAAAAAAAAAAACTATTTCTTTCAGGACAGCAAGGTTGGTTATATAGAGAAACCCTGTCTCAACAAACAAACAAACAAAACTACTTCTTTGGAACAAGAGAATAAAACCTCTGGCCTGGGTAGAAACCTAACATTCCAGTTAGGCAGATCAATGACTTGGCTATAGGACCACTCCTTAGGAAGGCAGGACCAGTGCTCATCTTAATGCAGGCTAAAGAAATAAGAGAAATAATTATCCCTTAATGAGATAATATACTCTTTCTTCCCAGCATTCCAACTAGCATAGTCCCTACAAACCGAGATGAGGTTCTGTTGGGTCCATCCACCATTCTAAGTCCTGATTCACAAAGGCATCACTTTTTTCTGTTTTGATGCATCTTTCTTATGGATGCTGTCTGTAATCTAATTACGCTTTTTCCAGCACCGATGAGTTTCTTTATGCTTTCTCTACGGGTCCCCTCCCTGTCATGTGGCTGCTTGTCTGCTATGTAGCTGACATGGCTTATTTTCCTTTTCTTCACCATTCTCCTCCAGGAAACTACCAGTTTACAGCTTTCATGACCTAGGGTTTTCCTTTTAAATATTAATAAAATTGTCCTCAATATTCTGTTTGAATCCACTCTTAAATTCTTTATTAATGAGGTCAAGAATTCCAAAAACTCCCTGACTTCCCAGTATCATATCTAGACTGGGGGGGGGGGTGAATTCCTTGAAATTTTAGACAATACTTTGGATTGTAGTACTTTGATTAAAAAGCATCCATTTACTGTATCTCATTCAAAGGACTTGACACTCTTGATATCAGTATATTGTTTTTTCCATCAATTAGATTCCTTTGGAAAATAGAAATACTTTTAAGGTTTTTAAATAGGCCAGGCATGGTGTCACATATGTATAATTCCATCACTCAGGAAGCTGAAACAAAAGAGAGTCCTGAGTTTGAGTCCAGCCTGAGTTACAAAGGAAAACTTATCTCAAAAAGGTGAGTAATAAATAAAAATATTTTAAGCAGAAACACTTTTCCTACTAAAATGTTGAGGGGGGGGGAGCAGCCATGAAAAAGATGCTAGAGGTAGGAAATGAATAAAGAAGTTTTTACCTAGAGATGGGAAACTAGGCTGTCTTCAGGGTGCTGGAGGACTCTTCTTCCCAGACACTTAATCCAGGAGTAAATCCAGGATCAACTCAGGAAGATAGTCTAGAGACACACAGGTGGCAAGGTGTGCTGGAGAGATGGCTTAGTGACCAAGAATGTTGCTATAACAGCAAGAGGACCTATGTTCAAATCCCCAGTGCCCACATGTAAGCCAAGCATGACTGTACATGCCTACAACACCAGCCTTGGAGAATGAGGCACACACTGGTGGATCCAAAGAGCTCACTGGCCAGTTCAGATGCCTAACCAAGAAAACAAGCTTCATGTTCGGTGAAAGACCCTGATGTGATAAAGGCCATGTAGTGATGGTAGTGCATGAGCATTGAATTCTCTAAAGCTGTTAGCTCTCAACAATAAATACGTTTGGAAAGGTTCCCCTTAATAGCATCCGGCATTCTGTTTTCTTCTGCGAATCTCCAGTCAAATGATCTACCCCTGAGCTATCCCCTCTCTTTTTAGAGTCTATCTGTAACAATTGACCCTGCTGTTCTAAAGGCTGTTCTCAGAGTTACATTTCCTGAGAAACACTTAAGAAAATGCAGAGGCCTTAACAGCATGAACACACTTGGTAAATGTATCTTGTTTCCCAAACGAAAATTACAAATGGCAAAACAACTTTGCAATACTGTAGACAGGGATCAAAATGTATCTTCACACCACCAGAAGCCTGCTCATTATAGCAGGAGCCCTGTGGATGATCTCAGTTGGGATCTTGGCCTCCTGAACAAGATGTTAAATAATTAGCATTACTAAGCAAGGAAAATAAGTTGCTTGAACAGACCAGCTCAGGGGCAATGACAGCAGCTATCTGCGACAGCACAGCATCTAGAAAGGTCCACACTTACAGAATAACTACAATGTGCAAGAATAAATATATATTTAAAGTACACATATAGATTTAGTTAAGGATGGGGAAGTAACTCAGTTGGTAAAATGCTTGCTATACAGGTATGTGGATCCAAGTTTAGACTCTCAGCAACCATTGGAGGTACAGTATTCTCAGTACTGGGGAGACAGAGGTATGGGCATCACTGGTACCCTTTATCAGAAAACTAAGTTAGGGGTGTGGCTAGGGAGATGGTTTCATGGTTAAAACACTGGTTTCTCTCACAGAGTACCCTGATTTGAATCCCAGCATCCACAAGCATCTCACAACCACCTGTAATTCCAGTTTCAAGATATTCAGTGCCTTCTTCTGATCTTGATGGGTTCCATTTTCATGTGCATGGTGCACAGGCACACACCTATACACGTAAAATAAATTAATAAATATATTTAAAACAATAAGATAGAGAATGACTAAGAAAAACACATTATAGACCTCTGGCCATACACACATACATGCACATACATACAGTGCATGTACATCTGCACAAATGCACATGCATATGGACATGTATACATATACACATATCTTCAAAAATCAATTAAAGAAGATTGGTTTGAGAATCAGACACTTATATCTAGAGGTATAATCTGCTGTTTTATAATCACGCAATTCTTGGAAACTTAGTTAACCTTTCAATTTCAGTTTTCTTACATGAAAAGTTGGAGTAAGAATTGCGGTATTAAGGGACTAGGAGCTAGAGAGAACTCTGGCAGGGATACAGATAGGGAAAGGGACACAGATAGGTAATAAAAATGCCCAACGTTCATGCACGCACATGTGCGTGTTTGTGGGTGTATGTGTGTGATCACATGATTTTTCAACATCAATAAAGCAAGCTATCTGCTGCTGTCTACTGGGTCTGAGATTTCCTCTGCCTTTTAATTCTTTAATTGGCAATAGGAAACAAACCCAGACAAGACCCCTACTCTTTAGTAGTATCCCACAGGAAGTGTGAAGGTGACTTTAATGAGCATGGAGGCTGTTGCTTGTAAATTAGTACTAGTTAAATATTTTGGGTCTATGATTGTTTAAAAAGAAGTTGAAAAACTAATAAAAAGCTGCCCACTTAAGGCTTTTGGTTTCAAAACATGATGCTGCTAATATGTCATTTTTAGAGTTTGCTGGTACTATAGCCAGATATAAACATGGCTAACTCTTATGCAAATCAGCATACATCCCTGCACATTCTACAGGAAAAGAAGGATGAGAACCAGTGAGTAACTAATCCCAGTTATCAGGAAGAAGTCCCTAATTAAAATGCACAATGCTGCTGAAGCCAAGTCAGGTATGCAGTGATTTTACCCCCAACAACTTCACGTGGCAGAGTCTTATCACCTATTGAGCAACCACTTGGTATAGGACCTACATACTATGTTACCCACGCTGCTTAAGGTTCTTTGTTTTTGTTGTTGTTTTTGGTGGGAGTGGGGGAGGATAAGTGACAGAATCCCTCTCAAGAGCACAATAGGTAGTTCTTGGAAAATAAAGCTGCATGAGAAATGCAGTGGCTGTATGATTTTGTCTTTGAAAAGCCCCTACAACACATGACTCGTTGCTACTCACTGGGATTCCAGACAGAGTCCATCCTGGTCAGTATTTAATTAAAGCTTGTTTCAAATTCATCTTAAAAGTATAGAGCTGAGTTTTCTCTAGGGAATCTTGGGATTAACAGTTTCTGTTTGGAATGGTAAATGTGCCAAATTCTGGGGTTCTGAAGTCAATTAATCTGATTAGCAACCTTTTCTTTATAGGAAAGATGAGGGGGCTTGGATGCACATGGAGAGGACCAAACCAAATTTCTTTCCCTACCTTGGCACTCAGCAGTCCTACATGGCTCTTCCCAGAAACTAGACTACTTGTCCCTAAGTTGGCCATTTGCAACTCTGGGCATCTGTGAACTACAATGTCTGCATCCTCACTGACGCAATCCACGGGGATTAGCCTGTGTATCAAGGATCATGATATTGCCTCTCAGATCTAGATACGTTCTTCAGTGCTTGATCTGCGAAATGGAGCAGGGGCCTTAATTATTTCAGGCCACTCTTGCCCTTCTCTAACAAAGTTCTGTATAGACATGCAAGAGAAAAGGAAAGAGATGGTATTTCTGCTTCCAGAGTACCCCATTCTGTGGTTTCCTGCAAAGTGTGTGGTTTCTTTGGTGCTCAGTTCCTGCAGTACATACCGCTTCTCCAGTCCTGGCTTTTGCAAGCATGGGCAGCTTCCCCAGCACATGCCTCCTCTATCTAGATGGCCTCTCAAGCACCAATTCCTGCCACAGTTTAGACACTCAGATCCAGTGCTCAGTGGCTAACCTCACTGACAAGCAGCAGCTGCCTTTTTCATCTCTTTGTTGCTTGCAGAGGAGTGCCTGAGGCCAGATACGTTCTCTGTGAAGTTCAGACTTCCATCAGCTTCCCAGGGTGCAGGACAAAGTGCCATCCAGGAAGTCATAGCTACTCCTTCTGCAAAGAGATCTGGTGTCAGTCATGGATGTGAGGTGGGAAGGCACTGTTTCTGGATGCTCTACAGCATCCCTAGAGGTTCCCTTTCCATCCCCCACTTCCACATTTTTAAAAGCTCTCTTTCTAATGTTTACTACTCTGTTACTCTCACCCCCTCCCCACTGCACACTAATGTTAAAGCTTTTTTTTTTTTTTAATTGAACTTCCTTTCTGCAAATCACTTAGTGGTTCGCATCTCTTGACTATGGCCAGGCTAGCGTAGGCTAAGCATTAAACCGAGAGACATTCACAGAGGCCCTGCTTGACATGAGCCCTTGTCTACCTCATTTGATGAAGCAAAAGCTCACTGTTACAGCAGAATATGTGTCTTATAGTTTAAATCCCCAGTACAGAAAAATAAGTGACTCTCTAAGGTCCCTCAGCTGTTACCTCACAGAGTTGAGAATTAAATTTGTACTTGTCTAGATTAAAATCCACACCAAACTAGCGCAGACATTTTCCAATATTAACTGAAGCTGTCATATAGGTTTCCCTCTCTGGTTAGCAGTGTAAGAAAATACCCTGTGTATTTATCCAATGATGGCCTTGCTAGTTCCCGCTGAAGTAGCAATTATATTCCTTTTGTAGCATTATAAAATGGATCTTTATTAGAAGTTAGGTAGTATCTGCCACCTCCTCTTCTTTGGCCAAGTCTGCCAGAACCCTTGAGAGACAGCATGCACTGAGCTCTCAACAGTCTACCTTCAGAGCAGCTGCTTCTATACTTCATTGTCGACTGATCTTTTAACTCCAATTGACTTTTCAAACTTTTCCATTTCCCTGTGATTCCCTGTTTTCTGGCTTCTCCTATCTTCCTTCATAGCATCATGTACTTTATTTTATATGTTTTGGCTCAGTGGGGTGATTTTTCAGATGCAATAACTTGTTTTGTTTCTCCAGCTCAAAAATCATCAGAGGAATGAGTAACATGAAAGGGAATGGTGCAGTGTGTTCTGAGGACCATAAATTACTCACTGGAAAGAAAATGATGGATATGTTTTTCTGTTCTCTGAATATATTATACGTTTTTCTCAAAACCCATTTTGTAAATGTTTTCTCTCACAAAGCCTTGCCTGAACACTCCAAGTGCAGTTAGCTACTCTACATTCTTTGTGTGTCCATTCCCACTGAGCAATACAGGGCCTGCGTGGAAAATACCACTTGGCAAGTGAATATTAAACATTCATCTTCTTATCGGACTGAATATCGGACTCATGGCATAGAACATCCGAAGAAGGCCTGGGACGTCTGTCCTCCCAGTTCACAGGTAGAAAGGTAAAGCACCCTGCAGAAGAACCCCGGGCTCATCAGGGATGCGGCTTCTCCCCAGGCTTTGGTTTCTTTCCGTGGAGTTTTCTCCCTTGATAACTTGAAGATGAAATGACACGCTGATCTTATCCTCATGTGACAGTCAAATAGTTTGTTTGCTTTGTTTTTTTACATGTACATTTCCCTTGACTGCCATTATTTGTTATATAACTGAAAATAATCTTAAAATATCTATGATAGAGCTGATATCAGGAGATGTGTAGATAAACATTAGTTAAATAATTCAAGTTATTTATATATTTATTTCACCTATGCCTTTTTGTTTTGTTTTGTTTTGTTTTTCGAGACAGGGTTTCTCTGTGTGGTTTTGATGCCTGTCCTGGATCTCGCTCTGTAGACCAGGCTAGCCTGGAACTCACAGAGATCCGCCTGGCTCTGCCTCCCAAGGCATGTGCCACCACCTCCCCGCTCAGCTATGCCTTTTTGATATCCATGATTGAAACATGGTTCTTGAAGTTTTCAGTCCCTTAGCAATTTTTTTCAATTTTTTTGTATTACGTGCTATTTTCATTCTTTTGTTACTATAACAAAGCAATGCATTTAATATTGCAAGTGACTGGCATTTAAGACACACTATTGTTCTTCCTGGGTAGAGCTCCATTATAAACCCTGCAATTCTCAGTTTTCCGTGTCTTTAAGTCCCACTGACTCTTTAAGGCTTTCTTTGGAACCTCCCACCCCAGGAACGATGAGAACATGGCCATCATATAAATAAGCTACAAACAAAAAACCACGGCTGTATGGATCACATGGAATCAACACCAGTGCTATGTTGAGTCATTTAGAGTAACTGAGAGCGCTGTATAAGTCACTTGGAGCAAAGGACAGAGCTGTGTGAGTCACTTAGCATGGTCCTAAGGACAGAAAGGACAGTGGTTTTCCGGTGACTGGGGAGCAGGAAGTGTGGAGAGTAGGCTGTTTAACAGCTATACCATTTCATTTTTACAAAGTAAAGTGTTCTGGAGGTGGGTTGCACAGCAGCATGAGTGTTGAAGTGTGTGCTGCTGAAATGCACGCTCACGGTCAAAGTGGTAAATTTTACTGTACGCATGTTTTATCACAATTGAGACAACCACAAATTCCCCATCTACTATCTCCAGTTCTGGCTGCTTCCTCCTGTTCCCAGACCCATTATCTGCACCCATGCTTATCGCTGCATCACCGCATTACACATCATCATCCTCTCAACTTGCTTCATAATGGATAGCAGCACTTACACACAGTGAAAAATCTCTCTTGTTATTCTAAACCATCGCAGAAGTGGACACAGGAGTCTCAGTGGGTCATTGCTAACAGTTATAACTGACATCGCCAAAAGGGGTTTGAAAACTTCTCAGTGTCACCATAGAATTCAATAATTCTACTTTAGATTCTAGCTACTGAAATCTGTCCAGGTATTTGTGGAAGTGATGCTTGCCAGACGCATTGCATCTCTTATCGTCTATTATTTCCAGTCAGATGTGTGTGAATTTGCAGAGATAAAGCTTCTGTATCAGTCCATATTAAGTTGGAGGAATAAAACCCACCCTGTGCCATCCACACACTAGGAGTTTAAAATAGAAATTAGGTATTTCCATCCCCACTGGAAGAGCTGCAGAGCTCAGGTCAGAGAAGCCACTGCCAACAGTTCCAGTCCAAATGGTTGAGCTGCACAGCTCAATTATCCTCCAGGGGATGCTTTGACCCTCATGTCTATCAAGGTGTCTGCCTGCAACAGTCTCCAAAACACAATAGTTTGTCCTCATCCACCTTCCAAATCACCTTTAGGGGTGGTCTTTAACTGGTATTTTTAAAATTTGAACAAGTGAGGTAGGAACCTCTAAAAAGATTAATGGATTGGGTGTCTTCTTCTAGTAATAGAGATATTTGAACAAGGTGGTGGTGCTGTATGCTTAATAAACGTAATTCAGCCAGTCATAGAAACCCAGCAAGCAGACCGCTGTTCACTTTCTGCTTTTTGAATCTTTACCGTACTTAACCACGTGTTTATTTTTTTCTGTTTTGCAAATACTCAGTTGTGGGGTGTTTTTTGTTGTTGTTGTTGTTGTTGTTTTGTTTTTTTAACCTTCCCTGGCATTGGCAATACCAGCTCTCTCCTCCACCACAGATACAGCCATTTTGTCCCCAACTATTGTTTCATACTCGTGTCCTCAGGATAAACTGGGCTGTGCCCCTTAGAGTTCTTAGTTTTATTAATAAAAATAAAACGAAGACAGCAAAAACCAGTGAACTCAGATGGAAGCTCCAGGGCCATTTCTCTTGCTCTGTTCAGGTTTAAAAGGAAAAAAAAAATCCTCAGGGCAGGCAGGCAGTAAATCTCATCAGTTGGCTGGAGGAGGAGAATGGAGGACATGAAGGGGGAAATGCCATTCAAGCTGGTGTGGTGGCCAGAAACTTGGTAGTCAAGCAGCCACACAGCAGGCAGGGAGAGGGCCTTTAGAGAAAGGCTAAGGAAGCCCAAAGTATCAGAGAAAGCAGATTTGGGCTCTGGCCAACTTCCAAAAGGAAGAGTCAGAAAACAGAGGAAATGTGACACCCTTTGAGTCAGAACTCAGAAGGTGGGCAGACTCAGATGAACACCATGGCTGCTCAGCTTATAGGGGCAAGTGTGTGTGTGTGTGTGTGTGTGTGTGTGTGTGTGTGTGTGTGTGTGTGTGTGTATGTGTGTGTCTGGGGATGGCAAACTGGGAAGGAAAAAATATGGTATCTTATTACAGCAAAATTATTCTGCCTATCTCTTCAGCATGGATTAAAGCGAGCCCACCTCCCTAGGAATGGTCCCTTGGCTAGGTGAGTGACTCAGCCCAACTTGGATGTTAGGTCTCTACCCAGTCAACAGATTCTACTTTCTTAACCAGAGGAGGTTTTTCTTAACGCGTCTCTAGTGATACTCTAACACCAATATTTAAGATTTGTAGAATCTTATAAGCCCCAAACTTCTGGTACTCTTTCTAGTCATAGGCTCATCTCAAAATTAGTAGTGAGGCCAACATGCCAGACTCCCATCCACCCACCCATCCTCCACCCAGACATTCCAGCCTCTTGCCCACCACAGGGGATCCACTGATCTGGTCAACATTTTGTGGTAAATCTTAGTACTCAAATGACAGTCCCACGACTGATTACTCAAACAGACTAGACACCAATACACAATGTCTCTGTGAAGCAAACAAGCCCAGCACAGACCCAATGTTGTCTTGAAGGACGCCAAAGAAGACGGCAAACAAACTCCTGACAGGCTGATCCTGCTCCCTAGCCAGTGCTTCAGAGAATTTCTCCTCTCTGCAGTGCTGGAGACAATCAATCCCATCCCTAGAGTTATGTGTGGAAAAACAGACTCCTCCTTTGCTGGGCGGTGGTGGCGCACGCCTGTAATCCCAGCACTCGGGAGGCAGAAGCAGGTGGATCTCTATGAGTTCGAGGCCAGCCTGATCTACAAAGCTAGTCCAGGACAGACTCCAAAGTTACAGAGAAACCCTGCCTCGAAGAAAAAAAAAAAAAAAAGCTTCTCTTGCACTGTTCCTGTAGTGAGCTCCCACCACTACAGCTGACCAGCCATCACGTGCTTAACACATGACTCCCCTCACCTTCTGTGCTGCTGGGGCAACTCCAGAGGAAACTCTGAGCATACTAAAACCTCTCTCATGTTCAATCAACCAGGGATGGTGTGCTAGCTAGTTTATGTTGAATTGACACAATGTAGAGTTATTGAAGAGGAGACAACGTCAATTGAGAAAAAGCCTCCATAACATCGGGCTGCAGGTGAGCCTGCCTGTAGAACAGTTTCTTCATTAGTGATCAATGGGAAAGGGCTCAGACAATTGTGGGTGGAGCCATCCCTGGGTTGGTGGTCCTGGGTGTTATAAGAAAACAGGCTGAGTAAGCCCTGGGGAGCAAGCCAGTAAACAGCACCCCTCCATGGCCTCTGCATCAGCTGCTGCCTCCAGGTTCCTGAACTGTGTGAGTTCCTGTCCTGGCTTCCTTCAGTGATGGACTGTGATGTGGAAGTGTGATACAAATAAACTCTTTCCTCCCCAAATTGCTTTGGCCATGGTGTTTCATCATAGCAATAGTAACCCTAACTAAGACAGTCTCCTTCTATCCCCAACTATATAGAATTATACAGAAAGCAAAAATCCTACCTTCCTAAATGCAGAAAAAAACTGTGCTATAGACATCTGTGCCAGACAGATTTGGCCTCCCATCCATAAACCAGGACCCACTCACCACCACCACCCACTTCGCCACACAGTGTTTGCTGAACAATAAGTGTAGAAAAGACTCTTGACAATTATAAATGATATTTACTTAATTTTTATAAATACCTACTCGAGGTATCAGTATTTTAGCATTGTCTCTCTTCTCTTTCTGTTTCTTACTCTGTATCTCTGTCTCTGTCTCTGTCTCTCACCCCCCAACTCTCCGTGTGTGTGTGTGTGTGTGTGTGTGTGTGTGTGTGTGTGTGTGTGTGTGTGAGAGAGAGAGAGAGAGAGTCTCTATCTTGCATCTCAAATATTCTCTAAATAACAGAAGGACAGTGACAAGAGGAAGCGAAAATCAACATTGCAAAGTAAGATGATAAAAATTTTTGCATTCTGGAGATGTATATTTGCCAAAGAGGATAGCGGGGTGTGGGGAAATAAACTCAAAGTATATTATATACTTTGTGAAAATAGTCTTGTGTAATTTTAAAGAATATTTTTCAAAGAAAAAGATACCATTTCAAAAACCAAGTGGTTTTCTTAGAATTTGATCTAACCTATTTCTTTCTCCAATTTTTGAGTCATCTAGATCTGATAGCTGCCAACATAAATGAAAACAAAGAACTCCAGGCCTCATTTGTGAGGACTTAAGACACAGCTGGCCAGTGTTCACATCAACTCTCAAACCGCTCACTTCTACTTCTCTCCTATGGCTACAGGAATGAATTCAAATAAAACAGCCCATGAGAGCATTCATTCCCATTTTCTTCCCATATCAAGAGAAAATTACCTGGTATCATTTTCCCCAAAGTATTGAGCTGGAGAGAGGTTCATGCAACACACTTGCTGCTATATTTTCAATTGTCTTTTTTTTTTTTTTTTTAAATCCAAAATCAAATGCATTTTGCAAGTTCTGTTCATATGTCTGTTTCATGGGAAAGAACACAGGTGGCACTCAGCCATGGTCAGGTGGATGGTTAGTGAACACATAGTCACAGCCAGGCAGAAGGGCAGGGATACAACCTTCACTTCTGCCTCCAACACATTTGCTGAGCTGATGATCCAAAGCTGTGGTCTGAAGGGTGAACGGGTAAAAGAATGTCGGAAAACCACATTAAAACAAAGCAATTATCTTAAACTTTCCGTATGCAGACCTTTATGAACTCACAGCTTAAAATGAATTTTCTATTGATTTTACTATAATGATTCACAACTCCAAGCTAATCAAATTGGGGAGTAATGGTTGCGTTAGTCATAGATGTATGCAGCAAGAACCAGGCATAGAAATGTGTTTTCATTAGCAATATCAATCTCAGAATTCCTAAAGCCAATACGTCTTTTCTTGGCAAATATCTGCAGAGATAACAATTATTCTAGGAGCCACCTCGAAGCCCACTAGGGAAGGATGGACTGTTAGCATGATAGCGAGATGTAGAGCTATTGCCATCTAGGGGTCAGTAGAGGAACTGTTGGGTGCCTTGCCACAGCATAGCAATCTTTCCACAAAAGCATAAATATTTTGTGATTTTATTTCACTCCTCTGTGTATATGTGATTGGCTTAAAATATTTTGAAAGAACTGTTGTATAATTATACACTTCATGAAAATTTAAACATCTATCTATATTTAATTTTTTATTTATGAGTCAAAAATCTATTGAGCACAGCCAGCCTTGTGGCTGTAGAAAGAAGTGGTCATCAAAATTTCTCATTCAGGTTCTAGCTCAAAAGCCATAAACAGTCATTGTAGAGCACATGTGTATCTCTAAATTGTCTTTGTAATTCATTCATATGTGGAAAATAAATAATAGAGCTAGGCAGATGTCTATATAAACACTTGCATATATATATATATATATATATATATATATATAGATACTAGACATACAGCCACTTAACAATATAGATGTTACACCAAGACTATAACTAACATAAGTTATGAATATTTAAATATCTGAATTGTATTTCTCAAATTTTTTATTATCATTCTATTTTTTGATTCAAGGTCTTGTACCTAGCCCAGGTTGCCCTGGAACTCACTATGTAGCCCAAGCTCACCTTAAAAACTTATAATCTTCAGGCCTATGTATGAGTGCTGGGACTACAAGCATGTTTTATTACACCCAAATTTAAGTTATGTTTCTTAGCCAAAGAAACTGTATTAAATGCCTCGTTAAAATTATAGTATTTTAACATTATGTTATATGATATGCTTCATTATTTAAGCAAAAGTGTTTGGTCAGACCTTGTAGTGAAAGGTTATAATCCCAGCTACTTGTGAGGCAGAGGCAGGACAATTACAAATTCAAAGCCAGGCCAGACTGGAATATATAGTTAGTGTGAGGCAGCCTATGTGACCTAGGAAGCATCTGTCTCAATCCAAGCCTATGAAAAGGGCTGAAGATGTTTCTGGGTGGCAGGCCACTTCCTTAGCATGTGGGAAGCCCTGGGTTCACTTTCCAGGATCACGCACAAGATTTTATGTGACAGATTCTGTGCAGTTCTGTTTATTTGATTTTGACACTCCCATTTGATGGCTGCCACACTCACAAATTTGTTTTCAGGGTTCTGTGGGTCCCTTGGAGGAGCTGCACATTAACTGTACTTTCTAGTCTCGCTGACAACATGTCTCGTTTATTTGAGCTGTTCAAATTTCTTAAGTCCCCTCTTCTCTGATGTCAAATCAGATTTTAACGCTTATTAAAAGCTTTTTGTTCCCCACTTTTAAATTGACAATCAGTGTACTCACATGGGAGGTAGAGGGACGGTTTTGTTTTGTTTTGTTCTGTTTTCTTGTGATGTTTTAATGTATGTATACATTGGGGAACTAAGAGGGAACGAGTCAAAGAGAACATTTTAAGAGAATATTTTACCTCAACCTTTTCATTAGGTGGAAAATCTTAAAACGGGTTTAAGGGCTCTGTTTTAAGGTTTTTAGGATGAAACGTGTGAAGTTAAAATATAAGAAACGACAGTACTGTTGGTGATGACACCCCATTGTCAACCTTTTCCCTAGATTGGCTGCAAGAAAGCAAATACATGTTTTCTCTCTCACTGCTAGGCTGTCACCTTTACCTTGGCAGGGGACATCTGTCTGTATCTCTTTTGAGGATCTGCTAGGTGGCATGCTACTGACATCCACCTGTCATCACAGAAAAGGTCAGCACTTTTGGAGCTCTGTCCTCCTTTAGTTTAAGAAAAATGTCTTCTTTGATTCTTTTGTCAAAGGGTAACAAGGGAAATTGTGTTGCACAAATAGAACTAAGGACAAAACCCAAAATTGATTCGCCTGGTCGTACCCAAGTCATTACAAAACCCAGGGCTAAATGACAACCACTTTATTCTTTTTACCCCCATGAAGCAGGGTTTCTCTGTGCAGCCCTGGCTGTCCTGGAACTTGCTCTGTAGACCAGACTGACCTCGAACTCAGAGATCCACCTGTCTCTCCCTCCCAAATGCTGGCATTAAAGGTATGGGCCACCATGCCCACCCAGTACTACTTTATTCTTTATCCAAATTTCTTAAGCCCACAAAATCAATAATATGTGAACTGAGCTACGAGGCAGTGAGTTTAAAGGGATGTGGGAATGTGCAGCTGTCAACCCCTTTGAGTTCTGAAATTTATATTCTACCCTCAGGACACACTTACACCTTGTATGACACATGGACCCAGTGAGAAAATCACTGCCTATCATATATATTATTAACTGCTAATTTTTAGTGTATTAGACAAAAATGAATATAAATAGCGAGTTTAACATTTTCTCCCCATACATCACTTGGGAGACCTTTGAGGGGCCGTGGAAATATTTTCCAGTTTTGATGCTATTTCCTCAGCCCTAGGGAACAAAGAACACTCAAGTCCTTAACGTTGATGAGCAATTCCCCTGGTAGAAGTGCTGCCCCTGGGGACATAGCTGCTCATGGGCCAGTCTTAAGTCTAGCCGGTATCTTAAGACCCAGGTGTGCGTGTGGGTAGTTTATCCATTCGAAGTCTTCATGGATTGTTGGAAGCTTTTGGTTAGTGCTGGTTTGAGGTGATGCAGCTTTCTTTTTTCTTCCAGGGGCCTGTGGCTAGGCAAAAGATGCACTCAGGCTTCCCTGGATGATGCCTTTGTCTTTCACAGCTGGGCTCTCTGTCATACAGGGTGGGACAGAATAGGAGGGCTTCAACCCTCCCTAATAAATACTTTCTATCCCCCTCCTCCCCCTGCCCTTTCCTTCTTTATTTAGCGGTCGTGCGCATGTCACGGAGCACGTACAAAGGTCACAGGACAACTTTGTGGAGTCAGTCTTCTCCTTCAATCTGTGGGTGGAATCCCGGAATCAAACTCAGGTTGCCAGGCCTGTGTGTTAGGGAAGCATTTTACTTCCTGAGGCTCCTTACCACTTTTTCCATCTTTGACAGCTAAAGTTGCCGTGTTCTTCGGCTTTGGCGGTTTTGCCGGGGCCACCCCCATGATGCCTTCCCTTCAGCTCCTAAAGACTGCTTCACTGCGACTGTATCAAATTCATTGAAGGTTCTCAAGTTAGACAACTCAGGACACTCACGGTCACAGGTGACTCTACTCTTCAGTCTCTCCAGAAGGCCCCTCTCCTCCTCACCTCCTTATGATAGCTTCACCTCCTTATGATAGCTTCACTCCCATTATACCCCAAGTATGGCAGCCAGAGCAGGCCAGCCCTGGAAGTCGGAGCAGATAGAAATGACTACAGAAGTCTACTATTAGCCTGAACTGTGTGTATGCATAGGGTCTGTGTCAACGGTACCCCTCTTCCTCCTATCGCATCAGCCTGGCTATATTTCCATCCTGTGCACTGTTTCTCCTTACTCTGCAGCGAGTCTTAATGAAGCCCCCTTTGGAGGGTTTGATTTTGCCTGTTTGTGATTTCTATAGCTGGCTGCACCAGTTGTGCTAAGAGCTGGTAACATCAAGCACCACTGGCCCTGAGAATGGCTGGCAGCCAGGCTTTCCTGGGGAGCTCTTGGTTCCAGCTGCTAGGAGAGCTACAGGAGGGGCTGTTAGCACCTGCTGCTCACTGCTGGAAGAGTAAGGGGTGAGCTGCCGAACACATTGAGATTGACACTTAGTGCCGAGAACCGCAAGTAGTGAGCAAACCACACTGCCCTTCCATGATTTCTACTGCATTTAAAAGAAAAACCAAAACAACAACAACAAAATTAAACATATCCCTCAGCTGATGGGCAGCCAGGGTGACCAGAGCCTCAAGCTGCCACCATCTCTTGGGGGTCCTTGTGCTCCCACGAGTACTCCAATAGAGCTGATGTCCCCTGTTTTAAATACCCCATCCTAGCAGATTGCAGCTCCTGTGAATTTAATGATAGACCTCAACTTTTTCACTGCTTTTATATATTTCTCCTTAATCTATGAGATACTAATTCCTCTCCCTTCCTTCTCATCACCCATGAATTTAAGCCTCCACAAAGATTACAAAATATGATTTTTTTCTTCCAGTAATTTCCCCTTGACTCAGCAATTACAATCCAGGAAAGAGAATTCACAGTTCTGTCATTTTTTAATTTTTATTTTTTGAAATGAGAAGAAAACTACAAAGAATAAAACACAACTTCAACTCATTTTTAAATATTTTTTATAGCTAGAAAAGCAAAAGACAACTTAATATTTCAAAAAATTACCTGCCATACCAGCTTTACATGATTAAAAACAATGCTTCCATAAACACACTTTGTGCTTCAACCCAGCATCTGATGTATGGTTTGCTCCCAGCCAGCCAATCACCAGCTTTGCAGTCACGTTGGCAACTTTTTGAAGGTATTTATCATTCTGGAGGAACTCGCCAAGGAAAAGCCAGAGTGATTGCTGGCAGTGTCTGGGGCACAGAGGGAGAATAGAAAGAGCATAGGATTTACAATCAGAAGCGAATCCATCCAGCTGCTTCCTGTGTGACTTGGCAAGTCATTTGATAACGCTGAGCCTTAGGTTTCTTATAACCTAATAATTATAGTACCACTGCTGATAATGTATGCTATAACATCACTTCAATCATCAAAGCAATAAATGCGTGTAAAAATCTCCTTTCCAACAGAAACAGAACACCAGGCTTGGTCAAAATCTACTGTGTTATATATACTTAAATATATTACAAATTAAAGTAAAATAAAGCTTTTGAAATCTCAACTAGGATGAGTTTTCAAATACCAAACCCAGCTTGCATATATTTCAGTGTATACTGAAAATTCACTAGGTCTTGTTCAGCACACACAGGTGGTCAGTATACACAAATGGAGAATGCTAGAGAGGAGCCTTCACATTCATCTTTTATTCCAAGGACATTCTGTCATTGCCAAGAAATGACAGCCACATGTGCAGAAAGAACTTCATTTGTAATATCTGCAACATCAAAGTATTTCTCATTATGCCACTCTAAAATGGAAAATGAACATGCCTGTGTCTAATAGTCAAAGTGAGACCAAAACACAGGCCTGGGTCTGACTCCTAACTTGGGACAGTTATGTGAACACTGAGCTACAGTCTGTAAACAGAGACCATAACAGTTCCTAAACCAGAGTTGTGTGTAAGGATGAAATCCTATGTGGAAAGTCAGACATGTAGATAATTATCAATCAAAGCATGAGTGATTGTTACTAAAACACTGACCTGTGCGTGATTCTCCCACCTAGACCTCTAGTTAGATGAAAAGAAGGAAAGCATGCTACTCTCTCTTATTTCATTTTGTATTTCCCACCACAGATACATGTTTCGGAGGATAGTGGCCTTTAGACCCCTGAGCTCCTTCAACTGATCCACTACGGAGGATCTTTTCCCTACTCAACTACTTTGAAGAATTTGAGAAATTAATAATAAAACCGAAGGCTAAACCATGACCTATCTTATTGATGAAGTTAGGGAGAGAAAAGTTATCAGGAGAACAGTCAAATACATCAGAGAAAAAATAAAAAAGCTTCTAGAATTGGAAACACTTATCTACTCGACTTCAGGCAGTAGATGAGTATTTGGACGAGGGCAGCAAGCCACTGGTGCTCTCTGCAGACAGCTCATTTTCACTGTCAACAAGCATGGCTGCTTGAGGGGTTTCCTGGACTTCCAAACTGAGGGCAAAAGGTGAGAACCAACCGATACAGACTCTGTGGACCACTACTAACCTTAAGTGTTTTAAACTGAGCTGAGTATTGATTCCCAATCAAGAGCACTGGTGAGTGTATTCTGCAGAGTCCTGGGATACCTTTCAGAACCCAGGCAGAGGAGGTAAGTGCTAAGCCACAAGGACACCTCATTACATGATGGAGCAGGAGATAAGAGGTTCCTGGTAAGTCTCCAAGAAGCCATCAAAGTGCTTTGCCTGTGATGTAAGGGCATCTGGACACCTGCCTCACTCAGAGGGCATCACTGCCAGGTTATGGCTCTGTCATGTAGGAAATCTTTCGTTTCCTTACCTGTCCCTGCTCCTTATTGTTTTAACCCCAGGAAATGAAACTATTTGTTACTATACAAAAGGCAGTCTGTGATTTTATCCAGGAATGAAGAGAAAGACTCCTCAAAATATAGTTGGAAGGCACAATTAACTCCAGAGACTTCTAAAATGATCAACTGTTGTCTTTTGTTGATGTTATTTTTTAAACTATCATAAAGTTGCATCCCTTTCTGATGTCCAATGATTTCCTATGGATGAATTACACTGTGGGCCGGGTCATCTAGATAGGAGGGTGAATGGCTTCAGTTACTATTGTAGTAAACACATTATGCCTCTCTCTTAGCTTTTGCAAAAACTACAGTGTAGTCATCATGTTCCCCCATCCAACTGAAATCCTATAACCTTTTACCAGCCCTGACCCCCATGCCCACTGCCTCAGCACCTTGGAATCACCATTCTAGTCTGCTTCAGTAAGTTCCACTTGGGAATAAGATCATGTGGTGTTTGTCTTACATGCGAGGTTTATTTCACTTAACATAATGTTATTGACAGTCATTCACATCACAAATGACAGGGTTTCCTTCTTTAAATGACGGAAAAATATCCCTTGTGTGAGCAGATATGTGCATGCGCATATATCACCTTTACCTCATCCATCTGATATATGAGTGTGTGTGTGTGTGTGTGTGTGTGTGTGTGTGTGTGTGTGTGTGTGTGTGAAGGGGGTGAGAGGGAGAGGTGTGTATGGGATAGATGTACATGTGTGTGTGTAGGTGTACATAGTTCTATACCTGTGTAGCGACCAGAGGAGAATACAGAATCCTGCTCTATCACTCTACCTTATTCTAGGTAGTGGCTAATGGACCCCAATGTCCTTCTTGTTTCCACACTACACAATGCTGGTGGCCACACCCAGCATTTTTGTGGGTGCTGAGGATTTTAACTCAAGTCCTCAAGCTTATGAAGTTAGTACTCTTACCTATTGCCTGTCTACCCAGCTCCTCCTCACTTCTTTTCTAATTGACACATAACTCTGAAAATTCATGAATTAAAATGTAAAATTTTATTTCATGTATATACTGAATAATGACAGAATTAGGCTAATTAGCACCTCTGTCACCTTAATTTTTATCATTTCTTTATGGTGAGTATACCAACAATCTTCTCTAGGTATTTTAAGATACACAGTAGACATTATGTGAAGCACAATAACCCAGGTATAGACAGACTACAGACATACATCACATACTGATCCATATGTAGAACCTTAATGATTTATCTCATTGAATTTAACAGTAAAGTAGTGATAGGTTGAGGGAAGAGTGGAAAGAGATTGGTAAGTAAGTCCTAAGTTACTTAAATCCAAAGGAGACCTTCCAGTGCTCTGTGTCACAGGAAGTGGGTATAGTACCCACCCACACTTACCTGTACTTTAGTCAGGTTATTTATTTTGTTACTATTGAGTTGAATTCCTTAAATATTATAGATCTTAACCTTGTATCAAGATGCATGATTTGAAAATATTTCCACTCATTCTATGCTTTGGACTTGGGGTTCTAGAATTAATCTAAGTGTCAGTTAATGAATAAACTGATAATGGGATATATATTATATAATGAGTGCACAGACAGACACATGCAGATGTGTGCGTGTAGATGTACACACACACACACACACACACACACACACACACACACTGACTTAACTGTCAGTTATTATGCTTCATCAAATGAAGAATACAGTGTGATGTGATCTCACATGGGGTATCTTACAAAGTTGAAATCATGGAAGCAGAGAGAACAGTGGATACCAGAGGCTGACATGGGAGTGAAAAATGGGAAGATGTTTGTCAAAGGGCACACAGTTTCAGTTAAAAATGAGTCAGTTTTAGAGAATGCTTGTACAGACTATGACTATAGTTAATAAAGTAATGTGTGGTTGGAAACGGCCAACAATAATCTTTTTTTTTTTCCTTTGAGACAGGGTTTCTCTGTGTAGCTTTGTGCCTTTCCTAGAACTCACTCTGTAGACCAGGCTGGCCTAAAACTCACACATTTCTACCTGGCTCTGCCTCCCAAGTGCTAGGATTAAAGGTGTGCACTACCATACATCATAAATATCATCTATATGAGTAAAAATAAACATATGAGATGGTGGATATGTTAAATGAACTAAACTTAGTTGTTACATGTTGTACACATAAATCAGATCATTAGTTTGTACAGCACAAAAATACATGGGTTTTCATTTGTGAACTAAGCCTTAATGAAGCTGAAAATAAAATAATCAACTGAGCAAATACCAAAAAAATACAGGGCCAGCAAGCTGGCTCAGCAGACAAAAATACCAGTTATACAAACCTGGTAACTTCAGTTCAAGCCGCAGAAGCCACAGAAAGGTGGACGGAGAGAACTGACTCCTCAAAGTTGTCCTGTGAGGACACGTGCTCCATGGCACATGCATATCCCACACATGTCAAGCACATACACAATAGTAAATATATTCATAAATGATACTTCACCGGATAGGGCCCTGATTGTCAGCTCCAACACACAATTCACTAACCTAGATCATTTTGCAGAAAGATTTCAAGGAATAACTTCATTTCACCTTGAATATAAACAATTCTTATTATTTAAAAACATTGTTTCATTTGTATCACTTCAAATGTGGATGAAGATGTAGCAGACACTTTACTGTGATAATTTTAAATAACCCAAAGTGATTTAAAAGCATTATCCCATGTAATTGTAGACATTCAAGATTTCTCTGTCCTTAATTAAACACCATGTGTGACAATGTCCCCCTGGTGTTCACGTGGAACTTGTGGTACAAATCAATAGGGCCTAATTACAGAAGAGACACTCTGGGGTCTGTCAGTGAGGTGCTCAGAATCAGAGGAAGAGTGCTCCCTCTCTAAGATGCCCATTGTCTAGCCTCTAAGTAGCAATCAGGTATCAGCCTGAATCCTTGTCATTCAGAGAGTGAACATTTTCTACTTTGAGTTTCAAAAGTCTGGGGACCTGGAAATGTTATCTTGTCAATCATTCAGCCACCGGCTATCTCATGAGGAGGTGGATAAACAAAGTTCATTTGCAGTCAAGCTACACAGGCAAGCCCCTGTCATTCTTTTCTTCACTGAAGTGACCTTCCTTCATGTACAGCCAGGGACACAATGACAACACTGGAAAGTAGACGTGGCTGGTTCTTTCTCTAATGGAGCTATTATGAAGTAGCAATCATGTAAAATGCTCCTGGCATAATGAAAAATATATAAAGGAACTTAAGTGCTCTCATTCTGTTTCTTGTTACGACAAATGAATTAGCTCAGTGGAATGAAGCGAAGGATTGATATGTAGTACAGGCTGCATGGCAGGTTAATTAAGTTTTGTTTGTTCTCAGAAGAAGGATGCACTGTCATGTGTCAGTTGACCAGGGAGTTTGAACCTCCACAAGCCAGTTTCAGCAGCTGCAGTCCTGTGCTCTGAAGCACTGAAATCCTCAGAGCCACTTGGTGGCTAAGAAGTCTCATGATATTAAACCCACATCAAACTTCATGACTCCCAAGAACACCTACCCTACGTTGTAGAGTGCCTGTCGCCTGGGACTGTTAATCCCAAACGGTGATTTCTCTTTTCTTCTCTGCCAGTCTTGGGAACAAGTTGGTTAACCACATTAACTTCTTCCAAGAGCAAAAACTTTATTTCACTGACACACTTTATGTCATACTTTCATGTATCGTTGATTTCTGATTTCTTTACTATTTCTCCCATCTGCTCGATCTGCTTTTATTTTACTCTTCTATTTCTAGATTCCTAATCTGAAATCTTAAATTATGAAATTAAACTATTTTCCTTACTTCATCCTCTTCCTCTTTTTCTTTCTTCCTCTGTCCATCTCCCTCTCTTTAGCTCTCTCTTCCTGCTCATTCTGAGGATTGAACCCTGGTTTCCTGCTTGTATGCACACCCTCTTTATTCACCAAGCCTCGATGTAGATGTAACTGTCTTGTTAAATAAGAAACACAGACAGTTGCAGAGTTATAAGCCAAGAGGTCAGAGCAATAGCTGAGAGCTGAAAACCTTACCCTTCACTGCTTCTGCTGTCTTTCCTCTCTGCAAGAGACCTACTTCTGTGTTTTTTTCTTTTCTTTTTATAGACATTCTGGTCTGCTTTCTCATTGGTTGTAAACGCAGCCACATGACCTCCTCGTCACTGCCTGTCTGTACAGACCTCCAGGTCTTCTATGGTTGGTATTGAGATTAAAGGCGTGTGTCACCATGCTGGCTGTATCCTCCTGGCTCTGCCTCCCAAGTGCTGGGATTAAAGATGTGCACCACCACGGCCCAGCTTCTGCTATGGCTTGCTCTGGCTCCAAGGCAACTTTATTGACATACAAATAAAATCACATTTTACAATTATAGTATCACCATATTTCCTCTTTTCCCATGGGGCTATTTAAGACTATAGATTCCTTGTCAGCCATTTTTAACTATGTCTTCCTTTTTTTTTCTTGTCATAAAATATACATAATATAAAATATGCAACTTTAGCTATCTTAAGCTCAAACTGTTGAGCCAAGTGTTTAATCTTATCCAACTGAAACCATGTGCCCATTGCACTCTAATTTCCCGTTTCTAATTTAGACCCTGGTTGTTGACATCATATTCTGATACCGACCACTGTTAAGTTCTTCATGGAAATGGGTCTGTCCAGTGTGTGTCCTTTCATTGCCTGTGGCTTTCATTTAGCATGTCTCCCTGGCCCATCCACATTGTGAAAAAGACTCCAGTCCCCTTTCTTTTCACAGCAGAGTCATATTCTATGATGTGTGCCACATTTTCTATAAAAGTTGGCTCCCACCTTTCAGCTGATTGTAAACGCTACTGCTAAGAACATGGGTGAACAAAATCTCTCTGCATACCCGACTTTAGGTCTTCAAGGTGTATCTCCGGGAAAGGAATTGCCGGATGATACGGCCATTTTAACTTTAATGATTTCAGGAACAGCCCTTCATTTGTGTAGTAGCTGTCTCCTTTTCTAGCCCCAGCATTCCTTGTGGGGTCTGATTGCTTCATCTCGTCCACACTTGCTTTCTCCATGTTCGCCAATCACCATCCTAGCAGGTAGGAAGTGGTTCATTATCTTGGTTTTGATTGTCATTTCTCTGGTGACTGATGAAGCTCAGCATGCTCTTCGTGCAGCTGCCGGCCTTCCGTGTGCCTTTTCTGCAGATGCGTCTCCTTAAGTCCTTTGCTCATTAGTTTTCAACTATTAAGTGTAGCACCAATTCTAATTGGTCTTAATAATAAAAACCTGGAATCAGCTATCAGGGGAAAGCTGCAAGATCAGAGAAGCAGAGCAGCCAGCCACTAGAGAGACTTCTTACCTCTTGGAATCCTCAGCCTGAAAGGGGCTAAGCTCCTGTTTCCACCCCGCCTTCTCACTTCTTCTCTCTGCCCAGATATATCACTTCCTGTTTTCTCCTCCCAAATGCTGGGATCAAAGGTGTGTGCCACCACTGCTTGGCCTAGTGGCTAGCTCCGCACTCTGATCTCCAGGCAAGCTTTATTATGTTAGCACAAACAAAATATCACCACACGTCAGCTTGTCTTGTGAATTTTAATTTGGAAATATATTTTTTTGCAAGGACAAAGCAGACATCATAACAGGCTGCTCAGTCTTCTCTCAGAGATCAGGCCTCAATTTCAGTTTCCTGAAACTTGAGCAAGCAGTTTCTGGAAAGGCCATGAACAAAAGACATAGGCTTTGCAGTAGCTCCCTTTCTGCACATACTCTGACTGCTCAAGGTTCAGCCAATTGTTTACTGTCTGGGACCCCTCACCAACTGAGAGCTACATGCATGGGTCAATGTGAATGTACTAGGCCAGCCAGCCTCTATGGCAGCTCAAGGACAAAGCCTGGGACTTGTTCAGGCCTGTCCCAAAGTGGATAACTGTAACCCCCAACTAACCCTAGCCAATTAAAAGTTGCTAAAATGTTTGCTACTCACATAAACCAGTCCTGGGTCTGTTCCTATGAAGTCTGTAGACCCCAAGCCTCCTTGCTTTAAAAACCCCACCTCATTGCTAATCGGGGTCTCTCCTGCTCTGTTGTGCATTGTCAGATGGATGGAGAGTCGAGTTAACTCATAACAGTACAAAGACTCTTTGCTTTTGCATCGGATTTGGTCTCTTGGTGGTACAATAGTTTCACTTTCAAACATAGGGGATTTCTCTGTTATTTTTCTGTATGTATTCTAAACTTTATAACATCAGTGAAAACACTCTGTACAATTTTAATTCTTTTAAATTTATGAATGCTTCAGTGACTAAGTTATGACCTATCATGATATAAGATTCATGAGCACTTGAAAATTTTTGCTTAGACTTTGCCAAATACAGTATATACTTTAAATGTCAACCACTCACTGATGGCTAAGAGTGTTGCCCAGTTCTCTCATATACTTCCTTGGTTTTCTGTTCACATGTCTTCTGAACAGACAATGGACATTTACATTTCCAACTTCAGTTCTAGATTTGTGTGTTTCTCTTCTGTGAATTTCTTGACATAGTGTTGTAACTTTGTTGTTTGATACATTTAAATGTTGAATTTAACACAAAATCCCCTTCTCAATTTCTTGACTGCACTCACTTGGACACTCTTGTGCTTCTTGAATGTTAAGGTAAATTTCTCAGGTGATTTTCATGCTTCCATTCCCGGTTTTGGTGAGGCTTCTTAATGCGCATGAATATTGGATATAACACAACCAGATTCCTGCCTGCAGCAATAGAAGGTGATGCTCAGTTCAAGGGCAAATCTGCCAAAGAATTTGGTCGCTTACAGGAAGAGGAGATCACAGAGTCCTTCTCTCTGGATGAGCCATGTCATCACATAATTTCCCAGGCATTAATGTTTTAACCCCTATTCAGAAAAGTCATTATTTAATTGAATCATTGAGCTATTAATATACTCTTTTGTTCTGAATTATTATAGTAATTTTATAAACAGAATAATAGAACACCCCTCCAAAATAATAATCACCATGACAATACAAAGTAATAAAATGAATAAAATGCTTTATTTACAATTAAGATTTTAAAAGCAGGTAATGCATAGGAACTCTACATAGTTATGTAATGACAGGCATTCCATCTAAGTCAAATAGTATTTTAAGGAGTTCTTATAAGAAACTAATTACATAAAATACTTATTTCTCCTTTAAATAATTTTGAGTTTCATCATAATCTCAATATCTGAAATTATGAATGGACATATTTGAAAGTCACTAAAATAATTCAGGGAGAAAAGAAAGCAGACTCAAACAGGTTAGTGAACATTTTTCAAGGATAATGAGCTCTGTGCCTCCAGATATTTTATAATATTATAAGTAAATAAGCCCCAAACTAAGCTGGACTTGGGAAGGAGAAATTGCATCAAATGAAATTAAAAACAATACAAATAAAATAAGCAAGAGACCACAACGATTATAAATGCGTATGTATGAGTCAGCTAGGGTTCCTTAGCGTAACACCATAGCCTGGATGCTTCATACAAGAGAAAATTACTTTTTCATGGTTCTCCATCCTGAGAAGACCAAGACTAAGATGCTGGTGGTGCCTAGGGAGCTCTCTCCTGGCTACAGTTGGCCTTTAGTGATGGACAGAGCTCTGTTGTCTCTTAGCCTCCCTTAAGAGCACTGACGCTATCAGACTTGTGTCCCATCTTTAGGACTCCATTTAACCTTAATAAGACCCCTCTAACCCCTGTCTCTAACATGATTACCATGGTGATAGAGCTCTGACATATAAATGGGAAAACGAGTGCAACAGTCTACTGAAACCAGGCTGTGTGAAAAAATTTAATGTAACATTTATTAGACTGACAATCAACTATACATAAGTTAGCTGGATTTCATATAGCAAGAGGTAAATTTGAATTAAAAATTTATCTGTGGCTCTTTCTCTGTTAAATAGCATATACAAAATGCCACCATATTCAGAATTATTTACCTCAATATTATCTATGTATCTTTTTGCAATGCATGTCTGCCAATTTGCCGAAAAGGCATGTAAATGTATATAACATACTACCATTCTCCTGCTCTCTGGCTTATCTTGTTTCTGTTGAATTTGTCCACAGAAAGAGTGGAAGAAGAGAGAACTGAAGAGGGATAGAGTGTGTTTATCATGCATCTACTCAGATGGAAAAGTTGCCATTTGGGCGGTTTTTCTCCAAAGTCTCCAAGCCAAGTTAAGAAGCATGAGATTTTACTTTAGAATGATTTTTGCTTCCGGTCAATCATTCTCTCTCACAAAGATTAAACATATAGTCACAGCAATGACTCGCTATCAAGCTTTATCTGTTTCTGGTAGTTCATGGCAGTCCCCTGTAGTTCCTATCAATAGCTGATGTACATCGTTGGTTCTCAGAGTGATGTTTAGGTGTTATTGTCAGTGGGCTTTGTACGTAGTTTATAGAAAAAGATACTGAAACTGGTACATTCCAAATCAATTTAATTTCTCCTTAATGTTCCTAGTAAAGCCCAAGTAGATGGAAAATTCTCTCAGTGTGACCTTGTGTGTTCATTATTCCTTTCACAAGCCAGATCAACACCAGCCTCTTAATTGTCCTTGC
Organism: Onychomys torridus; assembly: GCF_903995425.1. NCBI lineage: Eukaryota > Metazoa > Chordata > Mammalia > Rodentia > Cricetidae > Onychomys > Onychomys torridus. The sequence goes on from NC_050444.1 coordinate 72,963,103, forward strand.
TTGGTGCTCACTTTTCATCCTTATCCTCATGTCAGACATTAAGCCATGGTTCCCATGCAGTAAGTTCACAGGACAGAACGAATGAATGACCTCACAGAGTGTTTTTTCCCTTATGTCTCTTAGTCTTGTCCGATAGCCTTTCGGATGTGTGCCCTTGACACACTTTAATGCCAAGGTAAATTTTAATGAGCAATTAATCATCTTTGCTCGACTCCCCACTTGCCCTGCACATTAATTTCATGTCAAGAATCTGTCTATAGTATTTCCTGTGAAAACTTCATCTGTCTTCTTTCTTTCATGGCTTTTGGCCTTGGTGAAACTCTAAAGCCATACCATAGCAAATAATTGAGGTAACAGTTCTAGGGGGAAAAAGGAAGAAACAGAAAACGTCATCCAGTCCACTGCTTATCTTGCCTGACATCACGCCACTAGTAAAGTTTCCCTCCCAATTCATTTTTACCTTTCATACCAAATCCTACAAATTCTGCAAGTTGAGTGGCATTGTAGCATAGTGACCAAAAAGAAAACAAGGAAAGAGAAAAAGGTATTAGAATCAAATAAAGAAGTTCTAATTTTGTCTATCACTTTACCTATATCTATTATCCCCAGGCTTCAGCTTCTGCATGTCATGTGGAGTCCTAGTGCCTAGTCTAGTGCCTAACATGGAGTCACTTCCCTTTGAGTTTGTGCAAGGTATTTTGTGGTGATATTGTGTTCCCCAAAATATTGTGCACCTTAATACACTTATCTGGGGTCAAAGAACAGAACAGCCACTAGATAGACATAGAGGCCAGAAAATAGTGGCATACACACCTTTAATCCTAGCATTCCAAAGGCACAGATCTGTCTGGATCTCTGTGAGTTCAAAGCCACACTGGAAACAGCAAGGCATAGTGACATACTTCTTTAATCCCAGGAAGTGATGGCAGAAAACAGAAACGTATTTATGGTGTGAGGACCAGGAACTAGACCTGGTTAAGTTTTTAGGCTTTTGAGCAGCAGTTCAGCTGAGGTTCATGCTGGATGAGGACACAGAGGCTTTCAGTCTGAGGAAACAGGATCAGCTGAGGAATTGGCAAGGTGAGGTGGCTGTGGCCTGTTCTGTTTCTCTGATCTTCCAGCGTTCACCCCAACACCTGGCTTCAGATTTGCTTTTATTAATAAGACCTTCTAACAATTCGTGCTACGTCATTGTGTTTGGAAAGGTGACTATTAGCTTTCTTGTCTTATCCATATTTAATTACAAGTGACATACAACTTCTAATTGTTGGAAACATGATGATATGCTGGAGTATCATTCCAATGAATAGACAGAGAAAGATAAAGTGGGAATCAGAAACAGGCACGTGGGAATTTATGAGGCCATTGTGATTAATTTACTTTAAGTCAAATACAAGTACCCAGGAAAGATGCAGAGATGGTTGGCATTGGAGCACTGCTAAGTGGGGATATCCTTCCTCTCAGCAGATGTATTGACAATCCTGACCTCTCCTCAGCACTTCCTGTATGTCAGTCAGGATTTGAAATACAGTATACTCTAATAATGAATCTTGAATTGATTCCAAAACTAGTTTGAGGCTACTGAAGAGTTTCATATGGAAAGGAGTGGTAATGTGACTAGAGTTAATAACTGTCTATTTGAATTCCAGGTATTGTTTATTGATCAAGCCCCAACAGGTCACAGTTGTGATTCCCCCACTAAGTTCCTTCCAAAATGGAAGCTAACTGGTGAATGACCCAAAAAGGGCAATTCCTTTTGAAGAATACTAGGAAGATGGAGTAGAGTCTGGTAGGTGTTGGATCACAAATACAATCCTGTTTCAACAGGTGAAAGGAAAACTAGGTGTGAGGAACAAGGGATCAACATATGTAAACTCACCCACAGGAGGCTTAACGTCAAACCTCCCCAGTTAGAAAACCCCTTTTGTGAATTCCTCTGCACTTTAGAAGTGATTGTGATTGGCACACATAATTTGGTTTGCCCTGCTTAAAATTGAGAATGATGCTAGTAGTTAATAAATTAGTAAAAAGAGTCTGTCTCTCTCCCTAAAGAGAAGTTAGGCAAACAGAGGTCCAGAGCCACTGGCAATAAAAGATAAACATAAAGTTAAATCTATCACATTTTAAACTAGATTCAAGGCAGGCTGTAAAAGTGTCTTCCCGAATCCTCCTACATGTAATATTTGTGGAACAATCCACAGTATCACACTGGTGAGATATAGTGATTTTCTGTAAGTTTCAGACAATGCTGTCACTGCACCCCAACATTATAACCCACCTCATAATGGCTCATTAATGCTCCTTTAACATGTAAAATCTGGTCGCCTTCAGAGTGACAGGACACACACCTCTTGGGGTGTTCCTGGGATGTAATTTTTTTTGTTACTATTTTGTGTGATTCCCTCACACACTGTGGTTTGAGCCCTGTTTCATACTCTATGAATCAAACTGTTTCAGATTTCACTGTTTCTTCCAGACCCTGCCCTGATATATGTCATTTTTATAGTGTTCTAACCATAGTCTAGACACACATTTATACTCAGCTTAAATGATTCATAAGAATGTTCCTGTTGCTAGTCTTTTTAATAGTCATTTTAATGGCTACATATTATTTTATTGTGATATAAAGCATATTCTGTTACTCAGTTAATCATTTACAATTATTTTGTCCCCAAAATTCTTCTTCGTCTGCTTTTTGGGTTAAATATGATAAAGTCCTACAAAATGGGCTTACTGGATCAACATTTTGTTCCCAATATTTTTAACAATCAGAATCAATTATATGTACCATGTCCATAGAAGTCAGCAGTTTTCACTTCACACCCACAAGCTGAAGCATGAAAACTAAAGTATTTTTAGTTTGAAAGGTATTTAGCCAAGTGTAGAGGGAATCAAGGCAGGGGTGGTCAAGAGTTATCCACACCCTGGGAGTTCCACAGTGTAAGGGTAGCTTTCTGTGGAAAGGGACTGCCTCCAAGATGTACCAAGTCTAAATGAAACTTTATGATGGACCAGTTCCCTAGAAGTCAATTATGATGTGCGGTACTCCAATCTCACTAAGATATCACTTCTCATATTTTCATAAACTTGAAAAAAGTCTGTAGCTTTCATATTCTCATCACTGTTCCAGCTTCTGACCCTGTGTCTGATTGTCTTCCCAGCTAGTATCATAATGATGACCTTCGACTTTTTGCTCTACTTTCTGATAGGTCAATGCCTAACATTTAGTTAGGGCTTGCTACAGAGGCTTTCTGCTTCCAAATCCTTTCTGCTCCTTACTCCTTGGCTTTATTTAATTCAGCCTTGAAAAGCATGAGCCAGCAATTCCCTTTCAGCAATGTATTACAAATGGTTGCTTCTTGTTATTTGTCTTTTAAGCTAATTATATTTTTATATTGAGATGTGTTACTTACAAATATTTCTTTTTTCCCCCATGATTTAGGCCTTTACTGTTTTTAAAATTAGAAAGGCATTCTTCAAATAAATGTGGGATAAATATTAATCTATAATTTATTAAATGATTTATTTCTGTTTTTAATTATGTTGCTATGTGTCAGTGGGTGGGTTTGCAGATGTATGTATTGTACCGATGAGGTGGAGGCAGAAGGGAGCGTCAGATTCTCTGGAGCTGGTGCTATGATTGTGAATTGTCTACTATAGGTGCTGGAAACTGCACTTGAGTCTCTGTTGATACTAGACTCATAAAATAAGCTGAGAAAAATTGTATCCTTTAAGAGTGTGTAAGCTGAAGTTATTCTTTCTATATACATTTTTCACAATTTACTGCAGAAGTCAACTCTGAGAATTTCCTAGTAAGGATATTTTGAATGGCAGATTCAGGATGTTTAAGAGATGTCCATGATCTTGTATACTCTAATAATGAATCTTGAATTGATTCCAAAACTAGTTTGAGGCTACTGAACAGTTTCATGTGGAAAGGAGTGACAATGTGACTAGAGTTAATAACTGTCAAAAGTTCAGATGAACAGATATGGGACTAACTTATGGGGGAAGACACAGTGGCAGTGCAAGTGCAGTGGTAGGGGACCAGTGATGCAGCTGTGTGTGTGTGTGTGAGTGTGTGTGTGTGTGTGTGTGTGTTTGTGTGTGTGTGTGTGTTGCTGTTGATACTATTGCTGTTGTATGGGTGCTCAGGTCAGCTTGTATGCATGTGGCTCTGTGTCAATGCAGTCTAGTTTATGATTCTGGAGGCTTAGGATAGAATTTGGTGTCCAAATATAGTTTCTAACTGCTTGCTTCAGTAGAATTTTGAATGGTAAATTTTTCATACCAAGATGTGAATTGAGTGAGTAAAAGAAACGATTTTATAGCCATCCGTAAATGACTCCCCAGCAAAATCTGATTAGGCATAGGCAATGCAGTGAGATGAAAGCCTATTTCCTCAACTGGCTCTCTTTCTCTGAGTTTCCAATCTCTCCCTAAACTCTCCAAGCTTTCAAATTCTCCATAGGCCTCAGGGTGACCTGAGGATGACACACAGGAGTGGTGACCATCATTGGATTTACCCTCTTCCTACACAGTTCTCCAAATCCAAGCCCTGATAACTAGAGAAAACAACTAGAACCTTTGGAAGATCATTAGTGGTGCCCCTTCACCCCTGAACCCACAGGTGTGCAGGGGTGGGAGTTCCAACACAGCTTGGAAAATCAAGTGTCATGATTTAGAAAGATGCAGTCCCTGGTGATGGTCACTAGTACATTGTGCAAAGCAAGCTTCCTTCATGATGACACCATTAGATGAAGCCATATGTGCCCATAGCCAGTCACAGTCACTACTGATTAAAAAAAAAAAAAAAGGAAAAGTCAAATCCTTCCTTTTCCAGAACTGAACACTTGTTGTACAGGAACATGTTAGAAACTTGCCTTTCTCTGCCTGGGACATAATTCATGTTATTGAGAGGAAAACCCTACCATTACCTTAATGAAGCCCAAAGATCAATTGTTTTGGAAGCCCTAATTAAGCTAGTCTACAGAGAGATCAGAAGCAGTAGCCACATTCTTTCTTGAGCTGTATTAATTTTAAAAAATGCTTAGAATATTGCATACAAATGGTGTGTGTGTGTGTGTGTGTGTGTGTGTGTGTGTGTGTGTGTAGTGTGGTGTGATGATCTTTAATGAAGTGGTCTGTCCTGAGAACTCTACAAAGGCAAGATGAGGTCAGTTCCTGTCTTGAACTCTTCCGTGAAGAGTTAAGCTTAATTATCTTGTAATTGTATTAGAAATACAAGCAGAGTTTGCTTTTGCAGAAACAGCAGGATGGTGCTGCATCTCTGCGGGTGCAATGTGGATGAGAAACTTCCTCCAAATTCTGTAGCAAACTGTGTTGGGAGAAAGAGAGACTATATTGTGTATTGAACTTTAACTTTCAATTTTTTAAAAGATCAATTTTATACATATAAATATGCATTCTCTTAATGTTAATTTTTATGGACATTTTAATAAAAGAACATCATTAAAGCATGCAGTAAATGAAGTTGGGGCTTGAGAGAAATTTGCCTGTAGGCACAATCCCAGGGTGTCATGGGAAATTGGCTTTCTCATTTAACTTAAATTTAAAAATGTAGTTTATAGGGAAACTCACTAAGAGAATGTGTCTCATTAACTGGAGCATCCAATGGGACTGAGTTATAGCTTCCTAATACAGACATAAATACAAATTGATTCAACTGTTAATTTGAAGGTTTATACTGTGATTATTTCCTTTTTTGAATTTAACCAAAGTCATTCAAGTCTCCAAAACTATATTCCCAAAGATTATAAGTACAGTTAGCTAGGAAACTCATATTTTTAGAGAAGTATTTTATAAATATCCACTCTACTAGGAATCCAACTGTGTTAATGGTACATATTACTTTCCATTTCATTAATTTTACTTCTCTGCTATCCACTGGAATCATGTGTCTTTTGCCATTTAAATTCTTTTCACCATCCTCTGCTTCTCAATCCTTCAAGTAACATTTATTGAGTACATATTCAATAGTAAAACTGTTACCCAAGACATTCATTTTCTTACCTAATCATAATTAACTACTCAGGGATATTATTATACCCATTTTTAAAATGGAAACATTGGTATCACAAAGTTTAAGGCAAATGGTCATGTAATTTTATCTTCCAATTTAACTTCATGATTCCACTCTTGGGCATTGTTCTTTAATTTGGACCAATCCTACCCAACAGTATTCTTTCTAAGGTATCTTCTCCCTACACTTTACATATATTCTTATCTTTGAAAATTTGCCTGTACATATCTTGTCCACATCATATCCTTACCTGTAAAGTAAAATAAATCCATCATATTGATCCACTCACATCTTCTCTATTTGTTTTTGTAGTTGGGAGATATTACATAAAGAAAATGTTTCACAAAATATTTACCATGGTATAAACATGTATATGAATATCTACTGATATGTAAAATATATTAAATGCATGTGTAATGTGAAAATAATGCATATTTTTCATACCTTTCCTAAAAATCTATTGTTCCTCAACACTTGTTGGAACCATGTTCTGCTTGGTCTAGTCCCCTTGCCACATTTCTCACTTCCAAGCTAGAGTATAGTAGATGAACTTTCTTAAAATTCAATTCTGTTTCTGTCACCTTTTACTTTAAATACTTTAATTGCTCCCTGCCTCTTACTGGGTAAACTGGTAGATTAGTCCTTTGCTTTTTAATGATCCATCAGTTTGGATCCAAGTTTCTTTCTAAACTCAGTTTCATAACACTTCTGTTTCCCTTAAATAAAAATAGAAAACAGTATTTATTAAGTATTTGCTATATACAAAACTTTATATATTTTATTGTGATCACAATGGGATATAAATGTCAATATGATCCCATTTCACAGATGAGAAAACAGAAAAATAGAAAACATGGCATATATACATTTTTGTTACTATATAACAATTGGGTGGTCTGTCATAGTCTAAGTAACAAGCAAAATGAGTACTAAGCAGTTGATACTATCACAGCTCATCAACTTCCAGCACTCACTGGTATGTTCCTCACATTTTAATCATACTTAATAAACACGACCATCAGGTTTTCTCTGGACTGTATTCTTCCCATCCAGAAAAGACCTGCTCACTGCTAAGTTTTCAGAGCACTCACGTGCCACTCATGTTTCCATGTTTGTGTCCTGCTTTGATGATATCCAATTTCTTTTAGAAGCAGTGGGAGAATTACACCTATTATTTCTTCCTTTTTACTCTGAAGAATTTAGCGAGTCCTCTGTTATTTTATCATCATTTTCATTAAAATATCCACTGAAAGTCACAAAAGGACATCTATTCTATTAGAAAGAGAATAGACTGAAGCCCTCAAATTATAAAATCCTTGAGTAAAGAAATTATAGTATTTCATATATTCATGCTGTGATAAGGATCATGTGTTTTCAGAGCACCAATTCTTTTCCATACCACTACTACTTAATATGCTGCAGTATAAATATTTTAGTTTGCCCATTCTTCTAATCATATCTTCTATTAATTCCTCAAAAATAATAACCATCTATTATTTAGTTTTGTATCTCCAGATTCAAAATTGTCCTGTTACTTGATACTTAAATATGCATTTAAATTTAAGATGTAATAACAAAATAATCAAAGGTACTTTGATCAAATCCAACTAAATGTTCAGAGGCTATCAGAAAAAATCATATTCATATTAAATATTAATTCAAATCCAGGAGCAATATGCTTAGTAAAAAGCCTTTGCTTTTAAGACACCCTCAAATGCAAGTGGAAAATAACCAAAATGGCTGCACTGATAATTTTAACCTTTCCAGATTAACATTATCCTAAAAATAAAATAGTCAGTTTGGTGAAAAATCATTTCAACAGAAAGCAGCAGAATGTGTTCCCAGCAGAAGAACGCCAATTATTATTACCCCCAAAACCCAGCAACCAACAGAATAAAAGTTTCATGCAATATTGCCACACTGGTTTAGAGTCTCAAATTTGAGGTCAAGATGTCTGAAATAAGGTCTTTCTTTTACAACTTATAACACTCTCATTTTAGTAAACTATTTCTCTTTCCTACAAAGTGGGATAATTCACTGGCATTATCTTTTTTGAGTTGCATGCTTCTGGCAATTTAAGCAGGGATGTCATAATCCCTAATTGAGAACCATATATTAATTTGCAAGCTGATTTTGATAGTCAATTAACTTATTTATACAACTTTTCCTTAAATTAAACATTTATTTTATTTCCTATCATTGGGTCACTAAAGGTTTGGGGATTTTTTTATTTGGAAGATATATAAACTTAAGCTTAAGTTTTCCTGCTTCATAGTGAAAAACAGTAAATTGGCTACTGAGCTCCTCTATGCCATTGTGTTCTGAAATGTTTGTCTGAGTGTAGTTAGAGTCATAGTCACCTCACATTCTTTGTTGAGGCTTTTTAAAAATCATTTTCAGGGCAGATCTAAGCTATGTTTATATTATACAATGGTTCCCCTAATTGTTTGAGAGGACATGTTTCTAACACATTTGAGATTATCTGTAGTAGCTTGTTTTAAGAATTTGGAATGGATTCAATAATAGGATTAGATGAATTCATTTGTGGCCTAAAATTATTGATAAGCACTTCTTAAGTGGGGACCCTAGGGTTTCCCAGATTTCTGCCATTCCATGTCGACCACTTAAATTTTCTTATGTTTTCAGTGGGAAATGTCCCCCAAAGTATCATGTTTCAGCACGTGGTCCCCAGAAGGCAGTGTTCTTTTGGAGAGCTATGGGCACTTTAAGAAGTAAGACCCTTTTATTTTGTGTATGAGTGCATTTGAGTGTTGCTCACATGCGTCAAGGATAGAATTGGTAAGAAAAAATGAAAGGTAAAGTTGAGGAAGGTGTGGATGAAGGATGACAATCCAGTAATTCAACAATATATTGGTTTTCTGTTTGTTTCTAAGCTCTAAAGGGGAAATGTGGCGGGGTGTTATTTTAAGCCATCCTTAGTTTTCCTTAGTTGTGAGTTTTCTGAAATTCACATTTGCAGTATATAAGAATGATGCAAATGTTTTTACTCTCACTAACTCAGCCATAAATGACATCAATATTGAAATCTCAATAATGTATTTGCCTACAGCTACTAATAGTCATATACAATTTCCATTTCCCACTATGTCTCTGGGTCTATTCGCCCAGTCCCAATGGATACATCTACAAAATAATCCCTAGAACCCAGTCCCAATGGATACATCTACAAAATAATCCCTAGAACCCAAGGCTAAGGAATCATTGCAGGAGGGACAAAAAGATTTTAAGAGCCAGAAGATCAGGAAGTTTGCTACGAAATTGGTGTCTCCTAAGAATGTTAGACACTATACCCATAAAGTCTTATCAACATGGTTGCTAAACATGATCCAAGGAAGGACAACAGCAATTGACATGACACTGTTAAAATTTTTACTTAATGTGTTGTCTCTGAAATGAGATAATTTTAATGTATTTCTCATATAGAATTTATGACTAATTATGCATATATGTAGTTTGTACATAGCTGATACTTAAAATAAAAATGAAATCACTGTGGAAAAAAGGACGTAAAACACAATTGAAGAAGTTGGATAATGGGAGGCAGGTCTCAGGCCTTATACTTGGGCCACACTGGCAGCCTTTCTTCTCCCTCTCTCTGTCTCTTTGTGTCCTGGTCCACTTAGATATGAGGTAGCCCAGACCCACCTCCCAGCCATGAACTCTGTCATGCTTCCCCACCAAGAGCCAAAATACATGCTTGTTCCCTTGAGTTGCTTCTTGACAGGTACTTTGGTCACAGCAACAAAAGCAGATAATATAAGCCCCTTGTAGATTTACTAATATACCTCAAAATCATCTTTTATAATTCTGTTCCTCACAACTGTAAGAGATTTTAATTACCACATAGATACAAAAGGTAACAAAGGAATGATGGCTGTGAAATGGAGTTTCCTTTCTATTTTCTGACTAAGGGCACTGATAATTTATGTGTAGCTGAACTTTTGCTATGTCCCACCTGGCCTGTGGTCCGGACAAATCTTTTCCACTCGCATCCTCCAAATATAAACACACAGGTTTATATTATTTACTAACTGTATAGCCATTAGCTCAAGCTTATTACTGACTAGCTTTTTTTAAAATTAAACCCATTTCTGTTTATCTATATGTCACCACATTTTCTGTGGCTTTACCTGTGTGCCATTATATGCTGCTCCCTGGACAGTGGGCTGGCGTCTCCTGAATTAGGCTTCCTCTTCCCAGAATTCTCCTTGTCTGCTTATCGCACCTATACTTCCTGCCTGGACAATCAGCATTTTATTAAACCAGTGTACAAAAGCATTATCCCATAGCATTTCCCCTTTTCTGTTTAATTAAAAAGGAAGATTTAACTTTAACATAGTAAAATTACACATAACAAAACAGTTACCAAGCAAGAATTAATGTTACAATACTTAGTCTATTTATATTTGGCAAATTCAAAGAAAATATTCTATTTATCCTATATTTTAGTCTAAGATTTTATATCTAACTTATCTTTTATCATAACTAAGAAAAATTATAACTATCTAGTCTTCAACTACATCAAAGACTTCAGACGGATATACTATTACTAAGTAAATAAGAAGTTCATTGTAAAGACCTTTCAAAAATCTAGAATGACAGAGACAGCTGGCTGCCTGGACAGTCACCCAAAGTTCTTCTGCAATGTTGGGGCATCCACCTTCAACTCATAGGTCTAGAGTCTCTCAATCACTTTTCTCTGTGTTCTGTAGAATGTCTGACTATTTCTTCTGCAAAGCAGGAACCTTAATTACCTTGCAAAGTTCAGTGGTCACCTTCCTATGGGTCCTGCATATCCAGTTGATAAAACATTTTGTCAAGCAGTCCAGGCAAGAACAGTTTCCTGACAAAATAGCTATTTCTGCCAAGAAGAAGATAAATTCCATATGGAGTGTTTTTGATGCTCATCTTTCTTTTTGAAGTAAACCAGTGCTGCCAGGATAAGACGTGTCTCACTGTCCAGAAAGTCTAAGTTTTTAAAGCATTTTAAATGTCATATTCTATAGATCTTTGAAGTGTTTGAAGATTACCCACCTAATTGAATTATATCTATGTATACCTAGAAAAGTTAACATGACTATCAGTTTGATTATCATAGAGGACTATTAATCTGTGTTTCTTAATTACCCATTATAATTTAAATGAGTTACATAAACATAATACCTTAAACGAGAGTCGAAATATATATATAGTATGACAAAATTAACTTTAAATTTGTATCAATAAACTAAAATCTATACCAATGTAAAACATTTTAAACAAGTTGCTCTAAAAGTAGGTCAATAATCCACCCTTTTATCTTATCGTATCTATATCCTATATTTCTGTATTGTTATGTGAAAGTATATTTTAGGAATGGTTCCATTTTCTAATGCTATCTGTTAAATATTATCATCCATAATTACCAGCCTCAACTTTCTTTTTTAATATACCACTCTAATAATCATAGCTATTAGTTGTATTAATCTGGTTCAAAAAGATATTTATAAAAGATTTAGAGACATCAACAATAAAGTGCTTCTTATTTCAAATAATAACAAAAACACAGATTCCTTTTTATACCTCCCAAGATACCATTAGAATAATTACAAAGCTTGGTTTTAATATCCATGTTAGAATAGTAGTGCATAAGACAAAATAAGTCTCTATTAGTTAAATACATTTGTGTGAATTTCTAGACTAGGGGAATTGGACAGCATCTTGTTAATACATGGAGAAAACTCCATCTGTAAATATACACTGGAGGCAGATGATGTAGGCAGGGGATAGAGAACAGTAATGGAGACAGGTGACAGAGAATGGGCACACTGCTCCAGGATGAACACTAGATACTTGAGGTACAGGACTATGGCTAAAGGACTACAGGACTACATCACATGAAGATGATAAAGAGGACACAGAAAAATACAATTCACTTCTCATCAACATTGGAACAGAGCATCAGGAGGTGTTCCCAGAAGAATAACCCCCATTATTACTACTCCAAACCCAGCAACCCACAGAATAAAGTCTCATGCAATACTGTGACAGTGGTTTAGAAACTGCCTTAAAGTCTGAAATTTGAGAACAAGAAGTCTGAAATGATGTCTTTTACAACTGTAAATTATAAAAGGAAGACCTTTGTTGTAATGTCTTGGAGCACAAATTCATGAAAAAGCCTCTTGCCTGTGGCTCAGGCTGAAGCTACACTCAGTCAGAGTTCCTACCCTACCAGCTAAGTTTTTGTTGCAGCCTCTCTGCAGCAAACTCCATATGTTTTTGGGTTTCAAAAACCACAGGAGCTAGCCTCTTTTGTACATTCCCCTATGCAGACAGCTGGATCTTTAACTTCTTTCCTCTCCTGGTGGGTTTGGCTTTCCTTGGACCCCCTTCTTGGACTGCTGCTCCACCATCATATGAATTGTCTTTGTCAGCAGATTTGGTGAGTCAATTGGGATTTCTTAAAGGGGGGAATTAGTTAAAAGAGAGTTTCCCACACACACACACATTAAAAAATGGGAAACATTTTTACAATGGAGGGAGTTTGGTCTCTGATAATATGATTGATGGTCTAAAAATGGAACAATTAATTGAGAGGATAATTAATGTTGATGGGATTTATGTAAAGTCAATTATAAATATTATTTGTTTGATCATTTCTGTTTAGTCACTTAAAAAGTTGGTTAATATGAGTGTCAAGATAAAAGTTTTAAAGAAAACTTGTTAAAACAGATCATAGAGATATTCAGATCCAGACAGAGGAATTTAAAGGAGAACCAATCTAAACATTGCTTTATAAGGTTACAGAGAAATAGCCTAAGGCTTTCAAACAAACCTTAATTTACCTAGTAACCTTACCGGAACTGCCAAATGATAGCTCTGCTCAAGGCTGTATAAGAGCTGATTGGACTGCTGTGCAAATGTTAGATTTGAGGAGATTCAAAGAGGCAATAGTCTCATATGGCATTTACTCATCTTTTGTGAAGCAGATGGTAAATTTGTGGTCAATTTGTAATAGAATTTTCCCTCAAGACAGCAGAAATTTGGTTACAGCCATCTTAGAGGCTTATCTTCAATTACAGTGGAGGACCTGGTGGAAAGATGAGGCTAAGAACATTGAATAACAAAATAGAACTAGAGGTTTGGCAGTATCCCAAGATCAACTTCTTGGAGAAGGTGATAATGCTGATATACAAAGACAACCTTTATATGATAACCATACCCTAGCTTTATGCCACATTGCAGTCGTGAATGCTTGGGGCAGAATTGAAGAAGTAGGAAAGAAAATTGAGTCATTTACAAAAGCTCAAAAGAAACCTTCACTGCTTTTGTACACAGATTGACTTCAGCAGTAAATAGAATGATACCAAATTCAGAAGCTAGACAAATAATAATTGAATCTCTGGCTTTTGAAAATGCTAATACACAATGCAAATGGGTAATTAGGTCTTTATTAGCAAGATCAGCACCCTTGGGGAATAGATTTGAGATTCAGTCAATATTGAATCTCATGACCAGGATGATGCTTGGATAGGAGAAGTGATTTCCAGAGGTTTGAAGAAAAATAGTAATGTCAAATGTTTTGATTGTGGTAAATAAGGTCATCTAAAAAGGAACTGTAAACAAGGGCATTCCTAGAAATAATGTTTTTTCAAGGAATGACCCCAACAGAATGCCCCTCACTTCTGGATTATGCAGAAGGTGTGGCAAAGTCAGATACTTAACCAACAAATATATATCAACAAGGAAGAAACAAGGTAATCCTTTGCCTTTGCCATCAAGAAATGCACTTAAAGGCCTCCTGTGGGCCCCCATGTCAAATTCCGTCCAATCCTTTCCTGTCATCATGGAAGAAACTCCTTTGCAGAGCCATTGAAGAACTTAATGCCTATTATAAAAAACCATACTGCTTTGTGTTATAGAACAGCTTTAGAAAATAAAACAAAAATTTAAGGAGAAACCATAAATCAAAATTTATAAAGATTAGATTTAGAAACTCCCCAAAGTTAGGGTTAGGGAAGGGTTTTGTTTTTGTTATTATAGGTTAATAAAAACAATCCTCTTGAAGAATTTAAAGACCTTTGATCAAATAGGCATCAAAAGAGAAGGAAAAACTACCCAGAAAAAGAAATAATCTGATCTAATGTGATCTCCAAAGTCTCCAAAAAGATGATAGGATCCCACAATGATGATTCCACACTGATTATGATAACACTACCAAGTTGACAAACACCACCAAAAGATTGGCTTTGGACTACAAACTGCTCAGGACAATATTGAAATGGCTAGTGGAGATGATACAGCCTCACAGACTACTGAACTCAGGACTTGATCATAATCCTAAATTTTCTTTGTATCCCCATAAGACTACCAGGCAGAGAGGCAGAGAGACTAGCAAAATGGCTCAGTGGGTAAAGATGATTGTGGCTAAGTCTGATTGCCTGTGTTCAGTCCCTGGAATACAAGTGGTGGAAGGAGAGAACCAACTCTCACCAGCTGTCCCCTGAATGCCACACATGCACATGCACCGAGGCACATGTGCACTCATGTTTGCATGCACACACACAAACACACACATAAAATAAGTGAATAAAAGTTTTAAAAATACTGACAGATTTACCTATTCAAGTACTTATAGCTACAATACCTGACAGACTGGAAGAGGGAAAGAGAGTAAATTGCATGTGTGTGTGTGTGTATGTGTGTGTGTGTGTGTGTTTAAATTCTTCAAAGCAACACTGATGATAGAAGGTGACTTTCATTCTCCAAGAAACTTGGATAAAGACATTTACAAGAGTGCTGGGCAGCAGTGGTACATGCCTTTAATCCCAGCACTCAGGAGGCAAAGCCAGGTGGATCTCTGTGAGTTCGAGGCCAGCCTGGTCTACAGAGCGAGATCCAGAATAGGTACCAAAACTACACAGAGAAACCCTGTCTCAATAAACAAAAAAACAAACAAACAAAGACATTCACAGCAGCTCCCCAACATGGCCAAGACTACAGATAACTAACAGAAGTGCAAATACATAAGTTGGACTGTACACACTCAATAATTTTCTAGGAGTGGTAGTGTCTGCCTGCAACAACAGTATTAGAGGCAGAGTCAGGGAACCATGGGATCTAACCCAGATTGGGCTACGGACTAAGAAGGAGCCATCATGCTGTATGGAAACCCAAGGAGCTCAAGAAAGACCCACATGCATGAGCAGTAAGCCTGAGTAAGCTGCACTGCTGTAGCTGAACCGCTCACCAAGAGCAGCACACACACTTGTCCACCACATCCCTTCCTGATCTGTCCATTCCAAAATGGGTAATTCACTTTCTTCCCATCTGCATGTTCTCCTCATCTCCACATACATAAGCAACTTATGATGTCTAAAGAGCAGACATGGTGGACACATCTGCAATCCTAGCCTTTGGGAAGTGAGAGAAGGGGATCAAGAAGTCCAAGGCCAGCCTGGGCTACCCAGTGAGCCACAGGACAACCTGGGCTACAAACTGAGACCCTGATTCACAAAACAACGAAGATTGGGAGCTGGAATGATGGCTTAGCAGTTAAGCAAATATATTGCTTTTGCAGAGGACCCAAGTTTGACTCCCAGATATATTATAAATTATGAAAGGTTAACGCCTCTAAAATATAAACTCTTACAAATGACCAAAAACAGAAAAAAAAAGAAAGAAAGAAAAAACATGTAAAAGCTCAAATCAACGAAGGTGAGAGGATAGGGATGTCACAAAGTTACTTTAAAAATTCAAAGTTAAGGAATACCAATGAGTGTCAGGTCTAGTGGCCCATGCCTTTAATCCCAGCACTCAGGAGGTATAGGCAGGAAGATCTCTGAGTTCAAGGCCAGACTGCTCTACACAGCTGCTCTAGAACAGCCAGGGCTGTTTCACAGAGAAACCCTATCTTGAAAAACAAACAGGAGGGTTAGAGATTTAGCTCAGTGGTAAAGCACTTACCTTGCAAGAGCAAGGGCCTGGGTTCAATCCTCAGGTCAAAAAAAAAAAAAAAAAAAAAAAGCAAAATGAGGAGAGGGCAGAGGGAGGCAGAGGGAGGCAGAGGGAGGCAGAGGGAGGCAGAGGGAGGCAGAGGGAGGCAGAGGGAGGCAGAGGGAGGCAGAGGGAGGCAGAGGGAGGCAGAGGGAGGCAGAGGGAGGCAGAGGGAGGCAGAGGGAGGCAGAGGGAGGCAGAGGGAGGCAGAGAGAAGTAGCCTAGAAAACTACGCCCACATTCCAAAAAATGGATTGTGGATGTTTGTCTTTGTTTAGGGGTTGGTTAAAAATTATTATTGATCATAGTCAATCTCTTTCTATAAGAAAAAAGGAGGATATAATATAGAAATGATAGGATAAAAGGGTAGATTGTTCACTTACTCTGGAAAAAAAGAGAGATAGAAATAATAGGATAAAAGGTGGATTATTGAATCTACTCTGAAAAGAAAAGGGGAGGATATGGATATGATAAGAAAAAGGTACATTACTGGATCTACTTTGAAAAAACAGCTACTAGTTTTAAATATTTTACATTGGATTGGATTTTTGTATATTGATACAATTTGAGAGTATTTTTGTTAGAACATACTGTGCATACATTTCTAACCTTGTTCAAGGTATTGTACCTGTATAACTCATTTAACAATGTAATGCAAATTTCTAGTCTGTGAAAGCCCTAGCTTGTTCCTTTGTCTCTCTAATCTTTTGGCATTTACCCCAATATCAGGCTCTCAGGTTTTTATTGAAAGACCATTTTAGCAATTTGTGTTCCACCTTTGGTGTAATGTCTTCAAAATTTGGAAACTGAATGAACTTGATCCTTAATTATCTACTCAGAAAAAAATTGGTAAATAACTATGAATGTAAGTTAGAGATAACATTACACAAATATAAAAGCCTCTAAATTTACCTTCTTTGCCCCTAAATGCATTTGGGATATTGCTGCAGAATGAACAAGGTGTTCATAAAACAAAAAAACAAAACAAAACAAAAAAAATGACATGGAATTCAAGAATGAACGAAACTAACCCAAGAGTACATAAGCAGTCAGCCGTACAGCAGTCATGGGAAACAAAGAGCTTTAAAGAACAGATATCAGAAAATAATACCTGTGAACATGTCAGTAAGAACTCAAGAACCCCGCCATTCCCCTACCCCTCAGTGTTCATAATACTGTTTTACTTTGCACTGGTTAATACTTTTCATGGTCATTATTTACATTATTTATTTTCAATTTTAAAATAAATCCGCAGGCTGGAAAGAAAGATTTTGATACTTCAGAAGTGAATGAAAATGTGCACTATGACAGTGTGTAAGTTCATCTGGCAGAAATGAACAAAGGATCATTAGATGTAATAGAAAGTAAAAATTAAAACATATATATCTGGTCTTATAATTCTTTACACTTACATATATATTATCAGGTTATGTTACTTATAGCATGACCTCTCTACTCACAGAATTTATTATGAAATGGACCAATACCACCTACATAAGGTTATTTCCTTAGTTTAGAACAAAATATATTCATTGGAGAAGCATAATAAACAAACCTTGGTGTGTGCATAGCTGAGTGGTACAGGACTTGCCTAAAATTTGTGAGGCCCTGAGTTGATCCCTATTTCCACAAAATAATAAATAAAGCAAGCAAACATAAATACAAAAAAAAACGAAAAATGCAACCCAGGAACTAATCCTTGTGTTGAGTTCTATTTGCTTCTTTGTGGTGGTATTGTGTTCCCCAAAATATTGTGCACTCTAATAAACTTATCTGGGGTCAGAGAACAGAATAGCCACAATATTAAACATAGAGATTAGGCAGTGGTTGCACACACCTTTAATCCTAGCATTCCAGAGGCAGAGTTCAAGGCCACACTGCAAACAGCCAAGCATGGCAACTCATTCCTTTAATCCCAGAAGTAATGGCAGGAGGCAGAAAGGTATTTAAGGCATGAGGACGGTTAAGCTGTTAGGCTTTTGAGCAGCAGTTCAGCTGAGATCCATTCCGGATAAGGACTCAGAGGCTTCCAGTTTGAAGAAAGAGGATCAGCTGAGGAATTGGCAGGTGAGGTGGCTGTGGCTTGTTCTGCTTCTCTGATCTTCCAGCAATCACCCCAATACCTGGTTCCAGGTTTGTTTTTATTAATAACACCTTCTAACAATTCATGGTACACTTCTTAAACTCTGATATTACTTTTTTGTATTCAAGGCTTTCAAACAGGGCTTCAGCCATGGCTAATGACATGATTCAAAGAGGTTTCTCAAGTTTCATTAACTCTACATTTCTCATAACATGTACCTTAGAATTTATTTTATACAAAAAATAAATAAATAAAACAAAACTTCATACATTGGCAAAATAATAAAAGACAATGCTTGTGTGAACAGTGACATACAAAATATACTAAAATAAAATCCACTTGTTTGACTTACTCAGATCTTATCTTGGGCAAATACCCACACTTACATTCTTTCTCGCCATCACGATAGATGTATAAACCTTTGCGCTAAGTTTTCTTATGCCTTTTGGCAGCTGGTAGACTCTGTCACTGGCCCCACACACCAAGAAGATTTCTGTAAACAACCTTTCACCTTTTTTTAGGATTCCTCAGGCATGTAGTTGGCATTGGATTTTTCAACCAAAAGTGATGTATTCAAGATTCCTCCTAGATATTGCATGTACCAACATACCACTCAATTTTTTTCCAAGTTAGATTTACCACATTGGTTAGTCCTCTGAGTTGTTCATGGACATTTAAATGGCTCCATTGTGAGCCTATTTGAATACTGCTGCCATGAACATTCAGTCTTTGTGTGAAATATGCTTTCATCTCTCTTGTATAGAAATACATGAAGAGAATTTCTTAGTCTTATATGAATTTGTTCAATTTCATAGGAAAAAATTATCAAACTTCTTATCATAGTGGCTTTACTTCTTAAGTAAACATGAGTACTTTTTAATTTTTAATCATGGTTTATAATGTCATCTCATTGTGTTTGATTCCCAGTGAGGTCAATCAACTTTACATATGTGTATCATCCATCCTCACATCTTCTTCCTTGTAGTATCTTTCTAAATAATTTGTTAATTTTCTCTCAAATATAAATTTAAAAGTTAAAACTTCATTCTCCTCACAATGCCCTTTGGATACTTACAGATTTCTCATGTTGATAATGTCATTTTTGTTTTTTTTCTTAAGAAATATTTCCCTAATTCAAAGTGATAAAGACTATTTTTCTACTCAACACTTTGTAATTTTATATTTATGTTTATATCTGCAGTGTAATTAGTGTTAATATTGAAAATGATGTGAGAAACTCACATAAAAACTTCTGAACTTTCAATTCTCAAATATAAATGTTTGAATTCTCAACAATTTACACTTCATATATAATAAACATTTTTCTGTGCTACATTTTTGAGTGTAGCTAGAGAGACAAGTTAGTGGTTAAGAGTTTATGCTGTGTTTGCAGGGGACCAGAGTTTTGTTGCAGGATGTTTGTACACTGTGAAGATATGTTGCTATGATTGGTATAATAAAGAGCTGGACAGCCAACAGCTAGACAGGAGAGAATAGACAGGCCTTCTGGGCAGAGAGAGTATTCTGGGAAGAAGAAAGAGGATTTGCCAGAGACACTCAGGGGAAGCAGGATGTGCAGCACAGAGAGAGGTAACAAGCCACATGGCAGAATGCAGATTAAAAATGTGGGTTAATTTAAGTCATAAGAGCTAGTTGGAAAGAAGTTTAAACTAAGGCAGAGCTTTCCTAACTAATAACAAGTCTTTGTGTTGTTATTTGGGAGCTGGCTGTCGGTGCAAAGAAAGACTTGTTACAGAGTTTGATTAACAGCACCTGCATCAGGAGGCTCACAACTTCCTATAACACTGTCTCCAGGGGGATCCAATGAATCTGGCCCTTATTGGTACCTGCACTTATGAATATAACCCACAAACATATAATTAAAAATGATAAAAATTAATTTAAAAATTTGGAACCAATTCTTACATGTCTTGTCTTCTGTGTGTATGCATGTATATTTGCATGTCCATGTATTGTCATGTTCATGTGAGTATGTACATGTGTGTGCATGTATGTATGTACAGGTGTTTAGAGGACTGAGGTTGACATTGAGTTCCTCCTTCAATTGTACCTCATCTTATTTTTTGAGACAAAGTCTCTCTCTCTCTCTCTCTCTCTCTCTCTCTCTCTCTCTCTCTCTCTCTGACAGGGCTAGATGAGGGGTCAGCAAGCCCTAAGGATCCTCCTTCTCCTCCTCAGTGCCATGATTACAGAAGTGCACAGCCATTCTTAACTTCTGTGTGGGGGGCTGAGAATCTAAGTCATGGTTTCCTAGCAACACTTTGCTGACGTTCCCTCCCCTAAGAATCACTATGCTATTGCAATGGAGCTATTTTGGGTTGTGAATCTAGTCACAATTTTGCCTTCCTTTCTCTTTTTCCCTTTTCCTTTTTTTTTTAAAATAATTTTGTGGGTTTGGAGGTGGAAATTTTTGAATATTTTTCTTACAGATCCAAGTTGTTGTCTTGTTTTGATTCTATTCATCCTACTCTTTGTCACAGTGTGTACCTCTTAACTATAATGACTTCACATACACACACACACGTGTGTGTGTGTGTGTGTGTGTGTGTGTGTGTGTGTGTTAGCAAGTGTTTGTGTTTAATTGAAGGATTCTATCTTATCTTGCCTTAATGTTAAAAGCTTCTCTGGATACCAGATTTTTGGCTGGCCTTTTTTTTGTATTGTTTTGTTTTTAATGTTTGAAACATGCCATTGAAAAATATGCCATTGAAATGGCTACCAGCTCCAATTACTTCTGAACAAGAAATCTGTCATTAACCATATTAATGTTTCCTCATATGTAAGGTCATTTTTACTTGGCACTAAGATTCCCGGTCTTTACCTAGCAGTTAAACTGTAACGCTGTGTGTGTGTGTGTGTGTGTGTGTGTGTGTGTGTGTGTGTGTGTGTGTATTTAATTTGGGATAACCTTTGGGGTTGCAAATTACTGTTTTCAACCATATTTAGGGAGCTTTGGGTTACTATTTCTTCAATTTGTTAACAGAGCTGCTCAACTTTTTGACATTATAATGTGACATCATCTCCAAAGTGCTGGCCTGTGTTCCTCACCATACTGGGATGCATGCAGCCCTGAGGCCACAGATCAACTTGACCTACTTTAGTGCTTATTCCTTTGACTACTTTTTGTTCTGTCTTATTATATATTTTCTGAATAACTGTGTGTGTGTGTGTGTGTGTGTGTGTGTGTGTGTGTGTGTGTGTGTTTCTGGAAGTTTTCTTTCTTTAATATTTTCTCTCTTTGTTCCTGATGGGATAATTTCTATTAATCAATAGTTAAACTTATTTATCCCCCTCCTACTTTCTCAAATCAGCTATTATTTTTATTCAGTTTTACTTTTTATTTTATGTAAGTGGGTAAGTGGATATTTGCCTGTAAGTATGTAAGTGCACCATGTGCCTTTAATGCCCATGGAGGCTCAAAGTGGACATTGCCCTTTAAAGGATTTAAAAATCAGAAAGAATTTCCAACCCATTTTATTTCATCTTTGTTCAGCCATTAACCAAGATAATCCTTAAAGAATGGCCTTGGCTCAAATGTTGCAACATATTATATAGGTGCTTCACCGGGAGGTCTGCATTCCGTAATGACAGCGAATTCTTCCTTGGAAGGGACCTGAGAAGTCCTCTACATCCTTGAAATTAATAGAAAGAAAAAGAGATAAAGTGAACTAACAGAGTTCTGGCATCAGAAAATGTGAATCCAAAAACATCTGGCATACAGTTACTTTTAAAATTGAGGATGTCATTCAGCTCTTCTTACTATCATTTTAAGTCTATAATGTAAGAATGATAATTATCTTTTGGTTATCCATTGAATAAATGAGTAAAATTATTATGAGAACTAAATGATACAACACTTGGGAATCAACCCTAATCAAGGGTTTAGCAAACAAATGTTCAGAGAACATATGAAAGTAACTAATCGCCTTAATTTTGGTTTATGAGAGATGAGGGACTCTAGTCCAGCTTTGATGGGATATCTTAAATAATTCCCATTCTCTTACACATTTCATGCACAATGACAACACTGAGGCATGAAAATGATTCCTTCACCTTGGAGTGACTTCATTTTCTTTTTTGCTGGTTCACGGGGTCCTTTGTCCATTTTGGTATGACTGGTATGCAAAGTCATGAAGGAAAGTCCATCCATCTTAACAAGCATACCTTTTGGCTGCGAGTCAGCAGCTTGACATAATTATGATTTTTGGCATAGGAACAACTGCTTCTGTGGTTAAGCCATTGTCCCAAAAATCCTTCTCAAACCAGCTCTGTTCTCTGGCAGTGTGCCATGCCTGAATCCACTCATACATGCAAGGAAGAATTGTTCTCAGTGATTTATTGACATAGAGTGATCTAAGCTCACTGCTGTAATTTTCATCTCATCTATAATTGACCCTTTCATTTTAAGCCATTAAACATATTGTTGCAATTATTCTCTATTTTCAACAAATTACATGATAATAATTATCATTCTACACTATTATTAATAGCTTAAGCTATGATAATGACATTGGTAATAGTAAATTTCTTATAGATTCTAACTCACCTTAGTTGAGTCTGCTATTGTTTATAAAGTCATGTTATTAAGGTAATCTTGCCATATAAATGTCCAAATACAGGTTGGTTTTTCATTCTTTAGAAGTAAGTATTTCTTTGGAAGTTTGCATTACAATGGCATTGTTGAGTCAGAAAACATTATCATTTTCTTTCTCTCATGTGTACCTGTGTATTGTGTGGGTTTCTGTGTATCTGTGTTCACAACTGCAAGAATGCACATGTGTGCAAAGGTTTGTGTACACATGTCCACATATAGAGGCCAGAGACTGACAACCATTCACTGAGGCAAGGTCTTTCAAATGAAATTAAGTTTGCCCACACAACTAGTTTCTCTGTCCAGCTTGTTATGGGGGTCATCTGTACCTGCCTTCTGCATGTTGGAATTAAAGACACATAGCCAGCATTCATGTGGGTCCTGGGTATCTGATCTCCAATCCTCATGCTTACTTGGGTAGGCTTTAACCATTGAACCATCACCCCATCTCACTATGAACACTTTTAGGTTTATTTATTTTATATTATGTGTATGAGTGTTTTGCCTAAATGTATGTCTGGGTAACATGTGCATGCTTGGTGCCCACAAAGCCAAAAGAAGACATCAGATTCCTTGGAACTGGAGTGAGGGACACTTGAAAGGCACCACATGAAGGCTGAGAACTGAAGCCAGATTCTCTGGAAGAGCAGCCAGTGCTCTTTTCTGCTATGCCATCTCTCCAGCTCCATCACTACTAACATTTTAAATACAAGGTACTTATTGTAAAACTAGTATCTATACCACAGATACACATTGATAGTAATCTAGCAACCACTAACTACTACAGAAAAAAATGAGTAGGATATTAATTTAGTAGAAAACCCTGCCAGTGAACAGATCATTTTTATTATAAAGATATTTTCTGCTTACTTTAGAAGTTCTTGTACTAATAATAGAACAATATAAAGAAGATTAGCATGGCCCCTTTGCAGTGATGACTTGCAAATTCATGAAACATTCTATATTTTAGACTGTGTCTTGTAATAATGTCAAAAGCTATACCTGTAAAGTCTCAGCACTATGACTGCCTAAACATGAGTGGAGCAAGGACAACAATAGACACAAAGTGAATGGGGGAAAGTCCATGAGGCCTCAACTCTACACAAAGTACGGCATACCATTAAGGAATGCTGAGAGCTGGAGAAGTAGTCTTTTGAAAGGAAGAGCCCACCAATGGGTTATCCAATACTAAGTGGTCAGCCCTGAAAACATGCTTACAAGTAACATTGTGCACACTGGGCAGGGTCCATTTATGTTTTAGGAATATTTATGTTTATACATAAACATACGTGTATTAACAACAATTCATGGATTCAAAAGAGAGCAGGGTACAGTATATGGGAGGATTTAAAGAGGAGAAATGGAAGGGGGAATTACAATTATATCTTAATCTCAAAAATAAAAAAATGATTTTTTTTAAAAAGACAGCTTTAATTCTTTGTCCACTGGAGGGGGGACATGCAAAAACAAACATATTTAATTATAACAAAAATATTTTTCTCATGGGAAAAAAAACACTTTTAATACTATGTATGCAACTACAGAAGATCAAGGCAGATGTCATTCCAGTCCTAAAATATTTTAGTTTCCTGAATGGATCCATATGGCTTGCTGATAATCAAAGTTTGCTTTTTGCCTTTTGTACTGTGTTAGGATTCCTGACACTGTGACAGGTACCTCAGGCAAATAATGTAAAAGAAGTAAGATTCACAGTCCTCATAGTTGTAGGTTTTGGTACACAGTCATCTAGCTCTGTTACCTTTAGGTCTTTGGAAAGGCTCAAGCAACATAGGGGAAGACCACACACATGCCACACCAATGTGGATTCTTCTCCACGGTACCAATAAAGACCTCTTCCTGGGAGCGGAGCACTCATATCCCTGTGGACTTTGGTGCCCTCTGAAGGCTTAATTAAAACTCCCTCAAACTGAACAACATTCCACATGCACCCACTCTCTTCAGGTTGTGTTCCTAAAGCTAACCAAGTCTCCATGGCTCCTTCCTATTTAATGCCCAGCCATTCCCCCAATAAAACCCTGTTTTGCTACCTGTTTCTTGGTGTTTCTATAGTAATTCACCCCACAAGACCCTACAAAGCCTGGTTTCCACCTCCCCTTAAACAGTGTTCCTCTGGTAATCTCTTCCCTAAGAATAATAAACTAAATGAATAAACAACCACACAGCCAACCATACAAGAAAATAACTGTTTCCCTAGCACTGTCATCTAAGTGCACTATAAAGCACTTGGAAGAGAAATGCTTAATAGATGCATTATAACAAAATAATGAAATCACCCCCCGAAAAACATAACACCACCACCACCCCCGAAAAATAACACTGCAGTCAAGCAAACTATGCTCAACTGATGTTCTATTTGCCTCTCTCTGTCTCCCCTCTCCTGTCCACTGGACTCATATTTACAGTTTTGTCCCTAATACAAACATCTCTTCCCCAGAAAAATACTTTAATGATTCTAACCTACTTCCCTAGTCATAGAAGTCCCCCATTATCTATATGTATAGTCTTGAAAATCATATAGTTTATTACATTTGAAATATTTATACCAGTTTATGTAGATATTCAGATGCATAATGATAAGGCTGACTAATTGACATATATGTCACTAGTTTTCAAGTTCTGTGAAGACAGAAATGCAATATATTTTAGCCATATGAGTCAAAAAGGTCAACAGATTTAAGAAGAAACATTTTCACCAGTGAAGAATAAGGTGTCCAGCCACAAGCTGCCCAGATCATTTGATGCATGAGAAGAGATCAGAGCTGCTGGTGTGGCAGTCAGAATACTATTGTACTCTTAAGGAGACAAGATATTTACAAAGAAATAAGCTGTGACTAACTGTGCTTCAAAATAATTCCCACAGATGTAATGCACATACCAATCAAGCCCAGGAAAATAAATCTTTGCCAATTAGATCCACAATGTGCTAATAATCAAGTAGAAACAAGTATGATCTGGATTGACACTCCAAGGAAGACTGCTTGTTAAGTGTCAAT
The DNA here is from genome assembly GCF_903995425.1 of Onychomys torridus. NCBI lineage: Eukaryota > Metazoa > Chordata > Mammalia > Rodentia > Cricetidae > Onychomys > Onychomys torridus. Next base: position 72,988,851 of record NC_050444.1, read on the forward strand.
CTTGGCTGTGAGTTAACTGATTTGTGTTATTTTCCCATTGTTATGCCTTGTGGAGTTATTCCTAAATAGTTTCATCAAACAACAAGGAAAATATAGTGGATAAAAATGATTAAATTATATTGAAATAAATAATGAGTAAATCTTCACATTATTTATGGCGCACCCTGTGTTTGACTGAGAAAAACAACATGTAGGTGGCATGTTTATTCAGCCATTTCATGAAGAGTGAGAACTTCCCTTATCTTTTCAAAGGAGAGAGGTTCTCCATCACTTCCTTAGTCCATGAGCACCACTGGATATTATAAAATGGTGACTGAGTGTCTACACAGCTTAAGTTACTTGAGACTGGGAAAAATGTCAGAGCATAATAAAGGATATAATCTTTACTGAGAGATTTCTAAGCTGTATCTAAGCTACTAATGAATATAAGTCAACATGAAGTCCCCTTACTCTCCTTCTGTATTTCATTTTATGCTAATGGTGTGGTATGGTTTCCTAAAATGCACAGTCTATCTGCCTATGTGTCTGTAGTCATTTCTATCTCAGAACATGTCACATTCTAGTACTATTAATTTTCCCATTTCTAGGATCCTCTAACCCATTTTCTCTTATCTTATCTCCCCTAACTCTACCCTAAGGAAATATATTTTAAGTTTGGGAAAATATTCATCAGAAGCATGTGGCATAATTGGCTTAAGTTCTTAGAATTAGAAATGATCCATTAGAAATGATCAATGCTAGTGGTGTTCTTAACTTTAACTCTTGATGTTAATGTTCTAAAGCTATGGAGCTTTGGGGATGTCAAAGGGCTAGGGGTTCTTTATTCCTCATTATTCTGCAAAGTTTCAAGTCAATTTTTCATGTAGTTTCCTCTCTGTTTTCCTAACCAGAGTTCCAAACTTGCCTATTTCTCATTGTCATCCCACATCTTTCAGACACTATAAATGTATGTGATCAACAGCACAACCATGCACCAGCCATTTGTCAAGTTAATAGTCCTTTTGCCTTGAAAAGAAATGGAAATAATTCTTGTTTATTCTCTGTCCTCTTCAGAGATCCCTTGAATGGTGTTTGTTTCTTTTCTCTTGCCATTGTTTCTCCAGTATGCTGGTCATTCCTTCAGACTTTCATATTTTACAGTCTTGCATTTGGAAATTGGAATATGGCTGATTAATAAGATCCACCTCTTAGATTGACCTTTGCTCCCACTGATCTCTAACTTCTTCTTTCAGCTGTTATTTTACCCACATGTTTGTAAGTCCATGTTGGCATGCAGGCAGTTTTACTAATAATGAATAAATACATAGTAAAGATTACAAAGACTAAACCATAATGCCAGAAAACTAACCAATCCTGTGTCCTCAGAATAAACTGTTATTGTTTTTCATGAGTGACATTTCCAGACTAAATTGGTAGGTTTTTCTAAACAAATTTGGGAGTCTCTGATGGGATAATGGTGAAAACATCAAAGAACAAAGCTTGTAGCAATTCAGATGGAGTCCAGATTTATTCACTTTATTTTCCAGATGTCAAGGTAGAAAGAGATAGCTACTGTTCAGGAACCAGAAACCATGGATAAGTAAGAAAGCCAGGGCTGAAAAGCAAAGCTATTGTGTCCCAGCTACCCACTACTTCCTAACAGTAAGCAACAGAATCCTAAATGCAAGAAAGGTATGCCTGGTAAAAGAAGGCAAAGAGGTCAAACACCGCAGGAAGAGAATTCCAGATAAATAGGGTTGCACTGTCTGGAGCTGTAGACTGTTTGTGCTGGTTATCTGGCATCTGCGTGCCTTTGATATTAAAATGCATATGATTGCTTTGAAAGAGAATTAATATTATAAATGTTGTCCTCTAGTGCCATACACAAACTATAGTTATGAAGAGTATCTCAGGATTTCTATTGCTGTGACGGGACACCTTGATGATGGAAACTCTTAGAAAGGAAAGTGTTTAATTGGGGCTGGCTTACAGTTTAGAATTTTAGTCCATTATCATCATGGCGGTGGCGTGCAGGCAGACATGGTGATGGAGAAGCTAAGAGTTCGATGTGTTGATCCACAGGCCACAGGAAATGAACTGTCCCATACTGGGTGTAGCTTGAGCATATATGAGACATCAAAGCCTGTCCCCAAAGTGACATACTTTCTCCAACAAGGCAGTACCTTCTCTAATAAGATAACACCTCCTAATAGTACAGCTCCCTATAGGCCAAGCATTCAATCACATGAGTCTATGGGAGCCATTCTTATTCAAACCACCACAGTAAGTGACTGAACGTCACTGGCTTGATTTCAGTAACAGGTAGAGGTAACTTGTAGTGGATAGTTCTGTCTATGACCTTGAAGCACCACCCCTATAGATGCAGCAGGTAACTGCTCTACCTGCCTATGACCTTGAAGTACATACCCCTGGGGTGTGGCCTCTCAGCTACTCTTAAGACCTGAGGTGCACATAGACAGTCTCTTCTTTGCTCCCTTGTGGGACTTGCATGCAGGACTTACTGAGATGGCCTGAACAGCATGAGACTTTGCCCCAGCATTCCAGAATCTGCGACAATTCCATTCTGTACAGTGAGTTTTCCCCTAACAAATTCCTTTGCTCATTAAGCAAACTTCATGGATTTCTCACTTTAGTAACTAGGCTGAAATATATGAACATAGGCACACATCCACACATAGCATACTTTAGAACTGCCTGCAAAACATAGTACTGTACTCACAGCATAGCATCTTTTTATTTCTCCCTTTCTACCCCTCCTGTATGGCATTTCTTCCTCTTCCCAACAGCTTGCACCAGCTTGGTCTCTGATAAACTTGTTCAACTCCACAGTGATGAGCTCAATAGAAATCCTTTTCTTTATGGAGTTTGCTTTCTGCTCAAGGACAACAGTAAAGATTGGTGGGTGCGAGAGAGAAGGGGGGAGAGAAATCAGCAAGATATATAAATAATATTACTGTTTTAAAAGTTGTATAAAGAAAGGGACCAGAGATAACCAGGTGTAGTGCTTAGATAAGGCAATGGGTGAAAGTCTCCATGAAGGTGACAAAAGGGGCAAAGCCCAGAAGGAAAGAAAAGGAAAGTGTGTGTAGATAAACACTGGCAGAAAAGAGTATGCTAAGTGTGCTTGTTTCTGGGGCCATGGATAGCTTTTCATCACATAGCTGGAATGAAAGGATGTGGGAGAGTGGTTGAAAAAATAAAATTGGAACTATAGTTGAGGAATGCATGGAACAGAACTTTATCAAAAATAACTGTGGCTTTAATTTGAGTGGCTGCTTTGACTATAGTATGGAAAATAATTTTTTTGGATACTAGTAGAATGATGAAGCCAGTGATCCAGTAAAGAATTGATCCAAGTTTAGGACAAGGTGGCCACAGTGAACATTAAATTCAGAACATGCCTTAAGCTGATATGCTTGCTACAGAAAAGCATAAAAATTGGAAAGTAAAGGGAAGACAAAGTGATTACTCCAAGTTTGAGTCTGAATAACTGGGAGAATGACATGTGTCGATTGAGCGCTATATGGCTTTCTAATTCAGGAATTCGTGATCTAAGTAGATAATTAATTCAGAGAATTCATGATCTGAGTAGGTACATTGTCTACTCTCTAATATATATATTTAAATACAAATACATGTATTTTTTCCTTAAAGAAGTATATCAAATTATCTAGCTTTGGTCTCAATATCTTCCTTGCCTCGTTTTCTGATGTGCTAACACACCTTGGTTGGTAGTGAAATCCCACTTAGATTAAGACCCTTAAAATTGTCCTATCTGTGCATTTCTCATTTCACTTGCCCGCTAAGTCATGTGACTTTCCCCCTCACAGACTCCTTTCAAATGTACTCCTCCTACTCAAACTCATGCTATCCATGTTGCCAAAGCTCTGGCTATTGTAAGGGCTTAGATAGCATGTTTGTTAATGATCTTAGTCCCAAAAAACTAAGTGCTGATGGTGGGGAGGAGGTATACAATCAGTGACAGAGAAAGACTTAGCCCATTATAGTGCCAAATAAGTTTAAAATTGGACCTCCCAACACGGAAAAGACCCTAGAGTTGAATAATGTGATTACCTTTTGTCATCTAAAATAAATCAGAGGGGATTTGGAGCAATGACTCAGTAATCCAATTCTGTTTGTAGTCTCTGAAGGTATGCGTGCAAATATACATAGACATATGTGGAAGCAAAACAACCATACACACAAAATTTTAAAAAACAAATAAAAAATTACCAAAAATAAACTGAGCCACAGAATCTTTTCTGAAGCCTAAAAATTTTATGACCCTGTTGGTAAAAGAAAAATCACACAACTCAGAATTCCTTTCTGTGTATGGTTTCTGCTGTGTGTGTCTTTTTCAATAAACAATTATAACAGGCACTTGTAAACAAATGGTTTTTACTAAAATCTATTAACTTTTAACCTTGGCCTTCAGGACCGAAGGCACAAGGATAGGTCAGTACCATCCTGCCATCATTCTAAATTCCAGAAAGTGAAAAACTTTAAAGGATATATGGTCCTCCAGATGAGAACAGTTGTACCTGAGCAGAGGTGACCACCTCCAGCAATACTGCTTGTAGCCTCAAGTCTTTGTAGACCCCACAGAAGGAGACCCCACTGAAATAACAATCAATATGACATACCGTAACCATGGCAGCTTAATTGTGTCCTTTGCCCAGTTCCTTTCTGTTGGAACCAAAGCCTCACATTGGTACCCTAAAGGCAGACCTGGGGTCACTAGGATGTAGCCACATCAATTAAATTTCTTTTCTGTTTTTCATCATGACTCATCTCTTGCTTGACATCTTAGGACAGATGGCAGAGCTTAGCTACTGGGGCTTCCAGAGCCAAGGGTTTCACCCTGAAATTCTAGTTAGACTCCTCTTCCAAACACATTAGTTGCATATTAAGTCATTTACTCAAAACAGCAAAATATTAAGAAACATTTATCTCCTGGGGTGATAAAGCAAAAAATCGTGATGTGATAATAGCTGATAGAAAGCAAAGTTCCATCCTCAGGCATTTATCATGAATTTGTCAGAAATGGAAGGTTCAATGATCAACAATCCACGAAAACACAGACACGACATGGTAGAACATGGGTTCATTTACTGACTTGGCCAGAACCGGAGAATGAGAAAAATTAATACCATCTTTCCCCTTTGTCCATAACAACACACATACATGAAAGAAAAACTAAATCCCAGGATGTGGAGATATTGTGTTCCCCAAAATATTGTACACCCTTATAAACTTATCTGGGGTCAGAGAACAGAATAGCCACTAGATATAGAGGCCAGAAAATGGTAGCACACACACCTTTAATCCTAGCATTCCAGAGGCAGAGATCCATCTGGATCTCTGTGAGTTCAAGGCCACACTGGAAACAGTCGGGTGTGGTAACAAGAGCCTTTAATCCCAGGAAGTGATGGCAGAAAGCAGGAAAGTATTTAATGCATGAGATCCAGGAACTAGAGCTGGTTAAGCTTTTAGGCTTTTGAGCAACACAGTTCAGCTAAGAGGCATCCAGTCTGAGGAAACAGGATCAGCTGAGGAATTAGCAAGGTGAGGTGGCTGTGGCTTGTTCTGTTTCTCTGATCTTCCAGCATTCACCCCAATAACTGGCCTTGGCTTTGCTTTTATTAATAAGACTCTTTAAGATTCCTGCTACACCAGGAGGCACACACAGTAGACTCAGCTGTGAGCCAAGAACTAGGAGATAGGTCCCTCCTCTGGCAGCAGCGCTCCTGTGGTTGGCCTAGCCCCCACCCCTGGCATGGGATTTCCCGAGGAAATTCTAATTTATAGGTCCTACATTATAATGACACTAAGCTTTTTAGGAAGTTGAATGCAGAAGTCTCAAAAAGTTTCAAATTTACAATCTTGGCCATGACATGGCAGTTATTGTTCACAGAATATTAATTCAGAACACATCACTGCTGGTTTTATACTCCGTGGATCAACTTGCCACTATCTCTTCAACAAAGCAGCAGCTGTCTGAGTTTTAAATATTCACATGTGGTGTGTGGGGGGGGAGTAATTGTAGACACACTTACAGAAGCATAAAATCATGTATATATAAACACAGATTGATAGGACCATTGTGATTGAATGAACCTGCATCACTAAGCCAATTCCAGAAGTTATTTAACTCTTTGCCAGCTAACTTTCTGTGCTTGCAGATGACAGGGAAATAGAATTGAAATAAAACCTTCTCCCAAACCAGACTTCACAAGATGAAAGGAGAAAGGGGACAAGTTTATTACCAGTCAGGCCTTTGTGAGTCATGTCAAGTACAATCTACTAGGGACTTGTGAACTCAAAAGAAACCTCTTTTATGTAAGCAAGCAATAAAACCCATTACGTATGAATTCTAGAGATAAACTATACTCCTCAGGTAAGATGACTCGACAGCAAAGTCTGTCACGTGTAGCTCATCCTAGACCATTCTCAACTTGCTTGGTAATTTGCCGGCCATCTGTTAGTTAATTGGCTTTGTCCAGAAGAAAAGTAACTTCCTACCAAATTTATTACACACATAGTTCTGCAACTAGGAACCAGCCATTTGCCACTGTTGGGCTTCTGAGCCCTGGAGAAAGGGATGCTCTCTTCCCCGAGGAGTGCATTCCAAAGAGATGGTTCCCAGTCTTAGAAATCCCTGTGCCAGAAAGCTCACAATCAATAGTCTTATTTAGTTTTTTAAAAGACATAGATATATCAAAGAAACAGAAAAAAAATGTATTTCCAGCTAAGTGACATAAACAAGTGATCTAAGTGGGAAGGGGTGTTTTATTTTGTGCTGAGATGGCTATTTAATCTGTGTTCTTACAAAGCCAAATACTCAGGTACTCGATGTATCTTTACTATTGGCATGATTAACAGGATGAGAAACTCTTAACATGATGGAAAGAAGATTATCAAAATCATTTCCTATTGAACAAAATGTAGAAAACTCATGCTATTCCAACAAGGCATTGATAGCTGATGTACAATGAGATGATGGAGAAAATATTTTCCAGTTTTAGGAGTAACAGAAGTCTCTCACTTCCCTTTAATATAACCCTGTGCATATTGCTAACCTCATTAACTGTTCACCTGTGAAACAGTTAATCATGTGTTTTATATAATCTATAATAATTAATATATAGTATATTGTAAAGTTGTACTAGGCACAACTTTAAGTATCTTAAAAAGGAACATGGTTTTATTACAATTGCATGATGCAATTTATTGTGAGACTTATCAAAAATTAAGATAAGGAAAAGATGTATATCTGACACAATGAAATATGTTAATAGCTCATAATGACATTTTAATAACTGAATAGTGTAATGTATAAAGAGTACAGCTGAATATCTCATACCAAATAGATGTTCAACATGTTATCAGTTATTATTGATAGCCTCCAAAATTTTGACCTTCCTTATTATGGCAATACTATATTAAATAATATGCTAACATAGTTAAGGACAGTAAAATTTTCACCAATAATCATCAGAGTACATGCAATGAGACAACTGTTTCATTCCTAAATTGTATAAGATTCTTTCCTCCACCCCAAAGGTTAAAAGTGCCCCTACAAAGAGACAAAACAAAGGAATTTGAAAAGGTTCAGAGATAGGAGAACATCTATTGGGTATATTCTTTAGTGATAAATTACCTGAGCTGTTACTCTTTGGGGTCTTCCTTTAAGACATATTTCAAACAAGGGACTGAAGATGCCTCGGAAATTGAGAGCACTTCCTGCTCTCTGGATAACCCAAATTCAGTTCCCATGTCCTGCAGCTTAGAATCACCTGCAAACACAGTCCAGAGGATCTGATACTCTCTTGCTTTTGTGAGTATGCACACATGGGAGAGTGAATGTGCACACATACACGCACACACACATGCACACACACACACACACACACACACACACACAAAGAAATAAATGAATAAATAAATAAATAAATAAATAAATAAAATCTTTAGAATATTTTTGCCATATTGAGATGCTCTCCTTCTTACTTTCTATTCATAAATTTACAATGCAAAACAAAAGCAAGAGTTAAATAACATTGCATGTGAAAATAATTTCCACATGTCTCTTCCTGACTTCCTTTTTACTGATACTTTTAGCACACATATGTGTTTTGATCAAATTCATACCCTGTTCTCTTCTCTGCAATCCTCTCCCTATCCTCATTACTTTCCCCACCCATTTCATAAGTTTTTCTTTCTTTTATAAACCCAACAAAGTCCAGGTAGTGTTGCCTGTGTGTGCATTGGTGTAGGACCATTTACTAGAGTCATTTTGAGGCCATATCCCAAAAGAAAACTTAATCTTTCTCCCCTCAGTGACCATCAATTTCCAGTTACTTCACAGTCCATGCTGGGATTTAGGCTAGCTTAGTTTGGTACAGGTCTTTTGCATGATATAGTCACACTTGCTTTGAGTTAATGTGTGAAATGGTCCTGACATGTACAACAAATAGTGTTTTCTCTGTTGATAGCCACTGCCACTGAGTCTCACAATCTTTCCACCCCTCTTCTTCTATAATATCTGATCTTTTGGAGAAGGGGTTGTGATATAGACATCCTATTTAGAACTGATCACTCCACACTCTCTTACTTTCCATATGATGCCCAATTGTGGGTCTCTGTATTAATTGCCATTTGCTGAAAACAGAAATTTCTCCTTGAAGGTTGAAAGATCATCTAATCTATGGATATAAGAACTTTAGGGACAGTTTAATACTATTTGCAGAATAATAGTATTAGGTTCTTTCTTAAGACCTTGAACCTATTTAGTCACAGGTTCTTGGCCCAGTTAATGGTTCCAAGCATGGGTTCCATCTATGTAGCAGAATTTACATCAAATCATGAAGTGATTGGTTACACCCATGGTATTTGGTGCCACTATTGCCCAATGGCGCATATACTGCCAGGCTTGCCATTACTGCAGCTGACAGGGTTCACAGTTAGGTAAGATTATTGAATATTTTTCTTTCCATATATTTTCTATCATAAATAGAACATTCTAGCACCTTTAAAACTAACCAGTAAAGATGAAGTTTCCAGGCTGACATCAACTTGACTTTTCCGTGTCCTATGACTCCAGTATGTAATGTCTTCACCAAGAAGATCTGTTGTTGATTGTTTTTTACTCTTTACTCTTTGGGGCGCCTGCCACACAACTCCCAAATAGATACACACAGAGGCTATTATTACTCATGAATGCCTGGCTTTAGCTTGGCTTATTTCTAGCCAGCTTTCTTTAGCTTAAATTATCACATGTACCTTTTGCCTCGAGGCCTTTTCCTTTTCTTACTTCTGTAATCTTACTTTCACTCTTATTTCATAGCTGAATGTGTGGCTAGGTGGCTGGGCCCTTCTTTTCTTGCTCCTTGATCTCTCTTGCTTTTTTATTCTCTCTGTCTGCCAGCCCTGCCTATCCTCTCTCCTGCCCTGCTATTGGCTGCTCAGCTCTTTATTTTAAACAGGCAAAGTAATACAGCTTGACAGAGTTATACAAATGCAAAATAAAAGAATGCAACACATCTTTGCATCATTAACCAAATGTTCCACAGCATAAACAAATGTAACACATCTTAAAATAATATTATACAACAAAGATCTAATCACCAAGTTTTCTGGGGGAACTAATAATAATGACTATAGCATTCAAATTTGAGGTAAATTCATGACTTCTTATAGCCATTAATATAAACCAAAATATTTGTTCATTACTTACTATCTGACAGAAAATCTTAGCTAAAGTTAGTTGTATTAACAATTTATTTTCATATATTCTGTAATACTAGAGCTTGTTATAATTTATTATGCAATCTTTCCTCTTAATTAACTTTATCTCAGTTATACATATAACCTCCAACCCTCTTATCATTTTATTTTATTCTTTTCCTTTGATGCTATTTTTTAACTATTTCTCTTAGCATCGCACAGCATTTTTGTAGACTCAAAATTTTACTCTGAGTGCCCTTTAGAGTAAGCTATATTGATATTTTATAAAGAAGTTAAATCCCAAAACAAAGATACTCAAAGCAAGTCAGTATCCTGGCAAAGATTGCTTCCGAGGCAAGGGATTAAATGAGGCAACACAGAAAGGAAATACGTATACACGGGAATGATGATCACTTGGCCTTGAGGGACAACTCACCATCTTAGTCAGACAAACAATTTAAACATCTGAAGATGTAGCCTGCTAATAGTTGAAACTTCCAGCCTGAAGACTGTAATTCAAGTCTAAACTCTGTCATCTACAAGCTCCTTAAATATGTAAACCTTCAGGAGCTACATGTGAAGTGTTTTCTCCAAACTGCTTCTCCTAAGTAGAAAATAGAATTGGAATAAAAATTATCAAATCTTAAGCTAGCTGAAAGAAAAATAAATATTTTCCTTCAAATTTGAGTATAATAAACCCTTGAATAGTTTACAAAATGTTTTTTAATCTTTTCAAAATTTGTAACAAATCACATCTCACAAGTATTTAGGTGATGCTAGAGAAACAAGGTATAAGCATTTCTTTCTTTGGTAATACCAAATATTGAGCAACATTTTTATGGAAATTTTAACTTTCAATAGCAATTAACTAGTGTCAGAGAAGCTCTAGATGTACATGTCCAACACTGGTATCTTTACATGCAATGTATTACTTAGACCTAATTTCTGTTCTTGGTTACTATCTCAATTGCTATATGTATAAATTAAAATGCTAATCCATGAAATCACATTTAAAAAGTAGATTCAAATATGTTCTTTGAAAAAGAGCATCTCATCCTGCTTTGTGTATCTAAATTTAAGGGTAGGCTAACACCACTTTCCCTCTACAAGTAAACCAATGCTCACTGACTCCTGATGGTCACTTTCTTGGACAAGTAACTCAATAGCCACAAATTTCCTAAGAAAGAGAGTGAATGTGCACTAGGGAAGACTAGTTAAAGTAGAGGCTTAAACTGGTCTAAATTGTAATTACAAGTCACTCTTCTGTGATAGTTGGACGCTTTCCCAGCATGACGACATTAAGGTTTTTTTCGGAGTCATACAAAGTTGAAGATGCTATCTTTTAGGGTTCTGCTTCAAAGTACATGTAGCAAGTGTTAGCTGCACAAATGAACTTTCCCATTCTGGAAATAGTGAAATGACCTAATTAAATTCCAGTATGCTGGTTGCATGCAGGATTAAAATCTGTTACTGAAAATGCCACAAAGCTTTGAATCTCTGAATGACCTTGAAGTCCATTCTGGAGGCAGGTTCCCTTCAACTAGCTCCACTTTTTTTTGTTGTAATTGCTGGATGAAATCTGTCTCAGTTTCTTGTATTAACTTCCTTGAATTGTTAAGCACAAAGTTAACCACAGCCCTTTAAGAATCAATAATGTGCTTGTCTATCTTCAATCAGGTACATTCTTGCTCAGTGATGAAAACTGTTATTCATCTGGGGATAAGTATGGTGCAAACAAATGGCAGCAATAATTGGAATTGTCATCCATTAAGTTATCTGGAAGAATCCTTTTTTTTTCCATATTGTAGACATTTCTCTGAGTCAGCCTATACTTTTAGTCCTTAATCACCTGACAAGTTCAATGAATCACTAAATCCCATGTACTGTGTTTTCTAAAATCTTTAGAATCTTGACTTTCACTCCACCCATAGCTAAAGCTTTCAGAACATTGCTATTCATTATCTGAACTCTTACAGCTGTCTTTTAACTGCGTTACTAGCTGCCCATTTCTTCTCGTCCAATTGTGCAACTGCCTGAATCTAACTTTTCCTCATGATTCCTTTGATTGTATCTCTCCATTTCTGTATGATAGCATGGGTGAAGTCCAAATATCTTTGCAGATCATAAAGAGCTGGGCATTACCTGGCCTCTGTCTGTCTTCCAACATTATCTTCCCCATAAATGATACATCTTCTACCTTTTGCCAGAAGATATGAGCTGTGGACCATTCAAAACATTTCTATTTCTCCAACTATCTTTATCCCAATAATTTCATTCTCATAGTGTTCTCCTTGTAAATATATTCACCCTCTGCTGTGGAACAATCTTTTTGTACGATACAAATATGTATTACTCTCATTGGTTAATAAAGAGCTGACTTGCCTAGCTAGACAGGATTTTCAGGGCAGAGGAATGCTGGGAAGAAGAAAGGCAGAGTCAGAAGAGAAACCATGAAGATGCAAAGTATGTATATGAGGTAAATGAGCCTCGAGGCAGCACATAGATTAAGAGAAGTGGGTTAATTTAACTTATAAGAGCTAGCTAAAAACAAGCTTAAGCTATTGGTCAAGCATTTGTAATTAATACTGTCTCTGTGTGGTTATTTGGAGAGAGTGGCTGGTGGGATAGAAAAGTCCAACTATAACCCTAGTCTGAAAATATTCTTCATTATTATTCCCTAAGTCATCTCAGAGGTACATACCTGCAGGAAATCCTTCCAGACATCTGCTAAAGAAATATCTAATGAGAATTTCTCATTGTTGCCACAGATACATTAGTTTGCCTGTGTTATAATAGACCTAGAAAGCAATTGGTTTCTATTCATGGACATGGTGACAGGATACACAGGACCTGCCCAGGTTCAATCCAGATGGAGTCACAGCATTAAGAGGGGGAAGGGACACAGGCCCCACCCCTAACCAAGAACCTATTCTTGACTGATACCTGATGGCAGAGGGAAAATCAGTTTCCTCCCAACAGAGTGTCACTGGAAGATCAGCCACCCTTCGGGTCAGGTCCCATGCCCAGGAGTAGCTGGCCAGTACAAAACAGACTCCATGTTTTGTTTTGTGTTGCGAGGGTGCTTTTCATTTTGTTGTAGCATTTTTTTTCTTTTTGTTTTTGTTTGTTTGGATTTTTGTTGTTTGTGTTTTGTTTTTTTTTTTTAAGAGAGAGGGAGAGCATGAAGTCAGGTGTACAGGTAGGGAGGTGAGAGGATCTGGAATGAGCTGCGGCCAGGGTGGGGGGGGGGCACATTATCAAAATATATGAAAAAGTGCTTAACTGAAACAAGAAAATAAGAGCACCAACAAGCTTATGTGGGGGAGGGGCAGCTGGAAGAGGGAGAGTGACTATAATCAAAACACATTGCATGGAATTTTGAAAGAAATAACAAAAGAAAGAACCAAGAAAAAAGGAGAAAGCAAATAGGAATAATAATACTCCTTTGTAAGATGAGAAGACTAGAATTCACAAAGAAAAGCAAACTTCACAGAGATTAAGACACACTTGACATGGCACAGGCTGTAAGTGGTACGCACTCTTAGAATGTGCATCCCACACATCCATGTGCTTTATTATCTCTCCACACTTCTCAGAGTGCCACAGTTTATGACTATCATCTACTGGACTATGAATCCTTTGGAGCTAGGACAATGCCTATTTTACTCTCCTTATATTTCCAGCATCCAGTGTTACCCTGTTATGTATGAGAGAGCTGAGTTCATGAAAAATGACTAAATAATTATTCAACTTAAAAAAAATTTTGTCCTTAGTTGTCTCAAAATTGTGACCACTTAGAACACACACTTAAGAATAAACTAATGATGAGCTTCTAATCGGGCCAGCTAATAATCAAAGTACCTGTTCGATGTTCTTAAAGAAAGTTTAGTGTTGGAAAAATATAAGCCTCTGATGGTTTTTCTTTTTAATTTTCAGCAGGGGAGGTTGGGAAGCCAAAGAGCATGGGAAAACTCCAAGGACCCAGAGCAGCTCTTATGCTGAGCTTTTATTGGGAGCAACTACATACCTACACAGTCCACGTTTCCAAGGAATAGAATGTTTTCCAAGGAGAACAAAAACAAGAAATCATAGAAAAATCAATGGGAAATGAATGGGATTGAGATGCATGATGTGATAGACGCAAAGAATAAATAAAAAAGAAAGTTTTTTTTTATAAAATGAAAAAGAAGAAAAATATCTGAGAACATAACAAGCTTTATGTCTTAAGAAGCATATTGCAGCTTCCTTGAGATGGAAATGTCTGTCGTACAGCTCATTCCCCTCTGCCCTTGGTGTGCCAAGGGTCAGAGCTCTTAGGTGCAGGATGTGCTTCTTCCTTCGACAAGGCTATTGGCAACACTAACCCAAGTGGACCTGTCAGTCTAGAGGACCACCCCTTGGGAAGCGGATGGCACACTGAGCAGCTGGGAAGAATAGTTACTTTACTGAGATAATGGACTTGCACCTCGCAGAAGTGTCTCCCTCAATGCAGTTGCTTGCAGAGCTTCGCTTACAGAATTAGCAGCTTTTCTGAATTCTGACTGAAAAAAATACAGCTTTTTCTTCCCTCCCTTTCTATCTCTTCTTTGATTGTCAGCCTAAATCCTGATCGTGTCTGTTCTCACTCTCCGGGCATTCTTCCAATTGCTAAAGAATTCCCACGCCCCACTAGGTGGCTGTGTCCAGCCCTTCATTGCAGAGTCTGCCTCTTGGCTTAGATCCTGACTCAAATTTTCTCTGTTCTCCATTCTCATCCTCCTAGCAGATACCAGAATTCACAGCTTGCCTGTAAACCACTGATTTTAATAAAGCTTCTACATGCGTTATCAGCTTTCCTCTTGTGTTCTCAGAAGGGTATGTTTAAATTTAGCCTGTGTGCATTTTGTTCCCTCTGTTAATTCATAGAGAAGAGTTTCTTTGCACACTTCTCACATTGTATAGTAATATGGTATGCAGGTGGGTGGCTCAGTAAATATCCATTGAATAAATAAACCAATTGCTTAATTGATTCAAGTTTATAAATACAACACCCAGATCCTGTCAGCATGTTTATAGTATTGGAATAAGAAGTATGCTTTCTATATGTTACAGCTGTGTACCTTGGGCTTCTTGTGGGACTCCTAACAGTGGGAGCAGAGACTGTTGCTGACTCTGTTGCCTGCCTTTGGAACCCTTTCATCTGACTGAGTTGCCTTCACCAGCCTTAAGAGAAGAGGAGGTGCCTAGTATCACTGCAACCTGATATATCACGGCTGGTTGCTGTTCATGGGAGGCCTACCCTTTTCTGAAGAGAAACGAGGAGTGCATGGGGTGGGTGAGGGAGGAGGAACTGTGAGGAGAGGAGGGAGGTGAAACTGGTAGGGGTATAAAAACAACAAGAATAAAAATAAATAAGTAAGAAATATGCTTTGTGTCTGGAAGCTGCTCTGATCACCTACTCTTGAAGTACTCAGAGACTCTGCCCTTCATTATTATTATTTCATCATTTTACATTTTGGTGATTATATAATAGGTTTGAAAACCTGACTTAGAAACAGGTACTGAGTGGTTCTTGTTTGTTTTCTGTCTTTCTTCCTTCCTTCCTTTCTGTCTTTCTTTCTTTCTTTCTTTCTTTCTTATTTATTTTTATTTATTTATTTATTTATTTTCTCCTTCATATTTATATCTTTTTTCTTATTCTTTTTTAAATTAAACTTATTTATTTTACTTCCTAACCACAGTTTCCCTTCCCTCTTCTCCTCCTGCTCCCTCCCCCCACTTCCCCTCCACCTCCCCCCATTCTACTCCCCCTCTGTTTCTGTTCAGAAAGGGGCAGGCCTCACATGGCTATCAACAAAACATGGCACATCAGCTTTCACTAAGACAAAGCACCTCCCCTTGTATTAAGGCTGGGCAAGGCAATCCAGTATGACAAATAGGTTCCCAAGAGCCATCCAAAGTGATAGGGACAGCGGAAACCAAGGTACCAAGTGGTTTTTTTTTTTTTTTTTGATACAGTGCTAGACACCTGTTATAATAGTCATAATAGTCATTTGCTTTCCCAGAATACTCCTAGCTTGCAACTTGTATCCAGAGCAATTATTAACAGCACTATTTCTCCATTCCAAACATTTGCACAGTTGAATAGTAAACTATATATCGATTCTAGTAAGTGTAGCTCTGCACCTACACTCTTCAGCAAGCTATACGAACCCTTCTGAGACCTCCATTCCTCCACCCAGGAGAGCCTCGCCCCTCCACCCTGTTTTCTGTCATGCTTAGATATGTGTAGACTTTCAAGAGCAGAACACGTGATCCCTCCATTGTCATCATTGCACATTCTGTGCATTTTCCTTACTTCTCAGATCCCTCTGTATGATCATCAAAGTTCACGATCGGTTCTACATCATTCTCGAGTCCTTTTCTGACCCTAACTTAGGTGAAGTGTGCATTTTTGTAATATTATATCTCTTTGTGTCTCCATTAAATACTACAAGAAACTAAGAAATTTTCATTGAAAGCAGAATAGGCAGGAAGACAAGCAGGCAAAAGAAGAAGGAAGGAAGGGGGGAGGGAGGGAGAGAGGGAGGGAGGGACTGAAGTGGGGGAGAGGAAAATAAAACTTGTTTCATACACCAGAATTGCTTAAAAAATGTTGGCTGTCACCCCCATACAGTCTTTTTTCCAACATAACTATCATATTCATCATAAAGATTTTTAAAAGTTTTGTTGCTGTTGGTTTTTGTTTTTGTTTGTTTGGTTGGTTTTCTGAAACATGGTTTCTCTGTGTAGACCTGGCTGGCCTTGAACTCACAGAGATCCATCTGCCTCTGCCTCCTTTGTAGCTAGGATTAAAAGTGTGTGTCACCACTGCCGGACCTAAAGATTTTTATTAATTTCTAGCCTGCAATATGTATTTTATAGCCAATATTCTGTCTTTTCCTCAGCGTCCTGTAATCAGTAGTTTGTCTCCATTCATCTTACTAATAAAGACTCAGGCTTCCTCCGCAAGCTTCTAGCTATGTTTAAGCAACATTTTTCATCACTGCTGAATTAAAATCCAGGTGTATCTACAGATACAAATTGCTTTTTAAGCTATTGCAGTGGCAGCTGTTTACAAGTTGCGGCTTCTTGGTTTGCACACACAGTTCACTCACAGACTCTTCAGTTACAGCTGATTGCCAATGCATGGTTAAGTTTGTCATACGTGTGTGCATAGAATGCTAGAGGTGTGTGACATCAGGGAGAAGAGTGAGCCTGCCTGGGTCATATCAGCAGTAAGTGAGAAGAAAGGTGATCAGACTCAGTTTCCCAGGACACTGTGTTGATGGGTTTGCATTTTCCTCTTCCTCTCTGAGCTTCACCTCTGCCTTTCTCTGCTCTGCTCTTTCCCTGAGAGACTGACATCCATGGGTTTTATGTATCTCATTTCCTACTCAAGGCTTCCAGCTGTGCTTGGATCCTGGCGGCACTGCCAGGCACTCTGAGAGAGGAAGGAGACAGTACAGATTTTCTTCTTTCTCCTTTTTTGTTTTCTTCTTGTCCTGGCTGTGACTCTCTGGAGAGCAGCTGGACCTGCAGCCTCCTTCCCTGTAGTTCCAGCCCTCACTAGGTAGGATGACTCATTCTCTCCTCCTGCACTTTTGATCTTAAGTGTGATTGTTGTTTTCTTCTCCTTCTTCTGTCCAGGTGCCCCCTTTGTTAAATTGTCTTTATTTGAATTATTGGGGGATAAATTCTGTTTCCTGCTGGGATCTTAGCTAAAGGAGACACAATGCCTTCATTTGATGTTTTCAAAATCTCTATTATCCAAAGTGTATTAGGTGAGAGTCAAACTAGCAACGACAATAAAGTAAAACACCTCACGCAAAAGACTTCACTGGGAGCTAGGGATGTCGACGGTAGCACAGCATTTGCTAACATGCATGAATCCCTGGATTCAGTTCTTAACAGTGCAAAATTTAAAACTTAAATATTAGAAGGACCTAAATTAATTAGGGTTTATTAATTTTGCATAACAAGAATTCTTGAAGTAGATGGCCACTGATTAATTTTAGACTTTACTCTTGTAGGATCTGACATTTCCTTGACTCATCTAGCCTTTATTTTAAGATCATATGGTGACTGCTTTTAGCTCCTATCATTTAATAGGGAAAAGGGACACACACGTGCTGTGTTTGTCCTTGGTGAAAACTTAATGACTGAGAGCAGAATCTTTGTTTTCTTTTTGTTTGAGTTGTGCCCTTCAAAATACAATTGTTGAGGGGGCTGGAGAGATGGAGAAAGTGGTTAGGAGAGCTGGCTGCTCTTCCAGAGATTGGGGCTCAATTCCCAGCACCCACATGGTAGCTAACAGGCATTTGCCACTCCAGTTTCAGGAGATCAGATGCCTCTTCCGGCCTCTGATGATACTGCATACACATACACATACAAAAATAAAATATAGATGTTTGGTTGTGAAGGTGACAATAAAAAGTCACTAAAACAGAAAGGAAACTATGCTAATAAGTGGAAAATATCAAATAATTTAATTAGAAAGATGAGAATTTACACTTAAGTAGTGAAAAATGGCCCCAACCAGTATGTGCTAAGGAGTTCAGCTAGGCTTTCATGTCACTGAGCTCAGAAGGAAAGACCTGAAAAACACTTTTTCTATCATTTCAGCATTTAGTTTTTCATAGCAAGAACTACATACTGAATTTTATTCTTGGCATTTGACCAAAATTTCCTGGCATGCTAAAGTTTGGAACTAAAAGAAACAAGAAAATTAAATAAAGGGGAAAAGCTTGTTACATTTGCATCCTTTGGGGGCAAATTTCTTCTTCCTTGGGCTTTCACATTCTCAGAAATAGCCTATTATCTGATGATAGAAAAGATAAATGAGGCTTAGCTAAGATCAGAACTTACAAATGAGATATAATACGTTTCCTTTAGCTACTCTGGTTTCTTGTGATTGTACTATTAACATTTAAGGGTCTTGATCAGGTTCATTTTCTCTGCCAGTTAAAGAATTAAAAGGCAGGAAAAAAATCTCAAGTTCTACAGATGGCACCAGAGAAAATTTCAGACACAGCAGACAGAATCAGTCACTGAATACAGGATTTTATTAGGGTTGAAGAAACACACACACAGTGAGGCACACAGAGAGAGAGATCCTCTGAAGAGCAGTGGTTTAAGGGTCTCTGAGGGTCTTCCTCCACTAATTTATGCTTAGTCAGTTTGAACAAAGACAGGCAGTAAACACATCGTGATCTAGGATCTAGCCTTGATCTCCTCACACTGATCCACAGACAGGGGAGCTGTAGTGATAGGAAGAAAAGAATGGGCCATTAGGCCTTTGTCTCCAGTCAGGAGTGTGAGGAAGAGGCAGGAACTTTGCCATTTTTGTTATCTGTTTAGGGCCCCTCTTCCTATCTGTCTTCCTGTAAGGGATCTTACTCCTAGTTCCTCAATACTGTTAATACACATCTCCAGATAGTAGTAATGAGAACATTGGTCTTGATGTCACAGTACAAATAGTTCTTTGCATATCAGCATCCATTTTGATGAGAATATCTTCAACACAACCAACTGAAACTCCAATCCATTGGCTGGCCCCTTTTGCTTCTCAAAGGCAGGTACTGACTTGGGCCTAGCTAAAATCTAGCTGCAGCTCACACCACAGTACCTGCAGCAGCTTTTCCAGCTTGCACAGATATCAACACATGCCTCTGTGAGACTGTGAGTTCCCAGCTAACACACTTCTGGGTCCTCTTACTTGACCTCGAAAATAGAGCTTATATCAAAGGAAAGTTGTAGTCACACATGCTGCTTAGTGCTCCCTGCCTCCTACATATAGATCAGAGAGCCTGGCTATAGACTTGTTCTGTAAGACCTCCTCCATCTTCAGAAAAATGTAGGAAGAGCCCCCCATTTCTGTCACATGGCCTGATTTCCTCTCATTGGAGATCCTACAGTGCTGTCTGTGTTTGGTGCTGAGACCTGAACTTTCCTCAGAGCCCAAGCTGTGCATCTGTTGTCTACCCAAGGTGCTGAATAAATGTTGTGAACAAGGAGCGATCTCCATCTTAATGTCCTCTATCATATACAACAGCTTCCATCTATCTAAGCCAGAAACTAATCACAAAGGGTATCAACTCCATATAAATCCACTCCAACTCAAAGGTCAAGAGAAGCAGAGAAAAGGAAGCAACTAAGAGGGAAGAAGGAGATCAGAGAGAGAATGTTGAAGAATTCCAAGGGATTGCTGAAAGGAAGCCCAGAGCCACTGCTAACATTGTATAGGCAAGTACATTATGACTGAAATACAGCATGACTGTAGAGAGCTGCAAACAGCCACACCTCAAAGATGGCGCCGGCTTCTGCCCTCCGCCTTCCCGATGGTGAGCGCTCTCTGTGATAAACAACTCCTTAATTGGCTAAGGCTGAGAATCTGGCTTGCTTACTCGCACCTGGACCTATTGGTAGTGCCCACGTGGCGTATCAGGATTGGCTTCCCAGTGATTATTTAAGGCTGTGAGCAGGCTTCCCCAGGGTCAGAAGATTGTTCAAGGTTCCTGAATAAACCGCTGAAAGAAGAGCCTGGTGTTGCGTCTTCCTTGCTGGTTGAGGCGGTCACGCACATGACAGCTGAGAGACAGACAGAAAGGGGAACTGAGAGACAATGAGAGAGGGGGAGAAAGAAAGAGAGAAAGGGAGACAAGGAGAGAGAGTGGGGGGAGGGAGGGAGGGAGGGAGAGATAGGGAGAGAGAGAGAGGGAGGGAGGGAAAGAGAGAGAGCCTGAATTGCATCAACACCTGAAAGCACTGTGTATGATTTTGATAGATGTCTGACCCACGGTGCTCTTACCATTCCGGCACTAGAAACATTTTACGACACCATTTTCAATCATGTGGAATAAAGAGTAAAGTAAGTCTGCCTTAAGGCAGCTGTTTCAGGCAACTCAGAACTCAAGATCACAGAAGATTTGGGGGAGAAGAGCTGTAGTACTGTTGTTGTGCTTTCAAACACAACAAAAACCTAAAGGCACAGACTTTAAGCAAGCAACTTAAAAAATAATTATTACTTTGCTTCTGTACAACTAGAAAAATGAATATTAACCTTAAGTGTACATTGTGAGCTGTAGAGTAATATATGATTTTTAAAAGGTGGGAAGGAAGCTAAAACCAAGCAATCTAATTTATACTAAAGCAAGGTTTTTTAGAAATTAAAATTAAACGTACAATTTGTGTAGAATTTTATTGCTGTGACAGCTACCTGAGAAAAATGTTAAAGGAGGCAAGGCTTATTTCAGCCCATAATAGGCTGGCTCCATTGTTTTGGGCCTCTGAGACAGGAGCATCTGGTAAAGGCTGCTCAAACCATGGCAGTCAGGAAGCCGAGAAACTAATAAAACCCATTGACAAAGTGTACCCTTGCAAGGGATGCTCCTAGGGAACTACATCCTCCAAGCAGGACTACCTCCTAGGGTTCATAGTGCCTTACCCATCAAGTGAGAAATCCATTAACGGATTAACTTATTAAGTCCAAGCCCTCATGATCTGACTACCCCTCAATAGTCACACTAGACGGGGACACTAAATCATGAACTCTTGAGCTTTCTGTGGGAAACATAGTTTAGTTGCCTACAGTGGACTTTCATTTAAATGGCCAGTATCCATTTCTGATAGGGCTCTGTGGGTCCCAGAATGAATGTGAATGGAGATTTATTACTAATATCCTCCCACAACCTCCATGCAATTAGAGTCTCTAATGCACTAAGGAATTGGAGGAGTTTCAGAAAAAAAAAACTTCCCACAACTGTTTATCAACTTCTAGGAAAAATTCAAGGTCTAGTCAGCCAAACTAAGACATAGAACCAGGTGACAGTTAGCAAACATCCATCTCTCTGACTTTGCTGTGTAAGTGTATCATTTCTGATACACTTCCCATTCTATTCCCCAAGTGCATAGGGAATTCTGTCTCTGTACCCTCTGGTTTCAACACTGAGACTAACAAGTCACTGTCCATTCCTTACCTCAGTTTCTCTTGACATAGTCACACATGGTTATCCATATGGTCTCTTTATTCCTGTGGTAAAACTGCATGAAGGTCTCTCAGAGAAACCCTGACAACTTGCACATAAACTTTAGTCTCTTGTGCAGGTAGGAGTTAGTGAGTGAGTAAGAAATGGAAGACTGCTTTTGATATTAAGAAGCTCTGAGACCAAAGAACTGTCTAAATACCAAATTAGAGTCTCACACTACTCATATTTCTTTATTAATAAATATTTTACGGGAACTATTCATTAGCAAACCATTTTCAGTTCTCAAGATTAGATTTTTGCACATCAAATCATGTTCTTAAATACAACACTCTTTTATAACCATGTTTATAAGCTACACACCAATCTTCAACTTTTGATGTAATCAAAGGTTTATTTCTTAGAAAATCTTAGCCTATCTGATGTTTCTGTAACTTAAGAGTCTGCTAGTTGAAATGGGACACTAAACTTAGAGTGACAATATCCGAGAACAGGTGCACGCTCTATTGTTTTATATTTAAGTGACCTTGAGAAACAAATCAAATCCTTGAAAGGTTTAGTTTCCTTACTCTAAAACAAGAATTTGTAACTTTCTTAGCTCATAGAGTTGTTGTAAATTAAGTGAGATAATACAAGTAAAAGGTCCTGGCATATGTTAGTTGCTGAACAAATACTTGTTACCATTTGGTAGAGCTATTTCATTGTCCTTAATACCACCTCCCAAGTATATAGAGCCATTGCAGTATAGAGATGCTTGCTGAGACGGGACCATTCAGAGCTGTAAAGTAATGCAGGCAGTTTTATTTCCTAAGGGAACAAATCTACACTTTCTTCTGTAACTGTTCACATATACATCAGCTGCTTAGGATAATGGTAACATTTAGCAAAGTTGCTCCAAAGGGCAATGGTATTCTTAAGGACAAAAACAAATGTCACCCTGGGAATCACCTATCTGTCCACTATCTGTTTTCCAGGACTCTTCCATCACATTACCTGTTTCCACTTACCTTACAGTCTCATATTCCAACTCATATTTTCCCTAGATTTCCAGGCCCTGAATTCTTACCTGTTTCCGGGGTCCCAACCAGTACCATGTACCTCCAACTTCATTCACAGATGACCACTATCATCATGAACTGGAAGATTCTTGGAAACTTTGCATTCAGATCTGACTTCAGAAGTATGAAATCAAAATCAGTGTTTTAACAAAATTCTGGGTAATTCCTGTGTATGTCCAAGACTGAGAAATATAGGCCAAACTAGTTTCCAACTCTTACCATGTATTAGAAACCATTTGGAAATGTGTCTATGTCTATTCCCTGCTCTTACAATATATTCTGATTTCATTAGAATCGTGTGCAGACTGATCATTTGGAATTTTTAAAAGCTCCCAGGTGATTGCAGTAGACCCCATGTATGAAAGTCTCTTCATCATGCTGTTATGTTAATTAACGCAATAATGCTTTAAAAAATTCAAAAGACACTAATACACTGAAACTCTTTCATCTGTCACCTACTTAACAATACTGAAGAGGCTAAAGAAACAAATACACCCTAAAGCATTGTGTGTGCTATCACAATTGCATATGAGCATATAATTTTCTCAAAAATATAGAATAAAAAATTAAAATGTATAGGCACATAATTTGTAAACACATATAACAAAAAACTTGACCTTCAAACACAGTTTCCATATCTCCTATTGTCATTTAAAAGCAATAAACATAAGCTGTGTATGAAGCCAGAGAAATTCAATGCAAAGTGAAAGATTTTCTTCTCCAACTACTCTTTCCATAAAGGTGCTTAACAATTAAAATTTACCATCATTTTCTTCTAGAAAGCACAAAGGTAATTCCTTTTTATTAATGCAGACCAGAAGCATGCTACATATTGTACCCTTCTTATTGCTTTTACCATTTAACACATCTTACAAACCTTCCCTTTTCCATATATACCGTACTCTTCTCAGTTACATCTTTTAAAATTCTGTGTTGATTGAGATTTTCCTTGTTTTTAGTTCCTTTTTATCTATTTTTGATTCTTTACAGGGAGTTGCAGATTATTTTTCATAGCAAAGTGTTAAATGAATACTGAAACTCTCTGTCTTGGCACATTTTGGAAAGGATGTCTATGAGGCATGTTTTAGTTATTTAATTCCTGGAACAAACATGACTGAAAATTCTATTTCATACGTGTACTGCCAAATTGACACATATGAATCTGCTCTCTCAGCACCAAAAGCACTTGTATGTGATACCGTTTCTAGGAATTCAAGTTGTCATCAAACATTTGGTTTAGAACAAAATGAAGTTCTGTGCCTGAGTGATGTGTCAGATTTCTTTACAGATGGACGGAGCAAACATTTTCATTTTGTTGCTGTCTCCTTTTTTTTCCTTCTTTTTCTTTTTGTACAATATATCCCTTTCTTACTTTAATGTTATGTTCAAATAAATGAGTTTCAGAAATCAGATAGTCAGCAATGGTGCTATTTCCTCTGCATCTGTATGTCAAGACAGAACACTAAAAAAGTAGGGCAGAGATGGGAGCCATTGGCAGGTCTCATCCCTCCCCCACATGGAAAAGTGTGGCGGGTCCCACCTGGACAGAGCCATCTCCTTCTGCCCTCTGATCGCTGACTGAAGGTGGGAAGAGCCTGCAACAGAAGCTACAGAAGGTTGGCTATAGGGAGAAGGGATTTCTGAAGCCCAATTCTGTTGTCTTGGAGCCATTGACAGCATCTGTTCCTACCTCAGGGATGATATGGCCTTCACAAGAAATAGGGTCATTTGACCAGAAAAAGCTCAAGAATAGAAAAGGACCAATTATAGCATAAGATTACTAAGACAAAAATCTAAAGAAATGTGCCCAAATTCACTTCTAAGCTAGATTTGGGTCTTAGAAATTTGATTAATCGGTTAACAATGGTTGGCAAACCATCTTCAACTCTGACATCCTTCTCAAGGAGAAAAGATGGAAGATTCCATTAGAAATCTCTCTAACTCATCCTCTATTAGGAATTTATTATTAGTAGTAATGACTTCTCAAAAAACTTATAAGGAATTACTGAGAAAAAGGTGAAATACAAATTTAAGCCTAAAAACATTATTCCTTAAAAGTATATTGACCTGGAAAAGTAATTAGATAGGAAGACATCAGGAGACAGAGTTGCCAGCAAAAGCAGTGTAGAAGGTATTGTTCCACACAAAACAGCTTGCCCCTTGTCAAGGTACCCTCCAACTCATATTGTCTATAAGTGTACCCATCATGAGCAGTGATGAAATACAAGCAAACTAGCTTAAACAATTCCCCATAACACACTAGGGCACACATTGCCTACTTCTTTGGATCTGAAGAAGTAATTTTAAGAAGGAAAATGAAGAGATTTTGCTTCTGAAAGAATGCCCTCTTTTCCCTTTAAAATATTTAATCTATGTATTCATTATTTAGAATTCAGAGTCCTCAGAAGTGCTGTGCATATTGTCATCACCACAGTAGTGACAGTACTCATGATTATATCATGGGATGCATGAGGCACTCTGATCCTGACGGCAGCATTCCTTAAGAAGAGTGGTTCTCAACCTGTAGGTTGAGACCCCATTGGGCATCAAACAACCCTTTCATGAGGTTGCATATCAGATATCCAGCATATCAGATACTGACATTACAATTCACAACAATAATAAAATTACAGTTATGAAGTAGCAATGATAATATCTTTATGGTCAGGGGCTACCACAGCTTGAGGAACTGTATTAAAGGGTCACAGCATTAGGAAGGTTAAGAACCGCTGCTTTAGAGAATGAGGCACAATGTGGAGGTGAGTTCATAATTAAAGAACTTATTGACAGTCAGTAGGGCAGGATTCAACATTAATATGGTGCCCTGGTGGCAGTTTACCTGTGGGGCCCAAGAACATAAGAAAGGCAACCAGTATCACTCAGTGTTAGGGATAAGACCATTGTAATTCAGACAAGCAAGGCTTAAGGAAAGATGATGGATGCCATATGGCAATGGACAAGATTTGCTGATAAGCACTCCCATTATTTATCCAGGAGGCTGGGACCAAGGGAAGGTAAGATTCTGCATTGCAAACATAAACCAGTGAAATAAAAGCTATTACTTATTATCATGCCACCAGGGCGCACTAAGGAAAAGATTTGCATGGATATACTTATTTACAACTAAAATATGAAATAAAATTTCAAAAAATATGGCCAGTATGATGGAAAGACTAAACATTTAAAGAATTTAGGAAAACGTTACATAGCAAGAAAGGAAAGTATACTAAATTACATATACTATACAGAAATATGTGTTTAAAATATATATGTAGAGATATAGAGGATATATCAAAACATTAACGCTACGACAGAATTATGCTGTTTGCTATGGTATTTGTTGTAACTTTTGAATAATGAGAGTGATAATACAAACATACTTAACAAAATACTAGACAGGGCAGACGTTTAAAAACAGTGCTGTGATTAGCATTCTTACACACACCTTTTGCTCACTGGTCACATCGTTACTTTATGCACAATGATGTAAGTTTAATACACAAAATAGCTGTAAAAACTATACAGTCAGAATTTTAAAACACACCTGCATGCTATTCAGACATCTGTTAAGGATAATTTCTAGATGGGAGTATGTAGGAGATTTCTATGGTTTTTGACACTCATTTTCTCCTCTTTCTCTCTCTTCTCTATTTCTTCTTTTAATCAAGAAAATATGTATTGGCCCAGCAGAGTGTATCTGCACTTTAATACTTCACAGACATTTATTGTGCCACAATATTTTCTTTAGGTGACACTATAGAAGGCCAACTTATATTCCTGCAGGCAAATCTGAGTCTCATGCACTCCATGAGATGTCCTAGACCACATGGACATGTAGATCATAGAATGTTTTTCCCTAAGTTGACACTAAAAAATGAACCCCATGGAAATAGATATTCTTCCCCCAACATGCCCAATTTCTGGACTAAAATAGCTACCTAATATCAAATAGGCAATTACTATTGTTCAATACAGACTAGATACTGTTAACCCTGGGTTAATTATTTTAGTGCTAGCTTATTTTACAAAATAATTAAAGGAAGACTTGTGAACTCCTCTCACTGACCCAAATTCAGTAATTTTAAAACACAATGGTGTAATTTTGATGTCTATCAAAATGAAAGCACTCTCAGTTCACACTTTTCCCACACCCATACCAGAGGAGGGGGAAGTGTATCTGGGTTCCAAGAGACTCAAACCCTTTAGACTTTTTATTCAAATCCTGAGTGTGCCGTAGGCAAAGAGCACTTTTTGAAGCATGTGATAGTGAAGCATTTCTGTGGCTCAAATACTGATTCTCAAGCATCTGCTTACTCACAGAGCAACGCCTGTTGACTTCAAGTCTCCCTTGGCATTTTAGCATCCTTCACACCCATTCCCCCTCTCCCACTGCCACTTGCCAAAATTAACATAGCATTGCCCACTCCTCAATGATATCACCCCACTTTAAACCATCCTCCACGGTGTGATCAGACAGGCACAGGAGGCTTTCAAATACGCAAATCTCATCTTTTCATTGCCATCCTTGAAATTTTTTAGTACTGTTTGTTGAATTTGGAGAAAATTCAAGTTTCTTTTTTACCAAACCAGTCTTTCATGATCTGACCCTTTCTAACTTTTAGACTCCTCTGATCTGGCTGTTAGTGTGAGTATAGATTAATTACTAAATGTATCTGATACTATTAGATACATGTAGGAATATTTAAGGAATCACTACCCAGGCTAACGCATGCTCCTAAGCCTTTTAAACTGACCTTCTATAACTAAACATGCTTTTATAGAAAACTCTAAGTTAACTCCATCAGACACTCAGTTTTCAAGATTTGACTTAATTTTCACTTGTGCATAGAGGGCTCCTTTGGGTAGAGTCTTGGCTCCCATCTCTCCCTCCACTCTCTTTAAACATCCTGTGGACACATCTTCTTAATGACTCCTGTTAGTTTTCTCTGTAACAATTAGAATTATAATTAAAGAAATGTACACATACATGTCATTAAAATGGTATTTAAAAAAAAAATCAGCTGTTTAATGTGTTAAAAAACTGTCCACTTCCTACAAGTACATGTGAGTAGAGAGAAAACCAGTGTGGAGCTTTGTTTTAAGAATCCAGAGCCTTCCTCCTACAACCTGGGGCATAGTGTGACAAAAATGAAGGAGCAGGAATTCTAGGGTTGTGGATTACATCAGACCCACCTAGCTCCTCAGTCAGGCTGTCTGTCCTCAAGGGCAAGGCCTAGCTTGAGATTAAACACTTTAACACACAATTGTGATATACATTAGACATGCAAAAAGCAGAACTGTGGAGAACTCCTTGGATATTTTCTATTTGTTTTGCAATATTTAGGAGACATTGGATAGACATGAACGTGACTGTGTATTTGCTAAAGCATACAATAATTTCTTGATTTGATGTTATATGAAAAACAACCCCTTTCACTTCTCTATATGCATCTCAGTTACTGCACAGATTCCAAGTGTTTGAAGCCACAATTGCTTACTGTCCTTGGTTATCCTTGGCTAATGTTGCCTTGGCTATCCTGCCAGTAACATCAGTGGTAGATCGTTGCATCTCTTGAATAACCTTCTAGGACTTGTTACTCACTTGTAGAAGCAATTGCATGGATGCTTTTCAAGATACCCTGATAGTGACTTGTGACTCCAAAGTGTCTAGAAGGAAACTAATTTATGAATTCTGCATCTTTGCCTCTAAAACATATAATAGTATCTTCTGTATCATTTGCCCTTCTGAAAGTGTTTCATTAATTTGTAAAATACAATTGACACAGAGACACAGGCTATGATAAAAAAAAATCCCTAAAGGATAGTGCATTCATAAAGGTTTAAAACATCAATTATATTTCACTTTAAATATTTCTTCAGGTTTGAAACTCCAATGGGAGTGTTTGTGCTGTAGCTTCTGTAGTAACTATTTGGACTTCTATCACTTTTATTTTCCTGTTCAAGCACTGCACCACACTGGGAAGCCTATGTAGAGATGAGCAGCCCTTGTTTTCCCTTTGGAAACATTCATGCCTTTCCTTTACCACAAATGAAAAAAACAGCAAGGAGTAATAGTAAAAGGTTAATGACTCTTACTGCCCAAGGCACATTCAGATGAGGGCCGTGTTTGGTTGCGAATTTGTACATTTGTTTGCCAAGCACCAATACTGACTCAACTCTAGGGAGCACAGCAGGCTAGCCAAGGCCAGCACAAGTTCTTTGGCTTCTTATCTCCTCGCTGTTATATAAGAAGAAGGGAAATAAGTAACGATGGAGAAAGAATAAAGAAGAAGCATTCCTTCTGAAGAGTTCCTGGGTTCTAAGTGGAAAAGCTATGTCCATCTCCTGGAGGTATCAATTCAGGATGTCCACACTGCTCTCCCAGCTGCTGCTTCCCCAGCTGGAGATAAAGGAGTCCAAAGAATTCACAGGAATCCTAAGCCAGGGAGCCTGCCCTCTCTATAGTAACCAGAGGATGAAAACTTTAGCAGAATTATCACCATGAACCTAGCATTGTGCTAGGCATGTGTTATACAAACTAAGTCTGAACCAGTCCTTTGATTATTCTCCAGAGTGGAAAATGAGTATGCACACAACTAAGTGGCTTGTTTAAAGTTGCACAGTTGGAAAATCTGGAAGCCAAGATTGCATCACTATCTACCCAACTCCAGCTCCTATATTCTTGGTCTCTTTGCTCTAAAACAGCCCCTCACCAAGGCCCTATTGAAGGCAATGAGCCTGTCTCCTCACCAGAATAAGAGAGGTTGGTCTTTGTTGGTGGTGTTTTCTCACTTATAAAACTATTCTTCTGTTTAAAACTAAGTGTATTATCCTTTTGCAAATGCTGTTACTTAAAAAAAAAAAAAAATGCTTCTGATCAGATAGTGGTGACTCACTCCTTTAATTGCAGACTTGAGAGGCAGAGACAGGTAGATCCCTGCGAGTTTGAGGCCAGCCTGGTTTACAGAGTGAGTGGCAGCCATGGCTGGGCTACACAGAGAAACCCTGTCTCAAAAACAAAACAAAATGACAACAAAAAACTTTCTGTCTGTGAACGCTTACATTTTTGTAAGTATTCCATTTCCTCAATAAAGAAACGTGAATACATTATCTTATCACAGAGCTACCAAAGTCCTTTAGTAATTTATTTTTATGTAAATGAATCAGTAATGGAAAGTTAACAGAAACTGCTGTAAAACTTCAATGCAGTCCAATGGGTAAAAGTTAAGCCATGGTGGCTGGCACACAGAAGGCATTCTCTAAGCTTCAGACAGACTGTCCCAGAGTGGCTTCTGGTTTTCTGACCATAAGCATAGGCATGTCTGTGTTACATATGAACAAGACAAAGACATTAAAATTTTCCATGTGGTAGCCATGCGGTGGTGGTGCATAATTTAATCCCAGGACTCGGGAGGCAGAGCCAGGAGGATCTCTGTGAGTTTGAGGCCAACCTGGTCTACAGAGCAAGATCCAGGACAGGCACCAGAACTACACAGAGAAACCCTGTCTCAACTGTCCTTTGGACAAATTTGCTTCAAAGTTATGCTACCATTTCCTATCCTAAAGTTACTGCTCAATAAAATTCTAAATGTAAGGCTTCCTTGACAGTTACGTGTTTTGTTTATGATTCCCCAAATCATAAAGCCAGAAAAATTATAACTATAACTGTTCTATATATAGTTTTCCAGTATTTCTGAGATATATATATATAATATATTATATATATTATATATATATATATAATATCTGGGGGCACTTGGGATAAGATCCAAATTTCCAAAGTTTTCCATAAAATGGACATAATTCCTATTTTCATTTGAGGGCGCTGAAGCCTTGAAAAGTTAATCACTGTGTCATAGAACACAAAGCTGGTGTTGCCCATGAATTGAGTTTCTCTGTTTGAATTTCATACCATTGAGCAGACTGAGAAATAAGGGTGAGTGCCGCCTGAGTCACAGGAACTTACCTAGGCTCTACATCTGAGGTGTCTGGAGTTTGTTTTACCATAAAATGTATTATTGCTCAGATCTCTTTCTACTTAGGTACTAGACCATAAGGAACATCCTAGACAACATCTGTAGACAGCCAATACCCAAATCCAAAAGGCCTGAGAGTTTCCTATAACCTCCCCAGTGGAAACCTTCCTTGGCCTTGGTCAGTCTTCCGTGCTGAGATGGAATGGCAGAGGAGGCTGTGGGATTCTGTACTCATCTTACTTTCTAAGATCCCTCTATCTCCAAAAAGCCTGTTCCTTATATTCCTTCATCATAAAGCAGTGTGGAATTCAACCCAATCCTTTCATGACAGGAAATAGTCCTAAAGGAGCCCACCCATGACCATACTGCCATGCTGTTTGAACTGGGAGGTTGAAAAGATAAATTTTGTTTTGTTTTTCGAGACAGGATTTCTCTGTGTAACTTTGTGCCTTTCCTGGAACTCACTTGGTAGCCCAGGCTGGCCTCGAACTCACAGAGATCCGCTTGGCTCTGTTTCCTGAGTGCTGAGATAAAAGGCATGAGCCACCACCTCCTGGCAAGATAAATTTTTTTAATTATTATTATTTATTTTATAATTTAATTTAATTTTACATATCAGCCACAGATTCCCCTGTCCTCCCTCCTCCCGCCCCCCCCCCCCGCCTCTGCCCTCTCCCAACCCACCCCCTATTCCCATCTTCTCTAGGGCAAAGACTCCCCTGGGGATTCAGCCTAGTAGATTCAGTCTAGGCAAGTCCAGTCCCCGCCTCCCAGGCTGAGCAAAGTGTCCCAGCATAGGCCCCAGGCTCCAAACTGCCAGCTCTTGCACTAAGGACAGGTTCGGGTCCCACTGCCTGGGTGCCTCCCAGACAGTTCAAGCTAATCGTCTGTCTCACTTATGCAGAGGGCCTGGTCCAGTTCCATGGGGACTCCTCAGTTCACACACAGTTCATGTGTTTCCACTAGTTGGGCTAATTGTCCCTGTGCTTTTTCTAGTCATGGTCTCAACAGTTCTCGCTCATACAATCTCTCCTCTTTCTCACCGATTGGACTCCCGGAGCTCCACCTGGGGCTTGGCCATGGATCTTTGCATCTGCTTCCCTCAGTCATTGGATGAGATTTCTAGCATGACATAAATGATTTTAAACTTCCACGTTTGGGCAGGGCACCGCTAGAACTGTGTCTGGAGTAATGGTGTTAAAATGGCATCAAAGACTTCTCCACTCTGTGTAAAATACAATGTGTATGCACCCCTATTGTGTCTGATCGCTTCCTTGTTTATGCTAATCTCTTACAAACACGTTTTTTATGTTTCTCGCGACTTTAGAGAGATTATCACATGGCGCCTGTGGAGTAGCCCTCCTCCCTCTCCACTTTTTCCCACAGTTCTCTCATTCTTCCTCTTACTTGACTTTAAGCTGTTCTCACAGTTCCTTTCCTTCATGGGCTACCCAGATATCCCGGCTTTTACATTTCCAGAATTTGAAAACATACCACATTTCAGTTTTTGTTATTTTATTAAACAAATATGTATTTGGCATCTGCAATGTATCAACACTGTGGTAATTGTTTGGTGTAGATATGAAAATTAAGCTGTCATAGTTTCCAAATTGTTAGTTTAAATTCAAATGGGGTGGTATGGAATCAATAATTAAGAAAATAAATATTTATATAATATTTAATTATAAAAGTTATGGGAGGGAGGAAAGAAGGAAGGAAAAACTTTAAGTCATTCCATCCTTGGCTTTCCCAGCACACCCACTCCCTGGGGACCTTTAATCAATGCTCTCCTTCTCTGAGTCACTCTACACAGTTCCACTCACTGTCTCTAACCTTGGTTCTGCCCCAAGCACCCCTAGGCGCTCTCGGCCTCCTAACAGCTTCTAGAAATATGCTTTAAATTAATTCAGCCAGTTAGTTTTAATCGACTTGAAATTATTTCCAAAATATGAAATGCTATCACGTTGGCAACAATTCACAAAGGAAAGGGATTTGATCAGTGAAACATCATGGTACACTCAATGTATGTCCAAGCTTATAATGCTCAATAAATTCACACACATGCTTCCATCTGGACGGTGAACTGTCAGCTAAATGGGTCATTTACACATTATTTGCAAAATGGATGCTGAAAGAGTAATTTCAAGCATTTAAACCCAGCAACACCCTTTAAAACATAAAGTGTGTGAGCTCAGCTGAAGTACACTAAACACTTTCTCTGTGGCCTTAACCTACATCACCTTTTGGAGATGGACTTTAAAGAAACAGCTTTGCAAAGTTTTGCCTACTCATTCTGACAGTTGGAAGCAGAGGAATTTATTTGCATAGCATCCTCTATGCAAACCATATATCCATTCCCCAAATGTTCCCTTGAATTAAACAAGGCAGGAATGTAGACTGAATAAATTAAAGAAAATCATAGCATGCAGATTTCATAGAAGGAATTAATTAAAACCTGCACAGCCATTTGGCCAGAAAAAAGGGAAGAAACTAATATACCTATGCAGGATGGGGGAAAAATACTTTAGATGGTATTTGTGGAAAATGGAATATTGGAAATGACAGGAAATAGTTGAAATGTATCATAATGAGAAGAGTTATAGGTGACTTCACCAAAAAGAGATTAAGCAAAATTGAGAATTAAATGAGACTTTAATGTTCTGTAAGTCTGAGCTTAAGCACAGAACAAGATTTGCTTCTAAGAAAGTATCATAAATTGCATTTGGTAAGACATAGTTGTACCGCTTCATGATAGGAAGAATTTGAATGAAGGAGACTCTTAAGTCTCCTACGATAGATTCAACTTCATTTCAGAAGTATAATCATAATAATGAAATAGAAAAGAATGTGTTACACAACGTGATGCACACTGCCTTAATCCCCATGGGTGATGTCAAAATCATTGCATATTCCTCCAAAATAATGTGAAAATTTCCTCTGCTAAGATAACTAAAAAAAAAAAAAAATAGCTTTATGGGATTATTAAATTCTCAGGTTATTTGTGAGCATCAGACGATGCTGTCTACATTAAGCCTAGATAGTTTTCTTTTTTTTTTTTTTTGGTTTTTTCGAGACAGGGTTTCTCTGTAGTTTTGCGCCTTTTCCTGGAACTCACTTGGTAGCCCAGGCTGGCCTCGAACTCACAGAGATCCGCCTGGCTCTGCCTCCCGAGTGCTGGGATTAAAGGCATGCGCCACCACCGCCCAGCCCTAGATAGTTTTCTTTTAAACACTGAGAACTGAATAAACCCTTTGGTAGAGGTTTTCTAGTAAACATCCAACAATAGGTCATTGTGAGAAGAGGTCTGAAGAGTTTCAAGCTCTTAGAAAGCACAGACAACACAGATCTGGATGGGATTCACAGAGACATGTTGCCTAATGCTAGAGTGACTTAAGTCAAGTCTTTGTTATTGTCACGCATGCTGATTGCAGGAACACACTGCCAGCAAGCCTCCCCTGGCAGCAGAACCCTCACTGCCAGCCCTCCTGGGATTCCAGCTGCCTCTGCCACTTCTGGAATAGCTGTGGTGTTTCAGAGCTCATCAAGGCAGTGAGTGGTTAGGGGAATTTCCCCCAAACCTCAAAGCAAAAGACCTTTTTCTTTTTCTTTCTTTCTGTTTTTTCTTTTTTTTTGGGGGGGGGGGGCAAGTCCCTTTTCCCAATTTTGGACTTTTACCTTTAAAACCTTAAATGTTGTTATTGCCAACCGCAGGCATGACGAGCAGGTGAAGAGCCAGTGGAGAAGCATTCCAAACCTCCTGTGAGCTAACAGGCTTCTGAATGTATCTCTATGCTCCACAGAGAAGGCTGGAGAAGTAGCAAAGGCAGTATCAGCTACTGCAGCCTTAAAACAAAGCCGATGTCTCTTTGGACTTTAAAATTGTTCCTATGCAGCTTATTTTATTTTTGTTTAATCAAATAAACAAAGGGTCTTAATGTGAAGAAAAAAAAGAAAAAAAGCACAGACAAGGTTTAACATGGGTCAAGAGGCATCATATGACACTTGCATCGGGTCTCAAGAGAGGCCTTACAGTAGGACATAGAAAAGGGCATTTTTGAGCGAAGGAAGAGTTATGTAAAGAAACAGAAGTCTGAAGGTTTCTGTCCAGTCACCTCCCAATGACTGGCAATGCCTAAGCATGAGAAGTGAGAAAGGGGCAAAGAATGGAACATGGAAGCATCTGTTCATGGCAGGGAGGCAGCGAGACAATTGCTACAGGCCATGCAAAGGACCGAGGTCCAGGGATTGGGTGGGGTCTGTGATGAACTGGAATCTAGAGATTCTTTCCTAAAGGATATACTCCCTGATAAGCTCAGGTATATTTGCCTTGTGAAGTACCACATTCAACCATTTAGATCTATAAACTAGTCAGGCAATGATATATTAATGCTACTAATACAATATATTGTCTTGTAGTTTCTTAAAATGACAAAAGCATGTGGTACATGAGTCACAATCAATTTCACTATGCCTTTTTAAAAATTATTCTATAGAATATAGTTCACACTTTTTATGTAGACAATGGAATCTTTGTTAACAAATTCCATTTCTTGGCACCAATGTTAGCCCAATAACATCAGAATCTTAGGATACAGGATTCTGCCTTTTCAGAAACCCTTGAGTTTCTCATAGCATTAGCCTATTAGCCTCATATTAACAATATCTTATTTAAAGAGTATACAGTTTGTGGGGCTGGATACATGGTTCAGCCAGTAAGAACACTGGCTGCTCTTCCAAAGGACCTGGGTTCGATTGTTAGCACCCAAATGACAGCTCACAACTATCTATAAGTGAAGTCACAGGGGATCCAATGCCATTGGTCTCCATGGGATACCAGGCATGCACATGGCACACAGACATAAGTACACACAACATGCACATACACATAAAATATAATTTAAATTTAAAATTAAAATATGGTGTAAATTAAAAAACATCTTTTTTTTTCATTCCTTATACCAGACATAACTTGAATCAGAGTTTAATAAAAATCTAGAAAGTTGGGATTATAATAGTATTAAATTAGAGCCAACTTTATCATGGGGTCTTCTGTGTGACTCAGCAAGACTTTCTTTAGACTAACAGTGGTATGCAAATGAGAAATGTGTGAGTAACACTGAAATATTTCAGAGTGTCAAACATTGTGATTTAGTTCTGACTTATAAGCTATCTACCTTAGGCTCTAAAGAAGCTGCTCACAGTCACCAAAAATAAACAAAAACACCACCATGCTGCTACAACTTGTTATTATTCTATGGCC
Source organism: Onychomys torridus (assembly GCF_903995425.1). Classification (NCBI taxonomy): domain Eukaryota; kingdom Metazoa; phylum Chordata; class Mammalia; order Rodentia; family Cricetidae; genus Onychomys; species Onychomys torridus. The sequence goes on from NC_050444.1 coordinate 73,024,873, forward strand.
TTACCTTGCAGAAATTTTATGTGTCAAAACCTGGGCTCAGTCCATGCTAAGCCCTTCTCTATATTCAAACTCTAAATGTATTTCTTTCAGACATTGCCCAAATGACTCCTCTTTACAATTAGTTAATAAGGTTGCAGCAATGCATTTCATTGAAATTATTTCTGTTCCATTATCTCTCTTACTAGACCTTGAGGTATCGAGAATAGTCCATCTAAATGGTAAATGTATTAGCCTTTCATAGACATCTAACAAAAATTCAAGTTTAAATGTATTTGTGAAGATTGCCAAAGCAGAGGGCCCTTGAGCAATTAAGCCATAGACAATCAGCTCATACTAACCATGGCTGAGTTAATTAACAGTTAAGTGGAAGTCTCTTAAAAAAAAAACAAAACACTTTAAATCCATTCTATTACTACATGGAACATTCTGTATTCCATTGTCTTATTTGGTGAGATCTACTGCATTGTAACATCTAGATCATTCACAACAAAGAAGATTTTGTTACCACAGTTATACCAGTAAAGGACAAGATCTTTGTTAGAAATCATTTGGTAAATTTGAGAAGACTACATATCATAAAGGACATGGATCTTGGAGTCAAATAAGCCTTGGCTCAAATTACAGAATTGAATGGTTTGCTTAATTGCCAAAAAGCCTCTATTAGTTAATATGTGAAACAGAAATTGTTCGTCAGGTGAAGACCTAGATCAGATAATTAGACCCAGTTGCTTGACCAAGTCATAATAGTCACACATCCTTTTGTTTCTTTGTTTGTTTATTTTGTTTTGTTTTGTTTTTGAGACAGGGTTTCTCTGTGTAGCTTTGCGCCATTCCTGGAACTCACTCTGAAGCCCAGGCTGTCTGAGAACTCACAGAGATCCACCTGGCTCTGCCTCCTGAGTGCTGGGATTAAAGGCATGTGCCACCAACGCCAGGCTAGTCACACATCCTTTATTGCTGTTCTTCTCACACTGAGCTGTACTGTTGAACCAGGGACAAGCCGTTTCCATTATAAAGCCTGGATGACTCGAGGTATGAAGGAAAGATGTGTCAGTTGATTGCACCAAGATTTACAAGAGACCTTAGCAGAGGAATTAAACATGCTGGGATATGTGATATTAAAATATAGCTTGCAAACTATTTGTTATTAAACCTGTTTTCACTGTAAAAATCCTATTTCTGAGAAACTTTGAATGTTTGTAGTAATATGCTTGCCCACACATGATTAGGATACAGAAAGAGTATCATCTCTGAGAAGCAGACAAACAAAAGACCCTTGCAGGACCCTTGGGACCTCTTTAGGAATCAGAGTCTAGCCCTTGGTGTTTTAGTCACATGAACTTGAGCACAGTGAACCAAGAGTTAACTGATCTTGGAGAAGCTGATCCAAAGCAACAGAATTCTCGAGAGATGGAGAACAGCACCAACGGTAGCAGATTTGTTAATTCACTGTGGAAGAATAAAAACACGCAGCCAGTCCAGTGCCTTCTTTCCCTGATGTTATAAGCCAGGTAATGGGTAGTTTGAAAATGGATGTGTCATCAGAAGATTCAGAAACAGAGAAATCAAAGCAAAGGAATAGGACACATTTGAACAACATTCCAGAGAATATACAGCAAGCTAAGTCTCTCCCGTGTAGTGGGTAGCCATCCCAGCATTGGCCTGGAAGTTCCAACTCCCACTGAGGCTTCGGTAATGGTCACGCCCACAAGGCGGGGCGGAGGAGGAAGCGGAAGACCCAGGATCGGTAGGAGGGCTCTCTCTTGGTTCTGGGATGCTGGACACAGGAAGTAGACTGAGCAGAGTTCTCCAGAGAACACCGCCAGACTGCGCCATACCTTTGCCAGACCCTGCAACCTACCCCTTCATTTGTAAGTTACCCCTTTAAACCTCCCTTTTAACTACGTGGAGTGGCCTTAATAATTTCACCAATACTCCAGGTGCACCCATCCTGTACATTTTGTATGGTCAGGCTATACCCTTTAGATAAAGAGTCTCTATCTGGTGTGAAATTTCTCCTCTTTCTAGAGTCAAGCAGATAAGACTCCTCTTTTGTCAGTCCAAATGTGCACACTGCAGATAATTCGGTATGTGCTCTCTCAAGTTATCGCCAGCTCCATTTAGGAACGTGTGGACACTGTTCATAATTCAATTGTTTATCCTGATACTAGTTTTAAGCTATATAGTTATATAAGTTATATATAAGCTATATAGTTATATAAGTTATATAGTTATGTTGGTAGATGATTAAGGTCTTGGATCATGGGTGTTGAGTCTGATGAGTTGTCCCTCCAGGGGAAGGATTTTATCTAGCTATGAGCATTGAAGGCACCTTATCATGACTCCTATAGAAACGACAGTCCAATGCTCACTGGTCCACACAAAGCATCCTCGTTTTACATGGCACAAAGGCTAGCAAGTCTGACTGCGGCTGACCTCACAATAAATGTTGCAGTCACTTCTCAAGGGCATGTGTTGTTATGGGTCACCTCTTCACCTGAAGTATTATAGAAATATTTAAATGTGCTGCAGCAAGTTAAACATGTCCACACCTGTCAAAACACTTAAGTAATAATGAGAGTCTATGACCTTAGGACAAACATGGTATCAATTCCAAAGACCTCATACCATAATTAACGTCTTCTATAAATGAAGTCTCTTTGCAATGACCCTTTTTCCCCAGCCCTTCAACTAGTTGCCCATATGCCCTAACTGAATGATTCACAGCACTAATTTTATGGAATTAGAGAATTTTAAAGACTAGAATTTAAAGACTACATTTCTAACAAAATCTTAATTAAAAAAAGGAACTTGTTGTCTCTAGTAATAGGTGGAGAAATACAATATTGTATCAAAATTATTAAATTTTTTGGATAATGAATAAAGTTGAAAAAAAGAGAAGATCCAAGTCTAGACAGTCTATATAGAAAATATCCCAATAATGTTAAATGGAAATTTTATACATACCATTTGGGTACACATTTTTTATTAGGAAAATTTGTCATGGATTTTGATCTGAGATTACCTTTTGAACATTTCTTTTTCAGTTTCAAATTAATAAATGGTTATTGATTACTGTACAACATAAGTGAACATATTTGCTGTGTCAGGCACTATGATAAACTAATAGTTTATCAAGATTGAAGACCATGTATTATATGATGTACAATCTTGCTGGTTTTATTGATTTAGAGATTTCTAAATTTTAATTTGATTTTATCTTGAAGACCATACTTCAATTATTTTCATTTTTAAATTATAAGACTTGTGTCTCTTGTGACATCCGTGAAAATTATTTATCAAATAAATTGTTGGTCATTTAATAAGTTCTTGATAGACCTTTAAACCCCAAACTACTGGGTTAACTATTTCAATCTATTCAGTTGCAGCCAGTTAACACATATTTATAGAGAACCAATATCATGCAGAATATTGAGAACACAGTGTGAGTGAAAAGAAATGAGAGGCTTTAAGTCTCTACAAGATCCCACAGAGGCCTTGTGGACAGCACACCTTGTACCCCCTCCATTTTTGGCTATGTCCTGCCAGAAATTCTCCCATCCAAATTTGAAGGGATATGTGTTTTCTTGGCAGCTCTTCCTCAGCTCTTCCCATGGTTCACTGACATCAGTTGCTCTCATGTTGATTCCATTAGGAAAGTACCTGAAGGACACAATTTCCCTTCCAAAGTGTAGTTAGCCTAGCATACAAATCCAGAGAGCCTTTCCTACAGAAGCAGAAGTCCCTTTTATTATCAAATTATAAGGAGAAATATATTGTTCCATGGGCTTAAAAGCTGTTGAATGAAAGAAAACAGAGTTTTAAAAATAAATGTCCACCACTGAAAGAAGAGCTAAGTATTCAAACATGTTATGCAATGGTGCTGATGAACTGAAGGACTAATGAGCACGAGGAGGTTAGTGGAGGACATTCAGGAGTTATCTTTTGGGGGGAAAAAAGACATGCATGGTGACAATCATACTCAGGAAGTGTGCTCAGATTCCTGTCCAGATGTTTTGCCTATACTCATGTGTCTGACCCATACATGTAACTAGAAGAATTGCCAGTGAGGTTTGAAAAAGAGAGGCAATGATAAGGATACACAAGAACTATCAAAAAGTTGATTTGGTGTCCCCAGGAACCACCTGCAGGGCGACCAGCACTCACCCAGGAGGCTGACACTGGTCTCAGTGGACATTCAGGGTTTTGATATATATGTGTGTGAATCTAAGTTGTTGAACGAGCTCTGCTTAATGGATGTCACAGCTACTTCTCCTAAAGACAGAAAATAATGACATCCAGCTCAGGATCATTTGTTCTAGACACCAGATTTTACACAGTTCATGCTTCAGACTGTACTGTAGTTATTAACAAATGCAGCATTTTATAAATGTGTGTTATGTAAATAACACCTGTTGAGAAAGTAAATGGAACAGAAGATTGAGATCAAGCTGCAGTGCAGCTGCAGTTGGCCTTTGTTCTTATTTTGGCAGAACCACTTGCTAACATCCTCCTTTGGGCATTCTTCCAAGTGACTAGTGTGGCCATTATCAGCCACATCAAAAGGAAGGGAGGGAGGGAGGAGGGAAAGAGAGTGGGGGGAGGGAAGAAGGAAGAAAGGAAGAAAGAAAAGGAAGGTCCTCATTTACCAAGAGAACTTAGACTACTTGTTGGAAAACCAGCCCATTCATTATTTCAAACACATCTTTGTTTCATCAAAAGATAAAATATGAATGCTAACCTTTGATAAATTATAAATATTGTCTCTTTCCTACTCAGATGCCTCTCCAATTTTCTAGAATTTCAATATTCAAATATGTACCAGTTATAATCATGACATCATTGTGTGAATAAATGAAGGAAAGAATGAAAGGAAGGAGGGAATATTTATAATATTTTAGTTTAAAGATTTAATTATAGATTTTGTATGTTGGTATAAATTGCCCATGTTAACCACTCATGAAATCTACTCCACCCCCTTTGGTAAAAAAGAAGTAAAAGGAATCAACTAGATCATATTTATATTCTTTACTTTGGTGTCAGCATTAAAGCCTTCTGCTTGGGCCAAATCATGCCTCTATAGACTCCTGTACTGAAGGTGTAATCCTCAGTACCTCAGTCTGTGGCATCATTTCAAAATAGGAGCATTACAGATGTAATGGATTAGAATGAAGTCATACCAGATGCCTGCAGTTGCCTGATGCAATATGACAGGTGTCCTTATGAAAAGAGAAGCTGTACACAGAAATGTACACTAGGGGAGTGCCACCTAAAGATGAAGTCAGAGAAGGGAGTGAAAACGTCCTCAAACCTTCAACTCTCTGAAAACACCATCAAAGCCTGAGAAGCCAAGGTGGAGGGTCCGCAGGGCTCTGAGACAGCCAACCCTTGGAACAATCTCTAAAACTGTGAGACAATATACATTTCTATTGTGTGACCCACCAAATTTGGGGCACTTTGCTGCGGAAGACCCAGAAAACAAAGACTCTTTCTTTGGAGTCGTTGCCTGGAAACAATAGTGCCTTTCCTATCAGAGAAGCCCCTCCTCTTCCCACCCCTCACTGAAACCTGGCTCTGGAACATGCTTGAGCTCTGATTTGAGAATCATTGATTAGGAACATAGCTCTGCGTCAGATTCTGCATTGTCATGATCACACAAAGAAGAATCAGGCTTACCCTCACTGCTTCTCAAAGAGCATTATCATAAACAATGGCCAAGCAAGGCAGCAACCTATAATACCAATAATGTAAGAGGCATTGACAAGTGTAAAGACAGAGATAAACCTTCTTCCTACTGTCTGTAGCCGCCACCTCAAGGTTATACAATTATTTCTTAGTATTTAATCTTTGACATGACATTAGCAACCCACTCCAATAGTTTACTTTGTTTCAATATAATTTGAATAAAGATATAAACAACTACTTTTCCTGTTTGTAAAAATTAAAAAACGAATTCAAGGTCTCAGACAAGTAGGTGTTTTCTGCCATCTAGTGGTCAAAAGGGAGTATAACATCATAGAGCTAAAATAGTGAAGTCTTTGCCCTGCTCACCTTAGACTTATTTAAATAATACTAAATTAGTAAAAAATAAATAACAGTAAAAATATCTGAAAAAATCATGCTATCATATTTTTAGCCACCTACCTAAAATTCATTATCTAGACTGTTAATGATATTCCTAAGAGCTATAGACTACCTAATAAAACACAAACCACAGGCAGAAGCCTTCTTTTGCATTGTTCATTTTTGAGTTGTTGATTGGAGTTGTTCAAGAGACACGCAAACATCATAGGATATCACTGTTTATAGGATATTGCTGTTGCCCTTGAAAGGGAGTCCCTATTGCTGAAGACACCATGCATTTCAGACACAGAACCTAGAAGATTTCTGGTCAGAGCTGGATCTGACCAGAGAGTCTCGTTCCTCACTAGCTTCCAAGGGAGGAAAGTAAGCAGTGTCCCTACTCATCTATGAAGCCAGTGAACCACAGCAATGACCATCATGGCATAATAAGCCTAAGGATGCAATAGTGTCCTGCATTCCCTGGTGGTAACCAACAGCTCTCTAATGAAACTAAAGCCTGATCAACAAGAGGGAACCCAGGCCTGGTGCTGGAAACCTAGTCAACTACCCAGTAAATCATGGACCTTAAAGGTGAACTGACAACTGCCACTTTACTAAACTAACATAATTCCTAGCTGCATTCTAAATATTTGTCCTTATACCCAAACATAACTGGAGTCCTCACCCCTCATTCAAGAAACTTCTCTTTGGAATGGATGGAGATCACTACAGAAAACCACAACTGATTAAAATGCAAATAAGAAGAGCTCCTGTGGTGCTCAGTCCCTGACAGTACATCTACAATACAGCTCTTGCACTTGAGGCTTAGGGATCATTGCAAAAGAGGAACAAAAGGATTGTAAGTGCCAGAGGAGCAGGATGTTTGCTTGGATACTGCATCTCCAGGAATGTCAGAGAAGCTATATCCATGAAGTCTTATCAACATGGCTGCCAAAGCAAGACCCAAACAATAACAATGACACCAATGGACATGATAACATGAAAGGGGAAAGTTTGTGATCCTCAACTCTAGACAAGGAGTAGCGGTGACTGGATGCTGTGAAATAATCCTCTTGAGCACTAAAGATTTATCAGTCCAATTGGTTTAATAAAACACTGATTGGCCAGTAGCCAGGCAGGAAATATTGGCAGGGTGACCAAACTAAGAATCCTGGGATGAGGAAGAGCAGAGTCAGGAGTTGCCAGCCAGAGGCAGAGGAAGCAAGATGAGAATGCCGCACTGAGAAAAGGTACCAAGTCATGTAGCTAAACACAGATAAGAATTATGGGTTAATTTAAGTGTAAGAGCTAGTCAGTAATAAGCCTAAGCTACCAGCCAAGTATTTATAATTCGTAATCAGCCTCTGAGTGGTTATTCATGAATTTGTGGGCAGGAGAAAAACATCCTACTACAACTGGAGAATATTTAGAGTGGGAGAAATGTTCTTCTCCAGGGAAGAACATCCCAACTGGTTATCTAATACCAAGGGGTCACCCCTGAGATCATATACATACAGGTAAGATTACACAGACTGAGTAGGTTATATTTACACATTTGTGTGTGTGTGTGTGTGTGTGTATGTGTGTATGTGTGTGTATAAAACAATAATTTTTTAAAAGAAGTCACAGAATAGTTAAAATTTTAATTATCAATATTTAATAGTGTAGAGCTGTATTAGATATTGTATACAGGACTGTTTGCAGAACAAATCTCCATTTGGTCACTGCTGAACTCCAGCCATGGTAATGCCCAGATGATCAACATACTTGATCTGCAAAGGAGGCACTTGTGTAACCTAAATTGTCTATGTGGGTTTATTCCACCTTTTCTGTTCATAGTCTCAATCTTTGGTTCCTCTCTTCACTCAAATACCCACTTCCCCATCCATTATGATCCACCACAATTTGCATCTCATTTCCCATGGTTTGCAAAATCCTTAGCTTTGCCTCATATTCTGGTTCTGGAATATACCTCTTTTTTGTTTTATTTCCTTGAGCTGTAGTTAATTAACTTTGTTCTTTAGAAGCTACCAGAGAGAGAGAGAGAGAGAGAGAGAGAGAGAGAGAGAGAGAGAGAGAGAGAGAGAGAAGAGGCAGGAAGAAAGAAAGGAAGGAAGAAGGAAAGAAAAAGTAAGTAAGAAAGAAAAAGAAAGGAGGAAAGCTCACTCAATAGCAAGTTAGAATGAATATTGGTGGCCATGTTAACTCACATAGCCTGAAACTTTCCAACATCCAAGGTTCTGCCCTCTCCACAATGCCCTGGGTATGTGCCTGGAAAAAAAAAAAAAAACATGAAATGCTCCTGTGTCAAGTTGAGCACAGCATCCTATATGAACTTAGCTTTGTATATCAGAGTTCATTTGTTGAAGTACTGGCTGCAATAGCTCAGAATGAACCATATCTGAAGATAAGACCCCTGAACACACTATTAAGTCAAAACAAGACTTTTGAAGGGTCCTAATGCAGTTAAGCTAGTGTCTTCATAAGAAAAGAGAAGGAGGAAGAGAGGGAGAAAGAGAGACAGAAACCAGCTTGTGAATACACCCAAAGGAGAGTGTTGTCTGTAAGCAAGAATGGAGCCCTCATGAAACACCAAGCCTGCTGACACCTACTCTTCAAATTTTTGCTCCAAAAATGTGATAAAATGAAGTTCCTAATGTTCAAGTTATTCTGACTTGGAGTGTTTTGTTATGAGATTCCTATAGTATTAATGCACTCCTCTATGCAACAACCTTAATCTTCTTCAACCAACTTTTGGCTCTAGAATATGGGGCTGACTCCATAGTGTCTTCAACTTTATTAATAGTCTTACTTCTTGGAAAGTGAAGTTGTCTTTCCTTTAATCCTGACTCATCTTTGGGGAAACAGAATGATTTTTCAGCCGGATTTTTGTTAATCCGGGAATGAACAACTATTTTCTTTCTAAGAGCTCAATGAATTCTTAAATAAATTCTCTCAGCCCGACATATTGATCACACTTGCAAAGTCACACTTGGACTGTGATCTTACCAGGCATGCCGTTGTCCTGTGCTCACTCAAAGAGGCTACTCATCCAGTGCCCTTTTTATAAATGCATCTTTGGCAAAGTTCCTAAGAACTTCCACAGCAAGTCAAAAGTAGCCACTAATTACCTGCTAGGCCACATTATAATCTTGGTCAAGAGATCATTTAATATTTTGTAAATCTTTTCAAGTTATGCTCAATTGTGTTACTCTAACTCAATAGAAATTGAGTTTTACTGAACCGTGAACAGCAGATGACGGTAAAACCCAAGTAACACACAAAACTCTCACAGGATTCAGACTCCTGTTACTTTGAAAGTTTCAATTTCAGCTTTTTCTCATTTTCTGATCCTCTTTCTCAATCACAGCAAAGTGATTTGTTAAAAAGTCAAGTTATAGTGATGTTAATTGCTTTTCTGCTGGTTAAACCCCCTTTAGCCCCCAATTCACTAGACTATCCCTCCTGCTGACTTGCTGACTCCAGCTTTACCTTTACCACTGACCAGTCCCTCTTCCACATTTACCCAACCAGCCCTGCAGATCTCCTTGTCTTTTCCCAAATGTGAAATGATATTTTTCATTTCATTTCATTTTCTTCCAAGTTTGAAAGATTGTTAATCTCCTTGCTTGAGGGGCTTTTATTTCTGTGACTCATTTCTGTCCACTGTTAATGACATTGTGGAATCAACTACGGTGGCACATCTTTAGCAATGCCTGTCATAAAGCTTTCCCAGACCACAGCCAAGGGCCCTCCCCAACCCCCACAGCTCACAAGAGCATCTGTCATTGCACTGTATTTCCTGGTCAGACCCAGAAGACATTAAGGGATGGGTTTATGGATTTATCATCTCATCTCTTGTAATTAACAGTAATTTAAAACCAGTACCTGTTAAATTATTTAAGAACAGGAGGGACTTTGTCTTTATTCTTTTGTTTCCTTGGATTTTTTGTCATCGTTGTCTTTCTTTTCTTGTTTGGGGAGCAGAGGGCAATGGAGTTGTAACATGAGATGTGCTGATTTTGCCATGCCTAAGTTGTGTAAGCAAAAGGAACCACTCTGACTGAAAGCCTCTGTGAGCACCCCTGGCCTGCGCTGCAGTTCACATGAGTGTATGCCTAGGACAAACATTGGTCTTTCTCTACCATCTACTTCATTCTCATCCCTTTCAAGGGGGTCATAGACTAACTCTATGCTCTGCATCTGTCACTCTTCAGCTTGTAAAGCCTGCAAGCAGTAACACAGCCCTTCTAGGAAAATCTCAAATCTCAACTCATTTAGCTTTACAGACAATTGGTAGTGTCTCTTCCCAAATGTTCTATTATTTCATCTCTCAAACACACCACACACACACACACACACACACACACACACACACACACACACATCACAGACACACAGCTCTACTGTAGACAAGCTGGTCTTTTTGTGAACTCTCAATGCAAGAGCAAACAGATTCATGTCTTGACTTGACTATTCCTCATCACTACAGATCAGTGGCTTTAATCTTGCTGGTTCTTTGGAACTGCCAACTGGACCATGTTTCAGATGCTCGTTACTCAATGCTGAGTTTCAACTCTCAATCACTTCCTGCCATTTTTTTCAAAATGATTAAATTATTTATTATATAAACATGGAATTACTGCAGCTTAATATAGTCACCCTTTGATTCTCATTTTTCAGGGTTTTTACCTTAACAGTGACAGATATGGGCATGTCTGATTAGTAGAGATAATAAAATAAGAGATGTTTATATGGTTGTGTATATGATTAAATATAAAAATAGAATTTCATACTTTATATAAGTACATATATAAAGTAGTAATTCCAATGTTCTATACATCTTTTGAGAAAGAAACCTTGAAGAGCTTTGAAGACACTTGTGCAATTGAACATCAGACTTCAAAGATGTTGTGGCTGGAAAACATGTCAAAAATGACTAACTTCAGTCTCTTCTGTGCTAGTAAGGTTTTTTTCTGCTGTGACAAATACCTGAGACAAACAATTTTAAAGGAGAAATTTCTTATTTTGGCCTACTGCTTTGAGGCTTCAGACCAAGGTTGACTAGATGAATTGCTTTGGGCCTGAGGTAAGGCAGAATATGATGTTCTGAGGAAGTCGGCCAGCTCAGAGTGCCAAGAAGCAGAGACACCTGTGCTTGTGAGCTTTCTTTTTCTCCTTTTCTCAGTCTGAGCTCCCAACTATTGTGTTTCACTGTCCACATTCCAGGCAAAATCTTCCCTGCTTAGTTAAACCTCTGCAAATGTGCTCACAGATGCACCCAGCAGTGTGCATTACTAACTTCTTAATTGTCTCCCAACCCAGTAATTGTGGGTGGTTGGAGTCTCGGCCTGGTATGTCGAGGTTCTTAGCATCTTATTCAAGAATGAAATAAAGCAAAGAGATTGGAAAAAAAAAAAAAAAACGCATACAGACTGTAACAGGGGTGCTTTACTTAACACAAAGTAATAGTACAGATTAGAAAGGAACACACTGTCAAAATTGACGGTGGGCCACATGAATGAGAATATTCAAGGACCTTGAATACTGTTTGAAGCGTCTTTTTCAGAAGCTCCAAAGAAAGAAAATTTTAGTTGCTAAGGGGTGTAGTGTAGGTAGTTCTTTGCTTTGATTGGCAGATTAAGTTATAAAGAATCATTTGGATATTGGCATGTCCCTTCTCATAATGCACCTTATTTGAATCATATGCACATGCAATTATGCATAGGCACATAGCAGGGAGTCTCCTTAGAATGTCACTTAGAGTGCCAAGTATACTCAAAACCAATGCATGCACTCATCTAGTCTAGACTGGCTCATTGCCGTTTGTTACAGGATTATGTTCTAGGGTGTGTTTGAATAGATACAGGACATTATTGAGGAACTTGTGAAGGGGTTTCATTTATTTCCATTGTCTAAAGCAAGTATTCATTCATTCCCTTTTACCTAAGAAGGAGTGTGTAAAGGTCATAGGTTGCTAATATGTTGGTAGGTGCATTGTTTGGAGAGGGGTGCATGCCTGACCTAAGCTGAGTGAAATCTCAGCTTGTTAAGTTATCCTATAGGTTTGCTTGCCTCACCATCAAAATTAGCCATTACATCTTCTAATTAATAATATGAAACAAGGCTAGATATAGGGATACACTAAAGGTATAACAATGGTATAAAGTCAGATGAATAATCTCCTATGATGAAGAACAATTAAAGAATATACACTATCTCCATTTCTGCATAACATTATGCTAGATGTTATATCTGATATGATAATGCAAGAGAAATACTAAAAAGCTAGAAATGAAAGGAAAGACAGAAACTATTATTATTCAAAGGCAACTGGATTGTGGATGCAAACGACCAGAAAAAAAAATGCCAAGGAATCCACACGGTTGCTATTAAAAGTAAGAAAGTTTACCCAACTATCAATATGTGTCAGATTATATGACATAGCTACATTTCTATTGACCATCAACAAATAACTGGGAAATATTTCATATTAAATACTACTTACAATAACATTAAAATAAAATTACTGATAGAAATTGGCAGAAGAATACAAAGCCTATATACTGAAAGCTACTATATAGTTCAGACAGAATTTAACGGCGAGCTATGAAAATGAGAGATGTCTTTTTGTAGATCAGAAGACTAGATCTTACTCAGAAATCAATCCTTCCCATCCTGAACTACAGATTGATTAAACATAAGCATGATCAGGCACTGTGACACAAGCCAGTAGCTCCAGTACTTGAGAGGCTGACAGGAAACTCACCAATTTAAAACCAGGCTGAAGCACATACTGAATTTGAGAATTTGAGGACAGACCACATAGAGAAATTCTGTTTAAAAATAAAATAAAATTAGGCAGAGAGTTTGAAGAAACTAACAGTATCATTCTACAACTAAAATGGAAATAAAAATGATCTAGACTAAGAAAAGTAAAGTTTAAATGATTTCCACTACCTCATTATAAAACATATTATAAACCAATAATCCAGCCACCATTTCACCAGCAAAAAGAAAGGTAAATTTTTAAATGGAACAGAATACATGGGTGCAGAAAGGATCTCATAAACATGGTTAACCGTTTTTCAACCAACAGCTAAAATGGTTTAACGGGAGAAGACTCTTGTTTTCCTAGCAACTGGTGCTGTACCAATTATATATCCCTCTTGCACACAGATGCAACACCAATTCAAAGTATATAATAAGCCTATTAAACTGTTTGATTGAACTTCCTGCAGAACACTCAGACTATTCTTTTCAACTTAACAAAACCAAACGTTTAGTAGACAGATGTATTTGTTACTTTTGATTTGCTGATGAAACACCTGGAATAAACCACTTAAAGGAGGAAATCAAATATTTGGCTCACAGTTTCCAATGATTTAGTATAGATTGATTCATACCAGGCTGCTGTGGGATGTTCTGTATGTCAAATGTGTTGCTCTGATTGGTTAAAATAAATAAAGTGTTGATTGGCCAGTAGCCAGGCAGGAAGGATAGGGTAGGTGGGACAAGGAAGAGGAGAAGGAGTGGGACAGGAAGGCTGGGAGGACACTGCCAGCCTCTGCCATGAGAAGCAACAAGTAAAGACACCTGTAAGCCATGAGCCATGTGGCAAAGTATAGGCTAACAGAAATGGGTTAATTTAAGATAAAAGAAGTAGATAACAAGAAGCCTGCCATGGCCATATAGTTTGTAAACAATGTAAGTTTCTGTGCGCTTTCTTGGTTGGGTCTGAGTGACTGTGGGACTGGCGGGTAAGAGAGATTTGTCCTGACTGGGCCAGGCAGGAAAACTCTAACTACACCAGGCAGAAAAAGCATGTGATAAAAGAGAAATGTTTGCTTCACAAAGAACTGGACAAAGTGGCAGGGGAGCGTGGTGGGGATCCAGAAGCAAGGTACCTCTGAAAGTCTACCTCTAGTAACATACGTCATCCAGCCGGGGTGGATCTCCTAAAAACAGAACTTCTCAAGATAGCACTATTATGGACCAAGCTCTCAAAACAAGAGTAATTCAGAGGGACACTTCCTATTCAGATCATGATCTGCTTCCCACAGCTCCCAAAGGCACATTAGAAGCCTGATTTTCAGCAGGTTTATTTCTTTTTTAAATTTTTTTTATGCATTTTATGTATCAACCACAGTTTCCCCTCCCTCCTTTCCTCCTGCTTTCCCCCACATGCCCCTGATGCCACCTCCATCTGCTCCCCAGAAGGGATAAGGCTTCTCATAGAGAGTCAGCAAAACCTGGCACATCCAGTTGAGATAGGACCAAGCCACTCTCCCCTGCAGCAAGGCTGAGGGCAGCATCTCACCATAGGGAATGGGCTCTAAAAAGCCTGCTCATGCACCAGAGGTAGATCCTGGTCACACTGCCAGGGGCCCCTCAAACAGACCAATCCACACAACTGTCACCCACATGCAGAGGCTCTAGTTCTATCCAATACAGGCTCCTCAGCTGTCTATTCAGAGGTCCTAAGGTACCATGAATTGGGTCAGCTGTCTAAGGGTTTCCCTATCATAATCTTGACCACCCTTGCTCTTGTAATCCCCCCTTCCTCTATTCAACTGGACTCCTGGAGCTCGGCCCAGTACTTGGCTGTGAATCTTTGCATCTGCTTCCATCAGTTACTGGATGAAGGTTCTGCGATGACAATTAGGGTAGTTACCAACCTGATTATAGGAGAAGGTGAGTTCAGGCACCAACTCCACTATTGCTAAGAGTCTTAGCTGGAGTCATCCTTGTGATTCCTGGAAATTTCCCTAGCACCAGGTTTCTCCCTAACTCCATAATGGCTCCCTCTATCAAGATACCTTTTATTGCTCTCCCTCCTTCCTCCAGCTCACCCACTCTGATCCTTCATGTTCTCATCTGCCATCCCTTCCCCCTCCCTTTCCCACTCCCAGTTTACCTAGGAGATCTTATCTATTTTCCCTTCTTAGGGAGATACATGCATGTACCTCTTAGAGTCCTCTTTATTACCTAACCTCTCTGTGGCTATGAATTATAGCCTGGTTATCCTTTGCTTTACATCTAATATCCATGCATGAGTGAATACATACCATGTTTGTCTTTTTTAGTCTGGGTTACCTCACTCAGGATGATTTTTTTTCTAGTTCCATCCATTTGCCTTCAAATTTCATGATGTCATTGTTTTTGTTTTGTTTTGTTTTTTGTTTTGTTTTGTTTTTTGTTTTGTTTTGTTTTTTACAGCTGAGCAATACTCCATTGTGTAAATGTATCACATTTTCTTTATCTATTCTTTGGTTGAGGGATATCTAGGTCATTTCCAGGTTCTGACTATTATAAATAACGCTGCTATTAACATAGTTGAGTATCTTTGTGGTATGATTGAGCATCCTTTGGGTATATGCACTATTGGTAAGTATTGAGTTAGATTGATTCTCAATTTTCTAAGAAACCACCATACTGATTTCCTAAGTGGCAGTACAAGTTGGCACTCCCACCTGCAGTGGAGGAGTGTTCCTCGTTCCTCTTATTCCACATCCTCTCCAACATAAGCTGCTAACAGTATTTTTTATCTTAGCCATTCTGAGTATATCAGAGTTGTTTTGATTTGCATTTCCCTGATGACTAAGGATGTTGAACAATTCCTAAATTATCTTTCAGCCATTTGAGATTCTTCTGTTGTGAATTCTCTGTTTGGATCTGTATCCCATTTTTCAGTTGGATTATTTGGTATTTTGATATCTAGTTTCTTAAGCTCTTTATATATTTTGGAGATCAGCCTCTGTTAGATGTGGAGTTGGTAAAGATCTTTCCCCATTCTGAAGGCTGCTGTTTTGTCTTATTTACCTTGTCCTTTGCCTTACAGAAGCTTTTCAGTTTCAAGATGTCCCATTTATTAATTATCGATCTCAGTGTCTGTGCTACTGGTGTTATACTTAGGAAGTGGTCTCCCATGTCAATGCCTTCAAGGCTACTTCCCATTTTCTCTTCTATTAGACTAAGTGTAACTGGATTTATGTTGAGGTCTTTGATCTACTTCAACTTAAGTTTTGTGGTTGGTGATAGATATGGATCTATTTTCATTCTTCTACATGGGAACATTCAATTATGCCAGCACCATTTGTTGAAGATGTTTTCCATTTTTCCATTGTACCATTGTGGCTTCTTTATCAAAAATCAGGTGTTCATAGGTGTGTGGATTAGTGTCAAGGTTTTCAATTCAATTACATTGATCCACATGTCTGTTTTTATGCCAATACAAAGCTGTTTGGTTTTTTTTTTATTATTATTATTATTATAGCTCTGTAGTTGAACTTGAAGTCAGGGATGGTGATACCTCTGGAAGTTCCTTTATTGTACATGATTATTTTAGCTATCCTGGGGTGTTTTTTGTTGTTGTTTTTTCATATAGTGTTGAATATTGTTCCTTCTAGGTTTGTGAAGAATTGTGTTGGGATTTTGATGGGGATTGCATTGAATCTGTAGACTGCTTTGGGTAAGGCTGACATTTTTATTATGTTGGTTCTACCTATCCAAGAGTATAGTAGATCTTTCCATTTTCTGATATCTTCTTCAGTTTATTTCTTCATACATTTAAAGTTCTTGACATAAAGGTCTTTAACTTGTTTGGTTAGCGTTACCCCAAGATATTTTATATTATTTGTGGCTATTGTAAAGGGTGAGGTTTCTCTGATTTCTTTCTCATCCCATTTAGCATTTATATATAGGAGGGTGACTGATTTTTTTGTTTTTATTTATTATTATATCCCACCACATTACTGAAGGTGTTTATCAGCTGTAGGAGTCCCCTGGTAGAATTTTTGGGGTCACTTTATATACTATCATATTGTCTGCAAATAGCAAAAATTTGGCTTCTTCCTTTCCAGTTTGTATCCCCTTGATCTCCTTTTGTTGTCTTATTGCTCTAGCTAGAACTTCAAGTACTATGTTGAATACATATGGGGAGAGTGGACATTGTTCCTTGTCTTGTTCCTGATTTTAGTGGAATCGCTTTGAGTTTCTCTCCATTTAACTTGATGTTGGCTGTAAGCTTGCTATATATTGCCTTTATTATGTTTAGGTATGTTCCTTGTATTCCTGATCTCTCCAAGACCTTTATGATGAAGGTGTGTTGGATTTTGTCAAAAGCTTTTTCAGCATCTAATAAGATGATCATGTGGTTTCTTGTTTCTATTGGTTTGTTTATAATGATGGATTACATTGGCATATTTTCATATGTTGAACCATCCCTGCATCTCTGGGATGAAGCCTATTTGATCATGGTGGATGAATTTTTTGATGTGTTCTCAGATTCAGTTTGCCAGTATTTTTTTTTTTTTGAGTATTTTTGCATCAGTGTTCATGAGGGAGACTGATCTGTAATTCTTTTTCTTCATTGCATCTTTGTGTGGTTCTGGTATCAGGGTAAGTGCAACCTCATAAAAAAAAGTTTGGCAATATTCCTTCTATTTTTATTGTGTGGAACAATTTGAGGAGTATTGGTATTTGCTCTTTTTTGAAAATCTGGTATAATTCTGTTCTGAAACCATCTGGTCCTGGACTTTTTTTGGTTGGGAGACTTTTAATGACTACTTATATTTCCTTAGGGGTTATAAGTCTATTTAAATTGTTTATCTGGTCTTGATTTCATTTTGATATTTGGTACCTATCCAGAAAATTGACCATTTCTTTTACATTTTCCAATTTTGTGGAGTACAGGTTTTTAAAGTACGACCTGATGATTCTCTGAATGTCCTCATTGTCTGTTGTTATATCTCCCTTTTCAGTTCTGATTTTGTTAATTTGGAAGCTCTCTCTTTTCATTTTGGTTAGTCTGGATAAGGGTTTATCTATCTTGTTGATTTTTCTCAAAGAACCAACTCTTTGTTTCATTGATTCTTTGTATTGTTCTCTTTGTTTCTACTTTATTGATTTCAGCTCTGAATTTGATTATTTCCTGTCATCTATTCTTCCTGGGTGCATTTGCTTCTTTTTGCTCTAGGGCTTTCGGGTGTGCTATTAAGTTGCTAGTATGAGATTTCTCCAAATTCTTTAAGTAGCACTTAGAGCTATGAACTTTCCTCTTAGCACTGCTTTCATAGTGTCACATAAGTCTGGGTATGTTGTGTATTCATTTTCATTGACTTCTAGGAAGTCTTTAATTTCTTTCTTTATTTCTTCCTTGACCCAGTGATGATGCAGTTGAGCATTATTCAGTTTCCATGAGTTTGTAGGCTTTCTGTGATTTGTGTTGTTGTTGTATTCTAACTTTAAGCCATGGTGGTCTGATAAGATACAAGGGGTTTTCCATTTTTTTTTTTTTAATCTATTGAGATTTGCTTTGTGACCGAGTATGTGGTCAATTTTAGAGAAGGTTCTGTGAGGTGCTGAGAAGAAAGTATATTCTTTTATGTTTGGGTGGAATATTCTATAAATGTCTGTTAAACCCATTTGAGTCATGACATCTGTTGGTTCCCTGTATTTCTCTGTGAGAGTTCTGTTTGGAAGATCTGTCCATTGGTGAGAGTGGAGTGTTAAAGTCTCCTCACTATTTGTGGGGTTTAATGTGTGATTTAAGCTTTAGTAATGTTTCTTTTACAAATGTGGGTGCCCTTGTTTCGGGGACAAAAGTGTTCAGAACTGAAACTTCATCTTGATAAATTTTTCCTGTAGTGAATATGAAATGTCCATCTCCATCTCTTTTGATTAATTTTGGTTTAAAGTCTATTTTGTTAGATATTAGGATAACTACATGAACTTGTTTCTTAGCTCCATTTGATTGGAAAATCTTTTCTAAACCCTTTACTCTGAGGTAATGTCTGCCTTTGAAGTTGAGATGTGTTTCTTGTATGCAACAGAAGGACATGTCCTGTTTTTATATCTATGCTGTTAGCTTGCATCTTTTTATAGATAAATTGAGTCCACTGATATTAAGGTGTATTAATGACCAGTGATTGTTAGTTCTTATTATCTTTTGGTTTTGGTGGTGGTGGTGGTGGTGGTAGTATGTGTGTGTGTGTGTGTGTGTGTGTGTGTGTGTGTGTGTGTGTGTTTCCCTTCTTTGGAATTTGCTGGTGTAAGATTACCTATTGCCTGTACTTTCATGGGTATGGTTAACTTCCTTGGGTTGGAGTTTTCCTTCTTATACTTTCTGTAGGGCTGCATTTGTGGATATGTATTTTTTTAAATCTGATTTTGTCATGGAATATTTTATTTTCTCTATCTATGGTGATTGAAAGCTTTGGTGGATATAGTAGTCTGGGATGACATTTGTGGTCTCTTAGTGTCTGCATAAAGTCTCTCCAGAACCTTCAGGCTTTCAGAGTCTCCATTGAGAAATCAGATGTTATTCTGATGGGTCTGCCTTTGTATGTTACTTGGCCTTTTTCTTTTGCAGCTCTTAATATTCTTTCTTTATTCTGTACATTTAGTGGTTTGATTGTTACGTGGTGAGGGGGATTTTTTTGGGCCCAGTCTATTTGGTGTTCTGGAAGCTTCTTGAGTCTTCATAGGCATATCCTTATTTAGGTTGGGAAATTTTTTTTTATGATTTTTGTTGAACATATTTTCTGTGCCTTTGAGCTGGAATTCTTCTCCTTCTTCTATCCCTATTATCTTAGGTTTGGTCTTTTCATGGTGTCTCAGATTTCCTGGATGTTTTGTGCTAATAATTTGTTGGATTTAACATTTTCTTTGACTGATGAATCTATTTCCTCTATTGTATCTTCAATGCCTGAGATTCTCTCTTCCATCTCTTCTGTTGGTTATGCTTGCATCTATAGTTCCTATTCATTTACCCAGATTTTCCATTCCCATATTTCCCTCAGTTTGTGTTTCTTTATTGCCTCTATTTCAATTTTCAAGTCTTGAACTGTTTCCTTCATTTCTTTGTTTTTTCTTAGCTTTTTTGCCTTTCTTTAAGGGATTTGTTGCTTTTTTTTTTTTCTAATTTTTGTTTGTCTTTTCCTTGTTTTCTTTAAGGGAATTTTTAATTTCCTCTTTAAGGGCCACTATCATCTTCATAAAGTTATTTTTAAGGTTGTTTTCTTCTGCTTCATCTGCACTGTGATGTTTAGGTCTTGCTCTTGTAGAACCACTAGGTTCTGGTGGTGCCATATTGCTTTTTATGTTGTTCAATGTTATATCCATCTCTTCCTCCAATCAGTGTAGGTGGTGTCCTGTGCCTCTGGGAGTCTTTGCTGACTGGCTGCTGGGACTCTTTCTCCACTCAGTGGTGGTGCTAACTGTGTTCCAGGGGCTACTGATGCCAAGAGGGATGGTTGGGTGGGAGGAGGATGGATTCCATGGGTTTTGGGGCACAGTCGGACTTGTAGGTTGCAAAGTCCAATGGGTGGTGGAGGTGGTGTAGTGCCCTGCCCTCAGGACTCTTACCTGTTGACCAGCTTCTGAGGCTGTGATGGAAAGGAGGATGGGCACAGGGTGTTTACTGGGGCCTATGGCTTAGAGAGCAAGGCTGGGAGAGCAGTCACTCACTTCTTCCTCCAATCAGTGCAAGTGGTGCCTGTGTCTCAGGAGATTTCTTTAGACTGTAGCCTCAATAGGTTGATTACTCTTCAGTGAATGACCCCACATGCATGAGCTATGGGCAGCACAAATTTTATGTACATATATATGTATTTATGTATGACATGATGTTGGGAGATAAGAAATAAGGATGGATCTAGGAGGAGTTAAGGAGGAGAAGTAGGGGTAAATATAATTTAAATAGAGTGTATAAAGCTATTGAAGATTATTGGCTGCTCTCTACAACCTGATAGTTAGGATATATTGCTGAAGACAACACTTACTTATGTCATCAAGCACAGAGAAATCAGTCAACCCAACTAGAAGTTTCACCCTGACCAACTAGGATTCATAGTGCTAGGAGGTACTCTGCATGTTACCAGAGGACAAAGATAATCAACATTACCCAGATACAAACCCTGTTACCTACAACTGCTACTTGCTTGCAAGATGTACTGGTACATTAGTGGCACAAATGTTTTGGAAGTAACCAACCACTTTTAAATTAGATTTAGGGCTCACTCCATGAAATGGAACCCATACATGACACCAGTAAAGTATATGAGAATTAACAGATATCCATAACAATGTGCTGTAAGTGAGAGACTTGGGAGTACTCAGTCCTAAATGGGATGTATTTATCAAACCCCTTCCCTCAAGGCTCAGGGATCTATGTGAAAGAGGAGATGAAAAGATTCTAAGCCAGAAGTAATGAATAACTCCATGGAAACAGGACTGATGAGTCCACAGAGATTGTGGCAGCATGCACAAGACCTGCACAGGTTCAACCCAGGCAGGGTCGAGCACTGAGAAGGAGAAGTGGACACAGGTTCTCACCCCTAACTAAGAAGCCATTTGCAAGTGATAACCACTGGCAAAGGGGAAATAAGATTTCTCCAGTGGAGTGTCACTGTGTACATCAGCCACACTCCATATCAGGCCCCATGCCCAGGAGTAGTTGGCCAACACAAAACAAACTCCATGGATCTTTGTTTGTTTGTTTGTTTGTGGGTTTTCATTTCATTTGGGCATTTTTGTTTTATTGGTTTTCTGTATATTTGTTTTGATTTCTGTTTTGTTTTATATTTTTCTGAGAGAAAATGAGAATGTGAAGTTTGGTGAAGTAGAGAATATCTGGGAGGATCCTGAGGAGGTAGAAATAAAGAAAAAGTGAAAACATACATTGTATGAAATTTTAAAATAAATTATAATATATAATATATAAATAAATAATTAGTAAACCATATTCAAAAAAGAAAAGGAGAATAATGAATCAAGGTTTACTTCTAGTTTATAGAACAGAGAAAAGAATGATATTTAAGTACATACTGCACATTGGGTACTATGTTGGTTCCTTTGTAGATTATCTCTTTCCTCATGACAACCCTAAGAAATACTGACACTTCCTTTTTATAACAAAACTGAAGTCAGTGAGACTAACCAATTTACTCCAGAAAACAGAAATAGCATGTGGAAGTGAAAGTGTTGGTTGTACTAAAGCCCCAGGCCTTCCTGTTGGTTGTACTAAAGTGTTGGTTGTTCTAAAGCCCTAGGCCTTTGTGTTGGTTGTACTAAAGTGTTGGTTGTACTAAAGCTCCAGGCCTTCCTGTGGACAGTACACTCCTTCAGCTAAAGCTGTCAGTCACACACATGATCTCAGGCCCTTGAAGGTTATGTGCTTATAAGAATGAGTAAATAGTCAGCCCAAAGGGTACTAAATACTAGTTAGTACATATAGGGGTTTTGGTTGTGGTGTCTTGGTTTTAGACAATGGTTCAAATACATAACTATCTTTATCTGAAAATGAAGATCTATTTGGTAAGTAGAGTAAATTCAATAAAGGCAATGGGTATAATCTATAAAATACAAATGAAGTTACTCAGCTACAGTTTCATGGCAAACAATTGGCAGTGTATTTCCCTCACACAGTGTCAAACATCAGGGCCTATCTTGAAAGCAGGCACATTGTAAACTAGTATTATGAAGCTCAAAGGGATAGATACTGTGATTAGCATTCCGAAGTCAAAATGCCTTTTTATGCAACAGCTAACTTCCTCACATAAAAAGCATTGCTTCATCAGGTGCAATTTCATTTTTCCAAAAAGAATGTGAGTCTTCTCATAATTAAGCATCATCAGGAAGAACAGTTGCTCAGGCTCTTCATCACCCATCTTGGTGCTTCCATATCTAGTACAGCTTGTCTCAGGCATAATATTAAGATCTCCTTCAAATTGAAAGAGAAAATGAGAACATTATTTACTCTCCTTTATATCCATGTAGCTAGCCTGACTTACATCATAACACATTTGAAAAAGTGTATAAAGTTCCTCATCCTCGAAACAGTGACAGTAGGAACATGTTTATTTCTTGTTTGAATAACACCACAATTAGACCAGGCAAACTACTGATAATAACTGGATCTATGGGACATCATCCCTAGAGTTTCAGCATTTGTAATACTGTACTGACAGATTTGCAACTTTAATTTGCTGCAGTGTTTGGAAGGTTTTCAAAAACAACAAATAGACTAAATTGCCTTCCAGATTGGGAGGCTGGTCCTTTGGAGAATGTTTCTGTAGTTCAGTTACTAAAGCAACTACAAGCATTTGAAAGCTGCAGATATTAGGGATCCCCAACCTTAAGAGTATCCAGCATCACTTTCTTTGGTTTGAAAAGGAAATTCTGACTTGATTTTCAGTGTTCAAAGTCTTCAATTAATTTCTTTTACATCTGCATAAATCTGTACATTATTTTACTTATTGGCTCTCCCAATCATTATGAGCATATCTCTAGGAGTAACAGAAGAAACCATGGGCTTGGGAACTAAAGACTTTCCTATAATAAGAATATTTCCAAGCTAAGAGAAGAAAATAATCTCAGTAACTTAAAGGTAAATATATGTTTATAGACCAGCTGCTAAAAATGTAGTTTGGGAATGGGAGAGCAAAATATTATTTACTTTGTTCTTCTCTCATGTTGTTTACTTAATTAACTCTTCTTCCATTCCACCTTGACAGGAGAAAAGTCCTTGTTGCAAAAGTCCACTGTTTATCTGCTGACTTCGTGGCTGAATTATATTAATGACTGATTATCTAATCATGCACTGCTACAATAATACTCTCACTTAGAGAAGCACTTAAATGCAAAGCACACATTCATATAAAGGAAAACTGAGGAAATGTGAAGCAGGACCATTTGCTTTATAAGTATATATGTTATGTAATCCATGAGTACATACTTACATGAATACTATCATAAAATGGTTCAGGCAAATTGGACCTCTGTCACAGTGTTTTTCTTCCTGGGATTTTCCCATTACCCCAAAGTTGAAGCCATCATATTTGTGCTGTGTCTGCTGATGTATCTGATCACCTTGCTGGGCAGTACTATTCTGATCTCCATCACCATCCTAGATCCTCACTTACATACTCCTATGTACTTTTTCCTCAGCAATCTCTCCTTTCTGGACATCTGGTATACCTCATCTGTTCTCACTCCTATGCTGGCAAACTTTGTTTCAGGGATAAACACCATCTCATTCTCAGGATGTGCTTCTCAGATGTACTTCTCTCTTGCCATGGGCTCCACTGAATGTGTGCTCCTCTCCATGATGGCCTATGATAGGTATGTGGCGATCTGTAATCCCCTGAGATATTCCATCATTATGAACAGGAGAGTCTGTGTGCAGATTGCAGGCAGCTCCTGGCTGACAGGCTGCCTCGCTGCCTTGGTAGAAACTGGGCCTGTGCTTCAGCTGTCTCTCTGTGGTAAGAGCATCATCAATCATTTCACCTGTGAAATTCTGGCTCTCTTGAAAATGGCTTGTGTAGACACTTCTACGGTACAGTTAATCATGATGGTGATCAGCATTATTTTTCTGCCATTGCCAATGCTGCTCATTTGTGTCTCCTATGCATTCATCCTCTCCAACATCTTGAGGATCAGCTCAGTGGACGGCCGAAGCAAAGCCTTTTCAACATGTGCAGCCCACTTGACTGTGGTGGTTCTCTTTTATGGGACAGCTCTCTCCATGTACCTGAAGCCCTCAGCTGTAAATTCACAGGAGATAGATAAATTTATGGCTTTGATATATGCTGGGTTAATACCAATGCTGAATCCTATCATCTATAGTTTACGGAACAAAGAAGTAAAAACGGCTGTGAAAAAATTGCTGATGAGAAATCCCTTTAGTGCTAGCTTGACTTCCGTCCTTAAATAATATTGGAAGAGGCACACTCATCTAGAGTAATCTTCAACTTTATTGAGAAAACTGCATAATAATGCAAGCCAAGGCTCTAGAAACACTAATTTCCATTAGGAACTCATCATCATGTCCTCTGTCAGTGATTCTCAACCTTTCTAAAGCTTCAACTCTTTATCAGAGTTCTTCACATTGTCGTGGCCCCAACTATAAAATTATTTTCATTGCTACTTCATAACTATAATTTTGCCATTGTTATGAGTCATAATGTAAATATCTGTGTTTTGCAATTATCTCGGGTGATCCCTGTGAAAGAGTCATTCAGCTCCTAAAGGGTAGTGACCCATAGGTTGAGAACCACTGTCCTGCATCCTGATTTTCCTTGTAAAAATTTTCATATCAATGAATCATTTATACAAAACTACATTTTCAAGTTAGCATTTATTGTACATTACTATGAACTTAAAATTATGTAACTACCTATTGTTTTCTATTTGACCTATTAAAATGATCTCACTGTTCCACTACAAGATAACCAAGAAATATATTTTAAGTTAGTATGTACATAGTTCAAGGTAGATATATGAATATATACACTCATAATGTATTTCATAAAACTGAGTGAGCATCACTCTCTTATACTCTTCCTAGTCTCTAAAGCATTAAAGTGTGAAAATTGTTTTTTCAGACTTAGTGAGACAAAGTTTGAGTGACTGCTTATTTAGGTTGCACAATGGAAGAACTAATAAATATTTGTGACATACAAGTAGAACACAATAAGGTTTGCATAATCATAATTATATGTATTAGCTGTAATAGAGATATAAAAATTGAGATTTTGAGTTATGGGTATAAGGTCAGAGTCATTTCATATATACTTCAGTGTCTTAATAAATTCATCAATTACTCACCCACAATATTATTTTAATAAGTTAAATAATTGTCCTGGGCTTATAATTCAACAATAGTTATCACTCAGTATGTCTAAGGACATAGTTTCAAACTCCTACTGAACAACCTACTGAAAAGAATTTTTTAAACATGTTTATTAACTGATCACATAGGACTGGTGAAGAAGGAACCATATCCTTATTGACTATATTTTAATAGAGATGCTGTATTAATGTAGAAATATATTGACTAAACATTCATAAACATACTTAATATGTGTGAACAAAACTGCAAATTAGGATATTACCATGATACAAACTAATGTATTTTCCTTTAAAAAATCCTCTTGGAATCTGGCACTAATAAAGCTGATGTATAAATCACTTCCTTGAAATTATGTAAATGATGGCTTCATCCTGTGAAAATGTTCTTCTTGCTACCACAAGTCTCATGTGAGCCCTGGGTTTAAGAAAGGGGAGGTGATCACACATAAGCATCAGTCCAGCACTGGGGTGCACTCTCGTGATCCCAGAACTGTGGAGGCTTAGGCAGAAAGATCCTAAAGCCAGCTGTGGCTTCCCAGTGGGATCCTCATCTAAATGCAGGGAAGATAAATAAAGGAAAGAAAAAGGAAGACATGAGGTACAGAGAGGGAAAAGGAATGAAAGGAGGAAAGGAGTTATATGAGACTCCCATCTCAGCAAGGCAGCACTCTCAAAGAATAAACTCAGTCATTGGTGAATGAATTTACAAAGAAAGTGTGTAAGAAGCATGTAAGGATGCAGCGAGGTAGAGTTCTTGTGATGACCTTAATTCAAATACCCTTAGCATGCATGACAAAAGTTCTCGCTCTCAGATGTCTGATACTAAGCTCTGTCAGCTCTAAATTTCTTCAAAGGCAGAAACAGTTATTTTTATTTCATCTCTACTTAAATAGTTCACTAGAAGCAGTGACTACAATGTGATACTGGTTTGGGGTGAGAGTTCACAATTGATAGAGGATATATGTATGAGTGAGGAATTGCTTGTAGAGCAGCACACCTGTCCAGAGGCAAAGTGCAGTAACATGGCCTCAGTTCCCTCGGTTGGGTCGTCAGTAGTCTAGACAGGCTCCACTAATTCCAGAAGTTTGGGAAGTTAATTTTTTTCAGAGTCTAGGTATGTTTTGTGCACCCCACATATGAAACTGTGTGTGTAATCCTAGATCATGCTTTAATTACTTTGTCACTGTCGCGTGTCCCATCATGAGTGTCCCTAGGGCTGTGGCAGCTCTTGCTATATTTAGAGAAGAAATGGTTGGAATGTGGCTGACTGAATCACATCACAGTTCATTTCTGCTTCTCTGGGGGAACATCCGGTTTACTCTTTGTTTGTAATGTTTGTATTCATTGTACTTCCATATTTCAGTGCACAGGTGATTGGCTTCAACAAATGAGTGGGTTTTATTCCAGAAGCTTTACCATTTTAACTCTCAGAGAGCAGCCATGATTTCAAGGTCTAAGGGAGAATCTGACTGTGAAGCACCTTTGGGAACTACCTCTAGGTACAATCATACAAGCTAACAGGAAACACACTTTCTTGTTAAATAGTCAATGACTCCTGAAGGGAGCATTATCCCATCATGTGGGGAACTCCACTAAAACCATGTGTGTGTGTGTGTGTGTGTGTGTGTGTGTGTGTGTGTGTGTGTGTGTGTGTAATATTTTCATTATTCAGTCATCAGATGATGGGCATTTAGTTGTTATCATTTCGTGATGATTGTGAATCAAGCAGCAATTAATATTGTTGTATCTGTGGAGTAGGATGTCCAGTCCTTTGAGTATACATCAAGAAGTGATACAGTTGGGTAACCTATTAGATCTATTTTTATTGATTTATTTTTATTTTATGTGAGTATTTTGCCAGCATGTATCTATAGGCAGTATATGCATGAAGGTATGGAGCCAGAATAGGGCATTGGATTCCCTGAAACTGGAGCTTCTGGGACTCCCATAGGAATCCATGAAGCTAGAGTAGGGCATTGGAGACAACCCAGAGAAGAGGGACAAAAGGGAGGCTTCTACTCCTAGCTACAGTACTCCCAAAATGTAATCTTTGCCAGAAAAGGGGCAAAAACCTTGGCCAGGCAACTGGTGGCAATCCTCAAAGAGGAACCCAACTTCACACTTTCATTCACCAGAACTCCACATGCCTGCAGAGTGGGTGCCTCACTCACTGAATGCTGTGCATGTGGCAATGCCTACTGCAATGAACAACTGCTAAACTACAGATAAACACTTTGATTTGGCTCATGGTGGATGGGGGAAAAGACAGAGAAGAGGTAAAAAAGAACAGACTACCTAATACTGAAAAATGAAGTACCCCAACTTTTAAGTATATTTAGGACTTTTTACACATGATGGGATTAAAGTCCAATAAAATTAACCCATTCCCTTGGGCTTCTGTGGCTAGATAATCCTATAGCAAAAAAATTTATTCTTTATTCTTCTGTCAAGGTCCCTGTTTCTCCCAGTTTGCATCTACTGCTTAGCAAAAAGTATTCCCTGGGCTTGGGCCTTTCTCACGGTTTTAATAGTACTTGGTAGAAGAAACAGGAAAACTCTGAGTTCAAAGCCATCCTGGGCTAGACAGCAAAACCCCATTTCAAAAATCTGAACAAATAAATATAATATTAATTGATTCTTTAAGAAGAAAATCCAAGAATGAGTCTTGGCAAACTAAGTAGCTAGCACATAGTCTATAGTTTGGTATAGTTGTTATGGGTCTTGGTTGTTCAGAGATTCACCAGACTGAAAATGAACAAATTTTTAACAAATAAGAGGCATTTTTTACATTTATTGATTCTCTGTGAATTTCACATCATGCATTCTGACCTCACTTATCTCCCTGTCCCTTGACATCTGCCCTCTGCCCTTGTAACTTCCTCCACAAAACAAAACCAAATTTAAAAGAAAAAAAAAAACCAAAGAAACAAAACAAAACGAAAAAGAGAAGAACCTTGTGGAAGCTGTAGTGTGTGGCCTATTGAGTCTCACAGTTTATCCTTTAGTCTATTCATCTTTACTTGCAAGTGTTCATTGCAAGGAATCATTGGTCTGGCTTGAGGCATCTGGTTTCTGCTACACTACCAGTAATGGGCTCTCACTGGGGCTCCTCTTGTATATCCTGTTGATGTCCTGTGTCATGGAGATCCTGGTGTTTTGGATCTGTAGGTTTGTCTCCTTCACATGTTCCAACAGTTCACAGAATTGGTAGATGTTGGGGTGGGCCAACTCATAACCCTGGCTTTGGGCCTGAGGGCAGCTGAATTGGTCAGCTCTCTAGCTTTCCTTCATCTCACTACCCAGTTGAGCTTTCCAGAATTGCCTTGGCTAGCTCACCCAATGCAGCCCACAGCAAAGTATAGGGCCCTCACTCCTGATTGATGTAGTGGGCATACAACCCGATTGATCTTATAATCCTTCCTCCCTCTCTTCAACTGAACTCTAGGATCTTAGCCAAGTTTTTGGTTCTGGGTCTCTGCATCTGCTTCCATCAGTCACTGGATATAGGTTCTATGATGACAAACAATTAGGGTAGACACCAATCTGAGTGCAGGAAAAAGCAAGTTCAAGCATCCTCTCCACCATTGCTATGAGCCTTAGCTGGAGACAATCTTGTGAGTTCCTAGGGTTTTCTCTAGCTGCAGATTTTTCCCCATCCCCTTAATGGTACACTCTGTCAACCCCTGAATTTTTAGAGTGTGATGATTGTGAGTTGTCTGTTTTCCTGTATAACTGGTGTGTGCACAGGCAATGCCTGCTGGTGTTGGAGGCTGGGTAATTGGAATGAGTTGTAGTTAGGAAGGTTGGAGAAGGTCTTTGTGATTCCTTTGGGGTAAGATCAGAGAGAAAAGGGAGACCACAGCAGGTGTTCTGGGAATGAGAGTTGGGGGATTGGATCTCAGGAGCAGGAGGAGAGGTGTGGGTCTGCCTTCAGCCTACTTGTTGCCCTGGTAGGGGTACCCTTGGGTTAGCAGGGGGTGCCTGCTGGAGTTTGGTGGGGGAGGAAGGGTGGAAGGGAATGGTCTGTGGGATCCACAGGAGAGGAAGGAAGGTGGAAGGAAGGCTGCAGCTGGTATTCACAGGGACAAACTGTGAGATGGAGTCTGGGGGAACAGAGAAACAGGAGAAGGCTTGCCAAAAGTCACATATTTTTAATTGTGATGGTGGTTACAAGACTCTGTATATGGAAATAAACTGCATAGAGTTATAAAGACAAGTGTGTGCCTACACATATATAAATGTATTTAAAAATCATACACCTGAAAAGTTTATATTCTATTAATAATGTCAAATCAATGACAGCTTTGTGGCTTTGACATTATGCTATCACAACATAAAGGTCATAATTATAGAACATAACACCATTTGAGTATACGCTTATTTAGCGATAAAAGCATTTTAAAACATTGGCAAAACTCAAGTTTGAAATATATTATGAAATAGTAGTACTACCATTATTTTAATTTCTTAGATAGTTTAAAACTGTAAGCAACATTTTTTTTTCTTTTCTTTTTTTTTTTTTTTTTTTTGCCAGAGCTGAGGATCAAACCCCAGGGCCTTGCGCTTGCTAGGCAAGCACTCTACCACTGAGCTAAATCCCCAACCCCAAGCAACATTCTTAGTTGAGTTGACCACACAAAAATCAGTGGCAGGGCAGGTTTTGCCCATTGTTTGCTGATATCTAAATTATATGGCAGTGTGTATTATAGCCCCCATGTTGTTGTTAATTTCATAGTTGTTATATAAATGGTATTTTCAACTGGTTCCTAGAAAGATCAGGTAAAATATTTAAGTAATTTTTAAAAAACTGCCTTGTTATTTTCAGACCCAAACTATTTGTGCCAGATCTCCTCAAGACTAACTCCTATGCCTAGGTGTGTAGGGGGAGACAGCCCAGCCTCTCTCTCCTCATTGGCCTTGAAGTAGCACAGATGTGTTCCAGTTTCCATGGGAACCCTTGTTGGTGCTTTCTTCCTCTGCAGAGATGTACTGGAGAAAGGACAAGGAGGAACAGTGAAACATATCATCACAAAGACTTAGGGAAAGATGCCAGCTTCTTACAATTGGTAGCTGGCAAGAGCCTGAGATGTTAGCTGCCATCCTTTATCTTCAAGCCAGCATCTTTACCTCAGCCCCCAAACTCAAAGGCAACAGCATGAGTAATCCTCAACACACTCTGCAAAAGGGAACAACAGAGAATATGGCGCTATTCTAATTATTTTGTGCAATTTAATGAAGCTTTCCAATAACACTGAGAGCAGAGTTTGCTTAGTCTTGTTTTGAAAATGAAAAGAGTACAGTTTTGAAAAGATGAATAACCCACTCAATACTATTAAAGTAGTTTGTGAGAAAACAGAATTTATACCCCACATACCCATTTTCAAAACATATGTGTGATATTTTCCATTCAGAAGCCCAAATAAAATTAGTTATAAACACTAATTCATTTATCACCAGGGATCAAACTTACTCCAAAGGAATTTGTTATCTTTGAAAGAGATGGATGAGAGGTAATTTTACAGTATTTAATATTTTCAGTGATCCTAGGTGAGCATGATTAGTGAAGGTAAATAATGAAGCTATCTCTCCATAACTTTGCTTTCAATATTGTTTATGGTTGACCAATCATGTTTTCTCTGACACTTTTAAACTTTATTTTACATGACAACTTTGAAATGTATGTATTTATGTTATGTAACTTGTTTTGATAAACCAACCTAGTTATTCATGAAAGTCTTACATTTCCCTTTGGTGCTTTTGGTGAATAGCTTTGAAACACAACAAATATTTCACAGCATCTTTTATATCTTTGTCTCTTATGCTCTAGATAATGGAAATCAGCATAAAAGTTGCTACCCCACAAAACACACAAGGGAAGCCATTCTGTAGCTCATAAACTGACTTTCCAAAGGTCTTGGGACTTGTTTTGCATACATAAAGAAAATGCTACCATAAAATGTGTTCATCACAGTTAGATGAGCTGAGTCACTGGGAAAGACCTTGAGTCTCTATGTGGCTTAGTTCATTATCAAAATGGTGCACAGCATGAACATATAAGAGAAAAAGGTTAGCAGAAGTAGAAGAATCAGGAAGGCCATATTTGATACCCTTCAAGTAAAAGCATTGAGGTATATGTTGGTTCATGCTAACATAAAGGCAGCCAAGATCTCACATAAGAAATAATTAATAATGTTATTCCCACAGAAGATCAGTATCCGACAAAAAATGTCTGTAACATTTTTTTGGTAGATTACAGCAGAAAGCTATGACATAGAAGCCATGAGAATACACATCCTCTTGTTCATAGTAATGCAGTATTTTAGAGGACTACAGATGGCCACATTAAGTGGGTTGCAACCTCAAGTGCAGGGTGCTCCAACAGCAACAAGAGTAACATGTATCGTATTGTTACTTGAGGGTGAAAGTGTTTCAAAGCATTGATACTCGCTTACTTTTAATGGTACATGCGCTTAAAATAAATACCAGGACACTGAGGGTGTCTGTGCTGGAGAGTTAATATGTGAAGACTTTTTTAGGATAAGAAATAAATTTGGAAGGAATTTTCATTTTTGAGGATGCCCTGAGTTTCCCATACAGACAACTAAGTCATTCCCTAACTTAGTAAATCCCAGTGGGAGAACAATGAAGAAGGAAAGGCATTCAACAGAGACTGGAAATTCAATAGCAAATATTATCAAAATGGCTCAGATTAAACAAATCTATGGGCGGTGGTGGGGCTGGGAACTTGAGGAATTGGGGGATGGCTGGAGGGGAGAGAGTACTGAAAGAGAGGACTGGAAAGGGGAAGTATTTTGGGGTCAGCTAGAAACCTGATGCAAGAGAAACTCCCACCAATCTACAAGGATGACTCAAGCTAGACTCCTAACAATAGTGGATACATAGCCTGAACTGGCCACCTCCTGTGATCAGATTGGTGACTACTCAGTTGTCATCACACAACCTTCTTCCAGTAACTGATGGAAACAGATGCAGAGACCTACAGCCAAACATTAGTCAGAGCTCAGGAAATCTTGCTGAAGAGAGTGGGGAAGGATTTTAGGAACCAGAGGGGTCAAGGACATCACAAGAAAACTCATAGAAACAACTAACCTGGCTCATAGGAACTCACAAAGTCTGAACCAAGAACCAGAGAGCCTTCATGGGATTGACCTAGGCCCTCTACATATATGTGACAGCTGTGTACCTTTATCTACTTGTGGAAATCCTAACAATGGGAGCAAGGGCTGTCCCTAACATTTTGGCTGGCTCTTGGGAACCTATTCCTCATACTGGGTCGCCTTGCTTAGGCTAAATACTAGGGGAAGTGATTAGTCTTACTGCAACTTGATATGCCACGTTTTGTTGATACTCATGGGAGGCCTATCCCTTTCTGAACAGAAACAGAGGAAGAGTGGATAGGGGGACATGTGGAGAAGAGGAGGAGGGATTGGAAGGGGAGGAAGGAGGAGAAACTGCCCTTGGGATGTAAAATTAATTAATTAATTAAAAATTTTAAAATCTATACATTTGTTTGTTGATCTAAAGCTCAGAATCTCTTTCCAGTAAGTTTAAAGTGTATTTTCATAGGACAGCCATTTCCTCACATCAAATTAATGTGCATACACTGCAATTAGTATCTGTCCAAGGGTGAAGTTAATTATTGATTAAATAGTAATAGACTGCTCTTACTATTCCTATGAAAAACCATTTCTTAGAGCCATTATCTACATATACAGTGGAGAATTCTTAGAGAATAATATGTAGAATGTATAGACTGTCGTCATTTATTTTATTCTATGACTTTGGAGTTGTTCTTCATGATGATTAATGATGCTGTTTTTGTCATGTTGTCAAATGACTTTGTAAATATTTTTACTTGTATTTAGTGTGGTGCCCTCAACCTTATTCAAAGAAGCTTCTTATTGTTGTGAGTAGTGGTTAATGTAAAGATTGTTAAATGTGCTGAGAATAAGGACTTAGAGTGCTCAGTCACAGATTAGACATCTGTGTCAATCCCATCCAAGGCTTCAGGAACATCACAGGTGAGGCAATGAAAGGATGAAAGAGCTGGAAGATGAGGAGAAGCACTTTGGAATGCTGTTCCCTGAACATGACAAGGTTTATGGCAGCTGTACAAGACCTATACAAGATCAAGCCAGTTAAAAAACACAGCATGGAGAAACAGGAATTCCTGAGGATCCACCCCTAGCTGAGGAGTGGATGGTTTTAGCAGTTGATGGCTACTGGGAGAGACAGAGTTAATTTTCTCTAGGAATGTGGCCATGGGTAGGTTGCCCATGCCTCAGTGTGTGACTCTATACCCATGTGCATAGAACAATACTAACTGACCTCATTGGGTTATAAGAAAGAGGACATGAAGTTGGGAGGGAGATGTGCTAGGAGAAGTCAGAAGGATGAAATGAGGAAGATGAGATCAAGACACATTGTGTACATGTATGAAATTTTTAAATAATAAATTTAAAATTAAATATATTTCACAAAAGAAATTTAATAAAAGTAATTATTAAAAGGTTATAATTAAAACAATGATCTAGATATTATGAATGAAATAAACCTCATGTCCATTGTGAATTACATGTTTATCATTGAGGTTTTTAGCATCTTTTCATTATTTCTGATAGATTAATTTCATGAAGGATGCCATGACCAACCATTTTTGCAATAAAAATACATATAAACAATAAAATAAATAAATCCACAAGATAAAAGCAAATCCCTTAAAGATATGAAAAAAATGAACTTAGATTGAATAAATAGTCAAAGCATAAATTTAGATAGATAGTATATTATTTAATTATGGTGCTTTAGGAAAGTCTGCTAAACTACAATGTAGATGTTAATGCTTTTATCATGAATGTGCTTTTCCAATATAATGTCTCAATTACTGTGAAATACTTGAATTCTGAAAGACAATAACTTACTCAATATACTCAAAGTAGTATATAAAACATGTATGCCTCACAAACCATGGTATGTGTTCATTAAAGATAAAGGAACTATATCAAAGTTATTTTTACATCAAAAGATTACAGAATAATAATGAAAGAAAATACTTCAGATGTGGGAGGGGAACACAGGTGACTGACATAGAAGGGAGAGGTGGGAGTGATGTACATAAGACGTTCAGGTACAAAAGTCTCAAAAAATTATTTAAAAAAATAGATCATAGATTCGCAGCACTGACAGCTCAATAATACTTAGTAAAATTTCTACAGATGGATACATGGAAGTGTAAATGATGATGTAATATTCTCAAGGAATTGCTAATGTTTGATTTAGGAGTGCATAATAATAAGGTTCCTCACCCATCAGCAGCACTAAAATGTGACAAGATGCCGCATGAACTTTGAACAACGTTCTCAGAGGAAAGCTAGTTGAATAATACAGTACAGTCTATAAATCCAGGATTCATGTGGCTGTGTAGCCAGCCAAATGAGATATAAATTGTGATACACCTTAATTATGGACCAGTAGTGTGATTATCAAACTTGGGTGATGATATCTGCCCATGTCTGACAAAATCCCTTTCCTTCTGGATTCAGAAAAGACTCATGCAAATAGGAAGCTTTATTCTCTCTTTGGAAGTGCTTTCATAGAGAACTGAGAGAAGATAAAATGAAGACATTCAACAAACTAGGGAAACTTTGAAGCTCTTCATCTCCCTTAAGACAAGAAGAAAACATAAAGTTGTTTTGTTTTTTGTGGGGGTTTTTTGGGTTTTTTTTTGGTTTTTTTTTTTTGTTTTTGTTTTGTTTTTGTTTTTGTTTTTGTTTTTGTCAGCATAAAAATTAGAAGCTAACGCATCTACCAGATGCCCACTGCAAGGACCCAGAAAATGCAAAAGCTGGCAAGTGGAAGACCCTGGCCGGCTGCCCATGTTTACAGGTGGGTACCAGTGACCCTTGATTGAGAGACACATACCCGGCAAATGAAGTTAATTACTCCTAACACTACTGGGTCCTCCAGCAGGAGTGTTATTTTAATTGGAATGTTAATCATCTAATGAAGATATTCATGTGAAATTCAACAATGAGCTGTAAAGTGTCATAGATTCACTAGACACATTCTCACCCACAAAAATGTTTAACACAGACTTATAGGCTTGTTTGTGTCCAACCCTATTTTATATAACTGAGTGTAAAGGGGGGACTATTGCCCATGTTTACATTGTTGCCAACTTTATGTATCAGTTATATGGTTGAACCTAACAGACCAACTCCAAGGAAGATAAGACAAAATAAATGTGAGATCGAATAGCAAAGTGATTACTGAGATTCTGGTGGCTGGCTGTTCCCTGCTTTCCTGGGCACACTGTCAGCAGTGCTGGGAATGTGACAGGGAGCCCTCTGTCCCTCCTCATGTGGCTATGAGGAGGCCTGGAGGGTGAGCAGCCTCCTCTCCTTATGCCAAAGGAAATCCCGCACCCCACCCTGGGCTCCACAGCCCTAGTGTTTTGAAGCATTTTGACCATTCTCATGAGCCTATAGGAAACTCTTCAGTGTGCCCAGACAAAAGCTTTGGGGTTACAACAGCACCCTGGGAAAACTGACATTTGAGGTCCAAAGTCTATACTCAGCGAATGAATAGTTATTGTATAACACAACTGTTGTACAAGCTAACACTGGAAGAAACATTCTAAAACTCAGTTGCTCAAAATTGGCCTGGGAGCAGTTTAAACTAGTTCCCGTTTCTCCTTCTGGGTCATGAAATGTATTTATCCTGGATGATTATGGCCTATGTCCTTGTGGAAGCCCCATGAGAGTACATACTGCAGTGAGTCATATGTTCTGTATAAGACCCAACAGTGCACAAATGTGAAATGTTTAATTCTAAAAACAGATCTGTCTTGAAATTTAGAAAACCAATCAACAGACAGCCTGAATTATCACACAGCAACAACACACTGAAATGAGAAATTACGTAGTTTACATGACTCAAGGGTCCTTGTCCTGGTGCAGTCC
This sequence comes from Onychomys torridus, assembly GCF_903995425.1. NCBI lineage: Eukaryota > Metazoa > Chordata > Mammalia > Rodentia > Cricetidae > Onychomys > Onychomys torridus. The sequence continues at coordinate 73,061,553 of NC_050444.1, forward strand.
TCTGCAGCTTTATCCCATGACTCAAGTATCAGGAACATCTCTTCCATCATGTATATTCCAGCACCAGGAACTAGTCTTAGCACGTGGATGTGTTACTTACTATACAGTCATACACACTGACATCTACTGATGTGATCATATTACGTGTTGCAGAATAATTATATACACAACACATGGGTCATATGTAATATGAGCAGGACTTCTGCCTCAAGATAATCAGGAGGATGAAAATAAGTGAGTATGGGTAGAGGAAGACTGACCAGGTTCTGGTCATTAGATATGCTTTATAATCTGCAAATAGGGCTTTATTTCTTACTTTGGGATGTGTGTGTCTTTGTGTGTGTGTGTGTGTGTGTGTGTGTGTGTGTGTGTGTGTGTGTGTGATACATGTGATTTTAGTGTCTTTGCATACATATATGTGGATGTACACTCCCATTCACATATGGAAGAACACTGAGTGCCCTCTTCTACTATTCTCTGCCTGTTCCTTTAAGACAGGGTTTCTCACTGAACCTCTAGCTCTGCTGGTGGCCACAAATCCCAGTAGCCCTATTGTCTCCCCCTCCTCAATCATCTTTGTTACAGGTTTGTGTGGCCTTGCCTTTCTCTTTTAAGTAAGTGCTAGGGATTTGGATTCATTGCCTCATATATGAGGAACAAGAGCACTTACCTATTAAGCCATCATCCCAGCCCCTATAATTTTTACTCTTTAGTTAAATGTTTCAAAATGAACACTTCTGGGACCAGAGGTTCTGGGCATAGGGCAGGAAGGACCCCCCCCCAACCCCACGGGGAAGGTTCCCCTTCTCCAAAACCCTTGGAGAACCCTGCAATCTCCACACGCTGCCCCCACACCCATCTGCCCCAGACCCCAGCCACTTCCAGAGACTTAGATACCAGCCCCCAGCTTCCATCCTGCCCCAGAATTCCCATCTGGACCAGAGGTAAGTGCCTGGGGTCACACTCAGAGAGGCAACCGCCCCTGGGTCCCACCCCTGAGCACCAGCCTTCCTGGGGAAGACCTGCCCAACTTGGCCCCAGATTCTGGCCATCCAGTGGGCCCCGTGGGAAGGTTCCCCTCTTCTAAGACTGCAGGCAGACCCTACATTATCCACACCCTGCCCCCATACCAATCTGCCCCAGACCCCAACCACTTCCTGAAATTTAGAGACCAGCCCCCAGCTCCCATCCACCCCAGAAATCCCATCTGGACCAGAGTTCCCATTTGGCCCAGAGCTTCCATCTGGACCAGAGAGAAGCTCCTTAAATCTGTCAGCTCTGTCTGGACCAAGTGTGCTGATAAGACCAAGAATTAATCCATGAGGAGATGGGCTGAGTTCAAGGCAGAAGTACATACAACAAAATAAGGAGCAATACAGCATCACCAGAACCTAGCTCTTCTCCAACAGCTACACCTGAACATCACAGAATGGAAGAAGCAGAAAAAAACAACCTTATAAGTAGCATCATGAAGAGGCTAGAGCCTTATATAGAAGAAATCAAAAATAAAATGGAGGAACAGACAAAAAATGGGAAGAACGATATTAAAAAAAAAACTAGAGGAAAGGACAAATAAAGCAGAAGAAAACAATAAGTCCCTGAAAGACAATCATGAAAAAGCAATGAAACAGAAGAGGGAAACAGTCCAAGACCTGAAGAAGGAAATAGAAAAAATGAAGAAGACACTAGCAGAAGGAATGCTGGAAATAGAAAATCTGAGTAAACGAACAGGAACTTCAGATGCAAGTATAACCAACAGAATGCAAGAGATGGAAGAGAGGATCTCTGGTGTTGAAGACACGGTAGAAGAAATAGATTCATCAGTCAAAGAAAACACTAAAACCAACAAAGTCATGGCCTAAAATGTCCAAGAAATTTGGGACACCATGAAAAGACCAAACCTATGAAAAATAGGCATAGAGGAAGGAGAAGAATACCAACTCAAAGGCACAGAAAATATATTTAACAAGATCATAGAAGAAAACTTTCCCAACTTAAAGAAGGAAATGCCTATGAAGATACAAGAAGCCTATAGAACACCAAAGAGACTAGACCCCCAAAAAAGTCCCCTCGCCACATAATAATTAAACAACTAAACGTACAGAATAAAGAAAGGATATTAAGAGCAGCAAAGGAAAAAGGTCAAGTGACCTAAAGGCAAACCCGTCAGAATAACACCCGATTTCTCAATGGAGACCTTGAAAGCCAGAAGGAACTGGACAGATATAATGCAGACACTAAGAGACCATGGATGCCAGCCTAGACTAATTTACCCAGCAAAACTTTCAATCATCATAGATGGAGTGAACAAGACCTTCCAAGACAAAGCCAGATTTAAACAATACTTATCCATTAACCCAGCCCTACAGAAAGCACTAGAAGGAAAATTCCAACCTAAGGAAGGCAGATACACCCATGAAAACACAGGCAATAGATAACACCACAGCAGTAAACCCCAAAGAAGAGAAGTACACACACACTACCACCAAAACAAATAAATAATCAAATAAAATAACAGGAATGAACAATCACTGGTCATTAATATCCCTTAATATCAATGGACTTAATTCACCTATAAAAAGACACAGGCTAACAGAATGGATACGAAAACAGGACCCATCTTTCTGCTGCATACAAGAAACATACCTCAAATTCAAAGACAGACACCTCCTAAGAATAAAAGGCTGAGAAAAGACTTTCCAATCAAATGGTCTTAAAAGCAAGCTGGTGTAGCCATCCTAATATCCAGCAAAATAGACTTCAAACTAAAACCAATCAAAAGAGATGATGAAGGACATTACATATTCATCGCAGGAAAGATCCACCAAGATGAAGTTTCAATTCTTAACATTTATGCCCCAAACACAAGAGCAACCACATATGTAAAAGAGACATTACTAAAGCTTAAATCACATATAAAACCCCACACGTTAGTAGTGGGAGACTTCAACACCCCACTTTCACCTCTGGACAGATCGGCCAAATTGAAACTTAACAGAGAAATAAAGAAATTAACTGATGTTATAACTCAAATGGACTTAATCTGTATCTACAGAACATTCCATCTTAACAAAAAAGAATATACCTTCTTCTCAGCATCCCATGGAACCTTCTCTAAAATCGACCACATACTTGGCAACAAAGCAAATCTCAACAGATACAAAGCAATTGGAATAACCTCCTGCGTTCTATGAACACTTCCAAAAGAATGTTTAAAAAATACATATAAATATGTTTGTTTATATATATATATATAATATATATATATATATATATATATATATATGCCTACACACATTTACAAACATGTACATGCATATAAGCATGTGTATGTATATATACATACATATGTATACATATATATATATATATATATATATATATATATATATATATATATATATATATAGACAGAGATGGAGGGAGCCAGAAGCATGCATGTTTGTATATAATAAGAATTGCTTTGTTTGGGTATTTTATCTTATCAATTTTTTTGTTTGTTTTGAGTTTCTTTTTGTCTCTTTGAGATTTTTCTTTTGAGAAAGAAAGAATATGAAGTTGGGTGGGAAGGAGGTGGGGAAGATCTTAGAGAGGTTAGGAAAGGGGAAAACAAAATCAAAATACATTGTACCAAAATTTTTAATTAAAAAATAATTGTATATGTATTTAGAGAACTCTTAATCATGCTGAAAATAGATAATATGGCACTTTTGAGTATAATTTAGGTTCATCTTGAGCCATTCTTGTCATTTTTTAGAATTTATCCTATAAAACATGTACTACACAATTTAAAAAATTGTTTCCAAGTCATCATCATACTCCTACTGATAAAGACAGTATTAACACAGTAGATATATGACTCATAGCCAGTAACAGAAACTCTAAAAATGACATCATTGGGATACAGCTATAATTACAATCTTTTTATATTCTTGGGACCTCAAAAATATTGATAAGTAAATCAAAATTAAATATACTTTGCAATCTGTTGGAGATATTTGGTTTTCTAGAAAGAAGGATTTATTGATGAAGCTGTACATTCTCTAATCATTCAGTAGCACAAACATTCTCAGTTAAATTAAGCCATATCGCACCCATTTATGTTCACCTGCATGATACTTTAACAGATGCTGTCTTCCAACACCTCTTCACTGTTTTCCTCTCACGATACATATATATAAATATATAAAATAAATATACAAGTAATAACTTATTGCTAAGTTGCTCAGCCCAGCCTGGAAGGAGGGGACTGGACCTACCTGTACTGAATCTACCAGGTTGAGCTGAATCCCCAGGGGAGTCTTGGCCCTGGTGGAAATGGGAATTGGGGGAGGAGCTGGGGGAGGGTGGGGGCGAGAGGGAGGAGGGGCTAGGGGGGGGGGGAGGGTGGGAGGAGAGAGGACAGGGGAACCCATGGCTGATATGTAAAATTAAAACACAAATACAATAAAAAAAATACAAAAAAGAAATCCATATTTCAGTAATTCTTTGATATAAATATAATTTTACCCTTTAATTGAACTTAAAATTTGTATACTAGTGAGATGGAATGTTCTTGTTTATTTTTACAGAAAAATTTAAATCTTGGCTGAACATTTGATATAGAAGGCTGTAGATTCAACATTTTTCAGACTTGGTTGATATTTTGAATTCATAATCATCAATGTAAGAGCACTGATTTGGAAAAATATACATTAAAAATAGTAGAAGTATTTTTAGATACATTTAAAAATTGTTAAAAATCTCTCTTAAATTCAAGCCAACACTCTTTTAATATTTTTTTGAAACTCAAGTCAACAGCCAAACCACATTTTTAAAATTAAATACTCTAACATAACTTAACCAAAAGATCTACTAATCTGACACTTACATGCTGAGTGGAGACAGGAGGAAATATTTATAGTCTTTGTTCACTACAATTAGGCCATCATGTTTCTAAAATGGAGAAAATGAAGAAAGCCCTGAGTGAGTTAGTCCTCCCCACTGGCTCTTTACAGCCTAAGACTGCTTGCATAAAGACCTCCTACAGAGACTACCTAGCCTGTGCTGTACCTAATAAACACTCTGGAGTTTCAGGTTGGGCAGTAGTGGTAGTGGTACCACCTGACCCGTGATCTCTGTGTTCATCTGTGTGTCTGTGTTGGGTCTCTCCTCTCTTCATTCCAGCTTGGGTCTCTCCTCTCTTTAAGCAGCTTGGGACTCGGCACCAACAGGGTTGGAAAAAAAATCTGTGAAATAAAAATATTGCAATTGACAGTATATAATATTCTTGTTCTGTGTTGAGATGACATGCTTTGTGCAAAGTATGCATGTTGTGTGTTTGGCACAAAGGCACAGTGACTTCATATAATGAGGAATGAAACAATTCAGACTCATTTCATGTTGGGTTTTGATTAACTTTTGGTCACTGGGTACTTAGAAACCTTTACATTGTTTTACAACTGTCACATTCAGTGATTCTCACATCTGGGCCTATAAAACACAGTTTAAGAGGAAGTGAAGTGAGGGCTGGAGAGATGGCTCAGCAGTTAAGAGCCCTTGACTATCTTCCAGAGGTCCTGAGTTCAACTCCCAGCAACCACATGGTGGCGCACAACCATGTGAAATGGGATCTGACTCCCTCTTCCCTTGTGCATGAAGACAGAGTACTCATATACATAAAATAAGTGAATAAATAAATCTTTTTAAAAAGTAAGTGTATTCTACCTAATAAAAGGCTGTGTATAAGTTGGTGACATTCTTGATAATTGTGACAAAAACCTAAGATCAGGTGGGAGGGGTTGGCCCAAACAATAGAAATAATATTTTCTCATGCTTAGAATCATGTAATCGTCAAAAGTTATAGATGGGCCATCAAGAAATCTCAGTCAGAAAAGGAGCAGCGGCGAAAGCAGATGACCCGAGCTTCACCCCCTTGACTGGAAGGAAAGAACCAACCTGTGAAAGTTATCGTCTGACCTGCATACACTTTGCTATACATGTACTCCCCCACATAAATAATAAGTAAATAAATAAAATTATTTTTTTTATTAACAAAGCTAACAATAGAGGATTAGAAAGAATGGAACAGGAACCTGTTCAGTATAAGGGCTTTGGCAGAAATGTGTCACTGGGATCCAACCAGAGGTACCTATAAATTTTCTACAGTGACAAAATTCCATCTCCAGAGCGACAAGAGAAGAAGACATCATTTATGAGCAAACCATTTAGATGCAAACCTGGACCACCTGGAGGTTAACTTAGCACACAGTGAGGTTAACTGAGTGGAGATGTGGAGTGATGCTGCCAAACAGGAAAGAGAAAACCAAGCAGGAGAGAAAGTTCAATGCCCAACTCTCACAATGAGCAAGAGTTGCTGGTGAACCTGGACAGCATGGCCCAAGTTTACTCTGTGCCCAGATTGCTCTTCCAGATAAGTGTCTACAGGGAAGGACAAACTGGATTTATTTTGGAGTTTCAACTCATTTGAAAAATAACAGTAATTGATTGTTTTTCTCCCTAATTACTCAGGAAGATAGGAACCATTTCTGTTTATTTTTGGCTTTGGATATCCACCTGTATCTCTCTTCTAGACTACTTCCTCTACCAGTCGGCATCCTTGAGATCTCAGCGGGCCTCAACCCATCAAACCTGATGCCAGCGCTTCTTCCCCAGCACTCTAAACCTTGAGAGGCTCTCTTTCAGAACGTTCTGCCTTGGTTTGAATCCTAAGGTTGTGTTCTTTCACCAGGGGCACCTCCCAGCACTTGTTCTCCACATCCTCATTTCTTTTCCTGGTCTATTCTCGTCATACGGATGTGCACATGGAAGGTGTGATTGATATTAATGGAATGGATATTAGGGGCATATGTCTGGCTCTAGTAACTAATAGCTTAGAATAAAAGATGTGTTAAGAAGCAGTAACTGCTCCCCCCACTTGCCCTTGCCATCTGTGGCAGGCAGGAGAGCTGACCCAGTCCCTCACCAACTGCAACACTTGGGAAAGTGAGCCCTGCACCTAGCCTGAGCAGCACAGTGGAGCATACCCCTCTTGATACAGGCACAGATGAGCCTGGATGTGAACATGGGAGATCTGCCTGCCCACATCTGCCATAGGGTGTGTGAGTGAGGGAGAGATGCTCCACCACCCCTCGCCACCAGCCACGCTCAAAAGCAAAGCTATGAGTTGGCCCACCCCAACATCCACTCCATTTATGATCTGCTATATAGCACATGAAGGGGCCAGTCCTACAGATCCAAAGCTGCAGGATCTCCACAACACAGGATATCCAAGAGGAGTTCCAGTGAGGGCCCAGTATCAATGGTGTAGCAGAAACCAGAGGCTTCAAACCAGACCAATGACTCATTGCAATGAACACTTGCAAGTAAAGATGTATGGACTAAAGGGTAAACTATGTGACTCACTGTGTCACACTATAGCTTTCATAATGAGATTTTTCTTTTTCTCTTTTTTTCTTTTCTTTTAAATTTTACTTTGTATTATCTTGGGGGGGGGAAATTGCAAAGGGATGGCAAGATGAGAGGGATCTAGATGCATGATGTGAAATCTACAAAGAATCAACAAAAATTTAAAGAAAAGAAGGAAAGAAGAAAGAAAAAGGGAGGGAGGAAGGAAGGAGAGAGGTAAGGAAGGAAAAAGAGTAACTATGATTCCTCACTACAGCACCAGAGCTACACTTCTGAAATAAAATGTACTATGATACTGGTCCTAGTAGTTGTATTTTCCAACTTACTGAAATGTCAAATGACACTAGGAACTTTACTTGTTTATCACTAGCAAGTTTAACTATGGCTTTGAAAGAATTAATAATCTAACTAAAAGTTGATTGGAGTTTTGGGAATAGAAATATTTATACCCTGGCCTCTTTGCTTCCCAAGTTTGGATGCAGTCATCCCTCTGTGTTTCCACACAGCCCACTGGAAGTATGTACTTCAAATATCATAAATAATACGATTATAATGGGAGTCATGGTATTTGGGAGATCAAGATCGGTTTGAAGCAAACTATAGTCCTCAGTAAATCTAGCTGAGCATGACTAATAAAGGAAAAAAATTAATTATATACATTGATAAATATAACCCGTTCAGTCCATATAAAGCTACTTGTATGTATGTTTTCAGTGATGACCATTTGGACCTGGACAACTGATTTTGGGAAATCTCCCACTTCCAGATTTACTGAGTTGCTTGTAGTTCTTTGTAAAGGGTTGAGGCCTGGTGAGCTTTTCCCTGTGTAGTTTGGCAAGTTTGTTGGTGATCTTATTTAGCTTACATCTGGGTAGTCATCATATTGAGATTTTTATGGGTGTTGCTTCTGACATTACTAGGAGATGCAATTTCACAGCAAAATCCCTGATCTTCTGGCTTTTACAACTTTCAGCCATCTCGTTGGCAGTGTCCCTGAGCCTTAAGTGTGCGAGTGTTTAGTAGATACATCCAATGGGACTTGGTTCCACAACTCTGCATATCAACTGGTTGTGGTTTTCTGTGCTGGTCTCCATCTATTCCAAAAGAAAGCTTTCCTTAAGGAGGAGTGACAAATATATCTATATCTATATCTATCTATATCTATATCTCCACAGATAGATAGATAGATAGATAGATAGATAGATAGATAGAAGATAGATAGATAGATAGATAGATAGGCAGATAGACAGATAGACAGATAGATGATATAAGGACAAATGTTATAGACTGTTGTTAGAGACTGCTGGTTTAGTAAATTAGTGGTTTTAGATTCTCCTCAATAACTAGTTTCATTAGCACTGAGTAGTTCGCTTGGCTTCTAGAACCAGGCATGGTCTCCCTTTTGTTGAATGGGTCTTAAGTCCAATTGGAGAATGGTTGGTAACCACCAAGGTACATGTGCCACTGCTGCACCCCTGTGGTTGCATGCATGCTGGTGGTTGTTGTGGTTCATAGGCATCACAGCAGAGTAGGACTGTTGGTTGTTTCCCTCCTTTGGAAGCTTGCATAGCACTTTCTGGCACCATGGCTAGTCCTCAGGGAGGGGGCATTCAGGTCAGTTTCAGCTCAGGGGCCTCTGGGCCCTGTTTCTGAAGTGCATGATATCTTCAGCAGTAGGGACTTAACTTCCATCTCTGGGGGCATAACCAAGTAGCCAAGATTTTTCCAAAATAAATAAGTAAAAATCAGAATGTTCTCACAGATTAACCCAGAGTCAATCTCGTGCTTGCCACAAAGAAACCTGTGTTTACCGGCATCCTTATTGGATGTACTTTTGTTTCAGTATGTACTTTACTGCGGCTTTAACATCCTTATTCCTCAAGCTATAGATAATTGGATTCAGCATGGGGGTAACTACTCCATAAAATAAAGAAATGATCTTATCGGAAGTTTGGAATTTGTCTTCCCCAGTCAGATCTTGGGATTTGGGTTTTGCATACATAGAGAAGATGGTACCATAAAATATGACTACCACAGTCAGGTGGGCTGAGCAGGTGGAAAAGGCCTTGCGTCTCCCTGTAGCTGAGTTCATTCTCACGATTGTGTGGAGGATGAACATGTAGGAGAAAAAGATGACCAGTAGTGGAAGAACCAGGAAGGCCATATTTGATATCACCATGGTAATGATATTGAGAGATATATCAGCACAAGCTAGCTTGAGGACAGCTAAGACCTCACATGTAAAATGGTTAATAACATTATTCCCACAGAAAGGCAACCGCATGGCAAGGGATGTCTGCACAAGTGAATTGATTCCACCAGAGAACCATGATACAGATGCCATTGATACATACACTCCTTTGCTCATGATGATGGAGTATCTCAAAGGGTTGCAGATGGCTACATATCGGTCAAAAGCCATCATGCCCAGAAGCAAACATTCTGTCGATCCCATTGCAAATCCAAAGAACATCTGCACTGCACAACCAGAGAAAGTAATGTTTCTTTTCTTTGAGATTAGACTCACCAGCGTTGAGGGAACAGAAGAGGTTGTGTAGCAGATATCTAGGAAAGAAAGATTGCCCAGGAAGAAGTACATGGGTGTGTGGAGACGGGAATCAAAGATGCTTGCTATGATCAGAACACCATTTCCAGTTAAAATCACTAGATACATAGCCAGAACAAGAGCAAAGTAAATGATCTCAGTCTTTGGGTATCCAGAAAGACCCAAAAGAAGGAATTCAGAAACAAATGTCTGGTTATTTTTATCCATGCCATCCACTTTCAGCCATTATTGGAAGACTCACCATGAAACAAATCCAATGCCCCCAAACAAGTGGTACAAAGTACCTGAAAAATCATTGTTAATGTATTAGAAAGAGTTCAATTTTGAATCTCTGACATTAATATCTTCAATAATGTGTTATTCAAATATAGTAAAACTGGGCATCGTGGAAGTACACTTGCCCATTGCCAACATATGACTATCAATAAACACACATTCAAAAGCAATGCTTTCTGCTGTTGAGTATACTTTATTCCTAAGTTTATGTTTCCAAAACCCCTGAGCAATTACCCACCATATACCTGATTTCTTCGTTTCATCTGTCCTAATAAGTAAGCAATGGAGAAGACACACAAAGCAAAAAGTCTACTAAAATAACACTGGCATATGAGTCAGTGATTGACAATAGTCAAAATATTATAGCAACTTTGACTTTTTAAATAATATTTTTATGCCTGATGTAACAAACAGTATTAGCCCTTTTAATAGTTTTTATCAATATTTATTCACAAGAAATTAAGGGATGTAAGCTAAAATTTAGCATCAGATCAAAAGAATAGCTGTTGTCTCCACATTTCAACCCACTTTTAGCATCTTGTATGATTGTTCCTATGACAAGACCATTACACAGACATGCTCCATAAAAATGTGATGGAGAGTCTTCATAAAGCATAACACATTCCTTTCTTTCCTTCTGCAGCACGAGAGTTCATCTTGGTGATTTACTTGTTTAAGTCAATTTGATGATAGTAGTAATGTGAGGCTAAAATGAATGCAGAGTTGGTGGACTAAATATTTCTGGCTTGCTTCTGATTCAAAACTATTTCCTTTTGCCATATTATATAGGCTGATATAACAACCTTCAGAAATTCAAGAACAATAATTTTCTTGCATTTTATAGACAACTCTAGATCTACATGTTAAATACTAAAAAATTAAAAGACAATATTTAAATGCAGAATCAATTTGTACCAAACTACAATAATGTTTTTAGAATGTTGCTAATAGATTACCTTGAAGCCAATCATATTCCAAACACAATAAGGGTAAATGAAAGAATAATGGAAGGCATTGTCATTGTGGAGTTGACAATTTAACTTATAGTACAGGAAAAGTACATAAAAAGATATATTATGGATGCTTATATACTATATCTTAGGTCCAAATTGTACATTTTCTGAGAAGGTTGATGTTTATGAGAAATAAATCATCAAGGGAGACCCAAAGAATCATTTTGGACATTCTGGACCTAGAAAGATGGAAAGGATCAGATGAGCATGGAAAAGAAAAGAAGATGGACAAATGTAATGTGAGAAGCTGAGCCACAGTTAGGAGGTAGATGGACTGGGTATTCGTTTTATATAAGGCTGTCTCTGTGAGGGTGTAATGGCAAACAGATCTGGGAAAGAAGAAAACAGGGACCTTAGAAAGCCGCTGACATAGGAGGAACTTGGAACTACTATCGGTTGAATGTTTATCAATAGAAAGAAAAAAAAAGTGGGACAAGTCAGCTTGTGACCTGACTTCAGCTATCCCCTAACCCTAACATCATATTATATAATATTATGAGACTTAAAATGAAAAAATAATTAGGAGATTTGAGCTATTGAATCACTGGAATTGTCACTGACTGCTGAATAGATAATAAAACCACTCTTTCTGTAAACAAACCACTAGATGCGGCCCTGCATGGGTGATTAGTTCAGAGAATTCCAGCACATATGACATATGTTGCTCTGTCTTAGTAACTCAGAAAATTATCAAGCAAATATTTTTAGAAATCAGACATCCCACTAAGTAGGACTGCCCTTTGCAATGAATTAATTTTTAATAGTATTCAACACATTTAAATGTTGAAGAGAAAGATATTCAATGGCAATTTTAGAAGTAAAAAAAAAAGTGACCCCAAAGAGATTAGTAATTTATATTATTGTTTCAGTTTAAGAACAGAGCAGCAGAAGAGGAAGAGGGAGTAGAAAAGGAGAGAGATGGGGGGAAAGGAAAAGGAAGGGAGAGAGATGGATACAGGGACAAGGACAGAGACACAGACACAGACATAATTCTCTAGGCCACAGTCAGGTGGATCACAGTAAGAGGCAAGAATCCCCTCACAATACTGCCTCACATGACTGGTCCCTAAAAATGTCTAAAGAAACCCTGTTGTCGACAACAGAGAGTGGTCAACAAGATGCACAGAGAAATTAGTCTCAATGGTGAATCAACTCCATTGATTAAACAGTGCCCAGAGAAAGGGGACAATGATTTTATACTTATCTAATAGTACCTGATAAAATTAAATTTCCCTGCAAGTCAATTTCAGAAATTGCCCAAGGACCACTGGATCATAGACATGAGCAGAAGGATCAGTCCAGAGAAATGAAAAAGGAAGAAGACAGGTTAACTCACCAAGACACATGGCCATGCTCCCAGTCAGATCATTTTGGAGGCCAGGCCTAGGGAGCCCACCTTCCTCAAACAGACAAATGTCATGATGATTCATCTTAGATGATTTGAATGGCTTCTCCTGTCACTGTCTCAGACTTTCCCTCTTGGGGGAAATTCCTTCACTACTCAGATCCACCCACAACCAAGCATGTTTTGCTGTCTGTGTTTCTTCTGCTCCTGGCACTCTCAGTGGGTTCACTCCTGTGTGAGAGAGAAGTAGAGTCAGGAGGGAGGAGTTTGTCTCTCTTGCTCAGACCTTTACTCCTAAATCAAACACAGCGATTAGACAGAGTACAGGGCTTTAACTGAACATATCAACTTTGACTTTCTAGACCTGCAGCATTTATGGATTCAAGTCCAGGGCAACTTAATGTGCCCAAGTTGTTGCCTTGCAGCAGACTTTAATCATTTTTTCAGCTTCTTTTAGTCAGTATTAACAAGTTACAGTCATAACTAGATAATCACCAGATTAAGCACCGGTGGTAATAAGGGTCACCCAACACTCACTGAAATACATATGAAGTAGGTTTAGCATCAAGGAAGAGTACTCAGACTGGAATCACAGCCTTGGTTTCAGGCTCCCTTTCATTTTGTAACCTGCCTTCAAATTTTGGAAATGGCATAAAAATACCTTAATCTTTTCTACAGATTATATATTATAGCAAAAATAGAATAGTATGTAGAAGTTTCTTTAAAGATTAATATACATAAGAATTACATATAAGGTGATAATTTACAGAAGTATTTGGGAAAATAAATTACTTCCTATTTGGCTTCAGGCCATTTGTATGATTACTACATGATGGCTATTGCTTTTAATTACAAAAAGGCTCTAATTGACTCACCCTTATAGTGATGGATTTCCACTGCCTTATAGGAACCAGTTACATTTTTATAGATTTAACTTCAGTATTTGGAAGGTTCGAAAAATATTCCAGATTCCATAGATGTGTCAGAATAAATATTTATTATGCCACAGCTATTATAATTGTTCCCCAAATCCCAAAGCAATTTAAAGTTGGGAATGAGGGGTTCTGGGATAGAGAAACTTCTTATGCGATAGGGACTGTGTCCCACACACCCAATTACATTAAGTAGAAAATGTACTACTGTAGCTGAGCTAACACCTAAGGGGGAAGTAATATTCTACAGCCCTGTGACTTTGGGAAAGGGAGCAGATATACAGCTAGCAAACTCTGAAGAGTGGGAGCTTTAGTTTAAAAAATATCTAGAAAAGCACAGTTAATATAAGAGATTAGTGATCCAAACAATGGTGAGTATTATTAAATATAATAACTGAACAAGTGCCTTTAGGGCTAGAAAGATTGTTCAACAAATAAGAGTATGTACTGCTCTTGCAGAGAATCTGAGTTCAGTTCCCAGTATCCATATCAAGCGGTTCACAACTGCCTGTAACTCCAATTCTAGAAAGATCCGATGCCTCTCCACAGGCACTTGCACTCACAAGTACATACACACACACACACACACACACACACACACACACACACACACACACACACATTGTTTAAAAATAAAATGTTTTTAAACTAATTTTTTAATTTTTAAAATGAAAAATAAAATATTGATCACAAATCGGTGCATTGTCAATTTAGCATTTTATTTACTATCTCTTGATTTATTTGTTACATTAATGTCATGGATGATTCCATCACCTGCCATTTTTCAAACAAAAAGAAAGCAATATAATAAATAAGCCTAACAGGATATTCTGAATTCATATGTTAAGTTCACAAAATTTGGGTATTGGTTTTTAGTGGGAAAAATGTGAACCCATGTAAAATGTTTGAGGCAGATCCAGTACATTATTAAACAAAGGCATTTGAGGAAAGTCTGTGAAGTGTGCAAATACAGAGATTGACTGTAAAGCATTTAATTTCTGAATATCATCAGTTGCTTAGCAGAGCAGGAATAGTATTGATACATGAAAAAACATACAAATCTCACAAAAAAAGAAACACACACACACAGAAATACAGAAAGAAAAATTTGTAGAAATGCTATGGTAGAATTCACCCTTTCAAAGATGAGTAGGGTAGGAAGTGAAGTGTTAAAACGTTTTGAAGTCAAACAGTGGTATTTGAATAAGTAAAAACCATACAAGTCAAATAGTCAAGTATTGAGACCCAAATATGCTTTCTTTACAGCTTTCCTATAAATTTTAAACTATTTAAAATTGCAAGATAATTTCAATAAATATAAAATGAATCCATGAATTGTTTATATTTTTAATTTAGAATTTTAAGGTGAAAATCCATAAAAGCGTGCTGGTTCTACTTTCTATAGTAAGTAAACTGAGCTAAAAAGTGGTGAAACGAAGTTCAAAGTCATAGTATCTCCTAATATCTTAGTCAGTAGTAACTACACAGTCTAGTATTCAAGGTGATAAATATCTCTAAAACATGTCTGGAACCAAACTTTTGTCTTTGACAATCAACATTAATTCACGTTTTTAATTGATCTTACATCCTACTTATTAAGTCAGTTTGATGAAAACCACTTGCCACTATGAGCCAGTTCTCTGGACAGTGCCAATATGCCTTTTGATGTAGCAATTTGCAAGGAACTAGGATCTAGTAAAACCAATGTATATTGAATGTACATGGCATAGAAAGATCACATTGTTGTGTAAGGAAAAGCGTCTTACAAAATGCTTAAAGTGGCAATATATTTTCCAATTCATACAGTTTAAATAAAATGCCAGAAAATCTTGTTACTTTAGTAGAATATATTTATATCAAGATTTTAGAGTGGAAATTGAACTGTGAAATATGTACTTAAATATGCATATAAATAAAATTATAAAAAAGAAATAAAAATGACTTGTATAATTTACATTTTCTTCTCTAAACAGAGAGTGTGATTCATTCCTTGAAAAGCTAATATCTATAATATCACTTTGATTTATTATAGCCAGGTTTATACCAGCACCAAGAGATACTTTTAGTCAAACAATATTTTACCTTCATTTTCTAGGCTTCACTTTTTCAAAGTAATACTCAACAGAATCTTAGAGTTCACAAACTATACTCATAGTCATAACTGCATTTAGAAGTATTTCTGAATGTCTATTATTGGCAAGACAATGAAGTCATTATAATCTCTCTCCTCGGGTTTTTAACACAGTGGGATAAATAGACCTATAAAGGACTGAATATAATACAACTTGATGAACAGTTGCAAATTATTTATGAGCAATCTTCTTGCATTTCGATAGTAATTTCCTCTCACTCACTTTAATGTACCTAGTAATTCTAAAAGAGCACAAAGCAGTTCATTAGACTTCTGGGCCTTAGGAAACTATCAGTGTACAACTTAGTAGCAAAACCCCACATTGATATGTTGCTAGTTTCCCAGTACCATAATGTTTATATGTCTCTCCAATTTACGTATAAATTAAGTCTCTACACCATTACTAGCTTCATTTTACCCAAAATTGACCAGTGTCTCTACTTTGATACTGAAGTAATTTTATTCTCATTTTAATCTGAATCAATTTTTTTATTAGTCAAAGACTGATCGATTAGAGTGGACATTTACAAAGCTAGCTTGCTGTTGCTTTAGTTTGAAGGAAATCATGTACACAAAGCCTTTCTCCAACAACGTATTTTAAAAGTGCAGTATCACTAAAATGCTAAACTATTCCTTTCACATGTTGTTTACCAACTCAAACACTAGGAATATCATTAAGTTTTAAAATAGAAAGGCAGAACAAAATCTGACTTTAAAAAAGGTACAGAATATAAAACAGAGAAGGTGGGCCAGTCAAATTGCTCAGCATGTCAAAAAACACTAGTCGCAAAAATTTGATGCCTTTGGTCCATCTCAAGAACTCCCAGAAGAAGGAAACACAGGGTCTTAGGGTCTTAAAAGTTGTTCTCTGATCTTTAACAAGAACCATGGCATGTGCATACCTATAGACTCATGTGTACACATGCACACATGCACACACATGCACACATAACACACACACACACACACACACACACTAATTGATGTTTTTCTGTTGGCTTAGTGGCTACACATGAATCTACTGACATTTTAATTATCATCTGCTGCTTCAAGGCCCCAAAGTCAGCATAGCACAGGCCACTCAGGCTGTGTCCCAGCAGGGCTTCAGGTCCTGTGGCCCAGCTCTGCCTCAGCAGCCATATGTAGGTCTAAATTAAATCTCTATTGTTCTATTTATCAATAACACTTGGGAGTCAAAGGCTGGTGTGAAAACCTGCTAGCTCAGAGAGATTGAGTCACAGTTAGCTGGCCTTGCATTTTGGCTGTTGACACAGCAAGAGACACTTCTCTTTCCTCATCCCAGAATCAAAGGATGTTCAAACTCTAGTCTCTACCCTTTCCTTCCTGTGTGTCTTCTCTATCCAAATTGCTGGCTTCTCTATGGCTAATTATGATCAGCTAGTCACTGATTCAAGGTAAACTTTATTGAAAGCCTGGAGTGTTACAGTGTGAACAGAACAGATAATGATAAAATAATTAAAACTTAGAGAAAAACAAAGAACAAAAAAGTTAAAGAATTACTCAAGAGAAATTTGAGTGATTTCAAAGGCAGAGAAATACAATTAGCTAGGATGTATGAATCTGCTTAGTCAAGCATAAAAAGTATTTTGAAATTTCACTAGCATGCTACAGAACTAGCAGAAACAGATATTTGGTTTTTTTTCTTTCTAAATTTATTTTGTCACCTGCCTGTGAAGTACCTCTTGGAGCCTGGTGAAGAAAATCAATGTTTTAGGTAATGAAGAGACAAATGAGTGTAATAGCTGTGTATTCATAATTATGAACACCTAGAAATTGACACTTGGATGATCCGAGGCTGAAGTGTCCAAGTTTGTGATCAACTTATTACCAGAGTCTGAAATGCCACTGAAGACATTCTGTGCTTGCTTGTTTATGATAATAATCTGTTCAGGGCTCAATTTTTTTTTTTCATGCCATGGTTTGCATATATGGCCAGTGAGTAGTAATGACTCTAACTTTGGCTTTTCTGAGGTCAAATACTTCAAAATCAATCTTGATGTTCCAAATAATTGACATTAATTTATCATGAACTGTTTCATAGAATTACCAGTCTTAGGGATGTTTTTGGGTAAAAGTTGGTGACTATTGATTCACTCTCCATATTTGTTAATGATCTATTCAGATTATCTGTTTCTTCATGATTTAGTTTTGGTACAGACACACTACATCAAGACTATCCAATGTGTGACATACTGTGTAAGAATCCCTCAGGATCCCTCATACTTCAGTAGTATCAGTATACTGTCTTCTCCTTCAGTTATATTCCATTTACGTGAATCCTCTCTGGCACTTTTAGTTCCATAGAAGTCCTATGACTTTTGTTTACCTTTTAAAAGACAAGTCATACTTTCAATGGTTTGTGCTACTGTTTATATACTCTCCACTCCACCCAGTTTTGCTCTGAGATTTTACTATAAGGCCAGAAAGCCTATAGAATAGCATTCCTGATTAACAATGATATAAAATCATCAACAAAATGCTACCAAATCCAATGTAACAGCATATTCAAAGAAATATATACCATGACTGAATGGGGTGTATACTTGGGGTGCAAAGATGGTTCCACCCATTAATAATATAATATCACACTGACAGTAAGAGTTATGAATCATAACATTAATTTCAAATTATGCAAAAATCATTGAATTAAATGCAATATCCTTTTATTATTAAAAACTTCTTAAAATTACATAGAAAAAGACTGTACCTCAACTAATGACAAACCTGAAGTAACATCATAGTTAATGGGGAAATAGTTTTTAACTATGAATTGAAATAAGTTATGGATGCTCACTCTCACTAACATCTTCAACTAAAATAATACAGAACTGCTATATAGGCCACTTAGGCAGGAGACTCAAATAAAAGGCATCAAAATCAGAAATAAAGAAATAAAATTATTGGTGTTAATAGGTAATATATTGAATATATGTTGTATAGATAGAAATAAATATATTCCATAAAAATAATCAATATACTATTAGGATTAATAAAATTTGCATTGTGTGAGGATACAAAATCAACATACAAAACTCATTTGCATTTTGTGTACTAGTAATGAACTATGATAAAAAAAATTAGAAAAGAATTCTCTTTATAATACCAGGAAAATGTACTTGTAAAACATTATACTCAAGGATATAAAATATCTGTACACAAATCTATAAAATAGTGGTAAACATAATTGAAGAAGACACAAACAAATGAAAAGATAATCTATGTTCATGGACAGTAAGATCTATGTGTTATATTGCCAAAAGTTATCATATAATTCAATTTAATGTCTATACAAATTTGTATAGCACTCTTTACAGAAAGAGAAAAACATCCTACAAACCACATGGAGCCACAAGTATCCTTACATAAGAAAGATACTTTCCCTCAGGGCCCCTCTTTATTATAATTGTTAGTGTATGTTCCTGTACAAAATGTTTGGCTTTGTTAAATCTCCGTACATAAATATCTTACAATTTGCTTATACTCAACACCAATTGTTCTCTCTCTCTCTCTCTCTCTCTCTCTCTCTCTCTCTCTCTCTCTCTCTCTCTTCTACTATCACTGGTCCCCTTCTTCCTCTCAAATATATTCCCCTATTCTACTCCCATGTCATAGTCAAGTATATACAGAAAGATATAGAGAAAGATTCCACAAGTGAAACAATATTAGTCTTTTTTAAAATTACAGAATTGATAGTATGTCAAGCTGAAAATAAGAATCAGGAAATTTCAAATAAGTGATATTAAGTAGTTTATATGTTTTTCCCTGTAGACATATTAATGACAATCGTTTAAATGATCTCCATTACCTTGTAAAACTAAGCATAATTATCAGTAAATGGCATGCAAGAATAAGGATGAAAATATTTAATAAATCTATGCAAGTGTTGTAAATCAGAATAAGTGCCTTTACAAGCAGGTAGAATGACCATAGTAGTATGTATTAGCTAAGCATTGCCTGTTTTATATCAGAGAGAAAAGTAAAAGCAAAGAGAAAAAAATCAGCTTAAACACTTGAAACTTCATGAAACAAGGCCCAAGAGCATTGCCATTGCTATGGTTGTATTTATTGTTATACTAAGTGACTATTGAAGTGGTTGGTATGCCATAGTCTTTGTAACATATTCTCACCATCACTTTTGTTAAGAAGTAATCTATGAGATAATAATGTACATTAAAATTAACTAGATATATAATTAGTGTGATAGTACGGAATATTCCTTTACACTGTGTGAATATGTCACTGTGATTGGGTCAATAACAAAACTGACTAGCCAATAGCTGGATAGGATAAGGTTAGATGGGAGAACCAGACTAAGGATACTGGAAAGAAGGGCAGAGTTAGAGGAGTTACCAGTGAGACACAGAGAGGAAACAGGAGGTGCAAGATGAAAGAGAAGTAACACCACATGGCAGAATATAGATTAATGTAAGTGGGTTAATTAAAGTTGTAAGAGTTAGCTAAAAACAAGCCTCAGCTATTGGCCAAGTATTTATAATGAATATAAGTCTCCATGTCCATTATTTGGAAACTGGTGGGTAGGAAAGAAAAGTCCACCTATATGTATAGTAAAATGAAAGAGATATATAAATTGGTATGATGGTTTGAATAAGCCCACATGAGCTAATATATTTTAACATTTGGTTCCAATTTGGTAGAACTGTTTGGGAAGGATTAAGAGGTGTGTAACTGGGGATGGACTTTGGGGTTTCAAAAGTCCATGCCATTCCCATACCCATGTCTCTTTCTGCTTCCAACTTGTAGGTCAGAATGTAAGCTCTCAGCTACTGCTCCACCTTCATGCCCACCAGCTGCCAAGGTACCCATTATAATGATCATGTACTCACCCTGTGAAACTCTAAGCAACCCCAATGAACTATTTCTTCTATAAGATGCCTTGGTCACAGTATCTCCTCACAGCAATAGAAAAGTAACCAAGACAATTAGTTTTTGAGGAAATAGTCATATATAAATTCTTAACAGAGGGAAAGGAAGAAACAGAAAGAAAAATGGAAGATGATAAAAAATTCTAGGTAATTTTAGTTTTAATTCAGAGCAAGTGTGCCAGACATTTTACTGTATTCACATCCCATTACTTCTTAGGAAACTTTCACAATAATATTAAAAGGCATATTCTAATTTCATAACTTGTGGTTGAAGATACTAAGTTTTACAGAGGTTAATTCAGGCTGTAAATTATACAGATAGGTTTCTTTCCTCTTGAAACCAGTGGTCAGCAAGAAAAATACTCTAAACTACAATTACATTTACACCAGGAAAACAATTTAATTTTATTCAGGCTTCCTTACATTTTTCAGGAGGGGGACATGGGAGTGGCAGACAAACATGGTGATGGAGCAGTAGCTAAGAATTCTAGAGAATTAGAGATCATGCACTTAAATAAGCAAACCAGGGAGGCATAGGAGTTCACTCAAGGACAGGTTTGTTTGGGATGACAATGGATCACCAAGTTCATGGTATCTAATATAGAGATGTGAAGTTACATGTTATGATGTGTATTCAGTTTGAGTCTGTACATAATAATATTGGTGATGTAAATATAGCTCTTGACAGTGTATGATAAAAAGCATACTAGTCAGTTGTTACTAGGCTCATGTGAACTTGTTGAAATATGTAATAAGATGGAGCAGGCATATGAAAATGGACCCTAGAAGTCATCTGTTTGTCTCTACTTAAGTTGTCTCAGAGATCTCTTTAGTCACCACAACAGCTGACCAATCAGCTACAGACTTGGACACTTCAGCTCACAGCTCATCTGCATATATCGCTGCTGGTGCTAAATCCATCTTAATATCAAGATTTGTGTTCTATATTTGAATACATATTCAGTTGCATTCAAATCTGTATCTCCCAAGTTGTAATTCCTAAGACCCAAAATAAGGTTATTTGATTACTGATTAAACAATTACTGGGAGACAAGAGAATTAAGAAATCCCAGGACTATTTTACTGAAACGTTTTTTTTTTTTCAAAGCTATTGATTGGGCAAGTAGGTACATTCAGGAAAGTCTGATGACCAAGTCCCATGCCGATTATGACAGAAGCATGGATAATAACTTCCTTTTTCTTGGTCTCATGATTCCATCCTCCTCCTGAGCAACTCACATGATCTCTGTACTATACACTCAGGCAATGGACGATAAGCATTAGGACCAATTGATTTAATAAACCAGAAAACCAAATAACTAAGCTACATTGTGAGTTTTCAGTGTAATATATTATGTGGAAGTTGGGAGGTTGAAGAGGGTTTTATTTACAGTGAAGAGGTTGGATGTATGGTAAACTGCTTAGATTGGCATCTTACTAATCTACAGAATATCAAAGTTTTTAACCTCTGTGAACCTCATGATTCTTATTATTTGTGAAGATTCAACATCTCATCAATCCTTATTTTTCCAATACATCTTTCATTCTAGAGAAAGTGTGCACTTAGATAAGCAAACCAAGGAGGCAGAGACATTCATTCATGAACAAGTTAGCTCAGGGTGACAGTGAATCACCATGTTCATGGCATCCAGCTAAAATTAGACTTACAAATTCATATGCTGTTATGTATATTCAGTTTGAGGCTATACATACAATTGGTGATGCAAATACAGCTCTTGCCAGTGTGTAAAAAGAGCAGAGCAATCATTACTAATCTAATCAGATTTCAAGAGAGGAAGTGAGTCAGGAGGTGGTGGCACACGCCTTTAACTCCAGCACTCAGGAGGCAGAGCTAGGTAGATCTTTATGAGTTCTAGGCCAAACTGGTCTACAGAGCAAGATCCAGGAAAGGCACCAAAACTACACAGAGAAACCGTGTCTCAACAGAGAGGGAGGGAGAGAGAGAGAGAGAGAGAGAGAGAGAGAGAGAGAGAGAGAGAGAGAGAGAGAGAGAGACCACTAATGGGAGAGGCAAAAAGTCTGTCAAGAGTAGGAAGGGAGCCATGGCAGTGTAGACTCACAGAGATCACTGAAAAGAGTCTTAGAAAGTCCAAGAGGGAATATTATAACTCAGGGAAATAAACTGAATGGTGCTGAGATCAGAGATATTATTACAGAGAACACTATAAATGATTTTGGTAGGGGTTCCTCTGGGACAATGGCAGAGTCACAAGCAGTAAGTTCAATGTTTTCATGTATCAGTGGAACTTTAATGAAGATAAAAAAGCAACCATTTCACTGAGATCAGATGGGAACAACTCTTTTAACTAACTCCACCCAATATCCTTGAAGTTTCCTATTGCAGAGTAATTAAAAGTGAAGCTATCCCCTCTCCATTGAATATTCCATTCTTAGGGAAGGAACCCCATTGAAAATGTAATTCTACAGATAGATGTATTCCTCAAAAAAACTAAAAATATTCAAATTTATACAGTAAGGTTCAGAGTTCAAATTGTTCAAAAGGATTGGAACAATGGGCTCATAAATTTGTAGTCCTATTACCTCCACCATATAGGCCCACTTTGTGTTTTCATCGGATGAAGACCTATTAAGACTTTGTTCTTTAGTAACTAGGTAATAACAGTTAACAGTTTTCAGTTTACTTATAGATAAGACTTTGACCATGTAAAACAAGGTGCTTTCAAGAGAGCTGCCAGCATAGGAAGTCCTCATTTCTTTTCTGCTTGTTATCTCATAGCCTGGTAATCCCCTCCCACAGGAGTACAGAACACAGTCAGTATTTATACCTGAGCACAGAACCACATCTCAGAGGACGTCATTATAAGTTTACTGACCTACTTCTGTCTGATTCAAAGGTACAAATAAGTTGCATGAGGTGGGACCCCATGTGCCTGTTAACAGCCTAAAGTCAGGCTTGTTAAAGTGAATGGGTAACTTTAACATCACTTTTTCCTCCACAAGTTTTTTAGAGGGAATCTAGATAAGGGGGTTCCTAAGAGTTTGAGTCAGTCCCTTATGTACCACTAAATGGGAGGGAACTATATGAGGATATCATGTGAAAAAGAAAAGCATTCTAGGCATAGTTCCAGAAGTCCATTCAGATTAGACTTAGTAAATGAGACATATCCCAAGAAGTACAGAACTGGAGTGATCAATTACTAAGAAAAGAAGCATGGCAATGTGTATCTTTCTTAGAAACACAGAATTAAAGATTCATCCCAATCCCCACCCTCCATATCTCTCTCTATCCAGTCTGTTATACCTGAATATACTAGTTGCATAGCTGTGAAGATTATTTGGGCTTTTGGCCTCAGACTGCAATAAACTGTGCAATTGATTCATATTCATCACAGAAAATTATTCACAGATTTATTTGGCTTTCAATAGACCTAACTTTTTTTTGGGGGGGGGTGTTTTTTCTCCTGCAATAGTCACATGAATTCAAAACTATCAGGGGACACACCAGACAAAACTCAATACATATTAAGAGATTTGCCTTCTAACTTGGACTTGCATAATCTAGCGACATTTAAAGAAAAAACTCAGGGCCAAAATCATAAAAAATGGCAAATGGAGACTAATGAAGAAATGATCACATTAATCAGTACACCTGTGTGATAAGAGTATGTTTCATATGGATTCAAAACCACTGTGGAATAAACAGTGCCACAACAGGAAAAGGCTATGTGGTTTTTTTCTTTTGTTTCATTTGAGACTCAAATGAAAAACAACATCAAGACTTCTTAACGGTGATTTAGCAATAAGGCATGCATGAGAAGATTCACTCAGAATATATTTATGTTGACTATAATGCAGGAATCTTTAGGGCCAATATGATGGCTCAGTGGACCTTGCCACATAGCTTGATGGCCCGAGCTTGATCCCTTGGATCAACATAGTATAAGAAAAGAACCAATTCTGGTTTGTTGTCCTCTAATGTCCAAATGTGCACTTACACATACATTGCATGCACATATATGTAAGTGTAATACAAGCCTCTTTACCATTTGTTGTTCAAATTTGTGATGTAGTTTTAGAGGACTCTAGAATGACTCAAATAAGCATAAAATTTTAAACACACTCTGGCAGCAGTCATAACTAAAAATTGATCAGTATCTTCCTCCTTGACATCTGGTGGCACTGACCATGGAATACAGTGTGAGAGGGTGGTTGAGTCATGCTGATCTGCCAACTCCAGTGCTTCATTTTGTTTTGGTTCTGTGCCACCCCATGCCCTTCCCCTACCTATGCTCCACACCAAGGTCTAGGAGACACAAGATGTGAAAACAACCCTGGCCACAGAGGAAGCACTCAGTGTGTCACCAAGGAGAATAGATGTGACATAGTCAGTGTATACCAAATTCTACTGTTAGAAGACAGTGCCCACAAATCACCAAGTCATGCTGCCACTCCCTACCCTAGCATGCATATGAAGCCAGGCACTGAGATGGGGTAACCTAAGACAACAACTTCTGTGAGTATGGCATAGACAACAACTCAGAACAGAAGCCCAGCTGGCATTATATATGAAGTTGAATAGTAGTTTATATTTTTCCATCTCCTAAGAAAATCCACCACAATATTATCTGCAGAATATGCTGAAGGAGGACAGGAGAAGAAGCTGAGAGACTCAATGAGAAAATTTTAGAAAAATGCTAATTTTAAAAATTTATTTTTGAGCTGAGCAGTGGTGGCACACACCTTTAATCCCAGCACTTAGGAGGCAGAGTCAGGCCGATCTCTGTGAGTTCAAGGCCAACTTACAGATCAAGTTCCAGGATAGGTTCCAAAGCTACACAAAGAAACCTTGTCTCGAAAAAAAATTATTTTTGTTTTAAAATATTTAGTTGTCAAATAAATTTAGAGTATATTTGATATTATTCTTTATTATATCTAAACATGCAGCAAATATCACAATTAAATCAACTAACATCTAATGTCACTCATGCTATACATTTGATAACCAGATCTGATTCACGACATAATAGAAAGTTTGTACACTTTGATCAAAATTTCCCCAGTTCCCCTACCCCAACCCAGACAATCACCATCCCATTATTTGTTTTTGTGCACTGGACAGAAGAATGCATATTAAGCAGAAATTCAATTCTCAGAATTATGCATTACTCTTCCCTAGGTTTGAAGGATGCCTGCTGAACTAAATTGACTTAAATACACTTATCAAAACAAATAATTCTTTTTTTAATTTTTTATTCAATTAATTTATTTATTTTACATCTCAACTGCAGCCTCTTCCTTCATTCTCTTCTCTCACTCCAACCCTAGTCCACTCTTCCTCTGCATTCACTCAGAAAGGGGCAGGCCTCCCATGGGCAACAGCAAAGCATGGCATATCAAGCTACCATAAGACCAAGCACTTCCCCCTATGTTCAGGCTGGGCAACCCAGTATGAAGAATAGGTTCCCAAGAGCCAGCCAAAGCATCAAAGTCAACTCCTGCATCTATAGCCAGGAGTCTCACAAATAGACCAAGCTATACAACTGTCACATATATTCAGAGGGCCTAGGTCTGCCCCTTGCAGGCTCCCTGGTTGCTGGTTCAGAATCTGTGAGTTCCCATGAACCAGGCTAGCCATTTCTTTGGTTTCCCCTTCCATGTCCTTGAGCTCCCTGGCTCCTACAATCTCTCCTCTTTCTCCTCCTGAGCTCTATCCAATGATTAGCTGTGGGTCTCTGAATCTGCCTCCATCAGTCATTAGATGAAGAACAAATGAGCCTTTCCTAATGCAGACAACATTATCCTAAGCAACCTGTAAAAATTTATATAGTCAAATCCAATAAGGATCATAATTATGTCGCAGAAGCAATCTATATTTCCCCAAATCTTCAAGGAATGCATTCAATATTTTGGTGGCAGTGATTCATTTTGATGCCCCCCCTTTCTATTGATTTTTTTCTGGGGGTGGTGGTGCTTCCTGTTGAAGTAAAATAAATAACACATGTGTTTTATTGGCCAAAACTAAGTAAAAGTGATCATATGTGACACCAGCTTCAGGCAAACAATGCATGGGCTCACTGGTTCATGTGCAAATATAATAACACAGTCTATCATGGGGTTGCTATCAAATGTCAACAAGCATGATCAACACTTTCAACCTTTATCATAAAGCCGATAATTATAACACTCATTTTCTGACTTCAGTGGTTTAGTAGAGTTTGCTAAGCTACAAGCAGGAAACCGGAAAACATGTTATGCGTATCCAACTACAAGTTCATTCTCTTTTGAAGAGATGCATATTTGTATTTTTGGTTGTGAGCCTAGCCTATAATTGCTGAGCCATCTCTCCAGCCTGAGATGCATATTTGTAATCTCAACATAGTCAGAAGAACAGCAAGCACGTGCCTCCTACCTATCTCCTCATTAGTTCTCAGAGTGACATCAATCAGAAACCCTACCCTTCATAAATCAACATGGAGACTGAAGCTCAGAAATGCACAGTGACTTCTGTGAAGCTGTGGAGGTCATGCTTGCCAAAGATGGCCCAGCCAGTTCCCAAGTCTATCCTCTGAATCCATTCACCCTTCCCTCTGCCTCTCCAATGAAGGAGATATTTTGCTTTTAGAGTCAGGCCAAACCAGTGGCCAGAAGTAGAATGCCCAAAGGGATCCTCTAGTACCTCTCCCTCCTAAGACATTTTCTTCATCAATATGTACTCTTCAACATCTTTAAAAAATATGGATAATGGCTAAAGGCACAGAAGAAATCTAGGCTAGAGCAAGAAAGACTATGACACCATAGTCTGTGTTGGAAAAAAATGTTTTGAGGAGACAGTATGCTTAAAGATAATATAATAATTCAGTTGGAATTCCATTGAGTTGACAAGGTCAATTTTTTAGCATGAAAAAGAAAAACATTTTTTAAAGAAAATTTAACATGTCTGAGAATGTTAGACATAGTTATTCCATTCCCAATGTGTCCTAAAGCCACTTAATTCATTTAGGCACTCAATTAATTCTCTGAGAAATGCAATGCTGGGAAGATTTTCTTTAAGTCAAGATCATTGGGTCTACTATGGTCTGAGCAGAAGCCAAGTAGTTTGTCTCTAAGAAATCCCAAGTTTTTTACTTACAACCTCAAGGACTAAAGTAGTTTGTGAAAATAAAAGTCAAGTTCACCTCCAAAAGGAGCTGAGTCTCTCCTGAGTAAATGACATTGACATAATGAATCACGGGAAACTAGTATTGCACCATGGATCTTCATGTTTACTATGCTTCATGTCTTTGACATCCTCTTAAGAACATTTAGTTGTCAAAATGTCTACTGGTTATGGTTATTTTTTTTCTCACATATATATCTTTGTAGGAAAGAGGAGTGAGTCGCCATCTTTCAAATTGAGAATCTTCTGGTTTCATCTGAAAATGCAAATGAAGTTCAAATTGTTGAAAAATTTCCCTCTTACTAAATATCATGGAATGTGTAGATGATTTGGAACCTATCAGAGGATAAGAAAAAGAACAAAAAGTTCACTATAGTTATTTCAAAAGAAATCCTATAAATAATTGAAATACTTTTTAGATGAGGTGGTCATTGCTTTCTGGATTTTTTTTTTTTTAAAATATGAATACAAAGACCTGAGCATCACCTAGCCACCCTGGTTATTTTACTTTTTAAGTTCCAAAACATTATAATGCTTTTTTGAAATCATGATGTTTTATCATAGAGGAAGAGAAGATTGCTTATAATACAACTGAGCCTCGATATGTGATGATAGAATGATTGTATTCAAGAACCTGCCACATGTTGTCAGTTGCTCTTCCCTTTGTGATATAAGATAATATGCCTTCCTCTTGGTGTACTAAGCATTAGAGTTTCTAAAATCTCTACACTGTGAATGGACTTGTGCACTAACTTTACACAACAACAATTGTGTTGCTTGGTCCATTTAAAAGGCCAGACAATATTAAAGGACTAATGTAGGGTGCAGACATCACAAGTTTTCAATGGAAAAATCCCAGGCCTTCAAATAGCTATGAACTTCAAGGAAGTGAAATACTAGGGCTTCAAGTTGCAGAGTTAAAGCCCAATAAAGTAACCTGTAGAAAATTAAAGTTATGAGAAATAGAGAGAGGGAAAATTTTAGTGTGAACTGAAAGTCCCATTTTATTTACATCTATTAAAACAGGAAATCAGTGATGAAGTCCCAGATCCCATGAAAGACCATGAGGTGGAGGAAGCAATGAGAAAACTACTGGGATTCAGGTTGGCTCAGACTATTTTACGGATAGGAACTTCATCTTCTGCTGGTAATTCTTTATTAGCCAACCATGGTCTGTCGTTTATTTCCAGAGTATGTAGTTCAGTGAAGAAACTAAATTTCTTAAGCTTAGTGTAACTACAGAAAACAATGAAACCAAAGATGTTAAGAGTCAGAATTATGTATGCTCTTGTTCCGATGCAAAACATAGTGAGCTCCTCCCTTAATGGGAAAGGATTAAGCTTCAGCTGCACTCTCTCAACACCTGAGATAGTCCTTGCTCTAGTTAAACTGTTTTGCATTTCTGCCTTTGTGTTAATTGTGAATATAATTACAAGCAACTGTTTCCATGTTTTCCTACTTGATTATGTTTTCCATTTATATATATTTATCTTCAAAATTTAGATAATTCAGAAAGGTAGAAAAGGCTCTCCAAACTAATCATTAACACTCTATGTGTTTCTTCTAACATGTCTAGTCTGTTTAAGGTGTTTTGGTTGTAGTTTCCAAGCAACACTATATGATGACCTTTTATGTCAGCTTTCACTCAAACATATAAGCATAATTTACATCACCTTTGAGTTAACACAAATTAAAAACAAATATTAAAAATAACTGCATAATAGCCATGAGTGTCTTGGTGTTACAAAAAATATAAAACATTGTTTTAAACGGAAAATATCAATGATAGGGAAGATCTGGCAAAAATAGAATAACACCTGGTACTACAAATCTCATGGAAACTGATTTATTAGAAAATACTCACAGTCTCAACAATTTTCACTCCTATTCTAAAATGGATCCTGGGGATCCATGTTATAGAAATAAATTTAAATGTTAAAAAAATATCCTGAATGATGATATTCAACTAAGTGTGTACTAATAGATTCTTAAAATTTATACCACCATTACAAAGAATGGTATACCACCATTATATGACATGAAAATTCATTTCTCCATGCTGTTAATTATCCTCTTTCCCCTCCCTTTTGCAAGCATCAAAATAGATTGGTACTTTCTTTTATAAATATTTTCTAATGAGATTTTTGTTTCAGCAACGATCTGAGGACTGTTAAGATACCATATGTCTAGCATTCTTGTTCTCTGAGATTAAATTTCAAATTGGAATCAATGTTTACATGTTACTGGAAAGGAACAGGCATACTACTCAATTTATACCTTTATGCAAAATTCTCCAAACAGTGCCCAAATAAACTGTTACTTCTTCCAAGCCTGTATTAGAATTGCAGGGGCAGATTGGGAGAAACCGATAACAGTACCACTACCTTCTGATAAGAAGATAATCAAATTGCTTTCTTCTTTCTGAAAGAAGTGTGCTGGTCTAACTCATATTTCCTACACTCTGTAATGTATGCCTTCAGGTTGCAGACTAAAGGGGATTAGTGCCCTCATTTCCACAACCAACAAAAACACAAACATACCGTCATGCTGATTAAATTGCCTGGCCACTGTAAACTAGATTTTTCATAGAAAACAGCATAGTCTGATAGCAAACAACTATCTCAAGAAAGGTGGCATTAATTCCTATAGTAGAAACAAAGAGAACCTTTGAAAACACTGAATAAAAATTTATCCACTGGGTCTGTCCACCCCTCCTTTTTTAAATAGATTATCTTAGAGCTAAGTATACTGTCATAAAAAATGGTGGGGTTTTTTAAGTTTTATTTTTATTTTTAACTATGTTTAGTGTGTGTGTGTGTGTGTGTGTGTGTGTGTGTGTGTGTGTGTGTGTGTGTGTGTGTACAAGTGCAGTACCTGTGGAGGCCAGAAGGGACATCAAATTCTCTGGAGCAGGAGTCCCCAGTTCAGTGCCCAGCACCTATAATGGGCAACTTACAATTACCTGCAGTTTCAGCTCTAAGCAATCTGAAGATGTCTTCTAACCTCTACAGGCACACATACTTACATGCATATATTCAAACACACACACACATACTTTAAAAGTCCCATAACATGAATAACATACTTTTTAAGTATTATTTAAGTCCATGTTTCTTCATATTATTTAGTTCACTCTCTACTATCCAGTTATCTCACACACAACTGAAGCACCCATATCGTTCTCTGATTGTACCATAAAGAAATGTCTGGAAGGTCTTACTCCTTATGAGTACTCTGTATACAAGCAGAAGAAGCATCACCCAGAAACACTTAAACAAGAGGAGATATCAAAAGCCACCTCAGACTCACTCAGTGTGTCACAAAGACTCCCCAAGTGATACTTCCAAATACAAAAGAATGGGAACACCATCCACTACGGGAAGGCCTCTTCCTCAGGTTACCAATAAGATATGAAGAGAATTGTAGGGAAAAGTCCACCCAACTAACTCCCTCTCCACCTCTAACTTGCATAATTTTTGTTTATCTTCTCTCTTAATTACTGCCCTATTGCAGTGAAGGGGTATCATAACCAAGACAAGTCTTATAAAAGAAAACGTTTAACTGGAGGCTTTCTTATAGTTCTTGAGGGTTGGTACATTATCATCACAGCAGGGAGTGTGGTGGCAGGGATGGTGCTGGAGAAGTAGCTAAGGCAGGCAGGCAGAGAAAGTCAGACTGGCCGTGGTGTGAGCCTTTGAAACTCCAAGCCCACCTCTTGTGACACACCTTCTTCCCACAGTCCACCAACTTGGAATTAAGCTTTCAAATTCTCACTGTCATTCACATCACCACATCTGATTAAGGTGCTAGAGATAGAGAATAGTATGTGGTAGGCGAGTCCCTACAGCCAAACTCTTCCTGCAGCCTGATTCACAAAACTTTGAGAGAGCAGTGGGGTGTAAGTTAAAAACTAGGACTTCAAAATCAGAAAATGCAGGGTTTTGTAACAGTTCATTCACTTATTATGATTTTTATACAATTTTTTTTTCATATTTACTTCCCCGGAGAATTTTAATGATGAAAACACATGTGAACATCTGTAAATTATGAAACCCTAAATGAGTGATGCTGTTAATGGCTGACATTGCCATCCACTAACACCAAGTAAATAAATCTTTATTGAGCAGATCAAAACAGTCTCCCTCCAAACTGTTGGTTTCAAAGTGGGCTGTGTGAAATAACCACATCAGAAGTAATAGATGCTCATTAAAAATGCTAATGGTTCTCCCCTGCCTTAGGCCTAGTGTATTACCATATCTGGAAGTAGAACACATATGCGTTCATTGTCCCCAAGCTATCGATGTCTTTTTCTGTGTCTTCCATTAACTGCCTTGTGAACAAGCAGAGGATTCACAAGAGCTGAACTCACGCCTGCCATGCTGCTGTTATCCTAGCTGATGCTGATTGGTACACATACATCGTATTGCCATGTACCCCAAGTAGCTCTCTCTTTGTGTGACATAACACTATCAAGCTCTTCAAATTCCAGGTATGTACAAAGAATTGGAAAGGAACAACTGGACAGAGACATGGTCATTTTTAAGGGACTTCCAGAATTTCTAAGTGCTAAGGAATT
The DNA here is from genome assembly GCF_903995425.1 of Onychomys torridus. Taxonomy (NCBI): domain Eukaryota; kingdom Metazoa; phylum Chordata; class Mammalia; order Rodentia; family Cricetidae; genus Onychomys; species Onychomys torridus. The sequence continues at coordinate 73,093,841 of NC_050444.1, forward strand.
GCTTTCTGTGATGTGTTTGGTGAATTTCTAGCAACCCTCCCAGAGAACTCTCTCATATTCCTGCCTGCATACACCCATGTTCTACTTCCAAGGGAATGTTTGTCTGTCTGTCTGTCTGTCTGTTTGTTTGTTTTTTGAGAGAGGGTTTCCCTCTGTAGCTTTCTGCCTTTAATGGAACTCATTTGGTAGCCCAGGCTGGCCTCAAACTCACAGAGATCCACCTGGCTCTTGCCTCCCAAGTGCTGGGATTAAAGGCATGCACCACCACTGCCCAGTGAATATTTCTTCTTAAACATTTGGTATACAACCTCCTTTGTCCCCATAATACTGAAACACTTTCTCCAGAAAATAAAATCCTTCACACGATGTGTCACGTGCTATTTACATGTCTATCTCCTACAATATGGGATCCATGGAGTCTGTGCTCTTGGAAGCAATGCTCTATAACGGTACCCATCACAGGAATGCATCATGTCTGGAACCCCTGTAATATCCAGTTACCAAAAGGAAGACACTCTGCATTCAGGTGGTAGCTTTCTCAATTCATTGATAGGAACTATTTTTTCAGCATGGTTCCTCTTCATGGAAAATATGCCATTAATCATATTGTTTCCAAAACATTAGCCTCTGTCAAGCTGGCATACATAGTTATTTCTTTGGATGAAAGTACTATAATTTTGAGCAGTGTAGGGTTTTTTGTTTCTTCATTACTACAGATATGTATCCCATACATCTTCATCCTTTCTATTGTAAGAAACAATTTAGCTAAAGGAAGAGAAAAGAGCTGATTCCTTCTGACCAGGCTCCATGATGGGTGAATGTGCTTATGGGACCATCTTCTTTATACACATGAGCCAAAGCCTCTGCTTTTAGTAAATGGATTGCTCTGATCTATGGTACAGTGACCTTGTGCTCAATTCTATGGTCCTCAGGCTGAGGAACACAGAGGTGTGTGGGCTATGAAAAACTGATATATAGACCCTAGTTCTGTGGGACACCTACACCTTTGAGCTTAGGCATGAAATAAGTTCATCTATTTAAAGGAAGGATTCTAAATGTAAACAACAAAAGAAATAAGGTCATATGTTGTCATAGAATTTCAGATAAAAATAAAAGTTAAGGTTAAAGTTAATAATTACTCTATAAAAATGACTATGAGCTCATAAAATACAAAAATAAATGGTGTAAGAAATGAGTTAAGGTTTAAAAACAGAAAAAAAAAAGTATTTTAAATTGTGCCTTTCCCTGAGAATCCAGCCATATACCTACTTTAATAATTAAAATGTGTATTTCAGATCTCCTTTTTAAAACTTATTTCATGGTACTTTTGTTTATTCTATTCTTGCTTTTTATTTAATTCAGGCATTTGATGTGGCTCCACTCCAGCTCTGTAGTTGACTTTCTTCCCCTGTATGTGTTCCCACAGCCCTCTGTGTACAAGCTGCTCTCTGTCTATCGTGTAGCCACCTGGGTACATCAATGTCTTCTGCATCTAATGGCAGCCACGTATGCTATTTCAGCTTCTTTTCCACATTTCTACTTTTTGGTAACCCCTAACAACCATCTTGTCACTTTTCCTCCTTTCTGATAGCCTGACTTGCCTTCCATCACACCATTTTCATTGACACCATAATCATTTGTTGGTTTCTGAGTTTCCCAATGACAAAACTAGGGGTAGCTGTTCTCTGTATGGAGTCCAATGTCACATTAATTAAAGACAGATGGTAGTAATTACTAGCAAATTCATTAATTAAGTTTTAAAAGGATTTGAAAATGTGGTCTGAGTTTCAGAATTAATATGAGGAGCTAAGAGAACTTGGTCATCACCAAGCTACAAGTATTAAAATGTTTGATACAGTATCAAATAAGCTTCAAATATGAAGAAAAATAGGAAGAAATGAAAGGATTGTTATGAGATATTATAAAGGTTGTTAGGGCTGGATCAAAAAAAGTTCACAGCGCCTATTCTTTTTTTTCATTATTTAGAGAATATTTTATTAGTTTTTGTAATCAAACCCACATAGATAAGACCTTACATATTTAATACAGTGTGTTGCCCCTGTACAAATGGGAAAAAATTAAGTTCAACATTTCTAGACCAATATGGCTGTTAATTTCTGTACAATGCCAATTCAACATGGCAAACTGGGATAATTTTTTCCAAAGTTGACAGAACAGCTAGTTTCTTAAATAAACAATTGCTGCAAAAATATTTTGAATTTATATAATTCCTTTCAAAGAGCACCAGAAACATCACTTTTCCAAAAAGACTCGCTGCCTTTTTGTTTGTTTGTTTTTTATTTTATGGTGTGAGTGGTTTTGCTCTCATCTATGGCTGAGAAGAGGCCATCAGATCCTTTTGGAACTAGAGTTATGGATGGTTGTGAGCTGCCATGTGGGTTCTGGGAACAGAACACAGGTCTTCTTGAAGAGCAAGTGCTCTTAACTATTGAACACTGCTACCTTTATTTTCTTTTCTTTCTTTCTTATCTTTACAAAATAATCATCATATACAATTAAGTTACCTAGCATAACATTCCAACATGAACTGACCTGAACTTGTTGATCAGGTTATCTGTACTCAAGTCTGCTCAGTAAAGGTTTTAATTACACAATAGTATTGAGAAAATCTGATTTTCTTGATCCAGCATAGAATTTTGTATGGTTGTCAGAGGAAAGGAGATGCTACTTTGGAAGAGGTTCCCAGAGTCCACATATGATAAGAGGGACACCCCATGCAAGATGGGCTGATTGAGGTGCCATGGAAGGTTGACTGGCAGAGGATATTAAAACACAAACAGGGTAAATAAAATGTCTGCACAACATGGAGAAAAGTGTTGTGTTGTATCCACCAGACAAGACTACTCAGACATTGGTTTAAGTCAACAGAAAGTCTTGATTAGCTGACCAGAGACTACATTGGGTATTTGGCATCCAAGTTTATCCCTAAGCCTTTCTCCAAGGTGAGATTTTAAGTGCAAAACTACATCCAGGTTTGGCACATCTCAGTTAACAAGAACGGCTAGCCAGAAATGGAAATACAGAAGCCAAAAAGCAATGCTTCTACATTTAAAGACTTTCCCAGAACTATGGATTTTAATGGATTAGGTCTTTGTTTTTGTTTTGGCAAATGGTGCTGTCTACATGCTGAGTTTTATGGCCTGAATGGTACATCCATCATGGAATCAGTTGTGCTAAGGGTCTAAGGGTCTGTTACCATAGGGGGCATATGAATTGTAGTGACATTTCAGAATTCTAACACAATGAGGAAACCATCTACAGGCAAAAGGATAAGAATATGGATTCCTAAGTCTAACAAAAACAAGAAAGAATTCCTAAATAAAGATTTGAAAATATCTGGGGAGACTGCTCCAACTGTGTTCTATAACAGTGTCAGGTGAAGTGAGCATCCTTACAGAGGACAGCCTGCCTTGTCTGCTCTGTCATCAATTCAGATCATGAGAGAAGGAGGTGGAGATGATGGCAGCAAGGAGAGGAGGGCATTCAACAGAAACCTGAAGAAAAGAAATGGAAACTCAATCACATACAGAGACTCAAACAACTAATGCATATTAGGTAGAAAGAAACACAGGATTCTGACTCTCTGAACATCAGAAAATAAGGTACAAATGTGAAAAGGAAGAAAATAGACTCAGTTGTGCATGGTGAATTACATATACACACTAGAGTGAGAAGGAAAGAAAAAGGGAGATGTCATAGCTATTCTCGTTTGTCGGCTTGACTACATCTGGGATTAAGTAAAATTTAGCTGCTGGATATACCGAAGAGAGACTTCTTTCTTAGTTAAATCATTTGAAGTGGGAAGACACAGGTTTAATCCAGGTCTTTTAAAGATCAAACTTGAATCTGGGCCACACCTTCTGACAGCATCCTATAAAAAGAATATGAAAGAAGGAAGCATGCTTTCTTTGCCTACTTGCTCTCACTTGTGATGGTATGTTGTTCCTCAAAATACTGTGCACTCTAAAAAACTTATCTGGGGTCAGAGAACAGAACAGCCATAATATTAAACATAGAGGTTAGACAGTGGTAGCACATGCCTTTAATCCTAGCATTCCAGAGGCAGAGATCCACTTGGATCTCTGTGAGTTCAAGGCCACACTGGAAACAGCCAAGCATGGTGACTCACGCCTTTAATCCCAGGAAGTAATGGCAGGAGGCAGAAAGGTATTTAAGGCTCGAGGACAAGGAAATATTGCCTAGTTAAGCTTTTAGGCTTTGGAGCAGCAGTTCAGCTGAGACTCATTTGGATGAGGACACAGAGTCTTCCAGTCTGAAGAAACAGAATCAGCTGATGAATTGTCAAGGTGAGGATGCCTGTGTCTTGTTCTGCTTCTCTGATCTTCCGGCATTCACCCCAATACCTGGCTCCAGGTTTGTTTTTATTAATAAGACTCTTTAAGATTCATGCTACACTCACTCTCACTGGCAAATCCATTCCTTCACTGGCATTAGAGCCTACTTCTTCAGGATTCTGATGTATACTGAAGGCCAGCTGAGAGATCCAGCCCTGTGGACTGAACAACTATTGGATTCTTGGACCTTCTGTAGGTAGACAACCATTGTTGACTAGCTGGACTACACCCTGTAAGCCATTCTAATACTAATAAATCCCATATCTAGTGTCAGATAGATAGATAGATAGATAGATAGATAGATAGATTCTATAAGTTCTGTTTCTCTAGAAAGCTCCAACTAATGCAGGAGGAAATAGGGAAATTCTAATAACATGTAGGAATAGAAATGAATAAGAAGCCGGGCAGTGGTGGCACATGCCTTTAATCCCAGCACTCGGGAGGCAAAGGCAGGCAGATCTCTGTGAGTTCAAGGCCAGCCTGGTCTACAAAGCGAGTTCCAGAAAAGGTGCAAAGCTACACAGAGAAACCCTGTCTCGAAAAACAAAAAAAAAAGAAAAATGAATAGGATATAAAATAAATGTACATGTTTTAAAATGTATGTGGTGTGTATAAAAATACATTTTCCCTAAACATAAACATGATTCACTAATGTGGCCTAAGAGTGACACTTGGCCACTGTTGTATGCCTAGTATCAAATCTTAATTTGTGAGTTCAAATCTCCACTAAACATAACTGAGCTTATCCCTAAAATTTTTTTTTTTAAAAAGAAAAATAATGAAAATAGGCCTGGAGCACTTTGCTGCCATTTGAATGCCAACAAAGTATCTGAGAAAGTTAAGCAGTTTCCAATGGGAGACCATACAACCAAGACTATTGTAATAGCACAAATTGATTTTTGAAAGATCTTTTTTAAATGATCACTAAATTTTATCAAAGTTTGATAAGTAGGAAAAGGAGATTAAATTTGAGGGAAAAATGAAAAGTAATGCATTTTTTAAAGCAGTGAAAAATTATATATATGGTTCTCATAGTAATTTTTATATAGTATCATGAAAATGATGATACTAAATTACTAAAACTCATTTAATTTAAAAACTAGGAGTGCATATGGATACAAAAATGAATAAATTGAAATTTTGATGAATAGCAATACAATAACACATTAAGATTAAATACAGGAGGAAAGTTATTTTATGGTGACAAATACTATCTTGATTAAGCTTCCAAAGTTGAGTCTGATAATAATAAAGCAAATTGAAGTCATAGATCTGTTCCCAGGATGCAAAGAGAACAATAGATTCTGACTTTTGACAAATTCCTATTAAGTCCTCTTTCATCAGGAACCACCACAGTGGCTCAAATTGAAAGATGTTCTGCAGTGCCTGTAGACTACAGTCTTTGAAATTATTCAAGATGTAAAAGCAAAAGATGGGCCTGTTTTAGATTAAGAGATTACAAGACTAAAAAGGCCTGAACATATAATTCAACATAAGATTTGAACTAAAGCATTTTGTTTCAAAAGGCATTATCAAAATAATTATCTAAAATTGGCTGGACTCTAGAGATTGTATGTGGTAATATATCAAGGCTAACTTCTCCATTCTAATGCTTTTATTGTAAAAAGATGTTCTCATTTGTAAGAATAGCATACTACAACTGAAATAATGAGGGACTCTGTTGGCCATGAGCTCTCTTCTAATTAAGAAAACTTTAAGAACATGTTCTCTGATCCAATCAGAAGACAGTTGGTTAATCTAGCAGCTGTGTCACTGCTGCACAGTTGTGCACATCATACTTGGCAGGTCGGTCTGCTTCACAGGGTCCACAGCTGGACCAGACCAATGATGCCTTTTCTCCTCCTGGAGCCCATACGGCACCCTCCAGTGCATTGAAAGGGGAACAGCCAGGAGGACATTTCCAGCTTGGTACCAGCTTGCTCTCTGGGCCTCTCACAACTAATGCATGCGGTATCTTCAACAAGAGGGTCTTATCCTCTATTTCTCATGAACATGCAAAAGAATTGACACAAGCCTCTTCTGGTGGCAGGCCCAGGGTATCACCAACCCACTTCTGTGGAGGTATCCTACACCTGGGACTGGAGACTACATTCAGCAGTCCTCTGCTTCTATAAGCACCTTCTAGCCATTCAGAGTAACTTAAGTCAATCCTTATTTTGAGTTTTTGTTTGAGCTACAAGACAGCAGGCTTCCATATGACTGCTTTATATTCCCTTTGTCTCAGTTACTAATTCCCCACCACCACACGTTCATCTCCCTTACCCCTCACTTACATCCCTACTTGGACTTCCTACCCACAGTCTTCCCCCTCTCTCCTTTTACCTGTGTTTTATTAGCCCCTTTCCCTTCAGGCAGTCAATTCTCCCATGTCCACTCTCCACAGTAGGGACCTATGCCTTGTAGCATAAGGCCAGCAAATAACCCAGGCCTAGGGAGGTCATTAGCCTAGGGGGGGAATTTAATCTTCTTTTACTAAATCAACACAGCACCAAATTGTCACATAAATATCTATGTTTATACCCATAGATAAAAGCTGCTCTCAGCCTTGATCAGAGAAGCCTCTGCTTTCAATGGTGAGTGCCAAGACTGGTGGCCCAAGATGCTGAGAATGTGACAGTTGTGAGCTCAGCCATCAACAAAACATTGATGTCATTCTCTCTAAGGTTCAGGGAACATTACATAAGATGGCTCAGCAATGTGCACACAACTGAAGACAGTGGTTCCCCACCCCTGCCAGAATTGATCAATAACCAATAGTTCAACATTGAAGATGACAAAGCATGCTTTCCTAATCTGATTGTTGAAATCTTCCTAGGCCTAAATTTACGTTTTCTGTTCATTTTGGATAGTTTCTAAGTCAAGTGTACAGTTTATAAGAGTAAGATTCCAACACAAGTTGGCTATTAGTTTTTTAACACTTTTACATTATCATGGTTAGTTAGAGACTGTCACTAGAGGAAATGCATTAATAATTTATTATCTCAATTATGTCCTTGGTAAATGGCTCTTTCCACTAGCATATTGATTTAAAATAACTAGTTTATTTTTTTGGTTTTGGTTTTTAGAGACAGGGATTCTCTGGGTAGCCATGGCTGTCCTGGAACTCGCTCTGTAGATCAGGCTGGCTTTGAACTTAGAGATCTGCCTGTCTCTGCCTCCCTAGTGCTAGGAGATGAAAGGTGTGGGCCATCACTTAATAAATATTCTTCATTACCCACATCAAGATGTGATACAGTGATGAAAAAGAAGGCAATCACAACTTCATTACTATGTACTCTGTAGTTTGAGTTGGTTAATTTCTTAAAACATTATTTTTTATGATTGTGTATGCATACGGTGTGTGTGTGTGTGTGTGTGTGTGTGTGTGTGTGTGTGTGTGTGTATGTGTGTGTTGGTACATATGCCATGGTGCTTGTGTGCAAGTCAGAGAACAAATTGGTGGAATTTGTGCTCTCCTCAAAACTTTATTTGGGTTTAGGGGATTAAATTCAGGTTGCCAAGCCTGTGCCACAAGTGTCTTTACCTGCTAAGTCATCTTGCCAACAATTTGATAGTTAGTTTTATGTCAGTTTGATGGGGCCATAGGATGCCCTGAAAATGGTGAAGCGTTGTTTAATATTACTCAAACACTGCTCTTTCAGCTTCTGTGCCTGTTTCCAGAGTGGTTCCCATTTAAAGTGGTGCACTGATTTGAGCAGATGATGATCCCCTAAAGAGGTGGACATTGTCTGATCTGATCTGGGCCTGAACAGAACAAAACAATATAGGAAAGCTGTACTAGATCTGCTCACCTGCTCCAGCTGAGATGTCACTCAGCCTTCTGGTTTCCAGGCCTCTAAACCACTAACATCCTGCTCTCAGGTCTTTTTTACCACAGTGTTGGTCAACACATCAAAGGTAACTTGAGAGGGGGCATTGATACCTCCATTAAGAAGTGACACCCTCTTGGATTAGTTTAGCCAAGAGTGAGCCCAGATTTGCACTCTCTACTTTTTCCCCCTGTGTCTATCTGTCTATAATTTTGTAGTTAGTTGCCTACATGTAACCTGTCTGTTGTATGTGTCTGTGCCTTGATACCTGTGGGTTGTGTCTGTGTCTGTTCTGAATCAGCGCCTGTCCTCCACAACTGGATTTGTTCTGTACTTATTGTCCTTATGGAAAGAATGATTATTTATAGAAATCCTTATTGGAGTTTTACAAGAGAAGAAATTTGTCCAGTGACTCTGACTGTCCCAGAATAGCAAACAAAAGAGGAAACATTGTTATAGGCCTATATCAGTATGTTGCATTCAGCGTTACAGGATATTTGTTGTTTTAGGTTGATTTCAACCTGTTCTTTGTTTTGAGCAAAAAACTACCACAACACACACATACAGTATTTTGGGTCAGGGACATGGAAGAGCACATAATTTGCTATTACAGCTCTGCACTTAGCTTAAATTGCAAACACTGATTGCATGGGGAATCCAAGGCATAGGAAAGTTAGTAACATTGTTCACTTAAAGTCAGGTTAAACTTAGGCTAAGAACACGGTAGGACAGCCAGTGAAGATTATAGCCTTAAATGAGCCATATTATTAACTTGAGACAAAGGCTGGGAAAATAGGAGTCTCTTTGGAGTCCAAAGTTATTTTCATTATCACTGAATTCTTACAGTTTTTCCAGCTTTGCTTCAGCTTCTAACTTTGGTGTGTGTGTGTGTGTGTGTGTGTGTGTGTGTGTGTGTGTGTGTGTGTGTGTATGTGTGTGTGTGTGTGTACATCTGTGTATGTGTGGATCTATGTATGTGTACATCTCTAACTGTGTGTGTACATATGGTTAGGACCATTAGAATACAGTAACAAACAGCCACTGAACCTATGTGTCTTATCTCAATAAAAGTTTACTTACTGATCCGGTGACATGTTTGATATATGTCAAGTGGCACACAAATAACCTAGAGACTTGACTTCATCCTCATATAAATCACATCTAACTTTAATAATAAATATTTCTGCACACACACACACACACACACACACACACACACACACACACACTTTCACACACTATTGGTTCAGTTTCCCCACCAAAGCTCAATAATACACTGTGTCCTGGGCAGTAAATGAAGAGTCATAAGGGTGAGAGATGCACAGGAAGAGGGAATTGAGCCCCTTTCTAAAATCTACAAGACTAATTTAACAGGACTGCAAGCAAACTAAAGCACAGAATGGTGTATTGTGACAAACTGAGACATGACTCTGTGTTAGATGGATGTGGATTTAAATCCAAAATGAACAAATAGTCTCTGTGACTAGTAATATCTTAGTAAGCTCTAATCCTTGTATATGGAACAATGATAAATACGTTAAGCTTCTGCTTTTGTGATGGTTAAATAAAAGTGTAAATTAAATAATTTATTAAACATTCAGAATATATGTGTGTGAGTACATATATAAAGTCTCCTGGTGCTTTCTTTGCATGCCTCTTACATATCATAAATGCTTATGCTCCATATTCCATGGTTCTAGTCTTCAAACCTCAATGTTGCTGGAGGGTACTATAAGCTGCTGACTGAAGACATAGCTGTTATATTTACTTTGGATTCTACTGATTCTCAGAGAACTTCAGGATAGTTAGCTGCTGAGTCCCTATCCATTTGGGTCATTTCAGAGTTTAAAGTGTCTCCATATCTGCTGGGTTCCCACACCATACTTATTCCCTCCTTGATCATTATCTTTCAGAAGAGAATGACATATAGAAGGAAGAAAGAAAGAAAGAAAGAAAAGAAAGAAAGAAAGAAAGGAAGGAAGGAAGGAAGGAAGGAAGGAAGGAAGGAAAAAAGATCAATCCTCTGTGAAAGCCACAGGACAAAATATAGACCCTATCACTACTATAAAAACACAGAATAAACTAACACTATTCACATTAATAATTATTTAAGATGCAAAATACTTAATGTGGTTGATGTTCTGAAGTGGGCAAGTCACAGTCCCCATGCTCTGTGATCCTCTGGAAGACTATAGGCTTCCATCGCACAATGGTGCTCTCCTATGCCCATAGCTAAAGGAAAACACCCAGTTGGAAACAAGAAGTATAGAAAAATCAACTAAAGAAAATGTGACATGGAAGGACAAGTTTTAAGGCTTTGATATGTCTCATTCACATATCAGCTTTTTTCCTCCCCTTGTGCAGGTGGGCAAGATAAATATCATTATAGTGTTGCCATAAATATAAATAAAAGTGTTGATTGTTTTGCACACAACCATTGTGCTAGATCTGGCTGTGCGCATGATGTCTTCCTCTTTAAGTACACAGTCATTCTTGTCTGTTGCCTCCAGTTCCCTCACACTTCTCTGAGTCATGTCGTTATTATTTCAAAGCCTTATGAGTAATGCAATGACCTCCTCCAAACTACCTGCTTGTCCTGATGAGGTTGTCACTGTGGGACATATTAGCTCTGTATTTGGTATGACTTTCTCACCTGTCCTCAGGTTCAGCCCTGTATCACGTCGTCTTTCTCCAAAAGGCAACACTCAGCCTAAGTCAAAGTCATCACCATAACTGCATGAACTTGTGACACCTCTGCAATAAATGGAAAATTAAAAAGTACAAATCAGCCTCATATTAGTCACCTGTCCACAGGGGAAATACAGATGCTGTGGAAGTTGCTGAGTGTACATGCTGTCCTTAGATGCTGCGGTTTGCTGCATGCCCTTGTTGATATTCTGTGGTTCGCTTGTGTCCTTGTACACTGTGCCTTACATTTGTTCTTAGTTATATGTGTGTGGATCTATTACTGTATTTCAATTTGTACCAGCACAACACAGGATAAAGTGTTTACAATATAGTAATGTCGGCTCCATGTCTCTTTTGTAGGTACCAACAGTTTCATTTTTATTCTTGGATTAAGGAACCAAACACCCAGGAAAAGCACACCAAAATGTACTGACCTTGGCACTGAGATATCTTGTAGATTCTTTCACCTATAATATCAGCACTCTAAGGTCACTGATGTGCTGCTAAAATGATTGGTGCATCCTGTCACCTACTTGGGGTCTCTGTTTTATACTCTGAGGGATGAGCTAGTTCTATGCCTATACCAAGACTCCCCAGATCATAAGCCCTGTAAAGGCTAATGTTTTAGCTGAGGATATCTCCTAATTGCTTTGGGAGAATGAGGCAGAGGACCTGTCTCCTCACTTTCAAGGCCTCCTGAGTTTTATTCACCCTGCTGGAGAGATGCAGCTTTAGGCATCAAGTTCTCTTGAAACTGCAGATTTTCCACACGCAATAGCAGTAAATGGAAAATAAATGGGCTCAGCACTTGAAGACACAGGCTTGGAGCTATGAAGCTCCAGCATCACCCTCTGTTAACAAGATCTGCTCCTGGCCACCTAGAGCAGGGCTGTCTTGAACTTCCCCTTGGCTTGTCAGCGACAGGCCCGCCTGCTTTCCACAACTGCCCCTTCTGGCCCTTCCTTGGACCCAGAAACTGCAGCAAGCCAAAGTAATACTCCCTTAACATGTATCCATTTCCCTTATATCAGGCACCTTGGGTGTCTGAGGTGTGTGTATGTGTGTGTGTGTGTGTGTGTGTGTGTGTGTGTGTGTGTGTGTGTACACGCACTCTCAAGTGCATGTAGGTGAGGGCACATGTACATGCAGAGGCCAGAAGACACCCTCAGTGATCCTTCTCTTCTTTGCTGTTTTTCCTTTGATTTGTTTTTTCTTCTCTGCTTTTTCTCAGACTTTCTGCATTTTCTTGGATGTTATCTTTCTTCTTTTCAAGTACACTTTCTCTTCTTATCCTACTTAGCTCTAACTGGCACCTTGACTCAGCCTGTGGTTACCTGATGAGGGGCTCTCAGTTGAGGGACTTCCCAAATCAGATTGGCCTGCAGGCATGCCAGTGGGTATTGTCTTATTAACTGACATGGGAGAGCCCAGCCCATGGTGAGTGGCACTAACCAGAGCAGGTCCTGTGCTGTATAGAGCAGGTCCTGTGCTGTATCAGAAAGCTAGCTAAGCATGGCTCAGCAAGCAGCGTTCCCACATGGTCTCTGCTTCAAGTCCACTTAGGTTCCTTCTTTAGCTTCCCTTGTTGATGGACTGGAACCTGTGAGACACACTGTGTGCCCTTTTCTCCCCTGAGTTGCTCTTGGCCATGGTGTTTGTCACAATAATGAAGTATATAACTGGAGTGCTTTCTATGTGGATTTCCAAGTCTCCTCTTTATTTCTTTGGAATGAGTTTAATTTTGTTTCTCTGACTCTCCCCAACTCTGATAGTATGAGTTTATTGCCTATCATTGTTCTCAGAAATTGCGATGTTATTTTATAGTTCCTGAAAAAAAAAACACAGTTCATTAAGTGGGATTACTAAACTTTAGCCTACAATTTTCATATTCTAGACATTTTCATTTGTTTCTGATTTTCCTGAGTTTTTAATATGATAGTCACTGGTAACATGTATTTGGCTATCTAGTTTGCTTTGCCTCTATTATCAACAATTTAAGACAAATTTAGAAATAAGCATATATAATGATAAGATATAACATGTAAGAAAATTCTTGATACACATGCAAAATTATTTCCTCAATTTACACTATTGCTGAAATATTTTTAAGAGCATATACTGAACATTTCCTAGAACTAGAGCTGCTTCTATTTGTATGAAACATATTATTTTACCAACACAGGCCATTGGCATCATCCCTGGTTGCCTTCCAGAACCTGAAGGTAAGACAAAAATTGCTGAAGACACCACATACTTTGGACACAGAACTTGGAGGACTCAAGCTAGAATTGATGTGGAACCTTCCTCATTGAGGACTAGCTCTCATATTATTCAAAGATGCCTTGGGTGGTTGATTGATTGATAAATAAAGTGCTGATTGGCCAGTAACCAGGAAGGAAGTATAGGGGGACAAGGAGAGAGGAAAATTCTGGAAAGTGGAAGGCTGAGTCTGGAGACACTGCAAGCCGCCACTACCATGAGAAGCATGATGTAAGATACCGGTAAGCCATGAACCACATGGCGAGGTATAGATTTATAGAAATGGGTTAATTTAAGATATAAGAACTAGATAACAAGAAGCCTGCCATGGACATACAGTTCATAAGTAATATAAGTCTCTGTGTGTTTGCTTGGGTCCGAGCAGCTGCAGGACTTGCAGATAAGAGAGATTTGTCCTGACTGTGGGACAAGCAGGACGAGGAAAACTTCAGCTACACAAAGATGCCATTCGAGCTGCCAAGGGGAAAAAAAGCAAGCTGTAAAGCCTATGAACCATGAAAATGACCAGCATGGTAATATAGAACCAAGGGAACAATAGTGCCACTTTATGTCTTGGGAGTAACCAACAGCCATCTAATTGGACTTACAGCCTGCTCAATACAAGAGAATTCATGTCTGGTATTGCAACCTAGCCAACTACCTGTGGCTAGTGAAGTTATGGATCTTAGAGTAAATTCTACTACTGACACTTCTCAAAACCATTATAATTCCCAACTGCATTCTACATGCTTACCCTTATATTCACAGGTAAGTGTAGCTTCCACCCTGATTCAATGAAGCTTCATCTTGCAGCAGACAGAGACCATCACAGAAAGCTACAACTGACCAGAATGCAGAGAAAACTGACTGTGGGTGCCTAATCCCAAATGATACACCTACAACACTTTCCCTACACTTAAGGCTCAGGGAACATTGCAGAAAAGAGGGCAGAAATATATTAAGAGCCGGAGGATCAGAATATCTGTGGTAAGACAGTTTCTTCTGTAGATGACAGGGAAGCCAATAAAATCTTAACAATATGGCCACCTAAACAAGAGTTGCACAATGATATCATCAGTTAACATGCCAACATGGATGGGTGAAATCCCACAAGGTCCCACCCCTAGATAAAGAGGTATAGGAAATGAATGGCTGTTAAGAGAAGGGAATCAGTATTTACCAGGCATGAGATCACTGGTAGATTTTCCAATACCATATGGTCAGCCCTGAACACATACCTATACATATAAACCACACTAAGTGGACTCTCAGTAGTGTGTGTGTGTGTGTGAATAAAAATTAAAGAAGAGATTGCTGTGGATATCGCTCTGTGTAAATAAAGTTCTGATTGGCCAGTGGCCAGGCAGGAAGTATAGGCGGGACAAGAGAAAAGAGAATTCTGGGAAGTAGAAGACTGGAGAGAGACACCTCCAGCCGCCGCCAGGAGAAGCAACATGTAAAGACACTGGTAAGCCACAAGCCATGTGGCAAAGTATAGATAAGCAGAAATGGGTTAATTTAAGATAAAAAAAGTAGATAACAAGAAGCCTGCCACAGCCATACAGTTTGTAAACAATGTAAGTTTCTGTGTGCTTTCTTGGTTGGGTTTGAGCAACTGTGGGACTGGCGGGTAAGAGAGATTTGTCCAGACTGGGCCAGGCAGGAAAACTCTAACTACAAGAGATCAAACATTTGAGATGGAGAAGGGACTCAGAAGTTAAAGGGGAAAGAGAGAAAAGGATGAAAATGATGTAAATGCAGAAGTCGTGAAGGAATTTTTCGAAAAAGTAAACAAAAATTAAATACTGTCTTTTTCATTTCTCTCTCTTTCTGTCTCTGTCTCTCTCTGTTTGTGTGTGGGGGTATGAGTGTGTGTGTGTATACATATGGAAGCCAGAGGTTCACAGCAGGTGTCTATTTTGAATGCTATGACCTTTTACAGGCAGAATTTCTCAATGAATCCATTCAGAAATCCATTGATTCAGCTAGTCAGCTCCAGGAAGCCACCTGTCGACCTCCCCAATTTGTAGCACTGGCATTACAGATTTGCACCAACATGCCCAGGTTTTTCTGTGGGTACTCGGATCTGAACTGAGGTCCTCATGCTTCCACAGCAAGCACTTAAATGACTGTGCCATATCCCCAGGCCTCGACTCTTTCCTTTAAATTTTGTACAGGTTTATAATGTACATTAATCAGAGCCAGCACCATCACTCTCCCTTGTCAGCCCTCATCTTTCTTACTGATCTTGTGATTCTTCCAAATTGTACTTCCCCTTTCATTTATTTTTTTATTTATAGGTAGATAAATGTATTTATCTACTCATCTGTCAATGGGCATCTAGGCTGATTCAATAACTTGATTATTGAGAACAATAGTGTATTGCAAATGAGGCACAGGCATTTATTTTGCATGTTCACATATATTCCTTCGAATGTACACCTGCAACAGGTACAGCTGGATTGGCTTTCTATTTCCATATTGCTAGGAAAGTTGAATGTCTCCTCTCTGCTCAGTCATTGCTGACCCAAGCCAGCTTGGTCTAGCAACTCATTGTCCATGCTTGGCGCTTATGATTCCTCTTTTACTCTGCTTTCAGCAGCTCTGGGTGGAATTTTATATCTTTCTCTGAATTTGTATGAATGTTTCATAGGCTGAACGATTGACACTGCCCTTCAAGATTTGTGCAATTAACCTCTCCTTTTTTTATTTTTGACCTTCACCTTTTTTTTCTATTGAATACAGTCTTTTCCATACTGGTCTCTTGACTTTTATTGAGGACCTATGACACTGTTTGTCTGTAACATTTACGGTATGTTCTCACAGTTTATACTTTGTTTTGTATTTTTTATTGAAAATATATTTTCTTTCATACATCACACTCTGATTACAGTCTCTCTTCCCCCAGCTCCTCCCAAATCATTTCCACTTTCACACTTATCCACATTTTCATTAGAAAAGAGCCATCTTAATAATTATTAAATATTGATAATAATTATTATATTATAATAATATTAATAATTAATATTGATTATTGGTGTTGGTTATTATTAGAGTCATTATTGATTAATTATTATTTTGTATTTAAGAAACTTTTTTATTCATTTTACATACCAACCAGATCCCCCTGTCATCCCTCCTTCGGTCTTCCCCAATCTCCTCCCACCCCACCCTCTAGACCTATCCTCTATCCCCTCTTCCAAAAGGGTAAGGGCTTCCATGGAGAGTCAGCAAAGCCTGGTACATTCAGTTGAGGCAGGACCAAGCCCCTTCTCCCTGCATCAAGGTTGAGCAAGGCATCCTCCCATAAGTAATGGGTTCCAAAAAGCCAGCTCAGTCACCAGAGATAAATCCTGATCCCACTGCCAGAGGCCCCTCAAACAGACCAAGCTACACAACTGTCTTCTGTATGCAGAGGGCCTAGTCCAGTCCCATGCAGGTTCAACAGCTGTTGGTCTAAAATTCATGGGTTCCTACAAGCTTGGTTCAGTTGTCTGTAGATTTCTCCATCATGATCCTGAACCCCCTGGCTCAAATAATCCCTCTTCTCTCTCCTCAACTGAACTCCAAGAGCTCAGCCTGATGCTTAGCTGGGGATCTCTGCATCTGCTTCCATCAGTTACTGGACAAAGGCTGTATGATGACACTTAGGGTATTCACCAATCTGATCACCAGGGAAGGCCAGTTCAGGCACACTCTCCACTATTGCTATTAGTCTAATCTGGGGTACTCCTTGTGGATTTCTCAGAATTTCCCTAGCAGCAGGTTTCTTCCTAATTCCATATATAACATCTCCCTCTATCAAATATTTCTTTCATTTCTTTAAATGTCTTTCAGCCATTTGAGATTCTTCTTTTGAGAATTCTCTGTTTAGTTCTTTAGCCCATTTTTTAATTGGATTGTTCAGTATTTTGATGTCTAGTTTCTTGAGTTCTTTATATACTTTGGAGATCAGTCCTCTGTCAGATGTGGGGTTGGTGAAGATCTTTTCCCATTCTGTAGGCTGTCTTTTTGTCTTATTGGACATCCTTAGTCAACAGAGAAATACAAATCAAAACAACTCTGAGATACCACCTTACACCTGTCAGAATGGCTGTGATCAAAAGCACTAATGACAGTCTATGTTGGAGAGGATGCGGAGCAAAGGGAACATTCCTCCACTGTTGGTGGGAGTGCAAATTTGTACAACCACTGTGGAAATCAGTATGGTAGTTTTTCAGAAAATTGGGAACAGATCTACCTCAAGACCCAGCCATACCACTCTTGGACATATACCCAAGGAATGCTCAATCATACCACAAAGATACATGCTCAACTATGTTCATAGCAGCACTATTCATAATAGCCAGAACCTGGAAACAACCTAGGTTGACTATCATATTCCCTCATGTTCTCATCCCCCATTCCCTTCCCTCTATTGTCCCCCCATCACCAGTTTACTCATGGAGATCTCCTCTGTTTCCCCTTCCCAAGGTGATCCATGTGTCCCTCTCAGGGTCCTCCTTGCTAGCTATCTTCTCTGAGCTGTGGGTTATAGTCTGGTTATCCTTTGATTTATTCATTTATGAGTGAGTACATACCATGTTTGCCTTTCTGAGTCTGAGTTACCTCACTCAGGGTGATTTTTTTTTCTAGTACCATCCATTTGTCTGTAGATTTCATGATGTCATTGTTTTTTAAAGCTGAGTAATACTCCATTGTATAAATGTACCACACTTTTTTTTATCCATTCTTCAGTTGAAGGGCATCTAAGTTGTTTCCAGGTTCTGACTATTACAAATAATGCTGCTTTGAACATAGTTGAGCAAGTGTCCTTGTGGTATGATTGAGGATTCCTTGGGTATATGCCCAAAAGTGGTATCACTGTGTTTGAAATAGATTGATCCCTAATTTTTTGAGAAGTTACTATAATGATTTCCAAAGTGGCTATTTGTCGCGCCCACCTCGACCAGCAAGGAAGACGCGACACCGGGATCCTTCTCATTACAGTTTAATCAGACCTTTGATTAGTTGCATTGTGTCTCTCTCCCCGGGGCAAGCCTCTCCCAGCACCAAAGTAGGGCTGGGCTGCCAACCCCAGGCAGCCACGTGGGCACTGTCCACAGGTTCACGCATATGCCAGCAGCACACAAATCCAGCCACAGCCAAATAAGGAGCTGTTTACCCTAAAGAGTGTTTGCCATCGGGAAGGCAGAGGGTAGAAGCCAGAGCCATCTTTAGGGTGCGGCTACACGCGGCTCTCTACAGTTTCCCCCTTTTTGTTTTACAAAGCAACAGGCAAGAGTAGAGGTCTGATCTCTGTTAAAATGGAACATGTACTAATGTTTGTCCAGGCGTCGTCCACCCAGAGAACACTAGACCCGTCCGATACCCTTTTCACAGAGGTGGGAGTTAGGGTACCAGCCCACATGCAATCAGACTTGCTCTTCTTGAGGTCAGCGTATCATAACCTCAAGTGCAGTGCGCAGGCCTGGCATCCTGTGCCTAAATATCTTTTAAAGTAGCCAACCAGGCTTGGGGGGACTGCCCTGCATCCATGGCCATAAAGGCTTGGACAATCATGGCTGCATGGTGACGCTGTGAGATCCTAATGTGACAAATGCACCACAAGCATACTAGGGAGGTGAGCACCAGTAAACCTACTAGGGCTCCTATTCCCGCCCACTCCTTCATGTGGCCCATGGCTGTAGCAATCCAGGAAGACAATCCCTCCACCAGTCCGGTATCCACTCGGGTCGAATTCACCGTGACAATAGCCACTCTCAGCTGGTCCATCAGGTTATCAAACTCTCCAGTCCAATTGTCTAAAAGATAACTAGACAACTTTTTAGATAAATCTGCAGCATGACAATTGGAAGCATCCAAATTCAAAAAATTCAGAGTAAATAATGCAAGAGAAAGTCTGTCCTTAGGGGTACGGCCATAGCCTATTCCCCCTTTTTGTTTTTGAAGCAACTCCTTCAAGGAGCGATGAGCACGCTCCACTATGCCTTGACCTTGTAGATTATATGGTAGGCCATGTACAAGTTGCACATTCATCTGTTGACAGAAGGAAGTGAACTTCTGTCCGGTATATGCAGGACCATTGTCTGTCTTTAACTGTTGAGGCTTACCCCATGCTGCCCAAGCTTCTAAGCAATGAGCAATGACATGAGAGGCTTTTTCTCCTGCCATTGGGGTGGCATGAATGATTCCAGAACAGGTATCAACAGATACATGTACATATTTGACACGTCCAAATTCAGAGATATGTGTAACATCCATTTGCCATATTTTTAGGGGGAGCAAACCACAAGGGTTAACTCCTAATCTAGAAGGATGATGAAAAATGACACATTGGGAACAGTCTAGTACCACCTTTCGTGCCTCTGCACGTGAGATAGAAAACTTTTGTTGTAATGTCCTTGCATTAACATGAAATTCTTTGTGGAAAGCATGTGCTCGTTGTATGGCAGAAGCCACAAACATCCATTCCTGTCTAGTACACTGATCCACTATATCATTGCCTTTAGCCAATGGACCTGGCAGACTGGTATGTGCATGGATGTGTTGCACAAAAAAGGGATTTTTACGTTGCCAGATCAGTTTCTGTAATTGGCCAAACAATGAGCTAACTGGGCTAGAAGATTTGATGGGCCCTGCACATTCAAGGCTTTTCAAAGCATTAACAACATAACTAGAATCTGACACTAAATTAAATGCAAATGGACAAGCCTTGAAAACTTCAAGAACTATTGAAAGCTCCACCTGTTGAGGTGCACCTGGCAAGAATTGATGCTTTACAGGTTCATTAGAATCCACCATATAAGCACCACAGCCTGTCTTAGACCCATCTGTAAATATAACACTTGCTCCTGGAATGGGCTTTGAAGCAGTTACTTTAGGGAAAACTACAGGATGTTCTTTAAAGAAAGTTAATAGTGGATGTTTAGGATAATGTCAATCTATGTGTCCTGGATAGGTACAACGCAGTATTGCCCAATCATCTATGGCAGCACATAATACCTTGACTTGAGTAGAATCATGAGGAACAACTAGCGTTTGTGGTGATGTCCCAAAATATTGCAAACATTGTTGAATACTCTGTTGCGCAAGTAATGCTACAGCAATAGGATAATACTCAATTGATTTTGCAGGTGAGATTTTAGTATAAATCCATAACAAGGGTCCTTTTTGCCATAAAATTCCCGTAGGTTGTAACTGGGTAGGCAGAATGCACAGGGTAATATCATCATTATTTTGCACTCTTTGAAGAAAAGCTCTTTGTAGCCTATCTTCTAATTTTGTTAAGGCTTCTCGGGCTGCACTGGTTAATTGCCTCGGTGAATGCTGCATCTCCAATTAAAATATCATATAATGGTTTTAACTCATAATTGGCCATTCCTAAACTTCCTCTTATCCAATTTATATCTCCTAATAATTTTTGAAAATCATTCAATGTGCAAAGATAATCCTTCCTTAACTCTACCTTTTGTGGCATGATATGATGTTTAGTTATTTTAGAGCCAAGATAATTGACAACTTTGCTCTGTTGCACCTTCTCAGGGGCAATACAGAGTCCCTTTTGCTTTAGCAGTTCTACAAGTGAGCTATATGCTTCTTGAAGAATGCTCTCTTCCTTAGCTGCTAACAGTATATCATCCATATAATGGAGGCATTTCAAGCCTGGAAAACGTGCTCTCAAAGGTTCTAAAACAGTTGCTACAAATAATTGACACATTGTAGGACTGTTGGCCATGCCTTGTGGCAATACAACCCACTGATATCTTTTATCAGGTTCCTCATGATTAGCGGACGGTAAAGTGAAAGCGAATCTCTCACTGTCTTTGCTATTCAGTGGAATGGAAAAGAAGCAGTCCTTAATATCTACCACAATAATAGGCCAATTTTCAGGCAAGGCTGACAGCAATGGAAGACCACGCTGTACAGGTCCCATAATTCTCATTTGTTCATTTATAGCTCTAAGATCATGTAACAATCTCCATTTTCCTGATTTCTTCTTGATGGCAAATATGGGTGTATTCCAGGGAGAAAGAGAGGGTTTAATGTGCCCTTTCTCCAATTGCTCCTTCACTAATTGATATGCAGCATGTAATTTCTCAGAGGGGAGTGGCCACTGAGGAACCCAAACTGGCTCCTCCATTACCCAGGTTATGGGAATGCCCTCCTCAGCGGCCCCTAGGAAAAACCCAACCCTTGTTTGGGTTTCCTAGGTACTGTTTGTATTGGCTCCTTTTTACCTTGTAAAAATTTTCCCAGGCCAAAATCAGGATGACACCCCATGTTTTTCATAATATTTTTAGATTCTTTGGAGTATTCATTACTTAACTGAAAGCCCATGGATTTCATAAGATCCCTCCCCCAGAGGGACACTGGAAGCTCAAGGACATAGGGTTGCATAACGCCAGAGTGACCTTCGGAATCTTGCCAAGTTAACAAATTTGCACTAACATTTGGAACACTGGCATAACCCAGTCCCTGCAATGTTTGTGAGGAAGCCTGTATAGGCCAACCTCAAGGCCAATCTTTGCTAGCTATGATACTGCAATCTGCACCTGCATCCAAATCTAAGTCTCTTTCCAATTTCTCCCAGGAAGGCACTGTAAGGCTTCCTGAAATTGCAAACCAAGGAACAATTACATCACATTGTTGCAAAAATCGCTCCAGGGTGTTTCCTTTTATTTTCAATTTCTTAGAGAGAAGCAGCTCGTTAAGAGCCAAAAAAATTGGGTGCAAGGAGGAAGCGCCCATGTTAGTATACTTTTTTTTTCTTTCCTCAATTTGAGAAGTTTCTCGGAGGTTTCTCAGAGCCTCTGCAGAATTGCTCCAGTCCTCCGGTTTCCCTGTTTGTTTTGTCTAATTACCTGTCCGCTTTTATCACGGCTCTAGAATTACCCGTCTGCTTTTATCGCAGCTCTGCTATCCTGCTCTCCCTTCTACAGGTGAGCGTTACCCGCTTTTGTCGCGGATCCCCAGTTTTTTCTGAGGACTTACCGGTATACCGCCTGACTGTAATGAGTTCTGGATCCCCCCGTAGGAGGCCACCACTTGTCACGCCCGCCTCGACCAGCAAGGAAGACGCGACACCGGGATCCTTCTCATTACAGTTTAATCAGACCTTTGATTAGTTGCATTGTGTCTCTCTCCCCGGGGCAAGCCTCTCCCAGCACCTAAGTGGGGCTGGGCTGCCAACCCCAGGCAGCCACGTGGGCACTGTCCACAGGTTCACGCATATGCCAGCAGCACACGAATCCAGCCACAGCCAAATAAGGAGCTGTTTACCCTAAAGAGTGTTTGCCATCGGGAAGGCAGAAGGTAGAAGCCAGAGCCATCTTTAGGGTGCAGCTACACGCGGTTCTCTACAGCTATTCAAGTTTGAACTCCCATCAAAAGTGGAGGAGTGTTTCCCTTGCTCCACATCCTCTCCAATATAAGCTGTCATCAGTGTTTTTGGTCTTAGCCATTCTGACAGGTGTGAGATGGTATCTCAGTGTTGTTTTTATTTGCATTTCCCTGATGACTAAGGATGTTGAGCAATTCCTTAAATGTCTTTCAGCCATTTGAGATTCTTATATTAAGAATTATCTGTTTTGATGTGTGGCCCATTTTTTTAATTGGATTGTTTGGTATTTTGATGTCTAGTTTCTTGAGTTCTTTACATATTTTGGAGATCAGCCCTCTGTCAGATGTGGGGTGTTAAAGATCCTTTCCCATTCTGTAGGTTGTTGTTTTGTCTTATTTACCATGTCCTTTGCCTTACAGAAGCTTCTCAGTTTCAAGAGGTCTAATTGTGGCTCTCAGTGTCTGTGTTACCAATGTTACATTTAGGAAATGATCTCCTGTGCCAATGTGTTGTAGGCTACTTCCTGCTTTTTCTTCTATCAGGTTCAGTGTAGCTGGATTTATGTTGAGGTCTTTGATCCACTTAGACTTCAGTTTTGTGCATGGCAATAAATACGGATCTGTTTGCAATCTTCTACATGTTGACATCCAGTTATGCCAACAACATTTGTTGAAGATGCCTTTTTCCCCATTGTACAGTTTTGGCTTCTTTGTCAAAAATCAAGTATTCATGGGTGTGTGGATTAATGTTGATTAATTGAATTCCATTGGTCCACATGTAGGTTTTTATGCTAATACCAAACTGTTTTAATTACTATAGCTCTATAGTAGAGCCTGAGGTCAGGGATGATGATGCCTCCAGAAGTTGCTTTATTGTACAAGATTGTCTTAGCTATCGTGGGTTTTTTGATTTTCCATATAAGGTTGAGTATTGTTCTTTTGAGGTCTGTGAAGAATTGTGTTGGGTTTTGGTAGGGATTGCACTGAATCTGTAGATTGCTTTTGGTAAGGTTGCCATTTTTATTATGTTGGTTCTACCTATCCAAGAGCATGGGAGATCTTTCCATTTTCTGATATATTTTTCAATTTCTTTTTTCAAGGACTTAAAGTTCTTGTCATACAGATCTTTCACTTGCTTGGTTAGTGTTACCCCAAGGTATTTTATTTTATTTGTGATTATTGTAAAGGGTGATGCTTCTCTGATTTCTTTCTTGGCCCATTTAGCATTTGTATATAGGAGGGCTACTGATTTTTTTTTAGTTAATCTTGTATCTCGCCATATTGCTGAAGGTGTTTATCAACTGTAAGAGTTCTCTGGTCAAATATTTGAGGTCACTTATGTATACTATCATAACATCTGCAAATAGCGAAAATTTAATTTCTTCCTTTCCAATTTGTATCCCCTTGATCTCTTTTTTGTCTTATTGCTCTAGCTAGAGCTTTGAGTACTATATTGAATAGATATGGGGAAAGTTGACAGCCTTGTCTTGTTCCTGATTTTAGTGGAATTGCTTTGAGTTTCTCTCCATTTATAAAATAAAATAAAAATAAATAAAAATTAAAATAAAAATATACAAAGCAGAATAGGGTAAGACAAACAGAAAGAAAAGCCACAAGAAACACATACAGATGCTACACATATACATACACATACATACATTCAGTAGCATAGAAAATCTATTTTTAAAAAGTTAGGAATTATAATATATAAACAAAAGATCTATAAAGTTTAAAAAAATAAATAACAGGTTTAGACAAAGCATTATGGAAAAAAAAGAAAAAAGAAAACCCTCCCAAAATATCATTGAGTTCATTTTGTATTGGCCGTTTACTGCTGGGCATGGGGCCCGTCCTCAAATGTAGTTTGTATACTCAGTGAGACTCCTTTAGACAAAACTACTTGTTGTTGTTGTTTTCATTCTTTTGGCCCTTTGGGGGGTCCACCATCCAGCTCCTAAATAATCACATGGAGGCTTATTCTTTCTTATGAATGCCCAGCCTTAGCTTGGCTTGTTTTTAGCCAAGTTTTCTTAACTTAAATATTCCATCTACCTTTTGCTTCTAGGCTTTTATCCTTCCCTATTTCTGTATATCTTTTCTTTCCTTCTTATTCCATGTCTGACTGTGTGGCTGTGTGGCTAGTCCCTTCTTTTCTTGTTCCTTAATCTTCTATTTTTTTCCTTCTATTTATTCTCTTTGCCTGCCAGCCCCGCCTATCCTATCTCCTGCCTAGCTATTGGCCATTTAGCTCTTTATTAGACCAATCAAGTGTTTTAGACATGAAAAGTAACACAGTTTTGCAGTGTTAAACAAATGTAACAAAATAATTCAAGACATCTTTGAATCATTAAACAAATGTTCCAAAGCATAAACAAATATAACACATCTTCAACTAATATTCCACAACAACCAGTTTTCCCTTTGTAAGCAGTTATCAATTGGAGATAGCTTCTGGCTTAGGGAGAGCAGCACATGTCTTCTTCCCCTCTGAGCACTAAGACCCCATCTGGCTCAGACCTGTTAAGGCCCTGTGCATGCTGCCACAGTCTATGAGTTCATATGTGTGTCAGACTTTATTGGGTCTATAAAGCCTTGTCTCCTTAGGGTCTTCCATCCCCACTGGCTTTTACAATCTTTCTGCCACCTCATTCACAGAGTTCCCTGATCCCTGAGGAGAACTATTTTATGGAGACATCCTATTTAGGACTGAATGTTCAAAGAGCTCTCACTCTCTGCATATTGTCCAGTTTTAGTGTCTGTATTTGTTTCCATCTACTGCAGAAGAAAGCTTGTCTGATGATGGCCGAGCAAAATTCAGATCTCTGAGTGTGGCAGAATGTCATTAGGAGTAGTCATTTTATTGTTGCACTCCTTCAGTAGAACTGTAGTATTTGGTTTTCCCCTAGGTCCCTGGGCTATCTATTCTCAGGTTTCTGGCCACACAATCAGCATCAAGTATGGGTTTCATCTCATGGGATGGGCCTTAATTCCACACATAGCACAGTTTTAGAGTATTTGGCTGCAAGCAATGTTTCAATGTATGTCTTTCCGTCTGACTTTTTCAAATATTATTTCCCATTGAGTACAATTTTAATGAATGCAAATACTATTATATGACCTTTCAAATTTGCATCTATATGATTACTATGTTCTTTGATGTCTCAGCCATGGAACAGATTGTTCTTTTTAAAATTTTAACTCTTTCAAAAACACTTTATTAAACATGTTTTTATTTTCCCCATTATTTATTCATCAAAACATTTAGACACTTATTTATGCCAGGCACCTTGATCATCCTTGAAATGAACTTCAACATAATTGGTAAAAGAAATGTAGGCTCATAAATTTTACATATAAACTTGAGAAGCACCATGCTATACCATAATACATCCTCCTTTATCTGTTATTACATTCTTTTATGCTCAATATTGTATCATAATCAGTTTTTTCATAGTATCAAATTCCCAGGGAAGACATGATTTATAGCAGACTGATAGTATCCCATTGCATTTATATTTCACTTTTATCTACTATATGATCTGTTTAAATAATGTGTCTTTTTCTGCTTTCTCATTTTTAATAATGCTATAATTATTATAACTTACTATATAAAGGGAATCCTCCTATTTCACTTCTTTAAAGTATATTCTCACCACTTCAGTTATTAATTACAAAATAATAAAAATAAGGAATTATTCTAGCAAAATATTCAAATTTTAAATGATAGGTATCAGAGGCAGGTGTTATCTTACAATGAGTCAGTTTGACTCCTGTAAGATGACAGAAACACATCTGCAGAATGATTAATGGTCACCAACTTCTGCTCTCCCAAACCCACTGATGATCATAGTACTTTATGAGGTTAGAAGAGTTATGTTAGGATAATCATAGCCACCATAATGCTCTTTGCTTTCTCTGTGTTTAACCTTCATACTTCTCTCTGGGAATCAACATAAAGACAGATACATGTTCTGTTCTCAAGAAAGCTTTTCAACAATTTATATGTTATTTCTCGTTCTAGCCTTCTGTTCTGTTCCATGTATTTCTGGAGACAATATCTTAGGAAAGAAAGGTTTCAGAGGACCCCTACTGTGCATTCTGCTTCTGGCTACTGGTTTGACCTGACTCTACAGGATCAAAGCATCTCTGCCACTTGAGATGAAAGGGCAAAGTGACTAGAGTTGGTTGAGCCAGGTTGGTCAAGCACCACCTCTATAGCTGTACAGAAGACATTAGACATTTCTGAGTCTCAGTCTCCATATTGGTCATGGAAAGGAGGAATGTAGACATTTCTATCAGATATTGTCAATTTGAGAATTAATGAAAAGAAGTATTGGAATAATTTGACATAATTATGGGCAGGAGGCCCTCAATAAATGTGCTCACTGTTCCTCTAGCTATATTGAGATTACAAATATGCATCTCTTTAAAAGAGAATGGCATTGGAGTTGCATGTCCATAAGTGAGTATTGTGATTTCTTGACTTGTGGCTTAGCAGACTCAAATAAGTTATTTGAGTCATAAAATGATTATTATAAGCATCTCACAGGTCAGCTATATGAACATTTTTAAACAAGCTTTATCATGATTGTTAGCATTTGAGAGCATCTCCAGGACATTCAACATGGTTATATTTGTACACAAACCAATGTTTGAATGGGTTTGTGCCTAAAGTCAGTGCCACATATGATCACTTTCAGTTGGTTTTTGTCAATGAAACAGATGTGTTAATCATTCTTCTTTGATATGAGCCAAAAATAAACATAGAAAAGGAAACAAAATGAATCTGCCACCAAAATATAGAATGGATTCCTTGATAAGTTAGGGAAATACAGATTATTTCTTTGTTTGAGGAAGTGTGCCATCTGAAGTGGGCTTTGAGGTTTCAAAAGCTCACACTAGCCCCAGTTTCTTCACCCTCTCTCTCTCTCTCTCTCTCTCTCTCTCTGCCTGCTGCCTACAAAACAGTACATAAAGCTCTCAGCTACTCCTCTAGTACCATGCCTGTCTGCTTTCCACCGTGATGATAATGGACTAACTCTGAAACCATAAGCCAGGCCCCAACCACACATTTTCCTGTATGAGAGTTGCTTTGTCCATTCTTCACATGGTGCCTCTTCACAGCAATAAAAGAATGGCAAAGACCGATCCTATCTTAGGTTACCATTGGAGTCTCCTTTGTATCCTACCCATAATTTTCTTGGATTCCTGCGAGTATTGAAAGAAAAAGAATTTTCCACTCCAACAGTCAGGTTCATTTTATTCCAAGCAACTCCATCATTATTTTAAAAAAATACAATAATTATATGGACTTTAGGTTAACTTTCAGTAATGAAAAGTAACTGTTTTCATGATTTAATGTGTCCTAGGGATCATAAGTTCACATACTTTCATAGCTATATAGTTAGTGTATTTGAGTTTAACAGACAGGCTAGAAAGTGATGGACAAATATTTAATTCCACATGGCTAAACCAAATGCAGTATTATATATTCTTTTTTTCTACCAGTCAATCATTCTGAGTCTGTTTTGATTGGAATACATCTCATTTACGCTATTGCTGGTTTTCTTCTGTTTTCATGTTTCAGAAGGTCTTATTGGAGGAACTACATAGAGCATGGCATGATTTTCACAGAGTGAAACACACTTGTAGATCTTCCCACATGATGACCTCACATGACTCTTTCTTGTTTAGTTTAAACTATGAAGGGAATCAATCTCCTAGGAATCCAGCCCCACAGATTCCCTCCAGAAAACTTGTGGAGGGAAGAGTGATGTTAAATTTATCCACTCACTTTAACAAGCCTGACTTTAGGCTGTTAACAGGCACATGGGATCCCACCTCATGCAACTTATTTGTACCTTTGAATCAGACAGAAGTAGGTCAGTAAACTTATAATGACGTCCTCTGAGATGTGGTTCTGTGCTTGGGTATAAATACTGACTGTGTTCTGCACTCCTGTGGGAGGGGATTACCAGGCTATGAGATAACAAGCAGAAAAGAAATGGGGACTTCCTATGCTGGCTGCCTCCTTGAAAGCACCTTGTTTTATATGGTCAAGGTCTTAGAGAGCTGGAAACTGGGAAATCTTAACAGATCTTTTATCAATGAATCAAAATGGAGTGACATTGTGGGGCAACAGCTGTGTAAATTTTGGAATTTATTTAATAGTGTTCTAGTCCTAACTAAACTGTTTCCAGCTGTGTGACCTAGGATGATAAATGTAATTTTAGAAGAAAGTATGTAATTTATAAATCAAAACATACATACATTTAAGTTTTCATTAAGATAAACAGCAACATGTTTAATGTGTTTAATGGCTTCTTCTCTGAGTTACAAAAGTATTTGTTTTACTTTTTTTTTTTTTTTTTTTGAGCTGAGAATCAAACCCAGGGCCTTGTGCTTGCTAGGCAAGCACTCTACACTGAGCTAAATCCCCAACACTTGTTTTACTTTTAATTAGTATATAGCATGAATATAAGCATAATAGTAAACATGATAATAAAAATAAATTCCTATCTGGTCTCTTGAAGACTCTTTTTTTATTTTTATTTGGGTTTTTTAGTTTTCCTACAATTATATGTAAGGTATTTTCCATACTTACCTACTATCTTTTCTTGTTCTGTGACCCCTGCTAGTCATCTTTTTTGCCCTAGAAAATTCAGCCTCTACTTTTTTGTCACATATATATGCATATATAATCTTATATATTTGCATAAAATCTAGGAATTATAAATAAGAGAAAGCATTTTGTCTTTCTGGAACTGGCTTAATTTGCTTTGTGTGACTATCTACTGTTGTATCTACCTTCCTGCAAACAGCCTCTACACAGTTAACAAAGAAAATCCCATTGTATGCATGCATATACACATACATATAATATTTTCCTTATTATTCTATTGTGGGACACCCAGGTTTGTTCTATAGCATAGTTGTTGTGAATAGCACTGCATTAACCACTGATGAGGAAGAATCTCTGTGATACAGTTTAGAGTCCCACTGATCCTTTGGCAATCACAGACTCACCACAGTGACTCACTAATCTGCCCCAATGGAGCCATTCCTAAATGTATTGAGTCAGAGTAACCCTCTTCTATAATAATATTTCTGTTATCTTGATATCAGTTTCTACAATTTCCTCTCCTAGCATTAGGATATTCCCTTTTAGGTTTTTTGAGTGCCTTCATTTTATACTCTCTGTCTCTGCACATCTGTGCCTCTCTTCCAACCCTTAGCAAGTCTCTTTGCTTCTCCTGTTAAAAGTTGTACTTCTTTTTCTAAAGAATGTGAAGAGGTGAGAAATGTCTGCATTGAATTTTTCACACACTGAAAAGTATTGATGCATTATACTTGCACAAAAAATCATATTATCTGAAGCATCAAACAGAGTGCCCAGAATCAGTGGTTATGTGCTAGTTGGTTGCCCTCATCCTGGAAATCCATTGTTACCGTTAGCAACTGAATTCCCCTTAATCTCTTGGTCTGGGTTTGTTCAATAAATCATACTCTGGCATGAGGCGAGGTCTACATAACACAGATTGTTAAAGTAGTATGTCTAATACTCAAAATAAATGAGAACATTAAGATTCAGAAAGAGAAATCATTTGCATAGGCTTAAGGCAAATGTAAGCAAGGCTGGTATGAGGGCAATCATCTCATCTACACAGTTTAAAACTGTACATTCAGATATAACATAAAGGGTTTCTGCCTCTATTAACAAGTGAAAAACTCTTCGATCTTTTCTTCCTAAGAGTGCCACACTGAAAAGCCTTGTTCCTGGGTTTATTCAGTGTTCTTTTGGTTTGGTAAAGCCCTTGGTCACAATGCTTACAGTCCACTTCCTTGAGGGAATTCAAGCATGTATATGACATCCCCAGGAGGAGGAGGATGCTGTGGCAGGCTAATGAACAGAGAAAACTTCTGCTTTATGACTTCTTTCATAATCAGCCCATATTTGGTAATCATCCTGTACATTGACCTACTTGTTCAGTTAACAGCTTTGAAGAAAACCTATAGTAAAACACAGGTAAGACATTCTCCTACCTTCCAATAACTATTAATCAGTAATCAAGATCAAAGGTATAAGGTGTGGAAATTTGCGTTGGAGTGACTGTCTTAGTTTCATTTCTGCCACAATAAGCAGCAACTTAACAAATGGTTTCCTTTGATTCACAGTGCAATAGCAGGAACTTCAGAGCATGAACTTGAAATAGCTGATGACATTATATCAGAGTCAGGAATGGAGAGAGGTGAATGCATCTGTGTTCATGTTCTTGCTTGCTTCCGTGCAGGCCATTTTCTTGATCTTGACAGTCCTTACCAAAAAATGGTGTTACCAATCAGTCAGCTGCCATAACAGCTACATGTTCCATCCTGTCACATGTTTGATGTGTGACAAGTAAGGTGTAGTCTCTAACCAAATAGCTTGGGGTTTGGATTAATGAAGCTCCTTTTTGAGTTGCTCAGTTTTACTCTGTTAAATAACAATAAGCCATTAATAAGAGGATTCTGACAGATTATCTCTAGGATCCATTTTAAAAGTCAGTCTCCTCCATTTTCCTCTTCTCCCACTCCCACTCACTCTCCCTCTCCTCCTCATGTTTTCTACGATTTCACACACTTTAGGTTATTTTCCTGACTCAAATAAATACCTGGACTTTATATTTCCCAACTGACCTGTCAACCTAAGAAGATAGAAACCCAGCTGAAGCATCCAAGTGTGTTAACCTCTATGCGTCTTAGAATCTTTGTCTGTACATTAACAATGGGGTCATATAACTCCCAATATTATTGTGAAAATTTAATCAGAAATTGTATTATATGAATATTCTACAATACCTGGCATGTTGCCTCTGAATTTAAATTCTCTGATTTTTTTCTACTCATCTTCCTTTTGTTTCCTTTCTTCTCTCTTCTATTCCCTGAAATCAATTTCCTGCTAAGAATTTAAATGTGAATATTCCTAAAAGGCTATGTGGGTATCTAGCATAATTTATTATACATTGCTCAATATTATTGAATTATAGTTAATTTTACAGGAATTGATGGTAAAAAATTTACAAAGATTATGGTATAATTGCCATATAAACAATAAATAGAGTTACAGAAGTAGCTAAAATCACAAATGAAATTTGAAATGTTTAACTTTTTTCTCTGACCTATAAAAAGAACAATATTTAGCTAGAATGTATTCCCATGGTCATATTAGATGTTCATAGCAGATATACATTCTGACTGTCATGATGAGGATCATTGAACATTTTTAATACTACTGCTCTTCAGTTATTTACAAATGTGTTTTAACTGCACCAGATTATAAGGATTCTTTCATTAATTACCCTTAAATTGCCTAAAGTACAAGAAGTGCAGACTGGCTAATATAATTTCTTTGAAATTGCTGGTCATGAATAAAGTTTGTCATAACATCAATTTTAAAAGCATCCTACATAGGCTTTAGAAGAATGTGTGTTCAATCAGAATAGGATTTATTTTTGCTCAAATATTTTACACCACTATAAATCTTTCTTTATTGTCTTAATACATGAGAAAAATGTAAAGACCATTTTATTTTTTACCTGTTGAAAATCTTTTGTTAGGGGAGCTACCCTTCAGAATTGTACATCTCTTTGATTAAATTCACCTCCTATCAGAAAGCAACTATCCCTTTATTAGAAATAGTTTTTATTTGGTCATAAATTTATTTGTTAGTCCTTAATATAGAAATACCAGTGTTTGAATAATTTGCCTAGCATGCATTTTCTGTCTTTTAATTTCAACCATTTTTTATACATAGATAAATCTCCTTAAAACATACAGAAAGAAGTAAGGTGAAGTGCCTTTTTAAAGGTTGTATAATGAATAGCATACTTCTTTTAATGTACTATTGCTTTCAAAAATAGGCTTGGCCTACTTACCTTGATTATTGTAATAGTGTGCATGGAGTGGTTAATTAAGTATATTTTTATATATTTAATTTTTTTTGTCTAAACCTTGAATGACTAAAAATAAGGATTCGTTTTCCCAAGAAGCCTTTAAATCTATGTTTAATGGGAACAAGGAAGGGACACCTATCTGAAGTCTTATTAGCTGGTGGTAGAATAGAAAACATGCTCCATCTTAAAGCAGTTGCTTGACCCCATCTTTTGTGAAATCACTCTATTGGCATGTTTAGGACACGGAACTTATCTATTTCCCTGACAATTGTTATATTCAAGTCTGTGCTTCCAGGATGTAAAAAGTATGTATTTGAGGTTCAGCTGTGCCGAGTACATCCTATCAAACCAAACAGCGATTCTGAAAACCCATTTTGCTCCATTAGAGTGTTCAGGCATAATGCAAGAGTTCTCACATCTCCTAATTAGCACCAGGCTCAAGACCCATTGATGGGATGACACTGGCGTTTTCCATTGGGAGAATTTTATTACTACTGCATTCCTGTAGTTCTTCCAACTTTGCTGCAACTTGTAAATTCTCCCCATAGTGTGTGTGTGTGTGTGTGTGTGTGTGTGTGTGTGTGTTTAGGATGGTTACGACACAGTAATAGTCTCTGAACCTCTACAGTTTAGCTCAAAAAAAAGTTTGCTTACTGATTCTGTGACCTGCTTGATGTGTGACATGTAGACTCTGACCAAATAACTAAAGAATATGAGTTAATGAGGTTGTTTTTTGAATTGTCCCATTTTACTTTGTGAAGTAACAAGCCATTAATAAGAAAGGTTTTGTGAGATTTCTCTGACAACAAATAGCTGCAGTCATTTACTCCATATTCAATGACCACAGCTCCTCAGAGTTAGATAAGGTAGTACTCTTTGGTACTGACTAAGCAGGACGCCCTCAGTGAAAGTGGGGTCTTTATTGATCAAATGGGTGCTAGCTCACATGATTGCACTGTTCAACAAATAAGCATAATTTCCACTTTGGACCATCATTTTTATTCCTAATCTCCCAAATCAAGTTCATTGAAGAACTTGGCTCAATATCTTTGGCCACGCATCCTCAAATGGCAAGTTTTTTCAGTCACCAGCTCTGTGTGGCTGTGTTACTGCATACAGCAGAATGGGTGATTCCATACAGAGCAGGATGAGGTCCTCCTTCCAGCCAGCACTCAGCTCAAAATACAAGAGCCATGCTCTGCTACAGTGTCACCTGAAGTTTAAGACGTTACAGCACAGGATGCAGTATTAGAACTTTTTCATCTCTGTGTTCTCATTATGAACAAAGTCTCAGAAAAGTTATTGTTGCAGGGATGCAAAACCCTGTCCCCTCAATTATAATGAGCATGACAAAAAAAAAAAAAAAAGTGATGCCTTAGCTATTAAATAATGTTGGTGTGACAAAACACTAATTATGTTGTGGGTATCGCTCTGTATAAATAAAATGCTGATTGGCCAGTAGCCAGGCAGGAAGTATAGGCAGGACAAGCGGAGAAGAGAATTCTGGGAGCAGGAAGGCTGAGTTAGGAGATGCTGCCAGCCACTGCCCTGAGTATCAACATGTAAGATACTGGTAAGCCATGAGCCATGTGGCAAGGTATAGAATTATAGAAATGGGTTAATTTAAGATAGAAGAACTAGATAACAAGAAGCCTGCCAGGGCCACACAGTTTGTAAGCAATATAAGTCTCTGTGTGTTTACTCAGTTGGGTCTGAGTGGCTGCGGGACTGGTGGGTAAGAGAGATTTGTCTTGACTGTGGGCCAGGCAGAACTGGAGAAAATTCCAGCTACACACCAATAGATATAATGTATTTAAAACATTTAATCTATCAATTTTCTCTTTTAGTAAATTTTTCTGTTTTGGGTATGATAGAAATACAATTCTAATATACATCAGGTGATTCATGCATTTATTTAAAAATATTTAGCATTTATTATGTTTCAGACCCTATTATAAGTTGGGCTATTGTAGGCTAAAGAACAGATAAATTTCTATCATCAGATAATTTATATGCATGTTGAATACAAATAATAAATAAGTGGGTAAATAAAGTGAATGTCTTATATCATGTATCGATTAATATTCACTGTACCTACAACAGTGCACCTACAATAGACTATGAACTGCTTTTAAGAATTTTAAATAAATGCATTTCTTACAACATTTTACCTATTATTTTATAAATGTTTAAGAGTTTATTTTTTCCTTGCTGAGTAATTACTAAAATGTTTTCAGCATGCTTGCATTTCTATAATAGTATATTTTACAAATTTCAATGTCTCATTTCTGCATGTATAACAAAAGCCTAACTATAACAAAAGCAACCAAAATATTTTAATGGTTTCGAATTTTCATGTGGCATTTTGATCTGTATGGATTTTGTGTTTATAACAACTTCAAATAGCGAGTCACACAGTCTAAGTAATCATTTCTGTTTTATCAGAAGTTCTCCTCCCAGCATGTTCCTCACAGCAGCCTTCACATCCTTGTTCCTCAGACTGTAGATGAGAGGATTGAGCATGGGGGTCATCACCCCATAGAAGAGGGAGATGAGGGCCTCAATCACGCTTTGATGCCCTGTCCCAGCAGTGACTTTAGACTTGGGTTTTGCGTACATGAAGAAGATGGTTCCATAGAATAGAATCACCACTGTCAGATGGGCAGAGCATGTGGAGAAGGCCTTCTGTTTTCCTTCAGTGGAAGGGATCCTCAGAATAGTGGCAACGATGAAAACGTAAGAGATAGCAATGACTAACAATGGAACAGCTAGAAAAAACAAATTTGACCCTGCCATGCTAATCACATTGATGGAAATATCTGCACAAGCCAGTTTCAGAATGGCTAGCATTTCACAGACAAAGTGGTGAATGACATTATTAGTACAGAATGGTAATTGCAATGCAAGAGATGTCTGCACCAATGAGTCAACAAGCCCAGCAACCCAGCATCCAACCGCCATGGGCACATAAATACCCTTGCTCATGATGACAGGGTATCTCAGTGGGTAACAGATGGCGAGAAAGCGGTCAAGTGCCATTGTGCCTAGAAGCACACATTCGGTGGCACCCATGGCAAAGGAAAGGAACATTTGTACCATGCACTCAGGAAAAGAAATTCTCTTCCTTCCTGTCAGAAAACTACCAAGAATTAGTGGGACAGAAGAGCTTGTATAGCAGATATCCAGGAAGGAAAGGTTACAGAGGAAGAAATACATGGGGGTATGCAGGTGCACATCATAGATAACTACTGAGATAAGGACTCCATTTCCAAGCAGGATTATCAGATACACGCACAAAACTAGCACAAATAAAACTTTCTGGAGCTTTGGGTGGTCAGAAAGCCCCACCAAGATAAATTCTGTCAACATGGAATCATTGGCTCTCTCCATATGAATATGGCTGTCCTCCAGCAGAACTCTGGGAATAATAGAAAGAAATCTATTAATGGAAATTTATGAGGCACTTCATAAAATAATCATAGTCTCTGTTACTGCTGGCATGTATTTAGCTGTCACAATATAAGGCGGGGGGGGGGAGATCTTTTTCAATACTATTAATTTTAATTAAGAATTTTTCATTTTAAAATATTTTAATTGAAATAGAATTGTATCACTCCCTCATCCATTTACTTTCTCCAGCCCCTCCAAGCTACCCTCCTCACTCTCAAGTCGATAGACTGTTTTCAGACCTTCTCACTCTCAAGTTGATAGACTTTCTTCTTTGACTATATGTGATATACATATACATATATATATAAACAATCTGCTGAGTTCATTCTGTTGTTTAGATATTAAATTTTCTCATCACAAATCTAGGCCTTGAATAAGGAATTCCTACCTGACTTTTCTCCATTAAGAGAGCAAATCTTTATATCCCAAACAGTTTTATTGCCGTGTCTGCAAGTTCT
The DNA here is from genome assembly GCF_903995425.1 of Onychomys torridus. Taxonomy (NCBI): domain Eukaryota; kingdom Metazoa; phylum Chordata; class Mammalia; order Rodentia; family Cricetidae; genus Onychomys; species Onychomys torridus. The sequence continues at coordinate 73,130,176 of NC_050444.1, forward strand.
AATTTAATTGGCTGGAAATGAGTGTCTAATAGTCTGGATTTGGTGCACCAATGTTGGGAATTAATTGTCTATAACACAATATTTTGTCTTCGTTTATTGTGGTTATTAATGGATATTAACCAAATAAACTAGTGAGCATCACTGTCACCTTTTCTTTCCTTCCTTTACTACTGTTTTCTTTTAGATTTTGTATGTTTGTCTGTCACCCAGGCTGGAAATCAGGAGGTAGCTTTTCTGACTTACTAAATGTTCAGAATCAATATCTTATAGAAATACTGTAGTACAGAATCTGGAAAGTGTTCAAGTGTTCAAACATGATCGCTTAAACAGACATATCAAATAAACACAAGCCTGGGGCCGGGTAGGATTACAGTAGGAGGATACACTAGTTTACTTGAAATTCTTTTTCAGCATTAAAATTGGACAGGGGGCCAGTGAGGTGGCTCAGTGGTGCCTGACAACCTGGGTTCCACAGCTGGGACCTGCAGGGTAAAAGTAGAGTACCAACTCCTGCAAGTGGTCCTCTAACCTCTACAAGGACACCATGGCACACACTTAAAGAAAACCAACAGAAGCTGGATAGGATCGAGTGCCTAGCCCTGGGAGTGCATCCTAGCTAAGTTCTTTGGGAAAGTTGGCTTGATGGAATTGATCATGGCATTGCCTATAGCCAAAGGAAGCTAGCGACAGCTCAGATGTTCATGATCTCTGTAACACCTCTGTCACATGAATCTGTACCTGCAAAGGTTTACAGAAATGGAAGCAAGTGAACCTAACATCTACAACAACATAAATAGATACTAAAAAACTGTCAAAAGTGATTTATGATTTATAGAGCATAATAAAACATAGAAATTAAAGTAGTATTTCACCAGCATCCATGTACTTTTAGAGCTAAATCTAAAGAAATTGTGAGTTTGAGGAGAAAACACTATGGAATCAGAGAATATTAGTAAGGATAGGAGGCTTTTAAAAGAACATGGAAAATATTTCATAGAGTAGAAAATAAAATTCAGAGAACAATTAACAAAAGCCCAAGTCAAAAAGGCACAGACATAAAAGACCACATGAAAGGGCAAAGGAGACATACATATAGGTCGTATTTTAAGGAGCACTGATAAAAATGCAGTTTTAGTGGAAGAGACTATTGTAAATGTAAAAATGGGAAAACTTGGCTGCACCATAAAAACAATAAATAATGGACTAGAAGAGAAAGAAATGCATTAAAAGAAAAGAAGTACAAAAGCCATCTAGAATAGATGTTTTTAAAACTACAATTTGAAATCTAGCTATAGAAAAAGCCATAGAGTGGAGGATTGGTCAGCAATAAGGGAGAATGAAAAGCAGGTCTCAGGGTCAGTGAGAGGCAGTGCTTGCCTGAGTCTGTGGTCTAATCCAGGTAGATGAGCATGGTTGTCTTAGAGTCTCAGTCACTAGCCTTCACTCAGTCAGAGGTCTCCAGAACCTTTCTTCTTCTGATTTAGCGCCCCCTCCTGGTAATAAGCTGCCATACTCATAGCATATACAAACAGACATGTAGAAGAATCAAGGGATTGCTCCCCACTGACCTTTCTGTTTCTTATGGTGGAGTGTTGCACCCTGCTCTATAGCAGAATTTGTGAGCCATTTTGAATTTCTCTCTTTGGAGGATGCTGGTTTCTCCTTTAAAAAAAAAAAAAAAAAGAATCCATTTGATTGTGTGGAGTGCTGGAGCATAGTACGGTCGTTGGTAAAAGCACCACAACAATGCTCTATGATGAGAAATGTTGTAGGAAACCATTTACTTTTCCCCAGCAAGCTTCTGAATTGCTCAATGTGTAAGCACTGACATAGTTCAAAGAGTGGGAAGGAGAAAGAATTATCAAAGGATTTCATCACATGGTCCCCATGAGCTGAGAAGCACAGTCTTAGGCCATTGACTGAGGCCATTGGGTCCTTAGGGCATCTAGAGAAGAGACAATGTACAGCAGAAGTACAACATTCAGGCGGGTAAGGGAAGGAATGCTGGCTTGCAAATTTGTGAGGTATGTTAAATGTAATGCTAAGGAACTATAGTTTGTTCTTGAGGTAATTGGGAGCTAGTGGAGTTTGACCAGGGAACATCAAGTGTGAAAGCGCTAGAGAAAGATTAATGTGCAGCATTCTAGAGAACTGTCCCTCTCTCATCAGCTCTCAGCTGTGAGCACTCAGTCTGCACTCACCCTCAGGGCAATCATCTCTTCCCTTTTTGATGTGTGCAAAACAGGACTTAAAATAAATTTTCTTTAGATAATAGAGACATAGTTCGTTTTAGGTCAACTTCATACCAGAAAATTTTATTTTCTTAGAGAAAGACAGTTTGCCTATTACCTATGAGTTCTCAGCTCAATTCTATAAATGTAGACAAGGTGTATCTACCTCATTTCAGCTTGAAGGTCAGGCTAAAGCTTTGTTGAAGCCTTCACAGCTAGGTCCTGGCTGATACTGAGTCATTAAACCAACAAATGCCATTCATTATAAAACCTGCCTTCTTCTCCATGGGTTTTCTGGTCTCTTTCACTATTTAGTGTGAAAGTCACTTCTCCAGAAACATGGGCAAGAAAAAAAACTATAGGTTAAGTTCAGCGTCTAGTGCCCTGGGCATCAAAGGAACCTAATTCTTTTGTTATCCAGAGCTCCTCTATTCTTTTTTTTCTTTTTTTTCTTTTCATTTAAAAGAAAGATTATCCTTGTCTTCTTGCCCAGCTCTATTACATGAGAAGTAGCAAGTTCATCAAGACACTTCTCAGTGGGTAGAAAAAATGGCCCTGGTTTCCATCTAGGGCCCCAGTGTCTCCATGACATCATAAGTTGTCACATCAGTGTGTGTGTGTGTGTGTGTGTGTGTGTGTGTGTGTGTGTGTGTGTGTGTGTAAAAGACATAGCCGCCACTGTGTGGCAGTAGGCTGTACTTCCAGCTTCTCCCAGCTTTGTGTGCTCACATATGGCACTAACAGAGGCTCATTAGCCTGGGCTAAGCTTTGATGTGATCACTTATGCTGAATTTATGGTATAGTGTAGGAATTTAAAACACATTTGATTCTTCCTTGGGTCATAATTAGTTGCAGTTAAGAGTCTCAGACCCAAAGTAATGTTCCTTGGCAAATAATAAACAAGAATAAAGAGGCTTTAATTACAGTAATCCTGGCTCAGAGAAAGCCAGAAAGTGATTTTAGAAGAGGTGGTTTATGTTTATTCATATTTACAGAGGATTCTATATACTATGAATCCATTCACATTCAGATATAGGAATCATATTTTTGTGATAATTTGAAACAAATAATCATTGTGACCTATATAAATGATATATCTCAGCTACTTAATAATTGTTTTTCAGGCATTGTGGTCAGAGATATAATCAAATTGTTGTATTGCAGCTTCATGAATCTGGAATGGAAAAAATTTTTCAGCAGATTGTGGGTGTACTAATTGTGTTCAAGTTACTTGGCTACTGAAGAAAAGAGATAATACCTGTTCCACAATGTTTCTAGTCAAGGGAGCCCAGGATCTATTCTGTTTGCTGAAAAGGTAGGGGATACAGCAAAAATGAATGCTTTTAAAGAGGGAAAAGTGATGCAGGAAAAGAAAAGAAACGAGTTTAGAATGAACAAAGACCTTCTTTGTCTCCCCACTTCTTTAAATGGCATCAACTCTTACCAAAGAGCTTCCTTGTGAGTGATACTGAGTGTTCTGAAATGCAAATCTCTGTGACACCAACTGAAGAAAGCTCCATATGTGAGGAAAAAATAGATGTCTCCTCCTAAAGATTCTAATCTGATAGCTTATCCATAACTCAGTATTTTCAAAACAAAAAGACAGAATACAATACAGTCCTGAGCCTGGAGTAGTTTCCTTTCCTGGTTAGAGTTGGGTCTGTTCCTTAACAACTATTTTGCATCATGTTCTGAAAGCAACTTTCTTCATTCTTTGTACACTCAGGCTGCAGTGAGGGGACAAAGGTGAGGACAAGATAGCACAGGGCATGCTCCTGTTGATTTCTTCAGGTTTCTACTTACCTGCAGTTTGTTCCTCAGGGAAAGCCAATAGATGATCCTATTTAGAATATTCTCACTCTCTTGTCCAAAGATTCTGGCTGAATCACAGAAAACAAATGTAAAACAGGTCAGAGTTTCTTGTGGGTCTTTGTTATGCTCTAAATATTTGTTTACATTTCAAGCTTCAGAAACATCTTCCAAAGGGCCAGCCATTAGCACGTGAAGGCAATTTAAATCATTATTTGGGTGAGCTAGGGAGAGATCAAATATTTATAACAAAGTTAGAAACATAAACATGGAGAGCCGAAAAACTTTCCAAAACTCCAGGGAGAATGTTGTCAGACTTAATTATCTTTTGCAATTAGTGTATTCTTGTAACAGGTATTCTAGCGCAGAGATACTGTCATTCATAATAGCACATTATTGGAAGATTTTCAAGCTTGTATACCATAAGCAGAAAACCACACATATTGTTCTAAATTTATATAAAATATCTCACAGGATTAATAACATAACTATATTAATTTACATAGTCCTTTCAAGTATTTACCAGTATTCTCAGAATAGTCTGGTGAGATATAAGATCATTTCTGTCACCGGACGGTGGTGGCACATGCTTTTAATCCCAGCACTCGGAAGGCAGAGCCAGGCAGATCTCGAGGCCAGCCCAGCCTGGGCTACCAAGTGAGTTAGAGGAAAGGTGCAAAGCTATACAGAGAAACCCTGTCTTGAAGAAGAAAAAAAAAAAAAAGATCATTTCTGTCCTATAGACATAGACTCTGGAATGCTGAAGTTGGACTGTCTTGCTGATAGTTGTGCAGCATGTACAAGAAAAAAGTCTTAGATCCAGCTGCTGTGTCCATATAGTCATAAGCAGCACTGCATCACCTCTCACTGAGAGTCAGACATACACAGAAGTAAACCCTGCCTCATCCACCACAGCGATAAAACTCCACAATCCCACTTTACAAACATGAAAAGCATGAATGACCCATTCTGAAGGAATTATTGGTACCTACATTTGGAAGGAATTTCACAGGATCATGTTCCACAACTGACCCTTCAGAACTCATCAATGCAATCCACCAAAGTAAGATTGAAGAAAACGAGTAAGAAATCAATGTTTCAATAAGCACTACAAATTCTCCATATTTTTTTTAAATATCCCCATAATCTATGTTATACCAAACTGTCCTTTTCTTCACCTGTGTTAAATTGACCGCAGGATGAATTGTGAGACCTACCTCATCAACTTCTTGTCAACCCCATCATTATTATCACAAAATGGGGATTCCAGTTTTCAATAGACCTGCTTCTTTTGTGTATCAATTCATATAAGCCAATTATATATTGTGACACATAACTAATTTAATTTTACTTGAATTACTTAACTGGATAATAAACATTAAAAATTAATATAACATCTTTCCTATTAGCATTTAATGATGGTTGTGGTATTTGTTTTGATTGTCAGACATGCAATTCCAAAACAAGGGTCTTTCTGAGTCATGAAATATTCTTTTTACCTGGAATCAAGGTTTTGAGCCATTGTAATCCTCTTGCCCGTGGTAAGCCTTCCTGGATCCTTTTAAAGAACTCTGCTGTGGACCTGAGAGGCAACTATAGGGAATTAGTGCATGATCCATAACTGCTTTTAGTCTCCAATTGTTTATTCTATTAACAAGAATAATTCTTATGTAACATTTTCAATTTCTGATGGAAATGAAGGGGTGTACAATGCTTCACTGATTGTGTACCTCCTCGTACTCTCTCACCTCTTGTCCCAGACTTGTCACCCACTTCCAAAGAACTGGTGAAGTGAGCCTCTGTTAATCCCTAACCTTCTCTAAATTCAGAATGTCATTTTATCATGAGCAGAGTCTTACCACCCCCCTTTGACTATGGTCTTCAGGGCCGTAAAATGTTCAGTAACTTCTTATCTCATGTATTTATTACTTTTCATCATGCAACCTTCTTTCAAGCCATATTGCCATTCCCTATTCTACCATTAAAGAGTTGAAAAAATGTATACCATATCATTATTGCTATTATCCAGTTTCTCTGAAGATGATATACAGTTAATTTCCACTAAGCAAATCTATCTTTTCCTTGTCAAAGTACAGCTAACTAATAGCAGTTGATTGTTAGCTACAAGAGTAGACACTCAGCTCCCTTATCAGGCATCCTTCCATAATTGGTCATACAGAAGTGTATATACGTCTATGGGTGAAGGATGTCCGCAGACAGGTTACCATACAGACCAAAGACATGGTATGAATTTTCATGAGTGCTATGGATGTCTCCAGTTGTCCTGCAATTCATATTCTTTAAATTTAAGTGGGCACCCTGTGTCTCTTCCTTCTCACTAGAATGTTCTTCCAATGTAGTCCATACTATGCATATTGCAGTTCACAAAATAACTTCACATTCTTCCACAACAAGAGGAGCTTAAAGTAATGTTCAACTAGCCAAGTATTGCTTTCCAAAAAGCATAAAACTGGAAGCTTCTTGTGGTAATTGTTCATACCAAAATCCCAATGGCTCTTCCAAGATAATAGTTTGGGATTTGTTCAAATGTGCCCTTCAGAGTGATTAAATGTTTTTAATACTTCTAATTATACTTGATAATTAGACTTTTATGATATCCAAGGTGCTACTTTGGCAATACCTCTGAATATTTTCTGAAGATTTAAGCGTACCTGCTGCTATTCAAGGCCCTACTTGTATTCAGCTTCCCCATCTTCTGGAAGCTTTATAATTATGGAATAATAACATTTCTAGATATGACATATGCTTTCTTCATAAATCAAACAACTTAATATTTAGTTTTTCTTTGTTTTCATTTTGGAGCACACAGAACTCTTGTTCTATGTTTCTTTGGATGGTTTGAGTAATAAACAATAATAGATGAAACAATTCCTTAGAATGTCATTTTATTTATGACTGTCCTATGCTTAAGCAAGTTTAATCAATCATTCCCTGGTAATCCTATTATTCATAAACATTCTTAATTCAGTATTTTTTAATATTCACATTCATTCTTTAGCATTATATCATCAGAAGAATTATTATTAGCAATTTTCATCTGTATGTACTCTATCACCTTCTCACACTGTGGCAAAAAAGAGAGGATAATTTAAATAGCTTCGAGGACAATATTACAATAATTATTCATTAAGCTCCATTTATATGTACTTTGAATTTCTTCTGAAATAGAAATAGAAAAAAACATATTAGTTGAATAGATAACAAAATACTAGACTCATTGGCTTTTTGTAATCTTTTATTACACGTACTATGACAGTCCTGGCTGGGAATATTGGAGTTCCACATTATTTATAAATGCACCTATCATCAGTAGATGACCTCCAAACTTCACTGACTATAGGCTGGGTAACACAAGAAAATTGTTCTTTATATATTTTGGAGGTCAACCCTCTGTCAGATGTGGGCTTGGTGAAGATCTTTTCCCATTCTGTAAGCTGTCGTTGGGTCCTATTTACCATGTCCTTTGCCTTACAGAAACTTCTCAGTTTCAGGAGGTCCCATTTATTAATTGTTGCTCTCAGTGTCTGTGCTACTGTTGTTATATTTAGGAAGTGGTCTCCTGTGCCAAAGGTTTCTAGGCTACTTCCTACTTTCTCCTCTATCAGGTTCAGTGTAGATAGATTTATGTTGAGGGCTTTGATCCACTTGGATATGAGTACATGGTGATAGATATGGATTTATTTGAAATCTTCTGCATGTTGACATCAGTTATGTCAGCACCATTTTTTTAAGATGATTTCTTTTTTTGCACTTTAAAAAATATATTAGTGGGCACATCAGATGGACAGTTACAGCAAGATGGAGGATTCTCTCCTATGGGCATCAGATGCTGTCTGATAACATTCTCAGCTTTGGGTGAAGATGCTTCCTTTTTTCCATTGTACAGTTTTGGCTTCTTTGTCAAAAATCAGGTGTTCATAGGTGTGTAGATTGTGGTGATATATTGTGTCCCCCAAATATTGTACACCCTAATAAAGCTTATCTGAGGATCAGAGGAAAGAGCCAGTCATTATATTAAACATAGATGTCAGGCTTTCTTTCCGTCAAACCTTGCCCTTCATTACTCCCACTGTCGTCCAGGTTGTTCATGTAGATCTCATCCATTTCTCTGTCTTTTGGTGATCCCTGTGTCTTTCCTAGGGTCCCATTTTCTAGGTAGCCTCCCTGGAGATGTGTAGCAGTCTAGTCATCTTTGTTTTACATCTAGTATCCTAGGGTCCCATTTTCTAGGTAGCCTCCCTGGAGTTATGTAGCAGTCTACTCATCTTTGTTTTACATCTAGTATCCTCCTATGAGTGAGTACATACCATGTTTGTCCTTCTGAGTCTGAGTTACCTCACTCAGGATGATTTTTTCTAGATCCATCCATTTGCCTGAAAACCTCATAATGCCATTGTTTTTCTCTGCTGAGTAGTACCCCATTGTGTATATGTGCCATATTTTCTTTATCAATTCTTCAGTTGAGGGGCATCTAGGTTGTTTCCAAGTTCTTGCTATTATGGATAATGCTGATATGAACATAGTTGAGCATGTGTCCTTATGGTAAGATTGAGCATTACTTGGGTATATGCCCAAGAGTGGTATAACTGGGTCTTGAGGAAGACTTATTCCCAATTTTCTGAGAAACCACCATACTGATTTCCAGAGTGGTTGTAGAAGTTTGCATTCCCACCAACAGTGGAGGAGTGTTCCCCTTGCTATGCATCCTCTCCAACCTAGACTGTCATTAGTGTTTTTGATCATAGCCATTCTGACAGGTGTAAGATGGTATCTCAGAGTTGTTTTGATTTGCATTTCCCTGATGAATAAGGATGTTGAGCAATTCCTTAAATGCCTTTCAGCCATTTGAGATTCTTCTGTTAAGAATTCTCTGTTAAGCTCTATAGTCCAGTTTTTAATTGGATTGTTCAGTATTTTGATGTCTAGCTTTTTGAGTTCTTTATATATTTTGCAGATCAGCCCTCTGTCAGATGTGGGGTTGGTGAAGGTCTTTTCCCTTTCTGTGGGCTGTTGTTTGGTCTTAATGACTGAGTCCTTTGCTCTACAAAATCTTCTCAGTTTCGGGAGGTCCCATTTATTAATTGTCACTCTCATTGTCTGTGCAACTGATGTTATATTTAGGAAGTGGTCTCCTGTGCCAATTCATTCCTGACTACTTCCTACTTTCTCTTCTATAAAGTTCAGTGTAACTGGATTTATGTTGAGGTCTTTGATCCACTTGGACTTGAGTTTTGTGCATGGTGACAGATATGGACCTATTTGCAATCTTCTGCATGTTGACATCCAGTTATGCCAGCACCATTTGTTGAAGATGCTTTCTTTTTTCTATGCTACAGTTTTGGCTTCTTTTTTGAAAATCATATGTTCACAGCAAGCCAACAGCCAACATCAAATTAAATGGAGAGAACCTCAAAATGATTCCACTAAAATCAGGAACAAGACAAGGCTGTCCACTCCCCCCATATTTATTCAATATAGTACTTGAAGTTCTAGCTAGAGCAATAAGATAACAAAAGGAGATCAAGGGGATACAAATTGGAAAGGAAGAAGTCAAACTTTCATTATTTGCAGACAATATGATAGTATACATAAGTGACCCCAAAAATTCTACAGGGAACTCCTACAGCTGAGAACTACTTCAGTAAAGTGGCAGGATACAAGATTAACTAAAAAAAAAAATCAGTAGCCCTCCTATATACAAATGAAAAAGGGGCTGAGAAAGAAATCAGAGAAACATCACCCTTTACAATAGCCACAAATAATATAATATACATTGGGTAACTCTAATTAAGCATGTTAAAGACCTATATGATAAGAACTTTAAGTCTCTGAAGAAAGAAATTGAAGAAGATATCAGAAAATGGAAAGATCTCCCATGCTTATGGATAGGTAAAACCAACATAGTAAAATGGCAATCTTACCAAAAGTAATATACAGATTTGATGCATTCCCCATCAAAATCCCAACACAATTCTTCACAGACTTAGAAAGAGAAATACTTAACTTTATATAGAAAAACAAAAAACCTAGGTTAGCTAAAATAATCCTGTACAATAAAGCAACCTCTGGAGGCATCATGATCCCTGACCTCAAGCTCTACTCTAGAGCTATAATAATAAAAACAGCTTGGTACTGGCATAAAAATCGACATGTGGACCAATGGAATCGAATTGAATATCCTGTCATTAACCTGCACACCTATGATCATATAATTTTTGACAAAGAATCTCCAGGTGGAGCTCCAGGTGTCCAACTGTCGAGAAAGAGGAGGGACTGCAAGAGTGTGAATTGTTGAATCCAAGATTGCAAAAGCACAGGGAAAAATAGCCAATCGAATGGAAGCACATGAATTATGAACCAATGGCTGAGGAGCCCCCAGCTAGATCAGGCCCTCTGGATAAGTGAGACAATTGAATAGCTTGATCTCTTTGGGAGGCACCCAGTCTGTGGGACAAGGACCTGTCCTTAGTGCATGAGCTGGCTGTTTGAAACCTTGGGACTTACACAGGGACACTTTGCTCAGTCTGGAAGGAGAGGACAGGACCTGCCTATACTGAATGCACCAGGTTTAAATGAATCCCCAAGGGTATCTTGGTCCTGAAGGACATGGGAATGGAGGGGAGGGGCTGGGGGAGAAGGTGGGGATAGGGGTGGGAGGGGGGAGGACAGGGGAACCCATGGCTGATGTATAAAATTAAAACACATAATAATATAAAATAAATTTTAAAAATTTAAAAAAATAAGAAAGAATTTTAAATAAATGTTTTTCTTAAAACATTTTACCTATTATTTTCTAAATGTTTAAGAGTTTATTTTTCCTTGCTGACTAATTACTAAAATATTTTCAGCATTCTTGCCTTTCTATAATAGTGTATTTTACAAATGTCAATATGTCTCATTTCTGCATTTATATCAAAAACCTAACTGTAACAAAAGCAATGAAAATATTTTAATGGTTTCAAATTTTCATATGTATGAATTTTGGGTTTATAACAACTTCACATAGTGAGTCACACAGTCTAAGTAATCATTTCTGTTTTATCAGATGTTCTCCTCCCAGCATGTTCCTCACAGCAACCTTCACATCCTTGTTCCTCAGACTGTAGATGAGAGGATTGAGCATGGGGTTACCATCCCATAGAAGAAGGAGATGAGGACCTCAGTCACACTTTGATGTTCTGCCCCAGAAGTGGCTTTAGACTTGGGCTTCGCATACATGCAGAAAATAGTTCCATAGAATAGAATTACCACTGTCAGATGGGCAGAGCATGTGGAGAAGGCCTTCTGTTTTCCCTTCAGTGGAAGGGATCCTCAGAATAGTGGCAACAATGAAAACATAAGAGATAGCAATGACTAAGAATGGGACTACTAGAAAAAGCAGATTTGACCCTGCCATGCTAATCACATTGATGGAAATATCTGCACAAGCCAGTTTCAGAATGGCTAGAATTTCACACTCAAAGTGGTGAATAACGTTATTAGTACAGAATGGTAATTGCAATGCAAGAGATGTCTGCACCAATGAGTCAACAAACCCAGCAACCCAGCATCCAACCGCCATGGACACATAAGTACCCTTGCTCATGATGACAGGGTATCTCAGTGGGTAACAGATGGCCAGAAAGCGGTCAAGTGCCATTGTGCCTAGAAGCACACATTCTGTGGCACCCATGGCAAAGGAGAGGAACATTTGTACCATGCATTCAGGGAAGGACACTCTCTTTCTTCCTTCCAGGAAGCTACCAAGAATTAGTGGGACAAAAGAGCTTGTATAGCAGATATCCAGGAAGGAAAGGTTACAGAGGAAGAAATACATGGGAGTATGCAGGTGCACATCATAGATAACTACTGAGATAAGGACTCCATTTCCAAGCAGGATTATCAGATACACGCACAAAACTAGCACAAATAAAATTTTCTGGAGCTTTGGGTGGTCAGACAGCCCCACCAAGATAAATTCTGTCAACATAGAATCATTGGCTCTCTCCATATGAATACGGCTGTCCTCCAGCAGAACTCTGGGAATAATAGAAAGAAATCTATTAATTGAAGTTTATAAGAGCCCCTTCATAAAATAATCACAGTCTTTGATGCTGCTGGCATGTATTTAGATGCCACAGTATAAGAGGGGAAATATTTTTCAATACTATTAATTTTTAGTTAAGAATTTTTCATTTTAAAATATTTTAATTGAAATAGAATTACATCACTCCCTCATCCCTTTACTTTCTCCCAGCCCCTCCCAGCTACACTACCTTGAGCTTTTCATACCCCCTCACTCTTAAGTTGACAGACTTTATTCTTTGATTATATGTGTTATATATGGGTGTGTGTATGCACAAATATACACATATTTATATATGTAGGTATATATATATATATATATATATATATATATATATTATATATATTTATATATTTTTATATATATATATTCAATCTGCTGAGTTCATTTTGTTGTTTGTGTGTTCATGTTTTTCACCACAAATCTTAAGCCTTGAATAAGGAATGCCTACCTGACTTTTCTCCATTAAGAGAACAAATCTTTATATCCCAAACAGTTTTTTTGCCATGTCTGCAAGTTCTGATTTAATTGGCTGGAAATGAGTGTCTAATAGTCTGGATCTGGTGCACAAATGTTGGGAATTAATTGTCTATAACACAATATTTTGTCTCCGTTTATTGTGGTTATTAATGGATATTAACCAAATAACTAGTGAGCATCACTGTCACCTTTTCTTTCTTTCCATTACTACTGTTTTCTTTTAGATTTTGTATGTTTGTCTGTCACCCAGGCTGGAAATCAGGAGGTAGCTTTTCTGACTTACTAAATGTTCCAGAATCAATATCTTATGGAAATACTTACTGTAGTACAGAATCTGAAAAGTGTTCAAGTGTTCAAACATGATCATTTAAACAGACATATCAAATAAACACAAGCCTGGGGCCAGGTAGGATTACAGTAGGAGGATACACTAGTTTACTTGAAATTCTTTTTCAGCATAAATTGGACAGGGGGCCAGTGAGGTGGCTCAGTGGTGCCTGACAACCTGGGTTCCACAGCTGGGACCTGCAGGTAAAAGTAGAGTACCAACTCCTGCAAGTGGTCCTCTAACCTCTACAAGGACACCATGGCACACACTTAAAGAAAACCAACAGAAGCTGGATAGGATCGAGTGCCTAGCCCTGGGAGTGCATCCTAGCTAAGTTCTTTGGGAAAGTTGGCTTGATGGAATTGATCATGGCATTGCCTATAGCCAAAGGAAGCTAGCGACAGCTCAGATGTTCATGATCACTGTAACACCTCTGTCACATGAATCTGTACCTGCAAAGGTTTACAGAAAGGAAGCAAGTGAACCTAACATCTACAACAACATAAAACAGATACTGAAAAACTGTCAAAAGTGATTTATGATTTATAGAGCATAATAAAACGTAGGAATTACAGTAGTATTTCACCAGCATCCATGTACTTTTAGAGATAAATCTAAAGAAATTGTGGGTTTCAGAAAACAGTATGGAATCAGAGAATATTAGTAAGGATAGGGGGCTTTTAAAAGAACATGGAAAAATACTTCATAGAGTAGATAATAAAATACAGAGAACAATTAGCAAAAGCCCAAGTCAAAAAGACAAAGACAGAAAAGACAACATGAAAAGCAAAGGAGACATTCATATTGGTCGTATTTTAAGGAGCACTGATAAAAATGCAGTTTCAGTGGAAGAGACTATAATAAATGTAAAAATGGGAGAAACTTGGCTGCACCATAAAAACAATAAATAATGGACTAGAAGGTAAAGAAATGCATTAAAAGAAAAGGAGTAAATCAAAAGCCATCTAGAATAGATGTTTTAAAACTACAATTTGAAATCTAGCTATAGAAAAAGCCATAGAGTGGAGGATTGGTCAGTAATAAGGGAAAATGAAAACCAGGTCTCAGGGTCAGTGAGAGGCAGTTCTTGCCCGAGTCTGTGGTCTAATCCAGGTAGATGAATATGGTTGTCTTAGAGTCTCAGTCACTATTCTTCACTCAGTCAGAGGTCTCCAGAACCTTTCTTCTGCTGACTTACCGCCCTCCTGGTAATAAGCTGCCATGCTCATAGCATATACAAACAGACACTTAGAAGATCAAGGGGTTGCTCCCCCACTGACCTTTCTGTTTCTTATGGCGGAATGTTGCACCCTGCTCTATAGCAGAATTTGTGAGCCATTTTGAATTTCTCTCTTTGGAGGATGCTGGTCTCTCCTTTTTTAAAAAAAGAAAAGAATCCATTTGATTGTGTGGAGTGCTGGAGCATAGTAAGGTCGTTGGTAAAGCACCACAACAATGCTCTATGATGAGAAATGTTGTAGGAAACCATTTACTTTTCCCCAGCAAGCTTCTGAATTGCTCAATGAGTAAGCACTGACATAGTTCAAAGAGTGGGAAAGGAGAAAGAATTATCAAAGGATTTCATCACATGGTCCGCATGAGCTGAGAAGCACAGTCTTAGGCCATTGACTGAGGCCATTGGGTCCTTAGGGCATCTAGAGAAGAGACAATGTACAGCAGAAGTACAACATTCAGGCGGGTAAGGGAAGGAATGCTGGCTTGCAAATTTGTGAGGTATGTTAAATGTAATGCTAAGGAACTATAGTTTGTTCTTGAGGTAATTGGGAGCTAGTGGAGTTTGACCAGGGAACATCAAGTGTGAAAGCGCTAGAGAAAGATTAATGTGCAGCATTCTAGAGAACTGTCCCTCTCTCATCAGCTCTCAGCTGTGAGCACTCAGTCTGCACTCACCTCAGGCAATCATCTCTTCCCTTTTTGATGTGTGCAAAACAAGGACTTAAAATAAATTTTCTTTAGATAATAGAGACATAGTTCGTTTAGGTCAACTTCATACCAGAAAATTTTATTTTCTTAAGAGAAAGACAGTTTGCCTATTACCTATGAGTTCTCAGCTCAATTCTATAAATGTAGACAAGGTGTATCTACCTCATTTCAGCTTGAAGGTCAGGCTAAAGCTTTGTTGAAGCCTTCACAGCTAGGTCCTGGCTGATACTGAGTCATTAAACCAACAAATGCCATTCATTATAAAACCCTGCCTTCTTCTCCATGGGTTTTCTGGTCTCTTTACTCCAGAAACCTGGGTAAGAAAAAAACCTATAGGTTAAGTTCAGGGCATCAAAGGAACCTAATTCTTTCGTTATCCAGAGCTACTCTATTCTTTTTTTTTTTTTTTTTTCATTTAAAAGACAGGTTATCCTTGCCTTCTTGCCCAGCTCTATCCACTATTCCATGAGAAGTAGCAAGTTCATCAAGACACTTCTCAGTGGGTAGAAAAATGGCCCTGGTTTCCATCTAGGGCCCCAGTGTCTCCATGACATCATAAGTTGTCACATCAGTGTGTGTGTGTGTGTGTGTGTGTGTGTGTGTGTGTGTGTGTGTGTGTGTGTAAAAGACATAGCCGCCACTGTGTGGCAGTAGGCTGTACTTCCAGCTTCTCCCAGCTTTGTGTGCTCACATATGGCACTAACAGAGGCTCATTAGCCTGGGCTAAGCTTTGATGTGATCACTTATGCTGAATTTATGGTATAGTGTAGGAATTTAAAACACATTTGATTCTTCCTTGGGTCATAATTAGTTGCAGTTAAGAGTCTCAGACCCAAAGTAATGTTCCTTGGCAAATAATAAACAAGAGCTTTAATTACAGTAATCCTGGCTCAGAGAAAGCCAGAAAGTGATTTTAGAAGAGGTGGTTTATGTTTATTCATATTTACAGAGGATTCTATATACTATGAATCCATTCACATTCAGATATAGGAATCATATTTTTGTGATAATTTGAAACAAATAATCATTGTGACCTATATAAATGATATATCTCAGCTACTTAATAATTGTTTTTCAGGCATTGTGGTCAGAGATATAATCAAATTGTTGTATTGCAGCTTCATGAATCTGGAATGGAAAAAAATTTTTCAGCAATTGTGGGTGTACTAATTGTGTTCAAGTTACTTGGCTACTGAAGAAAAGAGATAAATACCTGTTCCACAATGTTTCTAGTCAAGGGAGCCCAGGATCTATTGTGTCTGCTGAAAGGTAGGGGGTAACGCAAAAATGAATGCTTGTAAAGAGCAAAAATGAATAATTTTAAAGAGCAAAAATGAATGCAGGAGAAGAAATGAAAAGGAGTTTAGAATGAAACAAAGACCTTCTTTGTCTGCCCCCTTCTTTCAATGGCATCAATTTCTTACCAAAGAGCTTCCCTGTGAGTGATACTGAGTGTTCTGGAAATGCAAATCTCTGTGACACCAACTGAAGAAAGCTCCATATGTGAGGAAAAATAGATGTCTCCTCCTAAAGCGTCTAATCTGATAGCTTTATCCATAACTCAGTATTTTCAAAACAAAAAGACAGAATACAATACAGTCCTGAGCCTGGAGTAGTTTCCTTTCCTGGTTAGAGTTGGGTCTGTTCCTTAACAACTATTTTGCATCATGTTCTGAAAGCAACTTTCTTCATTCTTTGTACACTCAGGCTGCAGTGAGGGGACAAAGGTGAGGACAAGATAGCACAGGGCATGCTCCTGTTGATTTCTTCAGGTTTCTACTTACCTGCAGTTTGTTCCTCAGGGAAAGCCAATAGATGATCCTATTTAGAATATTCTCACTCTCTTGTCCAAAGATTCTGGCTGAATCACAGAAAACAAATGTAAAACAGGTCAGAGTTTCTTGCGGGTCTTTGTTATGCTCTAAATATTTGTTTACATTTCAAGCTTCAGAAACATCTTCCAAAGGGCCAGCCATTAGCACGTGAAGGCAATTTAAATCATTATTTGGGTGAGCTAGGGAGAGATCAAATATTTATAACAAAGTTAGAAACATAAACATGGAGAGCCGAAAAACTTTCCAAAACTCCAGGGAGAATGTTGTCAGACTTAATTATCTTTTGCAATTAGTGTATTCTTGTAACAGGTATTCTAGCGCAGAGATACTGTCATTCATAATAGCACATTATTGGAAGATTTTCAAGCTTGTATACCATAAGTAGAAAACCACACATATTGTTCTAAATTTATATAAAATATCTCACAGGATTAATAACATAACTATATTAATTTACATAGTCCTTTCAAGTATTTACCAGTATTCTCAGAATAGTCTGGTGAGATATAAGATCATTTCTGTCACCGGACGGTGGTGGCACATGCTTTTAATCCCAGCACTCGGAAGGCAGAGCCAGGCAGATCTCGAGGCCAGCCCAGCCTGGGCTACCAAGTGAGTTAGAGGAAAGGTGCAAAGCTATACAGAGAAACCCTGTCTTGAAGAAGAAAAAAAAAAAAAAAAGATCATTTCTGTCCTATAGACATAGACTCTGGAATGCTGAAGTTGGACTGTCTTGCTGATAGTTGTGCAGCATGTACAAGAAAAAAGTCTTAGATCCAGCTGCTGTGTCCATATAGTCATAAGCAGCACTGCATCACCTCTCACTGAGAGTCAGACATACACAGAAGTAAACCCTGCCTCATCCACCACAGCGATAAAACTCCACAATCCCACTTTACAAACATGAAAAGCATGAATGACCCATTCTGAAGGAATTATTGGTACCTACATTTGGAAGGAATTTCACAGGATCATGTTCCACAACTGACCCTTCAGAACTCATCAATGCAATCCACCAAAGTAAGATTGAAGAAAACGAGTAAGAAATCAATGTTTCAATAAGCACTACAAATTCTCCATATTTTTTTTAAATATCCCCATAATCTATGTTATACCAAACTGTCCTTTTCTTCACCTGTGTTAAATTGACCGCAGGATGAATTGTGAGACCTACCTCATCAACTTCTTGTCAACCCCATCATTATTATCACAAAATGGGGATTCCAGTTTTCAATAGACCTGCTTCTTTTGTGTATCAATTCATATAAGCCAATTATATATTGTGACACATAACTAATTTAATTTTACTTGAATTACTTAACTGGATAATAAACATTAAAAATTAATATAACATCTTTCCTATTAGCATTTAATGATGGTTGTGGTATTTGTTTTGATTGTCAGACATGCAATTCCAAAACAAGGGTCTTTCTGAGTCATGAAATATTCTTTTTACCTGGAATCAAGGTTTTGAGCCATTGTAATCCTCTTGCCCGTGGTAAGCCTTCCTGGATCCTTTTAAAGAACTCTGCTGTGGACCTGAGAGGCAACTATAGGGAATTAGTGCATGATCCATAACTGCTTTTAGTCTCCAATTGTTTATTCTATTAACAAGAATAATTCTTATGTAACATTTTCAATTTCTGATGGAAATGAAGGGGTGTACAATGCTTCACTGATTGTGTACCTCCTCATACTCTCTCACCTCTTGTCCCAGACTTGTCACCCACTTCCAAAGAACTGGTGAAGTGAGCCTCTGTTAATCCCTAACCTTCTCTAAATTCAGAATGTCATTTTATCATGAGCAGAGTCTTACCACCCCCCTTTGACTATGGTCTTCAGGGCCGTAAAATGTTCAGTAACTTCTTATCTCATGTATTTATTACTTTTCATCATGCAACCTTCTTTCAAGCCATATTGCCATTCCCTATTCTACCATTAAAGAGTTGAAAAAATGTATACCATATCATTATTGCTATTATCCAGTTTCTCTGAAGATGATATACAGTTAATTTCCACTAAGCAAATCTATCTTTTCCTTGTCAAAGTACAGCCAACTAATAGCGGTTGATTGTTAGCTACAAGAGTAGACACTCAGCTCCCTTATCAGGCATCCTTCCATAATTGGTCATACAGAAGTGTATATACGTCTATGGGTGAATGATGTCCGCAGACAGGTTACCATACAGACCAAAGACATGGTATGAATTTTCATGAGTGCTATGGATGTCTCCAGTTGTCCTGCAATTCATATTCTTTAAATTTAAGTGGGCACCCTGTGTCTCTTCCTTCTCACTAGAATGTTCTTCCAATGTAGTCCATACTATGCATATTGCAGTTCACAAAATAACTTCACATTCTTCCACAACAAGAGGAGCTTAAAGTAATGTTCAACTAGCCAAGTATTGCTTTCCAAAAAGCATAAAACTGGAAGCTTCTTGTGGTAATTGTTCATACCAAAATCCCAATGGCTCTTCCAAGATAATAGTTTGGGATTTGTTCAAATGTGCCCTTCAGAGTGATTAAATGTTTTTAATACTTCTAATTATACTTGATAATTAGACTTTTATGATATCCAAGGTGCTACTTTGGCAATACCTCTGAATATTTTCTGAAGATTTAAGCGTACCTGCTGCTATTCAAGGCCCTACTTGTATTCAGCTTCCCCATCTTCTGGAAGCTTTATAATTATGGAATAATAACATTTCTAGATATGACATATGCTTTCTTCATAAATCAAACAACTTAATATTTAGTTTTTCTTTGTTTTCATTTTGGAGCACACAGAACTCTTGTTCTATGTTTCTTTGGATGGTTTGAGTAATAAACAATAATAGATGAAACAATTCCTTAGAATGTCATTTTATTTATGACTGTCCTATGCTTAAGCAAGTTTAATCAATCATTCCCTGGTAATCCTATTATTCATAAACATTCTTAATTCAGTATTTTTTAATATTCACATTCATTCTTTAGCATTATATCATCAGAAGAATTATTATTAGCAATTTTCATCTGTATGTACTCTATCACCTTCTCACACTGTGGCAAAAAAGAGAGGATAATTTAAATAGCTTCGAGGACAATATTACAATAATTATTCATTAAGCTCCATTTATATGTACTTTGAATTTCTTCTGAAATAGAAATAGAAAAAACATATTAGTTGAATAGATAACAAAATACTAGACTCATTGGCTTTTTGTAATCTTTTATTACACGTACTATGACAGTCCTGGCTGGGAATATTGGAGTTCCACATTATTTATAAATGCACCTATCATCAGTAGATGACCTCCAAACTTCACTGACTATAGCTGGGTAACACAAGAAAATTGTTCTTTATATATTTTGGAGGTCAACCCTCTGTCAGATGTGGGCTTGGTGAAGATCTTTTCCCATTCTGTAAGCTGTCGTTGGGTCCTATTTACCATGTCCTTTGCCTTACAGAAACTTCTCGGTTTCAGGAGGTCCCATTTATTAATTGTTGCTCTCAGTGTCTGTGCTACTGTTGTTATATTTAGGAAGTGGTCTCCTGTGCCA
Source organism: Onychomys torridus (assembly GCF_903995425.1). NCBI lineage: Eukaryota > Metazoa > Chordata > Mammalia > Rodentia > Cricetidae > Onychomys > Onychomys torridus. The sequence goes on from NC_050444.1 coordinate 73,150,432, forward strand.
AAGGTTTCTAGGCTACTTCCTACTTTCTCCTCTATCAGGTTCAGTGTAGATAGATTTATGTTGAGGGCTTTGATCCACTTGGATATGAGTACATGGTGATAGATATGGATTTATTTGAAATCTTCTACATGTTGACATCAGTTATGTCAGCACCATTTTTTTAAGATGATTTCTTTTTTTGCACTTTAAAAAATATATTAGTGGGCACATCAGATGGACAGTTACAGCAAGATGGAGGATTCTCTCCTATGGGCATCAGATGCTGTCTGATAACATTCTCAGCTTTGGGTGAAGATGCTTCCTTTTTTCCATTGTACAGTTTTGGCTTCTTTGTCAAAAATCAGGTGTTCATAGGTGTGTAGATTGTGGTGATATATTGTGTCCCCCAAATATTGTACACCCTAATAAAGCTTATCTGAGGATCAGAGGAAAGAGCCAGTCATTATATTAAACATAGATGTCAGGCTTTCTTTCCGTCAAACCTTGCCCTTCATTACTCCCACTGTCGTCCAGGTTGTTCATGTAGATCTCATCCATTTCTCTGTCTTTTGGTGATCCCTGTGTCTTTCCTAGGGTCCCATTTTCTAGGTAGCCTCCCTGGAGATGTGTAGCAGTCTACTCATCTTTGTTTTACATCTAGTATCCTCTTATGAGTGAGTACATACCATGTTTGTCCTTCTGAGTCTGAGTTACCTCACTCAGGATGATTTTTTCTAGATCCATCCATTTGCCTGAAAACCTCATAATGCCATTGTTTTTCTCTGCTGAGTAGTACCCCATTGTGTATATGTGCCATATTTTCTTTATCAATTCTTCAGTTGAGGGGCATCTAGGTTGTTTCCAAGTTCTTGCTATTATGGATAATGCTGATATGAACATAGTTGAGCATGTGTCCTTATGGTAAGATTGAGCATTACTTGGGTATATGCCCAAGAGTGGTATAACTGGGTCTTGAGGAAGACTTATTCCCAATTTTCTGAGAAACCACCATACTGATTTCCAGAGTGGTTGTAGAAGTTTGCATTCCCACCAACAGTGGAGGAGTGTTCCCCTTGCTATGCATCCTCTCCAACCTAGACTGTCATTAGTGTTTTTGATCATAGCCATTCTGACAGGTGTAAGATGGTATCTCAGAGTTGTTTTGATTTGCATTTCCCTGATGAATAAGGATGTTGAGCAATTCCTTAAATGCCTTTCAGCCATTTGAGATTCTTCTGTTAAGAATTCTCTGTTAAGCTCTATAGTCCAGTTTTTAATTGGATTGTTCAGTATTTTGATGTCTAGCTTTTTGAGTTCTTTATATATTTTGCAGATCAGCCCTCTGTCAGATGTGGGGTTGGTGAAGGTCTTTTCCCTTTCTGTGGGCTGTTGTTTGGTCTTAATGACTGAGTCCTTTGCTCTACAAAATCTTCTCAGTTTCGGGAGGTCCCATTTATTAATTGTCACTCTCAGTGTCTGTGCAACTGATGTTATATTTAGGAAGTGGTCTCCTGTGCCAATTCATTCCTGACTACTTCCTACTTTCTCTTCTATAAAGTTCAGTGTAACTGGATTTATGTTGAGGTCTTTGATCCACTTGGACTTGAGTTTTGTGCATGGTGACAGATATGGACCTATTTGCAATCTTCTGCATGTTGACATCCAGTTATGCCAGCACCATTTGTTGAAGATGCTTTCTTTTTTCTATGCTACAGTTTTGGCTTCTTTTTTGAAAATCATATGTTCACAGCAAGCCAACAGCCAACATCAAATTAAATGGAGAGAACCTCAAAATGATTCCACTAAAATCAGGAACAAGACAAGGCTGTCCACTCCCCCCCATATTTATTCAATATAGTACTTGAAGTTCTAGCTAGAGCAATAAGATAACAAAAGGAGATCAAGGGGATACAAATTGGAAAGGAAGAAGTCAAACTTTCATTATTTGCAGACAATATGATAGTATACATAAGTGACCCCAAAAATTCTACCAGGGAACTCCTACAGCTGAGAAACTACTTCAGTAAAGTGGCAGGATACAAGATTAACTAAAAAAAAAATCAGTAGCCCTCCTATATACAAATGAAAAAGGGGCTGAGAAAGAAATCAGAGAAACATCACCCTTTACAATAGCCACAAATAATATAATATACATTGGGTAACTCTAATTAAGCATGTTAAAGACCTATATGATAAGAACTTTAAGTCTCTGAAGAAAGAAATTGAAGAAGATATCAGAAAATGGAAAGATCTCCCATGCTTATGGATAGGTAAAACCAACATAGTAAAAATGGCAATCTTACCAAAAGTAATATACAGATTTGATGCATTCCCCATCAAAATCCCAACACAATTCTTCACAGACTTGGAAAGAGAAATACTTAACTTTATATAGAAAAACAAAAAACCTAGGTTAGCTAAAATAATCCTGTACAATAAAGCAACCTCTGGAGGCATCATGATCCCTGACCTCAAGCTCTACTCTAGAGCTATAATAATAAAAACAGCTTGGTACTGGCATAAAAATCGACATGTGGACCAATGGAATCGAATTGAATATCCTGTCATTAACCTGCACACCTATGATCATATAATTTTTGACAAAGAATCTCCAGGTGGAGCTCCAGGTGTCCAACTGTCGAGAAAGAGGAGGGACTGCAAGAGTGTGAATTGTTGAATCCAAGATTGCAAAAAGCACAGGGAAAAATAGCCAATCGAATGGAAGCACATGAATTATGAACCAATGGCTGAGGAGCCCCCAGCTAGATCAGGCCCTCTGGATAAGTGAGACAATTGAATAGCTTGATCTCTTTGGGAGGCACCCAGTCTGTGGGACAAGGACCTGTCCTTAGTGCATGAGCTGGCTGTTTGAAACCTTGGACTTACACAGGGACACTTTGCTCAGTCTGGAAGGAGAGGACAGGACCTGCCTATACTGAATGCACCAGGTTTAAATGAATCCCCAAGGGTATCTTGGTCCTGAAGGACATGGGAATGGAGGGGAGGGGCTGGGGGAGAAGGTGGGGATAGGGGTGGGAGGGGGGAGGACAGGGGAACCCATGGCTGATGTATAAAATTAAAACACATAATAATAATAAAATAAATTTTAAAAATTTAAAAAAAATAAGAAAGAATTTTAAATAAATGTTTTTCTTAAAACATTTTACCTATTATTTTCTAAATGTTTAAGAGTTTATTTTTCCTTGCTGACTAATTACTAAAATATTTTCAGCATTCTTGCCTTTCTATAATAGTGTATTTTACAAATGTCAATATGTCTCATTTCTGCATTTATATCAAAAACCTAACTGTAACAAAAGCAATGAAAATATTTTAATGGTTTCAAATTTTCATATGTATGAATTTTGGGTTTATAACAACTTCACATAGTGAGTCACACAGTCTAAGTAATCATTTCTGTTTTATCAGATGTTCTCCTCCCAGCATGTTCCTCACAGCAACCTTCACATCCTTGTTCCTCAGACTGTAGATGAGAGGATTGAGCATGGGGGTTACCATCCCATAGAAGAAGGAGATGAGGACCTCAGTCACACTTTGATGTTCTGCCCCAGAAGTGGCTTTAGACTTGGGCTTCGCATACATGCAGAAAATAGTTCCATAGAATAGAATTACCACTGTCAGATGGGCAGAGCATGTGGAGAAGGCCTTCTGTTTTCCTTCAGTGGAAGGGATCCTCAGAATAGTGGCAACAATGAAAACATAAGAGATAGCAATGACTAAGAATGGGACTACTAGAAAAAGCAGATTTGACCCTGCCATGCTAATCACATTGATGGAAATATCTGCACAAGCCAGTTTCAGAATGGCTAGAATTTCACACTCAAAGTGGTGAATAACGTTATTAGTACAGAATGGTAATTGCAATGCAAGAGATGTCTGCACCAATGAGTCAACAAACCCAGCAACCCAGCATCCAACCGCCATGGACACATAAGTACCCTTGCTCATGATGACAGGGTATCTCAGTGGGTAACAGATGGCCAGAAAGCGGTCAAGTGCCATTGTGCCTAGAAGCACACATTCTGTGGCACCCATGGCAAAGGAGAGGAACATTTGTACCATGCATTCAGGGAAGGACACTCTCTTTCTTCCTTCCAGGAAGCTACCAAGAATTAGTGGGACAAAAGAGCTTGTATAGCAGATATCCAGGAAGGAAAGGTTACAGAGGAAGAAATACATGGGAGTATGCAGGTGCACATCATAGATAACTACTGAGATAAGGACTCCATTTCCAAGCAGGATTATCAGATACACGCACAAAACTAGCACAAATAAAATTTTCTGGAGCTTTGGGTGGTCAGACAGCCCCACCAAGATAAATTCTGTCAACATAGAATCATTGGCTCTCTCCATATGAATACGGCTGTCCTCCAGCAGAACTCTGGGAATAATAGAAAGAAATCTATTAATTGAAGTTTATAAGAGCCCCTTCATAAAATAATCACAGTCTTTGATGCTGCTGGCATGTATTTAGATGCCACAGTATAAGAGGGGAAATATTTTTCAATACTATTAATTTTTAGTTAAGAATTTTTCATTTTAAAATATTTTAATTGAAATAGAATTACATCACTCCCTCATCCCTTTACTTTCTCCAGCCCCTCCCAGCTACACTACCTTGAGCTTTTCATACCCCTCACTCTTAAGTTGACAGACTTTATTCTTTGATTATATGTGTTATATATGGGTGTGTGTATGCACAAATATACACATATTTATATATGTAGGTATATATATATATATATATTTATATATTTATATTTATATATTTATATTTATATATATATATTCAATCTGCTGAGTTCATTTTGTTGTTTGTGTGTTCATGTTTTTCACCACAAATCTTAAGCCTTGAATAAGGAATGCCTACCTGACTTTTCTCCATTAAGAGAACAAATCTTTATATCCCAAACAGTTTTTTTGCCATGTCTGCAAGTTCTGATTTAATTGGCTGGAAATGAGTGTCTAATAGTCTGGATCTGGTGCACAAATGTTGGGAATTAATTGTCTATAACACAATATTTTGTCTCCGTTTATTGTGGTTATTAATGGATATTAACCAAATAAACTAGTGAGCATCACTGTCACCTTTTCTTTCTTTCCATTACTACTGTTTTCTTTTAGATTTTGTATGTTTGTCTGTCACCCAGGCTGGAAATCAGGAGGTAGCTTTTCTGACTTACTAAATGTTCAGAATCAATATCTTATGGAAATACTTACTGTAGTACAGAATCTGAAAAGTGTTCAAGTGTTCAAACATGATCATTTAAACAGACATATCAAATAAACACAAGCCTGGGGCCAGGTAGGATTACAGTAGGAGGATACACTAGTTTACTTGAAATTCTTTTTCAGCATTAAAATTGGACAGGGGGCCAGTGAGGTGGCTCAGTGGTGCCTGACAACCTGGGTTCCACAGCTGGGACCTGCAGGGTAAAAGTAGAGTACCAACTCCTGCAAGTGGTCCTCTAACCTCTACAAGGACACCATGGCACACACTTAAAGAAAACCAACAGAAGCTGGATAGGATCGAGTGCCTAGCCCTGGGAGTGCATCCTAGCTAAGTTCTTTGGGAAAGTTGGCTTGATGGAATTGATCATGGCATTGCCTATAGCCAAAGGAAGCTAGCGACAGCTCAGATGTTCATGATCACTGTAACACCTCTGTCACATGAATCTGTACCTGCAAAGGTTTACAGAAAGGAAAGCAAGTGAACCTAACATCTACAACAACATAAACAGATACTGAAAAACTGTCAAAAGTGATTTATGATTTATAGAGCATAATAAAACGTAGGAATTACAGTAGTATTTCACCAGCATCCATGTACTTTTAGAGATAAATCTAAAGAAATTGTGGGTTTCAGAAAACAGTATGGAATCAGAGAATATTAGTAAGGATAGCGGGCTTTTAAAAGAACATGGAAAATACTTCATAGAGTAGATAATAAAATACAGAGAACAATTAGCAAAAGCCCAAGTCAAAAAGACAAAGACAGAAAAGACAACATGAAAAAGCAAAGGAGACATTCATATTGGTCGTATTTTAAGGAGCACTGATAAAAATGCAGTTTCAGTGGAAGAGACTATAATAAATGTAAAAATGGGAGAAACTTGGCTGCACCATAAAAACAATAAATAATGGACTAGAAGGTAAAGAAATGCATTAAAAGAAAAGGAGTAAATCAAAAGCCATCTAGAATAGATGTTTTAAAACTACAATTTGAAATCTAGCTATAGAAAAAGCCATAGAGTGGAGGATTGGTCAGTAATAAGGGAAAATGAAAACCAGGTCTCAGGGTCAGTGAGAGGCAGTTCTTGCCCGAGTCTGTGGTCTAATCCAGGTAGATGAATATGGTTGTCTTAGAGTCTCAGTCACTATTCTTCACTCAGTCAGAGGTCTCCAGAACCTTTCTTCTGCTGACTTACCGCCCCTCCTGGTAATAAGCTGCCATGCTCATAGCATATACAAACAGACACTTAGAAGAATCAAGGGGTTGCTCCCCCACTGACCTTTCTGTTTCTTATGGCGGAATGTTGCACCCTGCTCTATAGCAGAATTTGTGAGCCATTTTGAATTTCTCTCTTTGGAGGATGCTGGTCTCTCCTTTTTTAAAAAAAGAAAAGAATCCATTTGATTGTGTGGAGTGCTGGAGCATAGTAAGGTCGTTGGTAAAGCACCACAACAATGCTCTATGATGAGAAATGTTGTAGGAAACCATTTACTTTTCCCCAGCAAGCTTCTGAATTGCTCAATGAGTAAGCACTGACATAGTTCAAAGAGTGGGAAGGAGAAAGAATTATCAAAGGATTTCATCACATGGTCCCCATGAGCTGAGAAGCATCTTAGGCCATTGACTGAGGCCATTGGGTCCTTAGGGCATCTAGAGAAGAGACAATGTACAGCAGAAGTACAACATTCAGGTGGGTAAGGGAAGGAATGCTGGCTTGCAAATTTGTGAGGTATGTTAAATGTAATGCTAAGGAACTATAGTTTGTTCTTGAGGTAATTGGGAGCTAGTGGAGTTTGACCAGGGAACATCAAGTGTGAAAGCGCTAGAGAAAGATTAATGTGCAGCATTCTAGAGAACTGTCCCTCTCTCATCAGCTCTCAGCTGTGAGCACTCAGTCTGCACTCACCCTCGGGGCAATCATCTCTTCCCTTTTTGATGTGTGCAAAACAGGACTTAAAATAAATTTTCTTTAGATAATAGAGACATAGTTCGTTTTAGGTCAACTTCATACCAGAAAATTTTATTTTCTTAGAGAAAGACAGTTTGCCTATTACCTATGAGTTCTCAGCTCAATTCTATAAATGTAGACAAGGTGTATCTACCTCATTTCAGCTTGAAGGTCAGGCTAAAGCTTTGTTGAAGCCTTCACAGCTAGGTCCTGGCTGATACTGAGTCATTAAACCAACAAATGCCATTCATTATAAAACCTGCCTTCTTCTCCATAGGTTTTCTGGTCTCTTTACTCCAGAAACCTGGGTAAGAAAAAAACCTATAGGTTAAGTTCAGGGCATCAAAGGAACCTAATTCTTTCGTTATCCAGAGCTACTCTATTCTTTTTTTTTTTTTTTTTCATTTAAAAGACAGGTTATCCTTGCCTTCTTGCCCAGCTCTATCCCCACTATTCCATGAGAAGTAGCAAGTTCATCAAGACACTTCTCAGTGGGTAGAAAAATGGCCCTGGTTTTCATCTAGGGCCCCAGTGTCTCCATGACATCATAAGTTGTCACATCAGTGTGTGTGTGTGTGTGTGTGTGTGTGTGTGTGTGTGTGTGTGTGTGTGTGTGTGTAAAAGACATAGCCGCCACTGCATGGCAGTAGGCTGTACTTCCAGCTTCTCCCAGCTTTGTGTGCTCACATATGGCACTAACAGAGGCTCATTAGCCTGGGCTAAGCTTTGATGTGATCACTTATGCTGAATTTATGGTATAGTGTAGGAATTTAAAACACATTTGATTCTTCCTTGGGTCATAATTAGTTGCAGTTAAGAGTCTCAGACCCAAAGTAATGTTCCTTGGCAAATAATAAACAAGAGCTTTAATTACAGTAATCCTGGCTCAGAGAAAGCCAGAAAGTGATTTTAGAAGAGGTGGTTTATGTTTATTCATATTTACAGAGGATTCTATATACTATGAATCCATTCACATTCAGATATAGGAATCATATTTTTGTGATAATTTGAAACAAATAATCATTGTGACCTATATAAATGATATATCTCAGCTACTTAATAATTGTTTTTCAGGCATTGTGGTCAGAGATATAATCAAATTGTTGTATTGCAGCTTCATGAATCTGGAATGGAAAAATTTTTTCAGCAGATTGTGGGTGTACTAATTGTGTTCAAGTTACTTGGCTACTGAAGAAAAGAGATAATACCTGTTCCACAATGTTTCCAGTCAAGGGAGCCCAGGATCTATTCTGTCTGCTGAAAAGGTAGGGGGTAACGCAAAAATGAATGCTTGTAAAGAGCAAAAATGAATGATTTTAAAGAGCAAAAATGAATGCAGGAGAAGAAATGAAAGGAGTTTAGAATGAACAAAGACCTTCTTTGTCTGCCCCCTTCTTTCAATGGCATCAATTCTTACCAAAGAGCTTCCCTGTGAGTGATACTGAGTGTTCTGAAATGCAAATCTCTGTGACACCAACTGAAGAAAGCTCCATATGTGAGGAAAAAAATAGATGTCTCCTCCTAAAGCGTCTAATCTGATAGCTTATCCATAACTCAGTATTTTCAAAACAAAAAGACAGAATACAATACAGTCCTGAGCCTGGAGTAGTTTCCTTTCCTGGTTAGAGTTGGGTCTGTTCCTTAACAACCATTTTGCATCATGTTCTGAAAGCAACTTTCTTCATTCTTTGTACTGTCAGGCTGCAGTGAGGGGACAAAGGTGAGGACAAGATAGCACAGGGCATGCTCCTGTTGATTTCTTCAGGTTTCTACTTACCTGCAGTTTGTTCCTCAGGGAAAGCCAATAGATGATCCTATTTAGAATATTCTCACTCTCTTGTCCAAAGATTCTGGCTGAATCATAGAAAACAAATGTAAAACAGTCCAGAGTTTCTTGCGGGTCTTTGTTATGCTCTAAATATTTGTTTACATTTCAAGCTTCAGAAACATCTTCCAAAGGGCCAGCCATTAGCACGTGAAGGCAATTTAAATCATTATTTGGGTGAGCTAGGGAGAGATCAAATATTTATAACAAAGTTAGAAACATAAACATGGAGAGCCGAAAAACTTTCCAAAACTCCAGGGAGAATGTTGTCAGACTTAATTATCTTTTGCAATTAGTGTATTCTTGTAACAGGTATTCTAGCGCAGAGATACTGTCATTCATAATAGCACATTATTGGAAGATTTTCAAGCTCGTATACCATAAGTAGAAAACCACACATATTGTTCTAAATTCATATAAAATATCTCACAGGATTAATAACATAACTATATTAATTTACATAGTCCTTTCAAGTATTTACCAGTATTCTCAGAATAGTCTGGTGAGATATAAGATCATTTCTGTCACCGGACGGTGGTGGCACATGCTTTTAATCCCAGCACTCGGAAGGCAGAGCCAGGCAGATCTCGAGGCCAGCCCAGCCTGGGCTACCAAGTGAGTTAGAGGAAAGGTGCAAAGCTATACAGAGAAACCCTGTCTTGAAGAAAAAAAAAAAAAAAAAAAAAAGATCATTTCTGTCCTATAGACATAGACTCTGGAATGCTGAAGTTGGACTGTCTTGCTGATAGTTGTGCAGCATGTACAAGAAAAAAGTCTTAGATCCAGCTGCTGTGTCCATATAGTCATAAGCAGCACTGCATCACCTCTCACTGAGAGTCAGACATACACAGAAGTAAACCCTGCCTCATCCACCACAGCGATAAAACTCCACAATCCCACTTTACAAACATGAAAAGCATGAATGACCCATTCTGAAGGAATTATTGGTACCTACATTTGGAAGGAATTTCACAGGATCATGTTCCACAACTGACCCTTCAGAACTCATCAATGCAATCCACCAAAGTAAGATTGAAGAAAACGAGTAAGAAATCAATGTTTCAATAAGCACTACAAATTCTCCATATTTTTTTTAAATATCCCCATAATCTATGTTATACCAAACTGTCCTTTTCTTCACCTGTGTTAAATTGACCGCAGGATGAATTGTGAGACCTACCTCATCAACTTCTTGTCAACCCCATCATTATTATCACAAAATGGGGATTCCAGTTTTCAATAGACCTGCTTCTTTTGTGTATCAATTCATATAAGCCAATTATATATTGTGACACATAACTAATTTAATTTTACTTGAATTACTTAACTGGATAATAAACATTAAAATTAATATAACATCTTTCCTATTAGCATTTAATGATGGTTGTGGTATTTGTTTTGATTGTCAGACATGCAATTCCAAAACAAGGGTCTTTCTGAGTCATGAAATATTCTTTTTACCTGGAATCAAGGTTTTGAGCCATTGTAATCCTCTTGCCCGTGGTAAGCCTTCCTGGATCCTTTTAAAGAACTCTGCTGTGGACCTGAGAGGCAACTATAGGGAATTAGTGCATGATCCATAACTGCTTTTAGTCTCCAATTGTTTATTCTATTAACAAGAATAATTCTTATGTAACATTTTCAATTTCTGATGGAAATGAAGGGGTGTACAATGCTTCACTGATTGTGTACCTCCTCATACTCTCTCACCTCTTGTCCCAGACTTGTCACCCACTTCCAAAGAACTGGTGAAGTGAGCCTCTGTTAATCCCTAACCTTCTCTAAATTCAGAATGTCATTTTATCATGAGCAGAGTCTTACACCCCCTTTGACTATGGTCTTCAGGGCCGTAAAATGTTCAGTAACTTCTTATCTCATGTATTTATTACTTTTCATCATGCAACCTTCCTTTCAAGCCATATTGCCATTCCCTATTCTACCATTAAAGAGTTGAAAAAATGTATACCATATCATTATTGCTATTATCCAGTTTCTCTGAAGATGATATACAGTTAATTTCCACTAAGCAAATCTATCTTTTCCTTGTCAAAGTACAGCTAACTAATAGCGGTTGATTGTTAGCTACAAGAGTAGACACTCAGCTCCCTTATCAGGCATCCTTCCATAATTGGTCATACAGAAGTGTATATACGTCTATGGGTGAAGGATGTCCGCAGACAGGTTACCATACAGACCAAAGACATGGTATGAATTTTCATGAGTGCTATGGATGTCTCCAGTTGTCCTGCAATTCATATTCTTTAAATTTAAGTGGGCACCCTGTGTCTCTTCCTTCTCACTAGAATGTTCTTCCAATGTAGTCCATACTATGCATATTGCAGTTCACAAAATAACTTCATATTCTTCCACAACAAGAGGAGCTTAAAGTAATGTTCAACTAGCCAAGTATTGCTTTCCAAAAAGCATAAAACTGGAAGCTTCTTGTGGTAATTGTTCATACCAAAATCCCAATGGCTCTTCCAAGATAATAGTTTGGGATTTGTTCAAATGTGCCCTTCAGAGTGATTAAATGTTTTTAATACTTCTAATTATACTTGATAATTAGACTTTTATGATATCCAAGGTGCTACTTTGGCAATACCTCTGAATATTTTCTGAAGATTTAAGCGTACCTGCTGCTATTCAAGGCCCTACTTGTATTCAGCTTCCCCATCTTCTGGAAGCTTTATAATTATGGAATAATAACATTTCTAGATATGACATATGCTTTCTTCATAAATCAAACAACTTAATATTTAGTTTTTCTTTGTTTTCATTTTGGAGCACACAGAACTCTTGTTCTATGTTTCTTTGGATGGTTTGAGTAATAAACAATAATAGATGAAACAATTCCTTAGAATGTCATTTTATTTATGACTGTCCTATGCTTAAGCAAGTTTAATCAATCATTCCCTGGTAATCCTATTATTCATAAACATTCTTAATTCAGTATTTTTTAATATTCACATTCATTCTTTAGCATTATATCATCAGAAGAATTATTATTAGCAATTTTCATCTGTATGTACTCTATCACCTTCTCACACTGTGGCAAAAAAGAGAGGATAATTTAAATAGCTTCGAGGACAATATTACAATAATTATTCATTAAGCTCCATTTATATGTACTTTGAATTTCTTCTGAAATAGAAATAGAAAAAACATATTAATTGAATAGATAACAAAATACTAGACTCATTGGCTTTTTGTAATCTTTTATTACACGTACTATGACAGTCCTGGCTGGGAATATTGGAGTTCCACATTATTTATAAATGCACCTATCATCAGTAGATGACCTCCAAACTTCACTGACTATAGGCTGGGGTAACACAAGAAAATTGTTCTTTATATATTTTGGAGGTCAACCCTCTGTCAGATGTGGGCTTGGTGAAGATCTTTTCCCATTCTGTAAGCTGTCGTTGGGTCCTATTTACCATGTCCTTTGCCTTACAGAAACTTCTCAGTTTCAGGAGGTCCCATTTATTAATTGTTGCTCTCAGTGTCTGTGCTACTGTTGTTATATTTAGGAAGTGGTCTCCTGTGCCAAAGGTTTCTAGGCTACTTCCTACTTTCTCCTCTATCAGGTTCAGTGTAGATAGATTTATGTTGAGGGCTTTGATCCACTTGGATATGAGTACATGGTGATAGATATGGATTTATTTGAAATCTTCTACATGTTGACATCAGTTATGTCAGCACCATTTTTTAAGATGATTTCTTTTTTTTGCACTTTAAAAAATATATTAGTGGGCACATCAGATGGACAGTTACAGCAAGATGGAGGATTCTCTCCTATGGGCATCAGATGCTGTCTGATAACATTCTCAGCTTTGGGTGAAGATGCTTCCTTTTTTCCATTGTACAGTTTTGGCTTCTTTGTCAAAAATCAGGTGTTCATAGGTGTGTAGATTGTGGTGATATATTGTGTCCCCAAATATTGTACACCCTAATAAAGCTTATCTGAGGATCAGAGGAAAGAGCCAGTCATTATATTAAACATAGATGTCAGGCTTTCTTTCCGTCAAACCTTGCCCTTCATTACTCCCACTGTCGTCCAGGTTGTTCATGTAGATCTCATCCATTTCTCTGTCTTTTGGTGATCCCTGTGTCTTTCCTAGGGTCCCATTTTCTTAGGTAGCCTCCCTGGAGATGTGTAGCAGTCTAGTCATCTTTGTTTTACATCTAGTATCCTAGGGTCCCATTTTCTAGGTAGCCTCCCTGGAGTTATGTAGCAGTCTACTCATCTTTGTTTTACATCTAGTATCCTCCTATGAGTGAGTACATACCATGTTTGTCCTTCTGAGTCTGAGTTACCTCACTCAGGATGATTTTTTTCTAGATCCATCCATTTGCCTGAAAACCTCATAATGCCATTGTTTTTCTCTGCTGAGTAGTACCCCATTGTGTATATGTGCCATATTTTCTTTATCAATTCTTCAGTTGAGGGCATCTAGGTTGTTTCCAAGTTTCTTGCTATTATGGATAATGCTGATATGAACATAGTTGAGCATGTGTCCTTATGGTAAGATTGAGCATTACTTGGGTATATGCCCAAGAGTGGTATAACTGGGTCTTGAGGAAGACTTATTCCCAATTTTCTGAGAAACCACCATACTGATTTCCAGAGTGGTTGTAGAAGTTTGCATTCCCACCAACAGTGGAGGAGTGTTCCCCTTGCTATGCATCCTCTCCAACCTAGACTGTCATTAGTGTTTTTGATCATAGCCATTCTGACAGGTGTAAGATGGTATCTCAGAGTTGTTTTGATTTGCATTTCCCTGATGAATAAGGATGTTGAGCAATTCCTTAAATGCCTTTCAGCCATTTGAGATTCTTCTGTTAAGAATTCTCTGTTAAGCTCTATAGTCCAGTTTTTAATTGGATTGTTCAGTATTTTGATGTCTAGCTTTTTGAGTTCTTTATATATTTTGCAGATCAGCCCTCTGTCAGATGTGGGGTTGGTGAAGGTCTTTTCCCTTTCTGTGGGCTGTTTTGGTCTTAATGACTGAGTCCTTTGCTCTACAAAATCTTCTCAGTTTCGGGAGGTCCCATTTATTAATTGTCACTCTCATTGTCTGTGCAACTGATGTTATATTTAGGAAGTGGTCTCCTGTGCCAATTCATTCCTGACTACTTCCTACTTTCTCTTCTATAAAGTTCAGTGTAACTGGATTTATGTTGAGGTCTTTGATCCACTTGGACTTGAGTTTTGTGCATGGTGACAGATATGGACCTATTTGCAATCTTCTGCATGTTGACATCCAGTTATGCCAGCACCATTTGTTGAAGATGCTTTCTTTTTTCTATGCTACAGTTTTGGCTTCTTTTTTGAAAATCATATGTTCACAGCAAGCCAACAGCCAACATCAAATTAAATGGAGAGAACCTCAAAATGATTCCACTAAAATCAGGAACAAGACAAGGCTGTCCACTCCCCCCATATTTATTCAATATAGTACTTGAAGTTCTAGCTAGAGCAATAAGATAACAAAAGGAGATCAAGGGGATACAAATTGGAAAGGAAGAAGTCAAACTTTCATTATTTGCAGACAATATGATAGTATACATAAGTGACCCCAAAAATTCTACCAGGGAACTCCTACAGCTGAGAAACTACTTCAGTAAAGTGGCAGGATACAAGATTAACTAAAAAAAAAAAATCAGTAGCCCTCCTATATACAAATGAAAAAGGGGCTGAGAAAGAAATCAGAGAAACATCACCCTTTACAATAGCCACAAATAATATAATATACATTGGGTAACTCTAATTAAGCATGTTAAAGACCTATATGATAAGAACTTTAAGTCTCTGAAGAAAGAAATTGAAGAAGATATCAGAAAATGGAAAGATCTCCCATGCTTATGGATAGGTAAAACCAACATAGTAAAAATGGCAATCTTACCAAAAGTAATATACAGATTTGATGCATTCCCCATCAAAATCCCAACACAATTCTTCACAGACTTAGAAAGAGAAATACTTAACTTTATATAGAAAAACAAAAAAACCTAGGTTAGCTAAAATAATCCTGTACAATAAAGCAACCTCTGGAGGCATCATGATCCCTGACCTCAAGCTCTACTCTAGAGCTATAATAATAAAAACAGCTTGGTACTGGCATAAAAAAATCGACATGTGGACCAATGGAATCGAATTGAATATCCTGTCATTAACCTGCACACCTATGATCATATAATTTTTGACAAAGAATCTCCAGGTGGAGCTCCAGGTGTCCAACTGTCGAGAAAGAGGAGGGACTGCAAGAGTGTGAATTGTTGAATCCAAGATTGCAAAAGCACAGGGAAAAATAGCCAATCGAATGGAAGCACATGAATTATGAACCAATGGCTGAGGAGCCCCCAGCTAGATCAGGCCCTCTGGATAAGTGAGACAATTGAATAGCTTGATCTCTTTGGGAGGCACCCAGTCTGTGGGACAAGGACCTGTCCTTAGTGCATGAGCTGGCTGTTTGAAACCTTGGACTTACACAGGGACACTTTGCTCAGTCTGGAAGGAGAGGACAGGACCTGCCTATACTGAATTGCACCAGGTTTAAATGAATCCCCAAGGGTATCTTGGTCCTGAAGGACATGGGAATGGAGGGGAGGGGCTGGGGGAGAAGGTGGGGATAGGGGTGGGAGGGGGGAGGACAGGGGAACCCATGGCTGATGTATAAAATTAAAACACATAATAATAATAAAATAAATTTTAAAATTTAAAAAAATAAGAAAAGAATTTTAAATAAATGTTTTTTCTTAAAACATTTTACCTATTATTTTCTAAATGTTTAAGAGTTTATTTTTCCTTG